>NC_060143.1:41219128-41877342 GCF_021461385.2 Schistocerca piceifrons
ATAATTACTAATACACTGTTTCAACTACCAAAACGACGCCTATATACCTGGACTTCGCCAGATGGCCAACACCAGAACCAAATTGATTACATACTTTGTAATCAGAGGTGGAAGAGCGCGGTTCAGTCAGCTACAACAAGACCTGGGGCTGACTGCGGATCAGATCATGAGCTCCTGATTGCAAAATTTCGGCTGAAACTTCAGAATGTAGCAAAAATTATCCCAACTTGCAGATACGACCTTAACTCTATACCCTCCGACTATGCTGCAGAGGTACAAAACACATTTAATGTATTACAGCTGGAGGACAAAAGCTCGCAAGAGATGTGGACAGAAGTAGCTAATACTGTCAAGGAGGCCGCAGAGAAACACATTCCCAAGAAAAGGAACAGTAAGAAGGCTAGATGGCTATCAGTTGAGGCACTGCAAGTTGCAGAAGAATGAAGGAAAGCAAAAATCAAGGGAGATAGATCAGCTATGTTTGAATTAAATAAAGATTTTCAGAAATTAGCTAGAAGAGATAAAAATATATTCTTTAATGAACAGTGCAAGAAAGTTGAAGATAGTAACGTAATGGGGAAGACAAGAGATCTTTATAAGAAAATTAGAGAAATTAAAGGAAAATTCCAGGCAAAAACTGGAATGATAAAAGATAGAAACGGGAAAGATCTGAGTGAAGCAGAGGATGTTAAGGAAAGATGGGCAGAATATGTAGAAGACCTATACAAGAAAGAACTGCACCATGACAGGGCTCCTACTGCTGATGTTAATGTTAATTTAGAACTAGAGCCAGATATTTTGGAGAGTGAAATCCAGTGGGCCCTTGAAAATATGGCTGATAACAAAACTAGTGGACATGATGAAATACCAGCAGAATTGTTTAAAGTCACTGGAAAGGATGCAGTGAAAGTGCTGCACTCAATATGTCAAAAAATATGGATCACGCAGCAGTGGCCAGAAGACTGGAAAAGATCAGTGTTCATCCCCATTCCAAAGAAGAAAAGTTCTAAAGAATGCTCAGATTACCGAACAATCGCACTTATTTCACATGCTAGCAAAGTTATGTTGAAAATCTCACAAAATAGACTTCGCCAATATCTACATCGAGAGCTGCCAGAAGAACAAGCTGGATCTAGGAAAGGAAGAGGAACTAGAGATCAAATTGCTAACATTTGGTGGATTATGGAAAAAGCGAGAGAATTCCAGAAAGATGTGTACCTGTGCTTTATTGACTACGCCAAAGCCTTTGACTGCGTCGATCACAACAAATTATGGAACGTACTGAAAAACATGGGTGTACCAGATCACCTCATTCATCTGATACAGAGTTTATACCTCGACCAAGAAGCCACTGTGAGAACTATGTATGGAACAACGAAATGGATAAAGATTCAGAAAGGGGTCCGGCAAGGCTGCATACTGTCACCGTACTTATTCAATCTGTATGCAGAACATGTCATGAGGAATGCGAGGCTAGATGGAGGAGAAACAGGAATTAAAATAGCTGGAATAAATGTAAACAACCTCAGGTACGCGGATTATACGATCCTGTTGGCAGAAAGTGAAGAAGAATTGAGAACACTCTTACTGAAGGTGAAAGACGAAAGTGAAAAGGCTGGTCTTATGCTGAATGTGAAGAAAACGAAAATTATGGCAACTACACCTACCAATTCGTGGGATATAGCAGGAGAAACCATGGAGGTAGTGACCACATTCAGTTATCTCGGTTCCCAGATCTCTGCTGACGGTGACTGCAGCCATGAAGTCCGGAGACGCCTGTTGCTCGGTAGACAGGCATTGTCAAACCTTGACAAGGTTATAAGGTCCAGAGATATAGCACTAGCAATAAAGATCCGTATTGTGAGGGCTATGGTCTTTCCAGTTGTGATGTATGGATGTGAGACCTGGACCATTAGAAAGGCTGAACGGCGAATTGACTCCTTCGAATTGTGGTGTTGGAGGAAACTTCTTAGAGTTCCATGGACTCCAAAGAGAACCAACAGATCAATATTGGAGCAAATTAAACCAGATTTCTCCCTGGAAGGTCTAATCTTAAAACAAAAGCTGACCTACTTTGGACACACAATGCGAAGGCATGCCTCGCTGGAAAAAACATTAATGCTGGGGAAGATTGAAGGAACTAGAAGAAGAGGACGTCAGAGGATGAGATGGATCGATGGCATCACAGAAGCAATGTGTTCCAACCTGGAAGGTCTACTGGAGAAAGTGCAAGACAGGAAAAAGTGGCGTGATTTGATTCATGGGGTCACGAAGAGTCGGAACCGACTAAACGAATAGAGAGAGAGAGAGAGAGAGAGAGAGAGAGAGAGAGAGAGAGACACATGGCACACCGTCAGCCATAAAAATTCTATCATTGCCTGGGAACATAAAGTCTACGAATGACCATTTCCAGTCAGTGATCAATTCAGTTCGACCAGAGGGCCCAGTCCATTACATATAACTGCAGCCCATATCACTGTGGAGCCATCACCATCTTGCACAGTGCCTTGTTGACAATATGGGCCCATGGCTTTGTGGGATCCGTGTCACACTCAAACCCTACCATCAGCTCCTAACAACTAAACTAAGGACTCATTTGACCAGGCCATGGTTTTCCATTTGTCTAGGGTCCAATCAATGTGGTCACGAGCCCATGAGAGGCACTGCAGGTGATGTGCTGTTAGGAAAGGCACTCACGTCAGTCACTTGCTGCCACAGCCCATTAATGCCAAATTTTGGGTCACTGTTCTAACAGTTATGTCAATTGCACATCCCACATTTGATTTTTGTGGTTATTTTTTGCAGCTTTGCTTGTCTGTTAGCACTGACAACTCTACACAAAGGCCACTGCTCTCCGTCATTAAGTGAAGGCCAGCAGCCACTGCACTGTCCGTGGTAATGCCAGAGTTTAGTATTCTCGGCATACTCTTGACACTGTGGATCTCAGAATACTGAATTACCTAATGTCCCACACATCTAGCGCCAACTATCATTCCATGTTCGAAGGCTGCTACTTACTGTCGTCTGACCATAATCACAACAGAAACTGTTTCACATGAATGACCTGAGTACAAATGACAGTTCCCCCAATGTATTACCCTTTTATATCTTCTGTAAGTTATACTACTGCTGTCTGTGTATGTGCATATTGTGTCCCATAACTTTTGTCACCTGAGTGTAAAATGATATGGCATTAAAAGCATCCACTGCACAAATGGAGTCATATCTTAACAACAAAAAACAAAGAGCCACAATTGCAGTTTATATGACAGGAATAACATTAAATCTAGAGAAGGGTAACATTACATATTACATTCCACAAGGTTCAGTGTTTTATCAATTTCTGTTCTTGGTCTACTTAAATGTTTCACCTGAGCCATTAGAAGACTCTTCAGAAACTGTAATCTTTGTTGATAAAACAAATACATCAATAAAGGACCCAAACATACGCTTACCAGAATCGGGCAGGAGAACAGTGCTCCAATCTCTGAACTGATTCACAACCCACAGCTTAATCCTTAATGTTACAAAAACAAATGTTATAAAATGTACAGGTCACCCAACCAGTTCAAGGAATGGTGTGAATTTTATTGTTATTTCTGAATTTCTTCCATTTAAATTTTTGTTTGTAATGTTCGAGTACAATTCACTTTGGCCTATATGCTGAGTAGGATCGTCACCTCAGCAAAGGTTGTTTGTTCCCATGAACCGTGCTGACCAACAAGCCACTTTTCACCACATTTGAACAGTCAATATGAAGCATGAGGGAGAAGTCATGTGTTGTCTGCCAGTTGTTGCCGGAGTATCGACTGAGACTGGATGCTCTCTCTGGCATTGGCTTTCATCTTGCTATGATGTGAACTCTCAACTTCAACTCCAACTCCCTCCCCACCCCTCCTCCCTTATATTTTCGGACTTTGTGCCACCACAAAACCAAACATCTTTGCATGGCCTCCTTGACTGGCTCAGGGGCCAACTCAAATGCACCATTCGTATTCTGTTAACAAGAATACAAACAGCAGGTTTCCAACTACATCTGTTATTACAAAACTTTCTTCAGATGCCTGTGTCCTTTCTTACCCTGGCCATAGGCCACTATGACACTGAACAGCAATTCCAAACAAATAAAAATGATTTAGTGGTACCTTAAGTATGGTACAATGGTTGTACAATGGATGAGGCTCCATGTGTGAAGTTCCTAGGCATCTAGACAGATAATAAATTGTGGTGGTACTGGCATGTAGATAAATTAATCAAAAAGCTCAATTCTGCTGCTTTGTTGTTATAAATTTCTCACTGTATTGACGTGCAGACAGGATTGACTACTATACTTTACATATATTCATTCAACACTGTTCTATGGCATAATCTTCTGAGGTATTGGAGCTAAAACAAAAAAGTATTTATTTTACAGACACATGCACTCTTGAGCTCAGACTGCAGCAGTGCATGACTGGTATGTGGCAGGTCAATGACTGATCATCATTCAGAAGCCACTTCAATGGCTTGTAGATTCTTACTCTTAGTTGCCAATACATGTCCTCTCTATGGGACTTTGTGGTTAATTTAATAACAAGAGTGAATTTAGGAAGAACACTAAGAAGCAAGTTTTATACTCTGGTTGCCAGCAAACATCGGACAGGTAACAGAAAATCCTTAAATATTAAAATCAAATAATACCCCATTAGGCACTACCCCTGCAATTTCTCATAATATTTGGAGTCAGGTATGTAAAACTCTTTGACTTTGATAGGTCTTAACTTTGTCAATATATAGATAGTTACAGTGGTCTGCTTTGCCTGAAGTATTAGACACCAACAGCTATTTAATAATTAAGGAGAAGCAGTGGCCACGTTCGAAGTAGCTGGTTTTTTACCTGTCATACACACACTGTACTGCAAAACTTAAAAATTATATACATAAAGTAATATAATATACTACGTATATGGTGGAAATTAATGAAATTATGCCGGCATGTTACCAGATGTCTCCCAGTTGTGCACAGAAAATTGGATGACACATGGTGTGAGTTTAGTGTGACTATAGGGCCAAATGGGGCTGGCTCACAGCAAGTGGCAGTTGAAGGAACATGAAAAGATAATGTGTCAACCAGCAAACAGTTATGATGCACTTTGGTTGTGTTCTTCATTACAACATGTAGATGACTTCATACGGGGAAGAAACATTGGGAAACTGGGAGAAGCATGAAGAGTGACAAGCGTAGCCCAGGAGTTTGGTAGTGTGCTCACAGCAGTGTATCATACACATAGAGAGTGTTCCTAACAAAGGCACTTGCTACCCACATGAGATGAGTTGATCGACCAAGGTCAACTACAGCAACGGATGACTGCCACATTGTGCCACAGGCAAGGAGGAACCCACAACAAACAGAGGGTGCAATTGCAACCAGCTTTAACAGGACTGCAAGGCACACAATCCCACACTCCACAGCGGCACGACAACTGCATACAGTTGGTCTCCTTGCTCGACAACCAGTACATTGTGTCCCACTGCTACCTGCATGTTGGCAGCACTGTTTTCAATGGTGCCGAAAGCATAGGATCTAGACCAATGAGAGCTGGGGTTACTTGTTCTTCTTGCACGAGTACAGATTCAGTCTGAGTAGTGATTCTGCATGTACCCTCATATGGCGAGAGGTGGCCTCATACGATGAGAGGTGGGAACATATAATGCACCCAGGAACATTGTTGAACATGACTGTTTTGGTTGTCGAGGTATTATGGTGTGGGGAGGCATAATGTTGCAAGGGTGTACTGATCTTCAAATCTTTGAACACAGTACACTCACCAGTCAACATTACTGCAACAATGTACTTCTTCACCATGTGTGTCTTTTCAGGCTGCATTCAGCCCTAACATCATTTTTTTGGATGACAGTACACACCTGCATCAAACAGTGCAAGTGGAGGAGTTCTTGGAATGAGAGGATATGCAGTGAATGGACTGGCCAGCGTGTTCCCCCAACTTAAATCCCATCAAGCACAAGTAGGTTGCATAGGGGAGACGTATTGAAACTTGTCTGCATGCACCAATGACCATTGTCAACTGTGCTGGTAGAGAAATGGAATGTCTTACCACAAGAGCGCCTTACCAACTTTGTGGCCAGCATGGGGGCTCATCATCAAAAATAGACAACACACACACACACACACACACACACACACACACACACACACACACACACACACACACACACACACGACTGCAGTCTCTGGCACTGAAGCCGCACTGCGAGCAACAGCACCAGTGCATGATGGGATTGGCAACTGGGTGGGGAGGGGGAAGGATAGTAGGGGTGGGGAGGGGGACAGTAAAGTGCTGCTGGGGAGAGCACAGGGATGAGGTGGAGAGAGGGCAGTGCAGCTATATGCATTCGGGAGGTTAAAGGTGAGGGGGTGGGAGTGGATATAGAGAGAAGTAAAAAGACTGGGTGCAATGGTTTAGTGCTGGAATGGAAACAGGGACAGGGCTGGATGGGTGAGGATAATGACTAACGAAGGTTGAGGCTAGGAGGGTTACAGGAATGTAGGATATATTGCAGGGAAAGTTCCCACCTGCACAATTCAGAAAAGCTGGTGTTGGTGAGAAGGATCAATATGTCACAGGCTGTGAAGCAGTCATTGAAATGAAGAATGTCATTTTGGGCAGCATGTTCAGCAACAGGGTGGTCCACTTATTTGGTGATTGGTAACTTTCCTTTTCATAATATTGTTACTATAATATCAGTGTGTGTACATCAGTTGGCACTAATGATACTTTTGTGTTAGTATACTTTAAAAATGTAGTCTGTAGTGATTGTTTCCACCTGCAAATACATTAACTTGACTCATTCTTTATCCTTGAAGGCTCTTTTTCATGATGGAATTTGTGGAATACAATGTATGAATGAATGAATGAATGAGTGAGTGACTGAATAGCAAGCAAGATATGGGGCGCTCAGACCAAGATCAACTCTGTGTCTCAGATAAAAAGCGCTGGTCTGGTACAGTAGCCCACTTGAACTTTGACTGAGCCACAGTTTACCATGTTCATTTAGGCTGCTGCCTTAGTGATTCAACATCTCTACTTCCATGAACATCTCCACTCTCAAAAAATAAAAATGGTTTGAACTTGAAAGATCCCAAAATAGTCTGCACATTTCACAAACAAACGACATAAATGACTATCTCTCTAATACTAGCTAGATAACAACACTACAAAAAGAATAGTATGAGTAAAGGAAAAAATAACAAATCCAATAGCAGAAATTGCTTATCATATGCTGATAGCCACCCCACCCTCAAAATAAATAAATAAATAAAAAGAAGAGGAGGAGGAGGACGAAGAAGAAGAAGAAGAAGAAGAAGAAGAAGAAGAGTAGGTTAGGACTAGGAATTACAGAGTACTTTTCTAATATACATAAAGTAATCACTCCAAGTGTGGCATGAATTTTTCACCACAAACAGCATAGCATTAAACAGTACAGAAATTTGACAAAAAATGGAAGCACTGTGAGAAATGCATGCTTCAACATAAATGTGGATGCTAGCCAAGGCTGAAGATTGCACTCTTGTACTTGACCATAAACGGTACATGTGTAATGTCCTCAATATGCTGCAAGGGTCAGTCAGAGTCAGAAAAGTGTTCTGCCTAGTTGTGAGTGCATTATGCTGGAGCTGTGTATGCAGTCCTAAAGCATCAACTGCACACCGATCAACATAGCGCTATGAAACGGCATCGAGAAGGCACTGACCCACGTCCCGAAACTAAGAGTGGGCAGCGCCACACTTCCAGGAAGACAGAGTTCAGCATCCCCTGTCAATGCTGATTTAACCAGTAACCCACTGATGGTCAGGCCCAGTTCAGTCACAGACTTCAAGAGTGTCAGTACCGAGTAATAGGAAGATGCTACTTAGCCTGCATTTTGTGAGTAGTAATAGTGAGTAATACAATGGTATGTAGGAGGCACAGGAAGCAAGTTGTGTTTATTTTCTTTTTAGAAATAAAGTGGTATATTACTCAGCATGTGATATGTACAGATCATTTTGGATTCCTGCCACTGGCCATTACAGCTTCTCTCCTTCCTTGTTTGTGTCGGAGCTGACTCCTACAGTAGCCAACACAACACTAAGCGAATTTCAATGTGGGCAAATTGTCAGTGCTTGTATGGTGGGTGTTTTCATAACCAAGGTAGCAGAAGCATTTGGTGTTTCAAGAGGTATCATATCAAAGATTTATACCCCATACAGGCAAAGTGGAAAGACATAATCCACTAAGTTCATAATATGGATGAAAGTGTATATTGAATGACCACCACAGACAGTCATTGAAGAGGATTGGGACAAAAACTAAGATGATGACAGATGCAAAAGTCACTGTACTCATGAACCCCATCAGCATAAGAACAACACAAAGGTAGCTACATAAGCAGGGAATTACAGGGTGAACTGGAATTTCAAAACCACTCATCACTGATGAAAATGCCCAACACAATGCCAAACCCATAAAACTGGACTAGGGAGCAATAGTCAGATGGGACCTGGATAAGCAGAAAGAATCAGACATTGTAGAGGGTTTCAGAGAGAGCATTAGGGAATGATTGACAAGAACAGGGGAAAGAAATACAGTGGAAGAAGAATGGGTGGCTTTGAGAGATGAAATGGTGGAGGCAGCAGAGGATCAAGTAGGTTAAAAGACGAGGGCTAGTAGAAATCCTTGGGTAACAGAAGAGATATTGAATTTAACTCATGAAAGGAGAATATATAAAAATGCAGTACATGAAGCAGGTGAAAGGGAGTACAAACGTCTCAAAAACGAGATCTACAGGAAATGCAAAATGGCTAAGCAGGGATGGCTAGAGGTCAGGTGTAATGATGTAGAGTCGTATGTCACTAGGGGTAAGATAGATACACTCTACAGGAACATTACAGACACCTTTGCAGAAAAGAGAACCACCTGTATGAATATCAAGAGGTCCAATGGAAAACCAGCTCTAAGCAAAGAAAGGGAAGCAGAAAGGTGGAAGGAGTATGTAGAGGGTCTGTACAAGGGGGATGTACTTGAGTGCAGTATTACGGAAGTGGAAGGGGACATAGATGAAGATGAAATGGGAGATACGATACTGCCTGAAGAATTTAACAGAGCAATGAAAGACCTAGTCAAAACAAGGCACCAGGAGTAGACAACATTCCCTTGGAACTACTGATAGCCTTGGGAGAGCCAGCCATGACCAAAATGCCACCATCCGGTGAGAAAGATGTATGAGACAGGTGAAAAACCCTCAGACTTCCAGAAGAATATAATAATTCCAACCACAAAGGTTGAAAGATGTGAAAATTACCCAACTATCAGTTTAATAAGTCACAGCCACAAAATGCTAACATGAATTCTTTACAGATCAATGGAAAAACTGGTAGAAGCCAACATCAGGGAAGATCAGCTTGGATTCTGCAGAAATGTTGGAACATGCAAGGCAATACTGACCCTACGACTTATCGTAGAAGATAGATTAAGGAAAAGCTAATCTACAGTACATTTATAGCATTTGTAGACTCAGAGAAAGCTTTTGACAATGTTGACTGGAACACTCTCTTTCAAATTCTGATGGTGGCAGGGGTCAAATACAGGGAGCAAAAGGCTGCTTACAATTTGTACAAAAACCAGGTGGCAGTTATAAGAGTCGAGAGACATGAAAGGGAAGCAGTGGTTGAGAAGGGACACAGGGTTGTAGCCTATCTCCAATGTTATTCAATCTGTATATTGAACACACAGTAAAGGAAACAAAAGAAAAATTTGGAGTAGGAATTAAAATCCATGGAGAAGCAATATAAACTTTGACGTTTGTCGATGACATTGTGATTATGTCAGTGACACATGAATGGAATGGACAATGTCTTGAAAGGAGGACGTAAGATGAACATCAACAAAAGCAAAATAAAGATAATGGAATGTAGGCGAATTAAATCAGGTGATGCTGAGGGAATTATATTAAGAAATGAGACACTTAAAGTAGTAGGTGAGTTGGGGGAGCAAAATAACTGATGATGGCCGAAGTAGAGAGGATATAAAATGTAGACTGGCAATGGCAAGGAAAGCATTTCTGAAGATGAGAAATTTGTTAACATCGCTTATAGATTTAAGTGGCAGGAAGTCTTTTCTGAAAGTATTTGCACAAAGTGTAGGCATGTATGGAAGTGAAACCTGGACAATAAATAGTTTAGACAAGAAGAGAATAGAAGCGTTCAAAATGTGGTGCTACAGAAAAATGCTGAAGATTAGATGGGTAGATCACATAACTGATGAGGAGGTACTGAACAGAATTGGGGAGAAGAGGAATTTGTGGCACAACTTGACTAGAAGAAGGGATCGGTTGGTAGAACACATTTTGAAGCATCAAGAGATCACCAATTTAGTATTGGAGGGAAGCATGGGGGTTAAAAATGGTAGAGGGAGACCAAGAGATGAATACACTAAGCAGATTCAGAAGGATGTAGGTTGCAATAGTTACTTGGAGATGAAGAAGCTTGCACAGGATAGAGTAGTATGGATAGCTGCATCAAACAAGCCTCTGGACTCAAAATCACAGAAACATTGGTGAAATATCTTTAAATGTAAAATATTTTAGACTACAAATAACTGTGGTATACTCTTTGCTAAAGATTCAGAGAAAAATGGAAATGTATACATTCTAATGATGTTCATTGCAGAAGGGAGTAGGCAAAAAATCATTTTATTGCTTCAGATATTGAAGATATACTTGAAAAGGATGCTACTGAACTACAAAAAGGGTTACACAGAAATCATTATTATGAACTCATACAGGTCCTTGTAAAATTTTTCAGAAGAGACACTGGCAAGAAATTAAAACAATGATTTCCTGGTGCTGTGCACACAGCAAGGCAAATGGCAAGAACAATTCATTGCTACATATGTTCTTATTTGACTGTGTGTGGACAATGAGAAGATTTAAGAGATATTTCAATGTCCATAGCAATGATTTATATGAAACCATGGTTCTTTTGCAATACAGCTGTCAAAGATTCTCAATATTAAATGCGTTTTTTCCCTATCTGCACAGACAACAAATAAGAGTAATGGGTGATTTCTGCAGAAAATCATATTCTTCTTTCTAATCTGGAACACTCTGAAGACAAATAAGTTATTAGTATTATAATACATATAATCTGAAATATAACTAACTTTTCTTAGGATGTCAGTAATATACTGAAAGCTATCCACAAGAAGGCTTATTGTTTCTGTTTCCATGGAAGTACAGCTCCACTCCTCAGATAAAGGTGAAAAAGTGTATAGTATTGACTGGTTGTTGGTAGTATCTGTACTAATATTCAAACTTCCATTGTCATTTGTATTAGCATCAGTCTCAAACCTTATAGTTAATTCTGGTGTCTGGCCATTCGTTTTACAAAATAGTTTACAGAATGAAGGCGTTTTCCTCACATGCAGTAAAGTCCACAATCCTGAAGACCTTTAAAAATAAAAACAAGTAAAAAAATTAGCAAATGGGAGAATTTTGTAACAAAGTACGTATAATTTTAACACAGTAGCTTACAATTATTTTACAGACACAAGAAAATGTAATAATATGAGTACACATTTTAAAATTATCAGAATAACAACCGTACAACTGGTTCAAAATTTATGATAATTTATTAATTTGTATTGGATGAATGACAGGAAACATTTTTCTTCATAAATTCAACCCATTCTCCTTTGGATGTGCAGGGTTACAGAACCCTCTTCCCAGAACACAGTAAGGAATCACTGTGAACAGGCAATAACACCAACAAACTTGCAACCAGTATCTTGACTAAAGTGTGCTGCTGTGTAAATCTTCAACTGTGTTGTGACAAGAAAATCATCGAACAATTTGTCCTGCTGACAGGATCTAATGTTTGGAAGAGTTGTGTTCTGCGCCACAGTGCCCAGCAAACATTTAACTATATTAATTACGTTCTTGAAATTAAGAAAATGTATTGCTCCCTTAAGGTTTTAAACCAAAAAGACAAGATTGATGATAAAATCTTCATCTTATCGTGCAGCACACAATTTTCTGTATCAAGCCAACACTCAGGTATTGAAGATTCCTGCACATAAGGTTGGTATGCATCTCACTGCTTCTGAACTGCAGGTCATAAGCCATCAGTGAACAGCTTACAAGCTCTAGCATTTACTCACATCTCTAGGATCGGTAACAAACATATCAAATGTGAACACTGACAGTAGCCGTTTTCCTGCAGTACTGACCAGTACTATTCAAGCAGAAGTCTCAATAAAAGGTTATGCGAGTTACACACTGAAATATCATGGCAAACCCAAAAGTTATAAATGTTAAGATGATTTTAATATCTGTAATTATACAGATATGTAATTATACAGGTGTGGAGGTTTTGGTTCAAATTTTCATGCACTGTCACCAAATACTACCTCAAATTTTTGCATATTTTAATTGTTCTGTTAAAAATTAGAAGTTTATACACCAGTACCTAAGTCTTACATCAAATTTCAATTTATGACATGACTACACATAAGCTATCATTAGCCGCGAAGTGGAGCAACTTGTAAGTATAATAGTATCTGAACTGACCCAACAAAACATGTTCAACAGAAACATTTTCATTGTGCCCACAACAAAGTGTGCACTATGGGTTTCTTCCTGTAGGCCATGTTGATAAGACAGTGACAAACACAAATGATGCACCAAGTATGTATTCCAATGTGTACAGATCAGGCATATCTGCTGGTCAAGGCACCAATGTGATTTCACTATAATGCTCCTTAAACTGACCTTGTAACACGAATAGTTATCCTGCTACAAGATGTCATCACCTTAGAGGAAGATTTCAAGCATGAAGTGATGCAGATGGTCCACAATAATGTTCATATAGTTCACTGAATGTCATGATGCCTTAGATTACCACCACAGATTCCATGCAAGTCCAACTCAATGTACCCCGTAGCATAAATCTGCCCTCAGTGGCCTGCATCTGTGGCAGGTGCATGTTTCATGCTGCCATTCCCCTGGATGATGGCATGTAAGGACCCAACCAAAGACCTGACGTAATAACAAATGCGATTCATTCAACAGGTGACATGTTTCTATTGATCCACAGTGAAAATGTGGTGATGATGTATCCACTGCAATCATAACTGACAAAGTCGTTGGGTCAACACAAGGACGCAGGTGTCATACGATGTGGAGCTCCATTTTTAACAATGGCCTTTGAATGGTGTGCTGCAAAGCAATTGCGCATGCACCAGCATTGTAATCTGTTCTCAGGTCTCTCACAGATCGCTGCCTTTCCTGGGTTACACAGTGGGGGATCCTCCGACCTCTAATTTTTGTGATGAGATATGGTCATTCAATACTATATGGTCTACTCATTATTTCACCATCCTTCAACCACTTTCCATAGGAGCTCATGACAGTAGTATGCCAACAGGAGACCAGCTGCCCATTTCAGAGACTCTTGTTTCCAGCCGGAGTGCCGCAACAATGTGCCCTTTGTCAGAACGTCCAATATCAGCAGTTTTCTGCATTTGCGGCCCATATCTTCACTATAATGACTGCCCATTTGTCTCTGTTCAGCTCATATTCATTCCTTACCACGTCACATGCCAGAACACCACCAGGAGGCATTCAATCTTGCAGTGGGCTGTGGTCATAATGTTTTGGCTCATCGGTGTATGTGTATTTTGTACATCCAATAAAATTTTTCAATATGCATATTTATTACAGGAAGAGATAAAGACACAACAAGAAGTGCTGGATATCATAATCATCATACTATCTGTCTTTTGACATCCGCAGTTAGATAAAGATATCTAGATCTTACCATGCATTACAGTCTTGAGCTACAAGCATCCAAGTTTGTCGTGCATATATTTCATTGTCATATACTCATATTCCATTAGTGTCGCTTTCAATCTAGAGTGAGGGTTTCCACCATCTTAAAGTGTGCTTTTATCTCACAGCAGACAGAATCTTCACATCTACTAGCTGTTATTCCCGTAAAGCTACTTTTACTATGAAGCATAACAGGCTATGTACTCTGGACATAGTCTAATTTATTGGCCAAACTACAATTCAAACTCAGTTTACAACTCAGATAACAACTTAGTTGTTTCCCAAGAACATCTTGTCTGTCAGGTTTCTGTTGTCTGACTCTTCTATTTTTTATGTTCTACATTCGTAGATCTGTATTAGTGACACCATGGCGCAATGCACGGTACTGCAGAGTCTGAACGACTACTTGTGATGATCGAAACTCATCAAATGGATGTCTTTTGCTGCCATGACTCCCCAGGAACACCTCAAACATAAAAATTCAATCCCAACCGACATAGAATCATCTCAGTACCTTTACTAACAATAACAGTGCTGCTTAAACTCAGCTGAATGCCAGTTATGAATGATTTCAATTATACTAACTGCTAAGGGTGCAAGTGTTTCACAAAACCAGTGAATTATTAACTAATTCATCTGTACCCTTACACTAACAAAGAACTTCCTTAGGCCCTCTACTATTTAATCAACTTACCTGAACGTCCTTTCCAATTCCATTCATCATAACTGAAGTCATTATTATGTCAGCCCACTACAGTCTGTTTCCCGATAAATTTGTTTATTTTTCTTGTCTCTTGAAGTCATTCTCAAATGTATTTCCACATTGTTCTCTGATTAGCCCTCAGTTTTTTTAATGGTTTTCATATAAATAGCCACATCTCACTGCCAACAGTGAAAACTGACACTACACACTGATCACGGCCTTTTCTTTTTAGGCACTTTTTGGAAACTTTAGTTTTGAACTACTGACTTTACCAAAAGCACTCAAAAAAAGTGGCTTTCTCACTCTTCATTTTCATTTCTTTTTTTGTCTATCCAGTCATCACCTTCAACTGCTTTGAAAGCAAAATTCATCAACTAGACTTTATTGTTCATATGCACTATTTTCTTTTTGATGTACACTATTCTCTTTTTGATATGTTGGTCACCCTTTATTTGAATTACAATTATTTTCAAACTTGTTCTATCAAGTTTTTCCATTTATTGTTGGCATTTCTCTGTACTTGAAGCAAACACTACAAAATCATCAACAAAATGTGTGTTTCAGATGTTCCATTAACACTATTCTTTTATCATTTTCCCAGTTTAAGGGTCTGAATACTTCAAGCATGGATGAGAAAAGTTTTGGTGACATGAAATTTCATTGCCTGGGCCCTCTTTGAGTACAAAGTACCTCATTATTTTGAGGAAGCATTTGAATCTCTATTTAGTATCCCCACCAGTGGACACTTTGATACAAAGCAGATGAACTAGCATGGATAGCACATTGGTCTAGTGTGGACAACTGGCACAGGGTACACACACCATGCATTGTATGGACAGACTTGCTGATGGAAGGGTTTAACTGCAGGAGACAGCAACCTGCATGGGCAGTTTTAGTGCTGAGTCCAACCACAGCGGACCTCATCTTACGCCTCATGCTGTATGTCATTTCTGTGTGCTCAGTTGTCAGCTGCTCACAACTGCCATGTGTTGTGTTTATCTCTCTGCACATCTCTATGTGGTTTTGGACTTTCTGCTTCTTCATAGATTGACTAGCACAGTGAGTTTTCATTTTCTCCTGTGGGGTTCTATTGCACAATTTGTTGAGCCATTGTCAACCATACAGTACCTTGTGCTGACAATGTTGTTCAGGGTCACTGTCATGCTTGGGCAGATACTAAACACTGCATTATTTCTGACAGATTGTAGGTGCAGATTTTGATGAATGTGGCTCACATACTTCCTCACTATCTATGAATCCCAGACAAAGTGATAACTCATGCTTTATGCTTAATATTATAATTTTATTCAGTAGTTTCAAGTGTTGTATTACATGAACTTCTAAAACCCGATTGTTCCTTTGCTTGATTAAAATCTGAGTTTTTTTCTTTCTTTGTAGTTTAGAGATACTTTTAGTGAACATCCTTTATTAGGGAAGGTATACTGATAGGTCTACAGTTTTTATGACTTTTCTGCCATCTTTCTTTTCAAGTACACAAACATTCTGCAAACATTTTTCAAGGTTCCTTTATATTACTTAGCTTCTAAATTTACGCATTTTTACTGAAACACAATTATCTCCTTGGCACCTTCCCATTCTTCAAACTTTGTATGACTTAGTACACCTGCCTTGGCATGTAATTATTTTCATTTCAACAATCTCGGCCTCAGCTTCATTGCTTTAACAGTAGAAAATTTAAATATGTCTTGGAATTCTTCTACAGTTTCCTCTTTATTGCTAGTACTGTATTATCTGACATCTTAACTGATGAAACGTGAAGTTATCCCAAGATAAATTTCTGTTTTGTTTTATTTGCTGTTTTCAACTGTTTCACTTAACAAAAGTTTCCTTCTATTTTCTCACAGCCTCTCAAAGATGGCTACAAATAGTTTTATAACTATCATTTTCCTCGTGACTGCCTGCTTACATGCTTGTCATATATAATGTGCACATCTCTTAGTCCATCTCCTCCCCCCTCCTCCTTGCCCATCACCTCCTTGCCTCCATATCTGCCCATCTCACCAACCCACCTCTCTCTTTCTATCCCCTCCCCTCTCTATTCATTTCTTTCCTCACCCTCTGTCTGTCTTTACATCTCCTCCTGCTCCCTCTTTCCCTATCCACCCCCTCTACTTATCCATCCCCTCCTCTCTCTCTGTCTGTCCATTCCTTGCCTCCGTATCTGTCCTTCACATTGTCCTCTTCTCTCTGTCCTTCTCCAACCCTATTTCTGTCCATCTTTTTCTCCGCCCTCCCTCTTTGTCCACCTACTCCCCCAACCTCTGTTTACATCCCCTCTTGCCACTCTCTCTCCCTATCCATCCCCTCCTGCCCCCCCCCCCCCCGCCCACTCTCTCTCCCTATCCATCCCCTCCTGCCCCCTTCTCTCTCCATCTCAACCTTCCCTCAGGCACGTCCAACAGATGGGTAGCCCCTGTGAAAGAGGTTGAGAAAGCAGGCTAGTACTACTCCCACAACACACCTCTCGTGCAGCACAACCTAGATGCCAAGGGTTTGTAAACTATTTTTTGTCCCATGCCGTGTAGGCTGCCATTCACTGCTGACCGATAAAGCAGGCATATACACCTCCAACATAACACGCCTGTTGTGCTGGGCAGTCTACACTTTGGGTATGGAAAAACCATTTCTTGCCCCTGATGTGTAGGTTGTTCTGCAAAGCAGGTCGATAACGCACAGGTCGATGCTATCCCCACACAACACACCTGCCGTGCAGGGCAGCAAATACACCAGGGGCTTCAACACGTCTCTTGTCTGTGCCTCCATAGGAGTTTGTGTGCCAAATTGGGTCCACTTGGGTCCAGGGTTCTGGGAGGAGTTCCCAGACATACATAAATATTCTCAGCTTTGTATATATTAAGAGAAATATCAGACATAATTGCTGGCCAGTATTTAACTTGAGGAGGAGAAACGTTTAATACTGTCAATAGACACACAATACTTATAAGTAAAAGTAATGAAATTATCCCAGCTTTCAAAACTGTTATTTTCTTCCTTGGAGAGAAGAGAGGGTTAGAGTGGGGAAGGATAAAAAGGTAAAACAAGTTGGCAATTCTGTCTCATAATTATTAACTTTCGCAACTGAATTGTTCTTTGATATGATTACAAATAGTTTTGTTTAACTTAGTGTCATTTGATTTTAATGTTGCTTGTCACTCTCATCATATCTTCAACAGCATCTACATCTACATTTACATCCATACTCCGCAAGCCACTTGACGGGGTGTGCCGGAGGGTACCTTGAGTACCTCTATCGGTTCTCCCTTCTATTCCAGTCTCGTATTGTTCGTGGAAAGAAGGATTGTTGATACGCCTCTGTGTGGGCTCTAATCTCTCTGAATTTATCCTCATGGTCTCTTCGCGAGATATACATAGGAGGGAGCAATATACTGCTTGACTCCTCGGTGAAGGTATGTTCTCAAAACTTCAACAAAAGCCCGTACCGAGCTACTGAGCGTCTCTCCTGCAGAGTCTTCCACTGGAGTTTATCTATCATCTCCGTAATAGTTTCGGGATAACTAAATGATCCTGTAACGAAGCGCGCTGCTCTCCGTTGGATCTTCTCTCTCTCCTCTATCAACCCTTTCTGGCACGGATCCCACTCTGCTGAGCAGTGTTCAAGCAGTGGGCGAACAAGCGTACTGTAACCTACTTCCTTTGTTTTTGGATTGCATTTCCTTAGGATTCTTCCAATGAATCTCAGTCTGGCATCTGCTTTACCGACAATCAACTTTATATGATCATTCCATTTTAAATCACTCCTAACGCGTACTCCCAGACAATTTATGGAATTAACTGCTTCCACTTGCTGACCTACTATATCGTAGCTAAATGAAAAGGGATCTTTCTTTCTCTGTATTCACAGCACATTACACTTGTCTACATTGAGATTCAATTGCCATTCCCTGAACCATGCGTCAATTCGCTGCAGATCCTCCTGCATTTCAGCAACAACATTGCCTTTGACATTTTGCTTTCTTTTGTTCTGTCCATGTATGCAATAATAAATAAAATTTATTTCACCTTTATTTCCATTTGGCCCTTATCAAAACCATTTTCTGTTTCTTTTCTTTTGAATGAATTTGTTAAGGACATATTTGTAGCTCATCTCTCCAAATTTTACTAATGTTTGACCTCTGTCACAAGTGATATCACACCCAAAGTTCCCCTAATGAGTATCTATCTCTAGTTTTTGTCTAAATTGTATGTAGTGTGTACTGATCATCATGCGTTAGGATTTGTTGTCACTTATCAGCTTCTGTAACTCTCCATAGAAGTCTTCTACAACTTCATCAGAATTCAGCATAATGGTGCATAGAATCAAATCATTTCCTTAGAACCTCTTCCTTGTATTTTCAAATAAGTCTAGTGTTTGAGATTCTTTCCACACTTGTAATATCATCTACAATATTCTTATTGACAACAAGACTTACACTGAATTTCCTCCGTGTTCTATTTTGTTGTAAAGCATGTGACCAAATTATATTCTGTCTGGCCTGACCCCGTTTCAGTGACAAAACTATATCCCATTTGAGCTTATTTAATTCATCTTTCCACTAAACCATCTCTGAATTCTGGAGTTCTGCAGTTTCGTGTCCCTAAATAAAAAGCATCACAAACAGCTGGTTTTCCAAAGCCCATGTTACTGTCTATTTTGCCAAACTTTGCATAGCAAGATAAGGGTGCAGAAATAGCTGGTAATGCCCATATTCTAAAGTCATTGCCTGAATTACCAGATCACTACCTCCAAGTTTATTTTGCCCAGTGTGGAAAACCCACAAACCTGCATCTCGCAGTGTACTCCAAGATACACTACTCTCCCAGGACTAGAAGAAATTGACAATATACAGGTACAGCAATAAAACTTGACACAGCTATGCAGATCACATGCAAGAATATTTCTTAACTTTCCAGCCAATACCACTGTTTAATACAGAAGATAGCAACAGATTTACACTCAGCATGCTGTCTAGAGTGGTTTGGTGAGCAGCCCATCCACATAATGAGAACCCTCAATTTTTTTTGGTCATCAGTCTACTGACTGGTTTGATGCGGCCCGCCATGAATTCCTTTCCTGTGCTAACCTCTTCATCTCAGAGTAGCACTTGCAACCTACGTCCTCAATTATTTGCTTGACGTATTCCAATCTCTGTCTTCCTCTACAGTTTTTGCCATCTACAGCTCCCTCTAGTACCATGGAAGTCATTCCCTCATGTCTTAGCAGATGTCCTATCATCCTGGTCCCTTCTCCTTATCAGTGTTTTCCACATATTCCTTTCCTCTCCGATTCTGCGTAGAATCTCCTCATTCCTTACCTTATCAGTCCACCTAATTTTCAACATTCGTCTATAGCACCACATCTCAAATGCTTCGATTCTCTTCTGTTCCGGTTTTCCCACAGTCCATGTTTCACTACCATACAATGCTGTACTCCAGACGTACATCCTCAGAAATTTCTTCCTCAAATTAAGGCCGGTATTTGATATTAGTAGACTTCTCTTGGCCAGAAATGCCTTTTTTGCCATAGCGAGTCTGCTTTTGATGTCCTCCTTGCTCCGTCTGTCATTGGTTATTTTACTGCCTAGGTAGCAGAATTCCTTAACTTCATTGACTTCGTGACCGTCAATCCTGATGTTAAGTTTCTCGCTGTTCTCATTTCTACTACTTCTCATTACCTTTGTCTTTCTCCAATTTACTCTCAAACCATACTGTGTACTCATTAGACTGTTCATTCCGTTCAGCAGATCATTTAATTCTTCTTCACTTTCACTCAGGATAGTAATGTCATCAGCGAATCGTATCATTGATATCCTTTCACCTTGTATTTTAATTCCACTCCTGAACCTTTCTTTTATTTCCATCATTGCTTCCTCGATGTACAGATTGAAGAGTAGGGATGAAAGGCTACAGCCTTGTCTTACTCCCTTCTTAGTACGAGCACTTCATTCTTGATCGTCCACTCTTATTATTCCCTCTTGGTTGTTGTGCATATTGTATATGACCCATCTCTCCCTATAGCTTACCCCTACTTTTTTTCAGAATCTCGAACAGCTTGCACCATTTTATATTGTCGAACGCTTTTTCCAGGTCGACAAAACCTATGAAAGTGTCTTGATTTTTCTTTAGCCTTGCTTCCATAATTAGCCGTAACGTCAGAATTGCCTCTCTCGTCCCTTTACTTTTCCTAAAGCAAAACTGATCGTCAACTAGTGCATTCTCAATTTTCCATTCTTCTGTATATTATTCTTGTAAGCAGCTTTGATGCATGAGCTGTTAAGCTGATTGTGCGATAATTCTCGCACTTGTCAGCTCTTGCCGTCTTTGGAATTGTGTGGAGGATGCTTTTCCGAAGGTCAGATGGTATATCGCCAGACTCATATATTCTACACACCAACGTGAATAGTCGTTTTGTTGCCCCTTCCCCCAATGATTTTAGAAATTCTGATGGAATGTTATCTATCCCTTCTGCCTTATTTGACCGTAAGTCCTCCAAAGCTCTTTTAAATTCCGATTCTAATACTGGATCCCCTATCTCTTCTAAGTCGACTCCTGTTTCTTCTTCTATCACATCAGACAAATCTTCACCCTCATGGAGGCTTTCAATGTATTCTTTCCACCTATCTGCTCTCTCCTCTGCATTTAACAGTGGAATTCCCGTTGCACTTTAAATGTTACCACCGTTGCTTTTACTGTCACCAAAGGTTGTTTTGACTTTCCTGTATGCTAAGTATGTCCTTCCGACAATCATATCTTTTTCGATGTCTTCACATTTTTCCTGCAGCCATTTCGTCTTAGCTTCCCTGCACTTCCTATTTATTCCATTCCTCAGCGACTTGTATTTCTGTATTCCTGATTTTCCCTCAATACTGATATCAAAATCTACCTTAGTACTATGACATTCTTATTAATCACCTTTTTCTGTCTACTGAAAACTTGCTACTAACATAAAATAATATAATTTGCTGCTGCAAATCCTTAACAACTGAACAGGCCAGTCCAGTCTTATGACCATTAAAAACACTCAGATTTGTGTAATTATTTATTTTTGTTAGACACAACCAACACTAGTAATTGAACATGTCTGGTAATGAAGCTGTGACTTCCTTACTTTACCCAGGAAAATACACAGTAACATATTTCAATCCATGACTTTCACACTGTAACACTCTATTTAATTCTTTCTGATTGGAGGTAACAAAAAATAACAAGACTGGAGTAAACTGTGTTATGCACTTTTCCCCCACCTTTGCTGGCCCATCCTCATCAGCTTTCCACCTGAATGAACTAAACTTCACAATGCCCATGCAACCTCTGCCAGCTCACCTCGACGAGTTCTGTCAAATATTTCAAGACTTTCAGGATACATACCTACATACTCCTGTCGGAGATCTAGCTCAAAACAAGTATTCCCACAAGTTCAGTAAATCTAGAAGGCTACACCTTTCTAAGGCATGAGAGATGTACCCAATGTAGGGGTGGAGTAGGAATTGTGATGAAGCAAGCTGGGCTCTCTTTACTTCATCTCTTGTTTTGCCATCTGCCTCCTTAAATTCATTTTTGCCTAAATATCATTAACATGCATGAGTATAATCTTCAGTTTCATGAAAGAGAAAGGTTGGCGCCCTCAGTCTTAAGGAATATAGCACCAGGTCTAATTTTATGCTTAGTTTTATGTATGTATGTAATTTCCCAATTTATTTTGACCATTCCTACTTAATGCCCTTGTTACAGAGTGAAATCAGTAATTCTTTCATGACATAGATTCTATTGTTGACTTATAAACAAATATAAATTCTGTACTAATTACAAACATTTGGAAAAACAACACTAGGATTCTTAAAGTATTTATTTGGCTCTATTCGAAACATATTAGCAAAGCCAGCCCTTAATGAATTCCAAAATAATTAAAGGTTTATAAAAAGTAGTGTTTGTACAACTATATCTCTTAATTTCATTATTTAAACAAATAATTTGGCCTAACCCTTGCAGTAGAATGAATGGTTAAAAAGAAGGAATTTTTCAATGTATTCAGTTAATTGAATGAGTTATGTTTTAATTGCAATTTCTGTAACTTAAACATCAGACAATGTGTAGTTTCAGTGCCTATTATTGTGAGGATATATAAAGGATCGATTTTTAGTACCGAGGCAGACAGTCCATGGCCAATTTTCAGACGGAAATATGTATTGGTTAGAGTAACAACACTGCATCAACTTACCAGTGGAATAAGTGTAACACAAATAGGCCATGTGTTAGAACAGTTAATGACAACGTCTGTCTAATTTATTTGAAAAAATAGTGTCACATGTACCATATTATTCAGCAAGAACTGTGAACTGTATGGTGACATTTTTATTGCTCACAGATGTTATACAGTAAACTACTGTAACAGTATGCTGATGTTGCCTGCAACCTATTAACGAGACTTATCAACATTTACCAATAGTGAACTGGCCATGTCATTGTGTAATATTGGGGGGTTGTGAACAGTGCAAGTAAAGAACTGTTAAATGCAATTGTGCAACTGTTGGCTACATCATTTACAGTCTTCAGTGTTGAGCTTCCACCCCCCATTTTTCAGCCCATATAACAATGCAGTACGTTGACACCGAGAACTATCATTGAAGAAATAAAGCAGACGAACATCACAGGCTGCTTATAAACTCTGATTTATTGCCTATTGTGCTATACGCATCCAAAAATAATAAAGATAAACAACTGGAATATATGTTCACAGAGCTCAAATCCCTCAACAGAAAGCACCTGATACGTGTCCTCTTCAAACCTCCTAACACAGGTGGGTTTGTCTGCTTTGAAATTGCTCTTTCAAGTCTCAAATCAACATACGAACATATTATTGTACCCCTAAAGACTGGAAAAGTGAGAAGGAAACCTGCACCTTGGCTAACTGAAGAACTAAAACAGCTCATGAATCTCAGAGACGCTGCACATCAAATACGCAAGCTACAATACATGCCTGAAAAGCATATTACTTGCAAGCTGAAGTGAAACAGAGTCAGTTAAGCTGTGAGAAAGGCAAAACTCGGACAAGCTTATACATTCACTGACAACAGAAACAGCAACTGTCCCATGAAATAACCTGCATTGTCTAGGTATGGGCAAAGTAAAAGCTGCAACTCATCATGTTGTCCCAGCCAAAGAGCTACATACACAATTGAACCACAAGGGAAACAAACATTTACTAGAGGAGGGTAAACGACTGTAGCCACAAAAAATTCTGTGTAAAGCATGTTACTTGCAACTCCATCAAAAAGGTCATCATGTATATCAGATCAGGATCTACTGGACACAATGGCATCACAATCCCAATGATGAAGCTTATTAATGAACAACTACTGCCCATTATAACAGATATCTTCCACCAGTCCTTAATCACAACTGTTTTCCTTGAAGTCTGGCAATAGGGACTAGTTAAGCCATTACCTTAAAAGGACATTGCCATGGCACCCCCTGATTACTGACCAAGGCCTTTTTATATAGTCCACAACCAGCTAACAAACTACCTAACTACAAACAATCTACTAGACAAATACCAGTCAGGTTTCTGTCAACATCACAGCACATCACCTGCCTTAATAAAGGTAACAGATGACCTGCAGCTTGCCATAGATGCACAAGAGGCAATTATCATGAGCTTCTTAGACTTCAGCAAAGCGTTTGACACTGTCGACTATGACATTTTAATCATCAAACTTAGCAGTCTAAATTTCTTGCCAAGCGCAGTGCAATGGTTTTGCCCATATCTGACGACTCGCCAGCAATGCGTCACATCCAGGCAGGCACAATGGAGGCAGGTACTATCAGGTGCCCCCCTCCCCCCCCCCCCAAGTATGGTAATGAGTCTAATACTCTTTTCATTATATGTAAATAATGTGTATTCTGTTTTACTCTACTGCAAATACCACATGTACACTGATGAGCTCCGGCTATACATAAGTTCAAAACCAACAAACCTGAAGCCAGCTATCTAGAATCTCAATACCTACCTGTGCACAGTATCAAAATGGGCATGAAATATATCATTAAAGCTCAACCCATCCAAAACCCAAGTGGTGCTGGTTGGTCATTCTAGTCTCATAACCTGATATATCAGGAATCCCATCATCTTCAATCCTAAATGAGATAAATCTCAACCTCTCTTCCTAAGCAAAGAGTCTAGTAGTAGTAGTAGTAGTAGTAGTAGTAGTAGTAGTAGTGGTGGTGGTGGTAGTAGTAGTGATAGTAGTAGTAGTAGATGAAAATCTAAATTGGACTGAGTATCTAACTGCAATGTGCAAGAAGGCATCAGCAACTCTCCACTCCCTACAAAAATATAAAAAGCTCTTCCCTCTTGGGGAAAGAAACTTGCACAAACACTTCCACTAATGGATTACAGTGATATTATCTTGCAAAGCCTTCCTCAGGAATGCTCATGGTGCTCAGAACTGGTTATGAATGCCTGTGTCCGTTATGTTTGTGAATTTCAACTATTTGATCACGTTTTACCACCATATGCACAGCTATCCTGGCTGCATGCAGGGAAGTGCAGTGATTTTCTTACCCTCTGTCTTCTCTGTTGTCTTATCAATGAACACTGTCCTTTACCTCTCCTCAACTTTAACACACTTGTCTGAACAATGTGGCAGAAGCATTCACTCTATCGTTCAGCCACTTTCTCAAAATTCTTCTCAATAGCAGGAACCCTACTCTGGAATAACCTCCCACATTATATTGGAGAACTAAATAATATCTCCAGCTTCAGAAGACAGTTAATGATACATCTGCTTAAGCAACAATAAGGATAAGCACTGTCCCTGTACACACTCATTCATTACCCTTGCATATCCATCTTTACAACCCAATCTTCCTCATTTCCCAGTACTCTTAGCTGGTGCAGTCTCCTTAAATTTCCTTTTTGTCAGAACTTGCTATATCAGAAAACATCCTGAGGGGCCCAACCAGTTCAGATTAAATAAATACATTAAATTACATGTTTTAGACCCAGTACTAGAATTTTACAGATTAACATAGAGAGATCAAAATGCCAATATTTATTAAAACTCTGCCTGGAAAATAATGTTGATGTGTTCGCTATCCCAGAAACACATGCTAGTGATGAAGACCAACTCAACACAAGGAGTCAAATACAAGGACACAATCTCCTCAGCACAAATTATATTCCAGCTTATGGGATCACCACACATGTGTGCAGTATAATAGAGAATGCTTTCTTCATCTCAACAGGAACCTCTTCCATTCTAATCCTGCCTGGTATCCCCTGACCTGGGGTTCTGGGCAACTTTTCAAAACTCCCCCAATTCCTTAACCTGAGCAGTTCTTTTCTTTCATCCCTCTTCCTTCCCCTTCAATTCTTTTGCAGGAGGAGGAGCCACTGGCCACAAAAGCTTCCAAATTTATGTAACCTTTATATGTGTTTTCTCCTGCCACTGCTTGGTGAGTAGACTTTTTTTTATCCATCCAATTATATTATGTTGATAACATCTTGGGATGGATTCCTCCCTTGAGCAATAACTATGGAAGATTTCTGGGTACAGTATTATACACAGCAAGAAAGCTAATTCCCTGAGGACTACTTTCCTGGATAGTATGAAGTCAGTGAGAAACTGTATGAGGATTTCCTCTTAACAGGATAACAAGAAATAGCAGATGAACTGCTGCACAGTCTTGACTCCATGTGTCACCAGAAATAGCTGGACATAGTTGAAAAACTTGACTTCAAAAAATCAAGCAGAAAAGTTTGGTTTCTCTTATGTATCTTGGGAGGCGCAAATTGAGCAACATGCAACAACCATCTCATAAAATTGAGTACAGCTGCTGCACAAATCATCTCAATATTACAACTACCTATTTCCCAACATCACACCACACAAGTGAAGCAAGAACTGAGAGCTATGATGACAGAATGTTCAAATCGCAGCCCTTATTCTGTCCCATTCATTTCAGATGACATTTCAATGACTTTACAACACATTAAATCAGGTAAAGCTCTAGATTTTGATGTTATACATCCAGAATTTCATCTGCATTGTGGAAAATATGCTACAACATAGCTACTTCAGCCTTACTCCAAAATTTTCCGCACAGGATCCTTTCCACAACTGGAAACAGATCAAGATCACTGGTATCATAAAACTACATAAACTCAACAACAAACCTCGAAGTTATCATACTATTGCCCTTCTTAGTATGATGTACAAATTACTTGAGATGCTGTTGGAAAGATTCCTATCTGACAGACTGGATTCCGAACACACCATAGCCATGTGGATCAAGTACTTTCATTGACAAGTTACGAAGAAGCTGGCTTCCAGAAACAGCTAAAGACCTCTGCTGTATCTACTGACTTGCCTGTAGCTTATGATACTGTGTGGAGGCAGGATGTTGTGTATCAGCTGCTCCGTGTAAAGCCCTGCAGGAGAATAGCACAACTCTTAACCATATGTTGACTGACGAACCATTTGAAGTAACTACAGGCAATACCACTAGCGACCAGGAGACCCTCAACAATGGACTAGCTCAAAGCTCAGTCGAGGCTCCGCTACTAGTTAGCATGTATATTGCAAATATATCAAACACTCACTCGATTCAGGATGTTTGGTTATGCTGATGACTGGGTGATAGAAACATAGCACATCTCAGTGAAGATATATTAACAAAGAACTTAAGTACAATGGGACAATACTTTCATAAATGGGGATTGCAACTGACCCCAACAAAACCAAATCCACTTGTTTTCATCAGAGCAATACCCTAGCCAACTGAGAATTGGGCAAATTTTTTGAGAGTAACTGGTGAAAACCACAGAGCATTCAGTAGCCAGAGACCAGAAGGCAAAGTGCCAGCATACAGCAAATATATAAGCACCACTTCCACTACGAGCAGCCAGTGGAGCACGTCATTTCTTGGTACCATCCACAATTCACACTGGCTCATATGTTCAACAAATGTGCTGTCACATCCTCCTACCTCCTCAGGTGATCGAACTAAACAGTTTCTTGTTAGCCTTGGGGGCATGCCCTGCTGGCTGCTCATAGCATAAGTGGTGCTTATATTTGCCCTTTAAATGGCACTTTGCCTTCCAGTCTCTGCCTATTGAATGTGCTGTGATTTTCAGTTCTTGATACACGGCAGAGTGTAAACTTGACTTTCCATACTGACTTGTCCGACCACCATGCATGTATGATTGTTTTTAATTAAGTAAGTATGACAGCTTTCTATGAATTATCTCATTTTTCGTAACTCCTTGCATGGACTTTATAACTCGCATTCCCCCTTTGTCGTCACATTATGACATCATAGAATGGAGCTATAATACTCTGAAACCATTTGTGCAGTTCAAGAAATTAATTCCCAATACAAATGAAGCAGATTTGTATTCTACAAACGTGTTATTCAGTTGTAGATATCCTCCACATCAAATCCTTTGTAAGATGACACGTATAATTATTCCAATTACCCGCACAACAACTGTTACAATGGTTCTCTTTCTTAAGGTTTTCTTAAAATAGCAGGCTCAATTCAAGAAAAGGCAGTTAACCAGTTTCTTTCATCGCTATGATATAAAGTGCAGTCTTGTTATTTTCCTTGATGTGTATGTTATCCCTCTCTCTCTCTCTCTCTCTCTCTCTCTCTCTCTCTCTCTCTCTCTCTGTGTGTGTGTGTGTGTGTGTGTGTGTATATATATATGTGTGTGTGTGTGTGTGTGTGTGTGTGTGTGTGTGTGTGTGTGTGTGTGTGTGTTTGTTATACAGCAGACAGCAACAACAACAACAACAACAACCAAAGCCTTGTAGAAGAAAACATTAAATATATAACAGTCCACTGAACAAAACATAGTCAAATTAGAAATAACCTGTGACTGTACCAGCAGCATGAATATGAATGCTATTGTCAGCAATTTAGTGGCATTACAATGTGCACAATTTGGTTTTTCAGATATCAAATCAGAAGATTAAATTTTGTTGGAAGTATGCTTAAAGCAACACAGTGGTTCTTTTACATGCCACATTCTTATATGATGCGGTGTCTCTTGAGAGCTTTGTGTGGGAGCATTGGAAGAGATTTGAACTTACAACCTTACTGACACAGCAATGTACTGTCCATACAGTCACTGACAGAATGAAAATGTTAGTGTTAAAATTTAGATCATCATTTAAAATTTAATACTGCACTCATAGCTTATTTCAAACCGACTATCTTGCTCAGAATTAAATTAATCTGCTTTAATGTTAGCGCAATTACTTGTCATGTGTGGTATTCCACTGGACTACACTTTTTGCACTAAGTTAACAGTATCAAAAATTAAGCTGGAAATTTTTCCTACAGTGACTGTGTATTTTCATAAGGATAAAGGAAGCATTTTCAACTGGTGACATCACATTCCATGACATCTATACAACAAATGATACCGAAAAGACACATTTTTTACATATCTTTAATATGCTGTTGTATGAAAACAGCACCGTTTTGTAACATGCAAGTTTAAATCATAAATCCAATATTGCCCCTGCTTCGTTTGCTTCTAAAAGCCAATCATAGCACAGATACGCATTCATTAATAGTTCTCTATTAAAAATAACTATTTAGCTTATCTCATGTAGCTTTCCTGTGAAATATCTCAGTTCATTCTACAATTGTGTTCTGTAATTATCGGCATGATGGGAAATCTTCACAGATGTAGAATGAATAAAGGAATAAGTTAATAAAGTGAAGGAGCATTTAGAGACTGCGATTAAATTAATAGTTGTTAAAAAGCTATGGACTACTAATGCTACTCAAGTTTAAAATAGTAAAAATAATAGGGAAGCCACTAAAAGTCATAAGGATTATTCTACACTTCAAACTTATTGTCAGCTGTTTTCAAGTAACAACAGTTGTTTCACTTACTTTTTATGCAGAACTTTGTTTACTATCATTAGCCCAGTAAACCTATACATTTTCCCAACGGCTCTGCCTTGTATGAAATCTTCCCATTGTTGGGTTTTATGTTGTTCTTTCATAGACATATCAAATTTTAAACAGGGTGAATGATCCAAGACTACTTCACAATATTCTTTTGCTCTGTCAAACCCAAGAATTGACCAAATGAGATTTGATTTGTGGTCATTATCTGAGTCACCAGTTTTATGAGTCGGGTGCCTGGAAATATAAGCAACAGAGTTAAAGCAGAATAATAGGTTTCGTAGAGAGCAACAATTGTCTAACAATGTTGCCATCTTCAAAACAGAAGGTAAGATGAAGAGTGATGAACAAAGAATGTGAAACAATTGTTAAATTCAAGTATTCATATCCTAGAGTAGGGAGGGTATACCATATTTTGGATGCAGAATCACTTCAGATGTAGAAGTAACTTCAGGCGTGCCCCATAGAAGTGCGCTGAAACTCTCATACTCCATGTTGTATATCAATAACCTGGCAGAATATAATAACAACAACCACAGACTTTTTTGTAGGTGATGCAGTTATCTATAATGAGGCACTACCTGAAAATACCTACACAAATATTCAGTCAGAGCTCGATAAGACAGCAAAGTAGTCTTATTAAGATTAAGTAACTCACTTTAAATGTTCATAAATGAGAAGTTCTGCACTGCATAAAATGCAAAAAATAAGGAAAAAGTATCCTATGGGTACAATATCAATAATTCACAACTGGAATCAGTCAAATCATACAATTACTTGATGGGAACAGATTGTGAGGTATGAAATTGAATTATCACATAGGTTCAACCATAGGTAAAGCAAGTGACTGACTTCCATTCATCAGTACGTGCCGAGAAACTCCAGTCAGTCTACAGACATGACTGCTAACGAAACCCTTGTAAGTTCCATTCTAGAACACTGCTGAAGTGTATGAGAGTCACACCAAACAGAATTAAGGGAGGGTATTGAATGTATACACAGAAAGACACTACAAAAGGTCACAGGTTTCTTTGCTTCACATGAAAGTGTCACATAAATGCTGAAAAACCTAATCTGGCAGATGCTTGAAGACAGATGCCAATTATCTCACAAAAGCCCACTTATAAAGTACCAATAATACATACTGAATGAATAATATGTGAATAAACTAAAGACCTCCTACAGGGAGCATGATGACAGGACAAATTACAGCAAGCACATAAGTATTTAAACAATCATTTTTCCCCTGCTCCACATACAAATTAAACACAGCAAAATTCAAATATGGGGTACAATGTGAAGTATCCTATGCTACTCACTTCACAGTTGTTTGCAAGTTACAGATGCAGATAGATATAAAAAAGCATGTGAAAATTCTACAAAAATGTAAAACAGTCAGTAATATTTAAGTAATAATCTGAACTTAGGGGCATGCACAAATTGGGATTCCCAGCACATATAGAATGCAATGACTATGTTTCACAAAACAGTTAGAATATTAAATTGAGAACACGCTCAGCTAAGCATTCATCAAGATTCACGTATATGTGTGTGTACACACACACACACACACACACACACACACACACACACACACACACACACACTGTAAACTGATTTGTTTCCTGTTCTGTACGTACGACTTTAACCACTCACATGCTGTTCCATTTATACCACAGAACTGTAATTTCTGTAACATAATGTCATGGTTCACACAATGAAATGCTTTGGACGAGTCACAGAAAACTCCTATTGGTGACATTTTACTATTTAAAGACTCTATTATGTGGACAGTGAAATTCTATATAGTGGAACAGTATTTTTGAAATACAAACTGTGATTTACTAAGTATCCCATTACTGTTGAGATGTCTAACCACTCTTGATTACATTACTTTCTCGAAGATTTTTGAAAACGCTGTAAGCAAGGATACTGGCCGATTATTATTGACATCTGTGGTGTCCCCCTTTTTGTAGAGTGGCCTGACAATGGCATATTTTAACCTGTCTGGGAAAATACCTTGAGTTAAAAATGCATTACATGTATGACTCAAAAATCAGCTGTAATTGCTCCACATTGTTTTAATATCTTATTAGAGATGTCATCTACTCCAACAGAACATTTATTTTTCAAAGATTTAATAATTTTACTTATTTCACAAGAGGTTGTTAGGTGAAACTTTATCTGACTAATTTTTTTCAAAACATGTACTGCCTGGCATTTCCTTTTTAACTATTCTCACAATTTTTTCTCCTACACTTAATAAACAGTTGTTAAATACATTAGCTATTCGTTGGTTAGGATGGTCTTGTTCTCTTTAATAGTAATACTACCTACCCCATTGATTACTTTTCCTGTCTCCCCTCTAACAACATTCCATATTGATTTTATTTTGTTGCCAGAGTTGTTAATTTCTTCTCTAACATACATACTTCTAGATTTCTTTACAACTTTTCTCAGTGTGTTACAATAATTTTTATAGTGTAAAACTACTTCTGGATGTTTACTAGTTCTTGGTGTATCATACAGTTTTCTTTTGCATTCTGAAGACAGTTTAATACTTGTAGTAATCCAAAGTTTCCTTGAAAAGTGTGTGGTGTTACATTTAGTAATTTTCTTTGGGAAACAATGTTCAAAAAGGAATATAAATTTATCAAGAAATATGTTGCTTTTATTATTAGCATTTGGCTCATTATATACATCTCCCCAATTAACATTTCTTAAGCTTTCTTTGCAGTGCTCTATAGGTACCACGTTGAGCGATCTCACACTTTTACTTAATGGTTTCCGAAGTGCTACATTCATTAGAATGCTAAGCTTAATATTCACAAGAATTATTTTTTGTACGTTTTCTAAATCCAAATAAGCGAGAAGTAAACTACTAAACACACAAAGTTCTTAACAAAGCAGATTACAACAATAGTACTTAGAACCAGACAACCAGTGTGCCTATGAAAGAGAGAACGCGTATTTAGCGGGGCAGAAGTAAAAGAAAACATGAAAGATGCAGATGAACAAATGAAGAAAGAACGGTGTACATACCTGTAACAGAACACACCTACTACAGTGATGCATAGTTCAATGCCACCACTGATCAGGAAGGAGCTACCAGCAAGAGCTTCAGCAATGGTGCCTTTTGAATTGCTACTGGCTCCGCCACTGAAATGGCTCTCACATCTGCCATCTTCTTGATCTTTTTCATTGAAAAATATCCTAAAGATGTTTCGTGGCAGACGGAACTGACATAGTTGCCCTTCATTTTGAGTCCCTTCAAAAGTATGACATACAAATAAATACAAAACAAAAACACACACAAGAATAGGTATAGTGCATATGATTTTACCATTACATAATAAAGTAGGACAAAACTTTCCAAAATATTGGGAGTCGAGGTTTGGCTGACTTTTACAAGAAAATAATAAAAAGACTTTTGTTCTCTTAGGATCAGAAGTTCGCTTCTTCTGAAATTAAAGGTAGCACAGGAGACATACATGTCATGCTGCACAGAATGACATAATATAACTTAGCTACATGTACAATTTGGAAACACACTAAGGAAACAGTGAGGCTGCTTCATGACAAAACTACTGAAAATTCTGAAGAAAGTTTAAAACATTGACACTGTGATGTTCACATTGAACCTCATGCTAACTCTAAGTACAACAACTTCTTAATGAGTCTATGTCTATTTTTTAAACTAGTTTTCCTAAAAAGATAATTAAATGTAGTAATAGCAAATTATTAAGGAAACCTTGGATCACTACAGCATCAGAGTCTTTGCACTGTGAAAAATGTATTTTGTACAAAATAACCAGAACAAGTAATGGCCCAGAAATTCTTCCTTACTAGAAACAGTACTGTAATGTTTCAAGAAAAGTTGTAAAACACCCAGTAGTATGAAAGTCTTGTCCGAAACTAATATACCAGATAAATTGATGTAGCATATTGTTAAACGAGAGAAAGCAAAAGAAGCCATAGAAGATGACATTATTTCTGTTAAAGAGTATGGGAGCATTGTAAAAGACAGTTCATGTGTAGCAGGTGTCTTTTTATAATTACTTTTAAAATAAGTGAGAAAATTGGTGCAAATAGTTCAGAATAGAAAGCAAAACAGTATACCAAAGAAGTGATGTAGAAGACCTGTAATGAAATAAAAATTAATTTCAAATCTACATCTTTAACAAGGAAGATCATCATGACTCTAAAAAGTAAAAGTTCATACTGGATGAATATCATCTCCAATAAAACATCTCTCTATGGAAAGGGTTACTCCAAAGATGTCAATAACTACCACCCAGAGTCACTTCTCACGCCAGTTTCTAAAAACAGGCAATGTACTTCAGAGTTTCCAGTAACCTGTGTAGTAATCACAGTTTGGATTTCGAAAGGACCATTCTACTAAATCAGCTATTTATGTATTTATTAGGCACATAATAAAATCTTTGAATGATAAAACATCACCAACTGGGTCTTCTGTGACTCATCAGAGGCATTTGATCAAACATAATGCTCTGTTCGAGAAGTTAAGTTTGTGTGAAATACATAGTTCACCACATGCCTGGTTTGGTTCATATTTAAGAAACAGCATGCAGGAAGTTACCCTACGCTGTTTGAGTAAGACAAATATGAGAGAAATTACAATGGGAGTCCCACAGGGTTCAATCATTGGTCCTCTAGTGTTCTTGCATATGTTAATGATCTGTCAATTTATTTGATCAGGAGGCAGAGTTAGTCTTAATGGTAGATGATACAAGCATTGATGTGAAGCCAAGCAAAGGAGCATCAACAGAGAAAGTCGTAAATTATGTTTTTGTTGAAGTTACTGAATGGTTTTGCAGAAATGGGCTAGCTTCAAACTTTGAAATAACACATTTCATTCAGTTTTGTACAGTCAGAAATATTCCACCTTCTATTAACATAGTGTACCAACAATAAATAATAAACAGGGTAGAAAATTCTAGGTTCTTAGGTGTACATATTGATGAAAACTTAAACTGGAAAAACATTTAGTAGACCTGCTAAAACGTTACATTGGGATACTTCTGCCATAAGAATAATTGCCAACTTCGGGGATATAGTTAATAATTAACACAGTTTCCTTATTTTCATTCACTGATGACTTCTGGGATAATCTTCTGGGGTAATTCCACACTTAGGAAAAAGTACTCATTGCCTAAAAGAAAGTACTCCAGAATTATGTGTGAATTCACATACATACTTCTTCCAAGAGCAGCTGGGAATATGAACCACAGCCTCCAATACATTTATTAACTTATAAAAGTTATCAACAATCCAGCTAAGTTAATGAGTAACAAAATATTCACACATACAACATTAGAAGGAAAATTATCTGCATTGTCCTTGAATGAATCTAACATTGGCACAGAAAGGGTAGTATGCAGCTATAAAAGTCTCTGACAATTTTCGAATGGGAATAAAATATCTGACAGACAGCAAATGTAGGTTGACGATGTTTCTCCTAAACAACTCTTCCTACACCATAGACCAGGAGAAGGTGATCTCTTCAACCTACCAACTACTATTGCATCTCCGTTAGTAGCCTGAGGCCATTTCAGTATAGTTCCTGCAAGGCTACATTTCGATTTAGCAATCACTGTTTACACAGTCAAAGAACAATCAAGAATGTCTGCATCATTACTATCTGTTATGGTGACAATATCATAGACTGCAAGAAGATAACAAAGTTATTTAGATTCCACTGTATTATGTTTAGGACTTCAAGCACCATGCATCAAACTGCACAAAAGTCATATAACACTTTGTAACATACTCTTAATAAATGTTATTTCTTACTGTTGCCACATTTTTGTTCTAGTGTCATCATGTCATGCCAGTGTTTAATAAATAAGCAAGCAATCAGCCATTTTTAAACAACTACAGCCATAAAACCACTTTCCTCTTACCAAGGTTGTTTGGGCTGACTTAGTAGTGAGGCTATGTATGACACTGCCACCTATCAGAACTTCATGAAACTACAGTAGCTGCAGTGAGAATATTCCAAAATGTCCCACAACAAGTTCTGCATTTTTTCAATCACAACTGCCACAAAAAAAGTGTTGCATTACTTACTGAACGCCCCCCTTTTAACTTTAACGGTATATAGATCCCCACTGTCAAATTTTGAACTGTTTATGAGGCATACAGATTTCCTACTGTCCCATCTGTCGGGCAGCAGCAAGCAGTTAATAGTCTGTGGTGATTTCACTGAAGAGTTTCACACTTTCTATAGAATTATGGTAGGAAGAATTATATGGAAAACTTACTTTTTCTACAATTTGACCTCAGTAATTAATTTTCCAGACTGGGTGGATAAAGACAGCAAGACTCTAATTGATAATGTTTTCTTTGATGAAGCTGAAAGGAAGAAAATTACTGTACACCCAGTAACAAGTGCTCTCCTCTATTCATGATGCACAGTAAGGTAAAGCAGACAGTGCCTTACAGTATAGTTACTCCACAGAGGAAAACAGATAGAATAATTAATGATTCTAGGACAAACGTTTTTAAGGATGGTCTACAAGAAATCGACTGCGATGAAATTTGTAAAGTATCAAGTGAAGACAAAATTTAATCTATTCCACGATAAATTCCTATCATTATTTGAAAACAGTTTTCTGCCTAAGAAAGTTACCTAAACTGATCAGAAAGCCATGTCAGAAACCATGGTTCATTAGAGGGCTTAAAGTATCTTGTGAAAGGAAAAGGGGATGTATTTGTCAGCAGGAACACGTAAAGATTTTGCAGTAGTTGAATGTTACAAAAAATGCTCAATATTACTAACAAAAGTTAATAAAAAAATCAAGGAACATGCACAATAAGTCACATATCAGTAATTCTGACAACGGTCTCAAGTCTATATTGAATAATGAAATGAGAGACATGACAAAAGGCCACAGAACAGGATAACATTACTACTGTTTTTAATGGAAAGTCTATAAATGAACAGTCACAGGTAGCAGGTATGTTTTACAGTAATTTCTTAAACATAGTAGAAAATATAGGGTTAAACTGCCAAAAGAAAAATCAAAGCAGGATGTCGGTAAAGCAAGTCACCTTCACTCCTTGTGAAATTAAGATTATAATATATTCTCTCAAAAATAAAAACTCATCTGAAATTGAAAAGGTGTTTCTAACAGAGTGCTAAAGACTTGTTCACATATATAAGTGCTGCATTTTCTGAAATACACTGATGGGGAAAAAATTGCAACACCAAAAAAATAATGTAGAGTAATGAAAGACATTAGATTAAAAAAGCAGTCAGGGTGCATGGCATAAACATGAGAATGCTCCTGCTGTCATATAAGATCACACCCCAGACCATAGCTCCAGGTGTAGGTCCACTGTGTCTAGGCCGAAAACAGGTTAGGTGCAGGCCCACAATTAGTCTCCTTTTAGCCAACACGTGGCCATCAGTGGTTCCGAGGCAGAACCACCTTTCATTGGAAAACCCAACAAACTTCCACCTTGTCCTCCAATGAGCTCTTGCTTGACACCACTGGTTTAAGGTTAGTGGAACACACGATATGGGGCATGGCCATTCAGAGCCCTATCTTCTTGGGACAGTCTTATGTCGAAGCCGTCTTGGTGATACTTCCTCTGGTTTCACATTGAAAGTGTATGCCAGAAGTTTATGGTGCTTGTATATGGTAAAGTGCTGAACTTTTAAGGAGTGCTGGTGCTTCCTAACTGCAGCACATGCAGTATAGAGTTCTCGATTATAGTTGCCCAGTGCTGCTGTGACGGTGACAGCTTGTGACTAAAGAACGTGAGTGCCTATGTTCTAGTTGTTGCTGAAATACAGTGCCAATAGCGGAAGCTGATGCTACTACAATGAGTGCGATTGGAGCCTGTGATGTTGGGTAAGCCGCTTGTGTAGCCTCTGCTATTGCTGTTCCTACATCTTGGAGAGTAGTATCTATTTCACTTGTCCGTTACACCCTGTTATTTGACTTCAGTTCACCCTTCAGAAGCTCATTCAACAAGCTGTTGTTAGTTCATGACTGCATATGAATGGATGATAAAAATTAATGATGCCAAGAAAACAATGAAGCTTCCAACTGTAACAGTACAGAAATACTTGACTATGGCTTTCACCTTATCTATAGGAGGTTGGATGCCATGGGCTTCGATTGCATATCCAAGAAACTAGAGCTCTGTTACCCCAAAGGCACATTTTGCAGGATTAATAACTAGGTCTTGCATAAGCAAATGATCAAATATCTTGGTTAAATATTGTTGATGTTCCCCTCCTGACCCATACATCACTAAAATGTTATCTAAGGAAACATAACAGAAATCCAGATTGCTTGTGATTTTGTCCATAAAGTGTTGTAATGTCTGTGCTGCATTATACAATCCACAAGGCATTCTCATAAACTCAAAAAGACCAAAGGGCATTGTTACAACTGTCTTATGTATGTCTTCTGATGTGACAGGAAGGGTGGTCCTCATGTTGAGATGGCAGTAATCACCACATGGGCACCATCTTCTTTGGCACTACATGTAACGAGACTGCCCGATTACCTCAGGGGGATTGATAGATACCTTGTGTCGGCACCCCGCATTATTCCTGCTTCATGACTTTTAATCTTTCTAGCCCTAGATGCCTAGGATGTAATCAGACTGATGGTTGGTTGGTTGTTTCGGGGAAGGAGACCAGACAGCGAGGTCATCGGTCTCATCGGGTTAGGGAAGGACGGGGAACGAAGTCGGCCGTGCCCTTTGAAAGGAACCATCCCGGCATTTGTCTGGAGCGATTTAGGGAAATCACGGAAAACCTAAATCAGGATGGCCGGACGCGGGATTGAACCGTCATCCTCCCGAATGCGAGTCCAGTGTCTAACCACTGCGCCACCTCGCTCGGTCAGACTGGTGGTCCTAGTGTGGTAAGAGTATGATGTACCATGGTGTGATTCACTGGTGCTAGGATGTGCAATTGTTTGTGACCTTGGCAAACTTCCGTAACAGGTGTCACCCAAAATCATGTGCACTGTTGTTGAGGTGACACAATGTACCTTTCCTCAGCTATCCAGGTTAGTGGTAGAATCTATCACTCTCCGATGTCATAGATCAAGGACCAGGCAATTAAAAGGTAAGAAACCAGCTCCTAGAATGGGCTGCAACATATCTGCCAGCTTGAATTGCCATTCGAATCTGCAGCATAATCTGAAATTGAGTAACAGTGTAAAGCACCCGTATGTCCTGATCTGGTTGTCATTGGCGGCGATTAAGTAGTAATGATCACAGTTGTGGTGTGGTACGTGGATTGATGAGTACATTAATGCTACTGCCCCCATGTTTACCACATATTGTGTTTTTGCGTCATTATCCATGATGAAGAGGCAACGGGTGCTATTGCCAGAAGTAGCTGCTGCTGAAATGGACTCTGTGTCATTCTTCCAGTTGCACGGTGGCGTACATCTCCGGGCATCATTGGCGAGCTTCTTATGACATCAGCATGTATTTGGCATAGCAGGTGGTCAAATGCAGATTTGTGATGATCAACGACATAGCCATCGATGAAAGTGTGTAATATACAATGCAGGAATTTGTATAATCTGCTCAGCTAACTGCGAATGAAGGTATGAGAGAGTCACTGCGGGCATGTTACCTTGTTGTGAAACCAATGTTGACACACACAGAGGGGTTCATTTCCTCAGTTCTGTTTACTGCCTGTGCTAATGCATTCAAATCACCAGTGTAAACCATTAAAATTTTCTGTGTATCGGTTGATTGGTTGGTTGGTCGATTGGGGGAGGGGACCAAACAGCGAGGTCATTGGTCCCGTGATCTAAGGTAGCAGAAACCAAGGGAGGAACAACACAAACAGCACATTCTAATCAAGCAGATGGGAAAATAGGCAAACAAAGAGGTAAAAGGAATGTTGGGCCAGCAGAAAGAGTAAAGAACAGATGGGGGGTGGGGGGAAAGGTTTGGGGGGGGGGGGGGGGGGACACGGCGAGAGGAAGGGCTCCCAGAGACTCTTGAAGTGTTGGGACACCAGAATAGCTGCTGACCCTTCCCAATCCCCACACCATAAAATGTGCACGACACAATGGGGTAACACTAGGGGAAGAAGACACAAGAAAAGAGGAAGGGGTCACAGAAAATACCAATAAGTGTTATTTTGTTATTTAAGGCTGCAAAATTTGGTGAGCGAACCTGTAAATGGCATTCTCAGTTTGGTAAATCTTTTGAAACCCAAACTGTGATTTACAGAAGATATTATTGTTGCTCAAGTCAGATACTAATTGACATCTCTCCTATCACCTTTCTTATAGAGGGGTTTAACATGCATTTTTGAGTCTCTCTTCCTTCAATAAATGACTTCAAATAGTGCAGCATTACATACACTGACAGAAAAAAACTGCAACATCTAGGAGGAGTTGTGCAACATAAACAAAAGTTCAGAGGCATGTTTCTACATCTGAAAGACAACATCTGTTCAGATTTAGTGTGTCACATAAGAGTGGTGCTAAGTAGTGCCACTATGAGAATGCAAATCAGGTTTGCTTTAAATACACACTGCAACGGTTGCGAGCTTTAGTTACCAGTGAGATTGGACATGGTGAGTTGATATTAATCAAGAATGCCTTTAACACAAAGATGCCATTATCAACACCTCACAGAGTCTGAATGAGGTCTCGTAATAGGACTACGAGAAGCTGGATGTTCTTTCTGAGATATTGCAGAAAGACTTGGTAGGAATGTAGTCAATGTATGTGACTGCAGGCAGCAGCGGTAACAAGAATGTCCCAGCACTCCTTAAAAGGTCGACACTTTACCATATACAAGCACCATAAACTGCTGGCATACACTTTCAATGTGAAACCAGAGAAAGCATCATCAAGATGGCTTCGACATACGGACTGTAACAGGCAGTTTATGAATCACATAGTTTATGTGAAAGGAAAGCTGAAGCTATTATCGTTCCAATTGATTATGAGGGCCTTGCTCAGTCCCAGCAGCATGAGGATGAGCCACGCACGTTATTGGATTACCCAGTGGGATTTAAGCTACAACACATGACTGTATCAGCAGCAAGTGTCAGATTGTACTGTGATGTGTCTGGAGGAAAAGTACAACCATTCGTACCTCACCAGTTTTGTCACAACCTGGCTTATCCCGGTGTCCGAGGCATGGTGAAATTGGTAAAACAGAGTTTAATCCTGCCACAAATGGATGCGGGGTGTGGGAGGGGGGGGGGGGGGGGGCAGCAACTAGAAAGAGGGAGCAGCTCATTGTAGAATAAAATATCATGAGTCAACCTAGTATGGACAATTCAAAGATGGTACACTCCTGCCGGGAGAGGTGTTGATAAGAACACCATGTGGTGGGAGCCTCCTCAATTGCACGAAGTTTATTAGATGGGGGTATCTCCCCCTTGGGTCAGCCCACAATTGAGCAAAAAGGGATTAGATGTAAAGCCCCAAATCCATGCCTGTACGGGACATGGAGAAATGGGGGCCAACCCCCCCCCCCCCCTCCCCCCCCCCCCCCCAAAAAAAAAAAAAAAAAAAAAAAAAAAAAACCAGCCACACGATCAGCAAGTTCATTACCCGGGATACCCATACGGCCAGGAACCCCCAAGGGAAATCAACTGCCAAGAAGATTGTGGATGACAGAGACCAAGGTGTGTCGGGAAAAACACCAAGCGATAACCTGAAGGCCACTCATTGAGTCGGTACATAACAAAACTTGGGTGAGGGAGGACTGTTTAATAAAGGGGATGGCCTGATAGAGGGCCACCAGCCTGGCCATAAACATCCCACACCTGGCAGGCAATAAATAGTGTTCTGTGCCAACAGAAGTCCTGAAGGCATGTCACACATGATCAGAAGATTTAGAGCCATCAGTGAGGAAAAAAACAGGGGAGGTGGGGTAGAGAATGTGGGGAAAATGACACAGAGGGTAGATGGAAATCGCGGCAGAGAGAAATGAAATGGAACACAACTGGTAAAACGAGCCAAGGGCAGGTAGTTGACAGATGATGTTCCACAGCCGCTAAAAGAATATAACAGGAGAGGTGAGCAGGGAAAGATCAGATAGCGATGGCACAGCAAACCAGGAGCTGAGACTATTTAACTGAAAGCGGGTGGATCCCAACATCAACCAGAGAACTATTGACAGAAAGAGAACTATTGACAGAACCACTAGTGCGAAAGGCACCTGTGGCTAAACAGACACCATGATGATGAACCAGGTCCAAGAGGAGCAGCATAGAAGTAGGAGCTGACCCATAAACTTGACAACCATAGTCAAAATGAGACAGAACTAATGCCTGAGAAAGGCGGAGAAGTGTCGAACAATTCACGCCCCAAGAGCTGTGGGCAAGGAAGCAAAGGACATTTGAGTTTACGAAAACAGCCAATCTTCAGAAGGTGGATATGGGGTACCCAAATTTGCTCGTTGTCATAATGGAGACATAAGCAATGGAACTGGGGGACCACAGTCAGGTGCTGGGTGTCAAGGTAGTGCACTGAATGAGGATGGACCGTAGTACAGCGATAGAAACGCACCGACCCTTGACTTAAGGGGAGAGAACGAGAACTGTGTGAAAGTGTCCACACATAAGTACATTGGATTGCAACCATGAAGCTGTCACTCCACAGACACTACAGAGTAGGATCTAGCCCAAATACAGAAATCATCCGCATACAGAGCAGGGGTGACCAACAGTTCAGCAGAGGCCCCAAGTCCATTAATAGTGATGAGAAAAAGGATGACACTTAATACGGAATTGGTAGTTGATGGTAGAAGTGCTCACACATTATCTGCGTATCCAGTAATGCTGGCAACTGATGTGATATATATAGGGATCATATCAACCCGTATCGCTTCAACAACAGCCTGAAGATGACGCACTGAAGTGTTGAAACTGATTGCAACAAAATAAAATAAAATCATAAGGGCAGCTGTAGGTGTTTTATTTTGTCACAACTTAATACAGAGTCTTGAGGAACATCATTCTCCTGGGCCTGCAGAGAGCTGAGAACGGTGCCAACCTGAACTCGAACAACCAGCAGGACAGGAAATGGCAAATAAAAATTGGGAGTGGGCATCAAAGATCCCACTCAAGGAGCATAAATAGGCTGTGATGACATCAAGTTGTGTCTTAGGCCTTACAAAGAAAACTGCGACAAGATGGCAGCACTGAGGAAAGGTTTGGTGAAATTTGGTTTCCAATCAAAGCAGATGATTGATCAGAAACCATTCCTCCCAAAAGCCACGCTGGTAAGGAGATAAAAGGTCCTAAGATTCAAGGGTTCAGCTGAGCTGATGAGCCACCATCCCTTCAAATAACTTGCATGGGAAACTGGTCAGACTGGTTGGCCATTAACTATCGAGGGACAATTGATCCTAGCTGAGCTTAAGGTCAGGAACCACAATACTGTCTCTCCATTGAGAGGGGAAAACGCCTTGGAGCCAAATATGGTTAAACACCTTGAGGAGATACTGTTGTGGAGGGTTAAGGTGCTGAAGCAATTGGCTATGGATGGAATCAGGGCCTGGGGCTGAATCATGGGAAGAAAAGAGAGCCAGAAGTAGTTCCCATTCAGTGAATGGTTCATTGTAGGATTCCACCTGACAAGGTGCAAAACCTAAGTAGGAAGCTGCAGACTGCTGTTTCCGGAGGAGGAAGGCAGCTGGACAGAAGGCTAAAGCCAATGCCGTAGTAAATGAGTTGCCAGGTCTTCTGCAAGAATTGATGGATCTGCACAAAGGCCACATGGAAGGGCAACGTCTGGAATGAAACACTGCCATTGACAATCTTGGAGGGTGCGGAGTTTTTGCCCACACCTGTGTAGAAGGGGCAGAAGAACCTAGGGAGAAGATAAAGCATTTCAAACACAACCACTTGCTCTGCTCGATTCAGTAATGGAATTTGGAGTGAGGACATTTAAAGATAATAAGACCAGCAGAGGATGGCTGCTGCTCTAGATGGCGTGACAGTGATCATGGATCATAATGGCAATGGCCGTGCTCCACCCATGAACTGGCTGGCAGCGAATGGGGTCCATCCAGTAGGAATTGGCAATGTCAACGGCTTGAATTATCTCGTTGGACAGATCATTGACGACTTCATCATTACAACCTTACAAAGGTGTAAACACAACATGGGAGGCACATAGAGGCCAATCAGCATGAAGGAAAGCCCAGCAGAACAACCTAGCCATTGGGAGGTGGGAAGGAACTGAGAGAATCAATGGAAAGTGGTCACTATCACAGAGGTCATAGTGAGGTGACCAGTGTAAGAAAGGACGGAGAGGGGAGGTGGGCAAAAGGTAAACGGCATAGAAAGCACCATAGGCGGTACTAAAATGAGTAGGAGAACCATCATTAAGGAAGTACAAGTTGTGGTTCACAAGAAATTGGTCAATGAGGAGCAGCTGACTGAACATTTCTGCCTATAGGAAGGTAGGTGATACAATGATGTTTCGTAGTACGCTGTCACTAACTGCATTACTTGCCAGCATCTACAGACATCGTAGAAGCTGCAATCGAGTGCAATTACCAAGTTCTTCCATTCGTAACAGTTTTTCCAATCGCTTCGCCTCCGATTTGGATAGGCATATCACTAAAGTGTTTTTGATAGATGCATACCATTCGCTGATCAGCATTGTGGCAAGGACGCCTTGCACGTCTGCAGCTAAAACATCATTTAGTGCTATGAAAACGTAGCTGTATTTAGTTTTATCTGAGGAATGCTTACATGAACTGGCTTTCCAAACATAATGCCAGGTTATGTTGCCAGACCTGTGGGAGTTTGGTTGTCATTCTACTGATCCTGCTGCTTGCAGCCAGTTTTGTGTTTATTGGCGAATCTGTCAATATGTATGATGGGGCTGGTGTGGAGGGAATTATCCTGTGTGTGTTGTGATACAATATGGTGCGTCAGAATCAGTGCGGTTTAACTGGCATACTGCTATGTCAGTGTTCACCAAATATATAGTTATCTGTTGAGAATTAATCATTTATTATATTAATACTCACACATATAAATATGTTACATTCTCTAATACATGGAGCATAGAATATAAAACTACATCAAGAATCAAAGAATAACACATAGACCCAAGAGTGTCATAGAATATTTATGTACGCTGCCACCGCGCTTCTCATTACAATGTTACACCCTACAATTTAAAAATGTCCTACAATAGTAGTATCACTAAACTCTGAACTCTGAAAAGGAATACCACACAAAACATCAGGAACAAATTAAAACTGTCTATACATCTGCATTAGGCTGTAACTAGAAGAAAAAAGGAGATTCAGTTGATCTCATGGTGATTACAGATGAAGTTCCACTTTGGATCTGATAAATATGCAGACGCAAATCAGCAGTGGCCTCATATGTACCTGCAATCACCTGAAATTATTTAGTGAAACTACTGAAAATCTCAATCCAGGTTGTCATACTCACAGCATTCAGACCTTGTTCTTCCTAAATACTGGTCCAGCAGTTTAACCAGAGGGCCATCATTTAATATTCAAAACTGAATTACTTCTTTGTAAAATATTATCCATGATAAACTTATGGAACACAGTGTAAGTGAATATAGCTTATGCATACTAGTTTTTGACTATGATAATACATTTTTTTGTCTCTTTTGTTCACAAGTGTACTTTCTATTCCACTCTTTTCACTTCAGGTATATTCTGACCCATGGATGTTTCAAAACAACAGCTGTCATCTTAACGCTAGAACAGCGAAAACTGGGATACCTCTGAAACAGCAACATGGGGTCATTTGGTCCCTAATGAGATTTGTCTCAAAGTTTAAAACACAATTGAAGTAAGATCTATGTTTTTTCCCATTCATCTGTGTGTTACGTACATATTTCAGTCAGAGCTTTACCTCAAAGTTCTAACACTTTCATATTAATGATTCTAATACAGAATATTGCATGCCCACCCAGAAATCTGACCTATTTCTGAAGTTCCTATTGCTTCTTCATTTATTTCAATTTTTGTTACAAAACATTGAAATCAACCAACCTTTGAGCAGATTACCTTCTCTTTTTTTTTCAGATAGTTTTTTTGCATTTCTTACTGCATTGATTGCTCATTTGCACATTCAAATTTGACACTTCTTTTGCTTTTTTGATTTATCTGTCATATAGTCACTTCTTTGATTGGTTTCCTTTCTGTTGTTCTGCTCTTTGTTGTTTCCTATTTGTGAATTAATTATCAGCTCAAGATCGAACATCTTCCTCTTCAGATTATTTAGTTGTAGGTTATACATGCAGTTATTGCTGCCATGTCTAGGCTTTTGTAAAAGACATGGAGCTGCCAACTCTTGCAAGCAACTATATTTGATTATTTATGGATCATTTGATCAACAACGACCCCATTCTTCTTCATGGTGTTATAGAAGGTAACAGTTTCTCCTTTCTTTGCTCACTGATACTTGAGGATGAAGTGGGCTGAGAATAATGAGATTTTTATTCTTCTTCACTTGGTGTATTTTCAAAGTGCATTATGGTTTATTAATATTTTGCAGAAGGAAATAACCATGGTGTGAACATCTAACTCACACAAAATAAAAAATATTGCTGAGATGCACTTTAAAACTGAAAATTAAATCATATAAGCTATGGATGAAGTCAGATCACAGATCAATACAATTATGAGACCAGTGATAACATTTGTCTACAAAATCAAGTACACACAAAAAAAATCCAGTGCACATAAAAAAATCCAGTGCACATAAAAAAATCCAGTGCACATAAAAAAATCCAGTGCACATAAATAAAAAGCTGTCTTTTTCTTTTTTAAACTTAATCAAAGGAAGCTAATAAAACAGAAATATAAATGTCATAAGAAAGTTCTTGTAGAATGTAAATATTTTTAGATTAAAGGAGACCATTCACCGAAAAGCAGAAACACTGAACTGTCGATAGGCACATACAAGAGAAAGAAAACCTGCCAGCTTCCAGAGTTATCCTTTGATGAGCTACAGTTTTTTTTAAGGCCCACTTATCTGTACATACACACACACACACACACACACACACACACACAGTACCAAATTAATAATTTGTGTAATAATAATTGTTAAAGCACTTTTGTAAACATCATTAGCTGCATTTAACCCTTTCATGCGGGCATAGGAAATATACTTCCCATTCACTGTATTTCTTTAGTGTGTTTTTACGAGAATATGTTGCACAACTTCTGTATGCTCCTGGCATATAGTGGTAATCTGCTGCACCAGTTAGAGTTTCTGTCTGTTGTTAAATATTGCTTTTAGGGCCATGGAAAGTATGCCGTCCACTAAATAACATTGTAATAAAGGCCGTTGGGAAGTATACTTACCATCAAGGTAGTTTCTTCACGAAATATGGGAAATATACTTAACTCAAATGTGTCTTTTACAGAATTTGAGAAGAATATTTATCACAAACTTCAAAATTTAGTAAGTTTCTGGGAATATGTCTTACCACCTCTGGATGTGCCTATCACTGTACCATGTGTATAAAAACTGCCCCAACAATCAGTTTTTGTCTGTCGTGAGATCACTACCACTGTTGTCTGTGAAGTCAGAACACACTGCTTCATTTCCATAGTATATATTATTGTGACTTGTATCATCTCATTTCCATCAAATGCTAAATGTAGTTTCTACAGCTGTTTTCACATTATGGTAAGTAAAATGAAAACACCAATACTTTTTCCTTTTTCACATGAAATGGCAACACGTAACAGGCTACTAAAAGGAAATGGAAAATCCACTTCCACTACACTCTAACAGCCGTGGGAGACAAACAGGGTGTCTGTAATTAAGTTCCAGCTTCAAATGCTGTAGAAAATGAACCATGCTCAGTGTGACGACAAATTTGAACAGCATATTATTGATGCAGTAGGAAACCTCAAGGAAAACAAAAATTTAACGAAAATTTTACCAATAAATGGTACCGCAAGCACCTTAACATAAATGGGGTCAGCTGCATATGACACATGAATCACAATATGACAGCTATGGCTTGATTTGCACAGTACACCATTTGCACTGTTCAATATGCATCACTACCCAAGTTTGGCAGTCAACAGTTGTGGCACTGTTAGGTAAGCTCATCCATCACGGCAAGGTCATACCACATCGAATGAGAAAAATTCATTTTTAGTTATCCTGAGGCCAAAGACTGCATATGAAGCAAAATGACATCAGTGTATAACTGTCCTGAGGCCAAAAACTGCATAAAAAATAAAAATGGCATTCGTTGTTAAGTGTCCGGTGGCCAAAAACCACACAAAAAGCAAAATGAAATCAGTTTCTAGTTGCTGTGAGACTAGCGCAAGGTGTGTTCAACATGCTGTCCACTGTTTTCTGCCCCAAGCTGAAACCGGAGAAATAGGTTGTTCCACAAGAGATTTGGGTATCGAGGGGGGGGAGGGGGGGGGGGGGGAGATCACATTCAGAATGTGTTGCACATTGCATGCCTATAATTCAGCTACATGGACTGCAAGCCTGTAGGGAAATGATGCCTGATAATTCTAGCATTTCCGAAATGCTTCTCCAGCAACCACTTCACTAGCTGTGCAATGTGCAGAGGAGCACCAACTTGCATAAAAACGATCATTTCCACACATCCATGCTGTTGAGGATAAGAATGACACTGGTGCGCAAAAGACTCTCATGGCATTTACCAGTGATGGCAGGTAACAGGACCTATAGGACTCGTCTCCTTGAAAAAATACAGCCCTACTATGATAAACGATGCCATCAACCCATACCACAAGCTCACTTTTGCCCAAAAGAAGTGTTACCAGTTGATATGTGTATGGGTTTTCCATTGCTCATATTCTGCACTTCCGTGTATTGCCAACCTTGGAGATGGAAATGGACTTTATTTGCCCGCAGAATGTTCCAAGGCCGTTCATTGTCCACTTCCATGTGAACAAGAAATTCCACAATGAACGTTTGTCCTGCTGGCATATCAGCAGGAAGCAACTCCTGAACATGGGCGATTTTGTATGGATGGGAAAACAGAATGTTCTGCAGGATTTTATGCACTGTGCTTGCAGGTATGTCCACTGTTCAGGCAATTCCCTGAGCATTGCATGCTTGCACACCACCACTTGACCCTTGCTGCAAAGCTGTGACCACATCTTCAATAGATGGTGGGTCAAATGCTTTCCTCCCTCTGCCACACTGCACTTCAAAAGAACCTCCCTTTTAGAATTTTGTAATCAGTTTCTTCACACCTTTAGCAGACATCACATCAATGTCTTTTTCATTGCCTTGAGTGAGCAGAACTGTTGTAGAGCTGCTGATGCACAGTCTCTGTTCCTGTAAAAGATCTTTACCAGCAACACACAATCCTTCATGGAGAAAGTCTTGTTGCGAATCCCGGACGCAAACTGAGGAACAGCCATGTGCCGCACATATGTTGGTGCATATTCTGATGCTTACAACGTCATCTGTTGGTCAAATTTTCCTAAATTCTTTTAATTCCATGACATTTCTCCTTGCATCAGTAATATGCTGTTCAAATTTGACATCATTCTGAGCAGTAGTTCTCTTTCTACAGCATTTTGAAACTGGATCTTTAATTATGGATCCTGTACATACCACCATAGTATCTGACCCTAAATCACAAAAATAAAATTATAAAAAATAAATATAGTCAACTGACCACATTTCTAATACAATAATAAAAAATTAACTTCAATGAGTCACCATAAAAACTGGAACTGTGAAAGGATTAAAATTAGATTTTAAATATCCACCACGTGATGGTGTGCTTTCTAGGTGAACATTGATCTGCACGTGACAATGAGTTTATAAATAACACTGATATAGTGATACATAATATGTTAGTCAACTTATGTACACATCCATTATTTTGCAGATATCAATATCCATACAATTGTTTGTTGTCCCCTGTGCCAGATGCCACTGACAATAGGTTCTACACTTGAATACCTGTTCAGTTACTAAATATTTTAAAGGCAGCTCATGGCAATTACAAGATGTGCTTTAACTAATATTTACAAGCTGTGGAGCTCCAAGCATTTCAAATTTTTTACAAGTTACTAGTGACCTGTTCCGGCTTCACACAGGTAGCACTAACGAGGGAACTTCCCTACGCACTCCCCTCAGGTTTAATAGTAAGATGGCCCAGTGGATAGCCATCAAAAACTGAACACATATCAAGCATGAAAACAGAAAAAAGGTGTACTGAACTGTGAAGAAAGAAGCAAAATTGAAGCAGTTAATGGTCCAGTCTTAGGATGTCCAACACTGAGCAAATCTGAATGGCCAAAGCATAGTGATTATGTGGTCATGGTGTTGGACTGTGAAGAAGGAGATCAACATCCGATTTCCCTCATGCAATTTTTTTCCCTCCACAAAATTATGAACTTTCCATCATGTCACTGGCGCATCTGTTCGCTGTATTCAGATTTGCGTCTGTGTCCTGGTGTAACATCTGTCCGCAACAGCAAGGTATAAGGAAGGAAACACAGAGATACATACCTCATATTTGATCTACACAAGTACCACATGTTATACTCTTGCATTCCATTTTGGCAGTTTTGACACTAGAATTCCTTCATTGTAGCATAATTCACATCTGTTTATTTGTTGTTTTCATTTCTGGGAGAGGTCTATGCAGCATCTTGCCTGCTCTAGCTATTTATCACATTTATTTGCAATGGTAATATATTCTTACCAGTTGACTCATATTCTATAACCAATGTATAGTATGACAATTGCTGATACAGAAAGAGAACAATAACGTCAATGATCAGACGAAAGTTTGTAATTTTGTGGGGGAAAAAATAAAAACTATGGCAGGAGGGTGATTTGAACAAGGCTCTCTCTCACTCTGCAGTCCAACACCATGACCACACAACCACAACACAGTGATTCTTGCAATTTGCTCAATGATGCACATCTTGAGCTTAGACCATTCACTGCTTCTATTTTGCCTCTTTTTTCACAGTTCAGTATACCTCGTTCCTGTTTTCATGCTTGATCTGTGTTCATTTTTAGATGGGCTATCCAATGGGAGTGGTCACACCAGGCCACCACAAGAATCAAAGACCCTACAGTAGTTCCTGAGAGTAGCCTTCACACACAGAAGAAAGAATGTGGCAGGAACCTGCAATTCTTCATAGTTCAGTAAACTTCCATGAAATATTTATAAATTATATACACACTCCTTCCTTGTGAATCACTCTATTAGTCAAAACTGGATCAAAATCCCTAAAGCAGCTCTTCAGATTAGCCCATACATACAGACAGAAGTGAGCAGAGAGCTTCAACTTATATAGACAGAAAAGAAATACGATAGCATATTTAGACAAATAGTAAATGAACATGTAAAAATGAAGTTTGTAGAAATACCTGTTAAACATTGGCAAGTAAATTCTTCCTCATTTATTAACACTTCTTTTGATTCATTTTGTATTGCAGCTAAACTTTTCTCTGGTCTAATTGAAATAACTTCAAAATGTGACATACACATTAAGATCGAAATGTTGAGCCTTTGTACTTTTAATATCTGCCTGTTATGGAGAAAAAAAATTAAAGAAGGAATATGAGTTACATACCAAAAATATAAATTGTGAATAAATACAGAAATATGCCACACATATGGTCTCATCTGATTAATTAAAATCAACTCATCCAATATGTGTCTTACTAAAATTTTGCTATTTAATACCTCTCATTGTCCTCGTACTTCAGATATTTAAGTGTGAAATTAACAAGTTCTTTACTCACAATTATTGAACTTCAGAAACTTCTACCATTCCTTTGCCTAGTTTATGACTTCTTTATTTCTTCTGAATTGTATAGTTTTCAAATCTTCTTGACATTGCTTCATTCAAGGCTAAAGCAATGGGATGATTTTCAAGAGATGTACCTTCTATCACTCTAGGAACTACTTTGTTTCAAGTAAATTTATATCATTAGCTGTCTTTCATATGGAATCTCTGTTTATTAAATCTTTCTCATGCGAGTTTAATAGCTTTGATGGAACTTAATACACAGATACAGTGTTAGCGAAAATGACTGATGAATGTGCTCATCTTGTCCTCTTACCATTTTCTGTTTCTACTGTAACACAGAAGAGTCCCACATTCACCCGTAAGTGTTCTAGGCAAAGTATGACTACCTCAGTGTCATCCCTAATAAATTCCTCTTCATTTTAACTTACTTACATTTTCCTGAATGAAGTCATAATATGATGAGTTTTGCAAATGTCACACACTGGGACATTAGTAATACAAGTAGCAATTACAATGACACACGTCTACATACATACTCTGTATGCCACCACAAGATGCATGGCAGAGGATACTAGTCATTCTCTTTCCTGTTCCACTCGTAAACTGAGAAAGGGTAAACCTACTGGCTGTATGCTTCTGTACAAATCCCAATTTCTTTTATCTTATCATCACAATCCTTATGAAAAATGTACATTGGTGTCAGTGGAATCGATCCACACTCAGAAGCAAATACTGTTTCCCTGAATTTTTCTCTTCCTTTAACCCAACCTGGTAAGGATCCCAAACACCTGAACAGTACTCAAGAATGGGTCACACTAGTGTTGTGTATGTGGTCTTCTTTATAAACAAGCTACACTTCCCTCAAACTCTCCCAATTAACCGAAGTCAACCTTTCACTCCTGCGCTACTGTCCCTGTGTGTTCGTTCCATTTCATACCACTTTGCAATGTTATGCCTAAATATGTAAGAGATGTGGCACTGTCAAGTAGCACATCACTAATACTGTATTTGAACATTACAACATTGTTTTTCCTACTTATGTGCATTAACTTATATTTTTTCTACATTTAGAGCAAGCCGCCAATCATCAAAATAAATAGCAATTCAGTCCAAGTCATCCTGTATCCTCCCATAGTTACTCAATAGCAACACTTCCCTGTACACTACAGTGTCATCAGCAAATTGCTTTAAAAGTCACTGCTTTAAATGTCACTTTTTTTTTTACTAACTCAAAAAATGAAGTTTGTAGTGAGTGAGTTCCCCAGTACATATTTAAACTAAATTAGTGTTTTAATTATAAAAATGATTGTTGAATGAAGTGGGTTAAGAACAAATAATAAGTGTGTGTACCATGTCCAAGTGCAGTAGAGCCGTATTAAGGGGTAAATTGTAATTTGGGGAGAGAACAGGGTGGAGGGAGGGGGACGGATGGCAGAAGTGTGAGGGAAGGTATGTGACCGGATTCTGCTCCTGCAATTCCCTCCTTCAATGGTCTGCAAACTGGAGAGTGAGTAGGTTATTCCCCACTCTATCTACCCCATTACATCACAAGAAGCTACTACGGGGCATTCAAAAAGTTATACCAAACCTCTGTGGTGCACCTTACGATCATAGGTGAGACAGTGTGCAGACATGCCCAGGGATGTTTATTTTGCACAAACTGTATTAATGGTACATGGAATACAAATATGAGTCACTAATAAAACTAACACAAGAAACACATATAGACAGAAACTACGTAAATCTCTAGACATTGTTTTACACTGCTAGAAGGGAAACTAATTCTTAATCATCCTGTATGGTAGCTGTGGTGGGAAATTTCCCCCACCATGAGTGCTGCTTGCTTTTCATTTGGCACATAGACTCCACCTCTCCAGCACTCTCAAGTGAGTTGACAAAATAAATTTACTGAGCTTATGTGTATATAGTTTTTTCAGTTTATTCCACTAATACTTATTTGCAATTGTTAAGTGAGCTGTTATAAAAAAATTGCAGTTGTTAAGTAGCTATTGTGGAAAAAACCAAAAAACAGCTGAAGCTGTCAACTGTCTTCCTCCAGAATAGCATGTCCCAATGCTGCCAATAGGTGCTCGATAATGTCAGTTTCACTGTCTTCACTATTACTAGCTGGAATAATTTTCACAACATGAGGTGTATCAAATGCATCATTCCAGCCTCAGCTCTCCTAACATCTGAAGAGGACCAGAGGCTTAAACTGTTTCCTTCAGCAACAGAAGTAGGCCACCTAAGTGTTATGGAACTTCAGAAATTTCAACATAAGTCAAGCCAGGCATTCAGCAAAAAAAAATAGACCAGCCCTGTTCCATCAGACATATTCACATCCATTTTGGAAGATAGACTGTGCAGGTGCGGTAAGTGGATCTGCTCAGTACAGCCCACTCTACAAATGCCAGAAATTCCTGAATGGAGGTGATTTATGCAATATAACAGTGACACAATTAGTGGCAAAAGGAGTGCACTAACTTCTGTCATTCATTAATTCACCACTAAATGATTATAACACTATTACATAGTTTTACAACATGCTATCAATGACAGACAGCAGCAAGGTGCCACATTTCCCAATCAAACCTCTCTCCCAAAGCACTACAAAAGTCACCAACAACATCACACTTACAAATTACACACTTCTCGGCCATCGTTTATAGGAGTTTATTTTACATGCTAAGCTCCTTAACAATAAAGTACTTTATAATATATAAACACAAACTCAGTGATTTTATTTTCTCTGCTCACATACAGGAACTGGACAGGCAATGTTGAAGAGGCATATTCCATAAACTGAACATTGAAAAGCGTGCAGTCTTCGTGGTGGGGGAAGTTGCCTTTGCTGGAAGCATGCTACAGCTGCTGTACATTAAGACCACAAATAAGAACACAATTTATCCATTAATACCACTCTACAGCACTTAGATGTGGTATACACATTTAATATTTGTTTTTTACCCACTTCCTTAACAGTAAACAGTCAGTTTATAGCAGTAAAATACTATTTTCAATAATCTGCAATTTTTCCATCTCCTGCAATGCCTGGAGAAAAAAATTAACAAGAACTTTTTTGTAGGAAATTTAATTAAGTTTAATTTTGTACTGGGACATGGCTTCACTAGAAACCACAGTTTTTGAGTTATTCAAGAGAAATATAAAAGAGTGATGATAAGAATGAAGTAAAAAAAAAATGACCACCTAAGATGTTTTAGAAGAAAGTGAAACACTCCTGATCTTATTCAAATTTTATTATAGTCACAAAAGATGGTATTTAACTTTTATAACTGTGACTGCAGAAAAGAAAGAGGGTGAAAAACAAAGACGACAAGAGTTTTCTGAGTCTTCTACAGTCTTATGGAACAGAACAAAAGTTTAGTGATACAAATCCTACAAAACGATTTTATCTCCTTTAATCATTGATAAACTGTCAAGTAGTGTACGACTAAAGTTGCTAGTTAGGAATCCCTAGAGATTCTGAAGAAATGGTTTTGGAGGCATTAAGATTAATTTAGGCACTGTGCAGACAAAATTTTCAGGGAAATAATTCCAATAATTTTAAAAATACTTATCTCACCCATAATGCATCCAACAGCAATAATGAACTGAATCAAAACTCAAAGCAGAGTCCTCCACTGACTTTTAAGCACCAAGGTCAAGACAACAGAGGCATTAAGAACAGACAACAGGATCTGTATTTTGTCCAACAATATAAAAATAATAGTAACGAAAACAATTATTTTCTTTTATCATACCGACCGAGTGGATGGCAGGAGGGGAGGTGGCACAGCAACCATCATACACAAAGACATAGAACACACGAACATCGAGCTCCCCGCGCTTGACAGACCAAAGGCCACGGCTGTCAGGGTGAAGTTCAACAGAGCCAACACCGCATTGGTAATGCTGTACAATCCCCCTAGAGACATAGTAACACACGATATCAGCACAGTTCTCAACATACCACCGCAGGTAATTGCCGCTGGAGATCTAAACACAAAACACCCTGACTGGAACTCACGAATGCTTACGTCCAACGGCAAGAAACTATACGAACATGCACTAGGCCAGAACTACATTATACTTGGGCGGGACATCCCCACATTCGTGCCTACACAGGCCCAACACAGACCAGATGTGCTAGACATAGCCCTCTTCAAGGGCATCATATGCACTCTTAACCTTATGGTTGAAAATGATCTGGACTCAGACCACATGCCTGTAATACTGCACATGGACAAAACACTGCAGGACACAGAACCATGCGGGATACTGAACTACAAGTGTGTGAATTGGACACTGTTCAAGAAAACGCTTGCAAGAGCAGATGTCGGAAGCATTTACACACAGCAGGGTGAGAGTGTGAGAGTTGAGAGATCACTCTCCACAAGATTTTTCCATCGTAGTTCTGTGCATGATGGCATAGATTGCGAAGGAAGAGTATTGGACTGCAACTGCACTTTTAATAATTTTGGTGGCAAAGAAAAATGTAAATGACTGTGTCTGTATTGGATATGGGAGTGGATTAGGTGACAGAATGGGTTTGGAGCACGCAAGAATCTCATTGTAGAGCTTGTGATAGAAAATCCTCAACAACATAGAAATTTTACAAGAATGACAGTGATGGAGATGGAAAAAATACTCTTTATAACTGGACCCAAAATAATGAACCTATATGGTATTATGTGTAAATCCATTTGTGTTGAAGACAGACTGCTTGTGACACTAATAATTCTAGTATAACCTATGATTATTCTCTTTAATATTTGATAAAGTAATAACTGTAATGAAATAACATTACACCAGTTAATCTTGATACCCATCGATGCCCAAAAGCCAAATACAGCGGATATCTAATAAATGAACCTTTTCCGGACATACATTTATTTGAACATTTTTACTTGTCTTGACTTATGGAACCACTCATAAATTTCTGAAGCTCTGTTATTCAATACCAATGTAATAAATCAATAAATATCATGTCTTGTAAAATTATAGATACGGCTCTATTATTTGAAGTCAAATGACAATTTTCTGAGTTCCAAACTAATTACTTTCAAACATAATTTCACTTGTTTCTCTAATTTTAGTTAATCTATGTTATAAAACTGCTCTGATGATTCCTTGAATTGTGGATATTCTGGTAAATTTCTTCTGTCGATATATTAAAAATGGTAGCCACTTCAACCAACAAACTTTCCTTTTTATTTCAGTTTCCGTAGTCCTATAACAGTACATGACACAAAGCTGGCCATTCCTCATACAAACTAATTAAATGCACAACTTCGGCCTGAGTCCATTTTCTGGCAGCTTTCTTCATTACTTTCTTTCCGACACAGTGCTAACTTGCACTCACAGTGCGTTTCAAACATGACTGTAGTCTCAACTGTCCCGACACTGCCAATAAACATTTATAAAGTGGTTTACTGCAGTGTTGATGAGGTGCCGTGGGTAGCATGCTAGTCTTTCATTCATATTTTCACGCTGACATAGAATCGGGTCTCTTCAGTGACAATTCTTTGTTTTCATATGATAATTCTATATAAGGCCTAATATGTCTACAATGTTTTTACATGTTATCTTCTGCATAGCATTGTTTAAGGCCACAACTTTCAAAACAGGCTAGCTACTCATGCTGCTTATTTACAAGGTAAAATGGACAATTTCTTTGCCCAGAAACATATCATGGCCACATATTATGGATCAGAACACGCAGTTTCTTGGGTACTTTTATTTAATGTCAGCATGAGTATGGTAAAATATATCACCAAGACGTGGTAGTATACAAACTGTGAAATATAGCACAAATCTGACAATCAGGGAAAAAGCTGCACATTCTTTTGCCAGATGAGGATGGTGGAAAGCACTATACACTCATAGCAGCAAGCCAAAACAAATTAGAGCAGTTATGAGAAAAATGTCTATTTGTACACAAAAGCTACTACAATAGGCAACTCAGTTGTCACTGCTTTGGATGACAAAGGCAAGAAATAAATTGTTGCATCTGTTTACAGTAGTGGCAAAGCATATGCTTATACTTACGGAGCTGTCTAATAAATTCCACTATTTCTCTGTAGCATTACACTGAAAAATAAGAACCACTACCACGTCAAGTGACGCAAACCAGTTATCATGCAATTTACAATATGTAAGAGCAATATATTTATTCACATCTCAGCCAATACTTTTGTGACAAATTATGGTTTAAATTACTTTGAAAAATCTTTTATACATTTTGCATTTTTTTTTAAATGAATTCTGAATTTCTGTAAGTTCATCAGAATCAGGAAACAACTGCTAAACATGGTGTTGCTGGTTTTGCATGTATTGTGCATTTGTGTAATTTTCAGTCCTATATTTATTTACAAGTTTTGTATTTCACCTAGGAATGACCACAGAGAGTTGTTCAGATGAAAAATGATACAGGTTTGTGGAAAAACAGTTTGCTGGTTAGAGGTTTTGTTAACAGATTGCCATTTATCACCACACCATTAGCTGAATGATGATCTATACAACCTGATGACCACAGTATAAAGCAACGATCTCTTTGTCAAGACATCTGCCGATCCACCACAATTACTGCGTGAATCAATACTTATCCATCAACTACTCAAATGTCCTGCCTCCCTCTCACTTCACCTGTTGGAAAAAAGGAGGCTCGGAAGGGGGGAGGAATTGCAAGACCTAAATGCGACACATTGGCCACCACGTGCATTTCACTGAAATGCTGTATTCACAGTTCTCAGAAAAAGAACAAGAAATATAGATCAGCCATAAATATAATTGGGTGGAGTCTTCGATAGTCAAACACAGTTTTAAATTGTTAAAATATTTTAAGGCGGATCATTCATTACTTATAAAGTGGAGGCACTATTCAGTTCCTAACCCAGTGAGTCAAGCTGTCATGTTATCATTTTTCCTTTAGTAACACTTCTATGATCTTTAACACAAAATTTAAAAGCAAGATTGATTGCTTTAACACATTAACTTAGTAATGGTGACTGGTTTTAATCTGAAACTGGTAGGTTAAAACTGTGTGCCGAACTGAGACTCAAACTTGGGACCCTTGATTTTCGCAGAAAGTGCTCGGCCGAATGAGCTACCCAAGCATGACTCACAGCCTGTCCTCACAGCTTTACTTTGATCAGTACCTCATCTTCCCCCTTCCAAACTTCACAGAAGTTCTTCCACTTGGTTAGCTGTGTGCGCAGAACACTTGTCAACGAAAATCAAAGGTCCTGAGTTCAAGTCTCGGTTTAGCACACAGTTTTACTCTGCCAGGAAGTTTCATATCAGCATACACTCCACTGCAAAGTAAAAATTTCACTCCAGTTTCAATCTGTTTTACACCATAGTCAGACTGTATTCTGCAATAAGAGTTAATTTAGAGACTGAGAGTGATGTTTAAACAAGAACTGCAGCTTGAATCTAAAAGTAACAACAATAATTAGCTGATGATATGCCTGAAGCCGGCAGGTGGAGATGGTGACACAGAGCAGGAACAGATGTCAACCGTGGGACAGTGTCAGGGAGCTACAGGTTAAGTAAAGGAGACTCCATCCCTTGTCTTACATCAATATTAGCCAATCAGGTACAATGTGAAAAGAAGCATGACGAAAGTACTGCGCGTATGTGATTCTAAAACAAACTATAAGTACAAACTATAAGCACAAACATATTTTGACACTGAGGCATCGTTAGTATACAAAGCAATGGTATGTAGAGTATTTAGACCTCTGGAGATAGAATGCATCGATACTTTCCATGCCTTTGCCTTGGTTACTGACAGTGTCTCCTCTATTATCTTTTCTGGTCTTACAACTCACACAATAACATCAAGTCCCTATAGAGGGCAGATATTGTTCATAGAACCTCTTGCCATTGGTTTACTGATTATAATTTCAATCACAACCATTTTTAGTAAACTATTTTACACAGCAGTAAATTCTGTTGCCATTATACAAAAATTGTGTATCTGTACTTATATTTTGTACTGCAGTCACTCACATACAGTGCTTTTTTAACACATCTTTTCCATTGTGCTTGAGTGGTTACTACTGACATCAGGCAGCCTCCTCTACTTAACCTGCAGCTTTTTCACACTATCCAGCAACTGACATCAATGTCTCGTACATATGGCTCCTGCTCCATTTTCTGTATCCACCTGCTACCTTGCTACCTTTGGGTACATCATCAATGAATTACTGTTGTTACTTTTAGATTTAAGTTGCAATTCTTGTTTGGACATCCCTCTAAAGATCTAAATTAACTCTTACTGTAGAGTATGGTCTGACTTTTATGGTCCACAACAGTTTAAAACCTGTTACCTTTTTAAACAAATGTGTTTATACAATAAAGACTGCTTTTTAACTTTTTGTTAAATACTGATTGTGGATCACTGGTTTCCTAATTATGACTACATAAATGATTTTTTATATCATTTACTATTTAATGATACTCTTAATTTCTTTCTATTCCCTTCTACCACAACCAAAAGAGAAGTGACTGAGTTTCAATTAAAGTCACTTACTTATTCAATTATAATTTTTATTTTAAGTATACCTTTGGTTAATGTGGCAAACTGAATCTTGGATTATTTCATTGGTCTAATAAATTCACAAAAAAGGAATTTTGCTTCTATCTCTCTATTTCTTGAAGTTAGTGACTTAGTTACCATATTACTATGTTCATTATTTTTGGAGCAGTAATAAACTAAAAGAAGAGAATAATTCTTTCATCACATCTATAGTAAAATTTCGTGGCCAAATTGTATCACCACAATGCTAGCTCTCAGTATTATCTTTGGATCCTTTTTTGCAATGGAAGTCTTTGCCCCACAAGTACTAAATGGAAGTGACCAACAATTACGAATCCACATACTAGCCACACGAAAGGAACAACTTTATTGTATCTGTTAGCAGACTGATCATAATATTTAACTATCAGTGCCTGCTAAATTATTTCTAGCACCTTCTGTTGCCATGATTACAGGTACTAAGAAGTGCATCTCTCTTTCCTCTTCCACTCTCTCAGATGTACAAATGTAATGTGTTCCTTGAAGCCTTTTGAGAAACATCACTATGTTTGCCAGATGTACACTCAATGGGATGGTATACATCACTGGTAAGTAAAGTTTCAGTGGATCCTTCACAGGGCCAAGAACAGCTTGTATCTTCGGCAGTGGTTGGAAGATGGCTCTAATGTCACATTTTCCAAACAGTCTTCCAATTTTGGCCGAGACTGGCCTCATATAAGGAAGAGAGGTGAATCTTCTGTCTCCATCTTCTTCCTGGTTTGCTGTATACTTTCTTTCCTTTAACACTCTTCTAATCTCTATGTCCCTTTCTTTCAGAACAGTTCCTTCACGAGTTGTAGCTCAGACAAGGGACGGAGCCTCCTCTACTTAATCTGTAACTTCCTCACAGTGTCCCGCAGTTGACATCGGTTCCTACTCTGTAGGTGATGCAGTTGTCTATAGTGAAGCACTGTCTGAAAGAAGCTGCACAAATATTCAGTCAGATTGGTAACTGCTTTAAATGTTCAGAAATATAAGACTATGCACATCACATAATGAAGAAACATAGTATACTATAACTACAATATCAGCTGATTACAGCTGGAATGGGCCAACTCGTACAAACATTTGGGCATAGCACTGTAGGGATATGAAACAGAATGAGCACATAAGCTCTGTTGTGCGTAAAGCGAGTGGTAGAGTTCGATTTATTAGTAGAATACTGGGTAAGAGCAATCAGTGTACAAAGGAGATTGGTTATATATCGCTCTTGCAACCCATTCTAGGATATTGTTCAAGATGTGGGACCAGTACCAAAAGGACTAACAGGGGATATTAGACATATACAGAGGAGGACTGGACATTTTCTTTAACAAATTAACTTAAGTTCTGGAAACAGCCTGAACCCTCACAACTAACATAATATTATGTGTAGACATGAACCTTAACACAGGTGTTGAGGGTTAAATTGATAATATGAGGGTAATTTCTGTAGCCAGAAGTGGGAGAAGGTACTACTCATATGTGACACAACTGCGCGTGTGCATGAGCCTGATCCTAACTGATTAAATAAGTCAAATGTGTGGTGGTCATCGACCACCGGAATACAGCAGACTGGTATCTCTGCGCACTGACACACTCTTAGGACGCAGGTCTTGGCGTGCGCCTTGGGGCAGTGTGTGTTTACGTTTCGACCGGTGATGCTCACGAGGCGTGTTTATGTGTGTATATGTGTAATTGTGCAGTTAGAATAAATACGAGTTTCATATAGGTGGTGTTCAGGTTATAACGGCAGCTAAGCTACCTCATTCCCATGGTGGTGACCCCGGACTTTTTCGATACAACCACAGTACATGCATTTCTCATCTTTCCTCCTGCCACCGTTACGCACCAATGAACCACCACGTGATTTGTGACCCGGAGCTCGCCATGAATTTGCCTACAATTTCATTTATGGACGAATTGCTGGTAATTCAACCATCGATGACTCCGACTACAGTGTTAAACCCGTGTGCACAACATAACCCCACTAGTACAGTCCATGCACCGTGGCCCACACATGTTACAGTGCATCCAAACGTGTGGCAGTTTCCGGACTTCATACCGCAGGTGAAACAAGAACTTCCCTTACCACAGTGCTCAGCAACATCCCATATGAATACGTTACATACCAGCCTGACACACGACCAGGTACTTTCGCCTGAAGCGCATACTGCTACGTTCCCGACATACCAACAGCATGCGACCGCGTTTGCAGCAGCCGCGACGCCCGCAGCTACCGAATTTGCTCCCGCGCCATGGTGTCATGTGGTCAGAGGCCTAATTGTGCTACGGTACAGACACTCGACCCTGTACCAGTTTCCAGACCTCCGCTGCCCCCCCATCGCCATCTTCCCACAATGCCACAGTAGCCACCTGTAGGGCGGTTTCCAAAGCTGCCACAACTACAGAAGGATAACGCTATGTCATGGTTTGCGTTAGTGGACAATATTCTGGACATTCACGGAGTGTGGGGAGACGATGTATGTTTCATTTGTTTAATTACCCACCTCCACGACGAACCAGACCTGGCCAGTGACCTATTGCTCTCACCACCAAGCCAGCACAAATATGCCATCGCAAGAGCTCGCATCATGGAGCGCTTATCGCGCCCTCCAGCAGAAGCCATCCACTACATAATTCACGACATGCCAATAGGTGACCGTACACCTTCACAACTTTGGTGCCATTTAAGGTCCCAGGTGGACAAGGAGCATCTCCCCGACCTCACACTCTGGGCGTTGTGGCTTGTGAAATTACTGCCAGACCTCCAACTACACCTGTTGGCTTACCAAAACGCCGCTCTGGAGGAAAAACTATGACTGGCGGACCAGGCATATTCCATCATCAAACATTGCCAGGTCGCATTCTCCTGTTTTTCCGACACTCCGAATGTTGGCGACACTGCCGCCACGTCTACTACGTTTCACGGGCCAGCCGGCAGAGGCCAGGTACGCAGCTCGCAGCAACAGCAGATGGAGTCCCCTGGTGGCCAGATGGCCGTCCTGGTTACGCTTCCTCAACCGGTTGCCCCGCTCACCTCCATGCGGTCGCAACAGAACACGCCACGCAACGTTGCCGGCTCAGACTCAACACCCAGCATACCCACTATGCTGGTATCACATCATGTTCGGTGACGCTGCGCGTTCTTGTCGCGCACCCTGCAACTACCCAAACGGGAAGCGCGAGTCAGAATAGGTGCCACGGCTCGCACCGGCAGTTTAGTGGGCTAAAAACATTATCGACTGACCACCCCCGCTGCCCACCATGCAGGCAGACTGTACATCCATGACAGGACGAGCACACACTATTTCCTCGTGGACACGGGGGCCGATGCTAGTGTCACTCCTAAGTCGAGCGCCCCATCGTCGACATTGACGCCCGCCGTGCCACTGCGAGGAGCCAACAATTCCGCAATTCGCGTCCACGGTTCAGAAGAACTCCAACTAAATCTCTAGCCTGATTTACGCTGCACCTGGACAGTTTGCGTCACGGATGTTGACTGCCCCGTTATCGGTATGGATTTCCTGCATAACTTTGGGCTCTCGCCAGACCTCGAGGCAGCATGCAAAAAGAGCTGTACGGGAGCTGTTAGATTCAGGTATTGTCCATCCATCCAACAGCAATTCGTCCTCGCCTATCCATCTAGAGCCCAAGGAGGAAGGTTCATTTCTTTTGTGTGGTGACTACCGACAGTTGAACGCCAGAACGATTTTAGACAACTACCCTATACCAAACATACAAGATTTCACCCAGCAACTCCATGGTGCATGTGTTTTCAGTGTACTTGATTGCCGAAAAGTGTACCATCAGATCCCCATGTACCAGTACGATATCCCTAAAACAGCAATTATCATCTCTTTCGGAATGTATGAATACTGTTACATGCCGTACGGCCTCAAAAACGCTGCACAGACTTGGCAACGGTTTATCGACTCCATTCTTTTCTCACTCCCATACCGTTACGCGTATTTGGACGACATCCTCATTTCATCAACTACCCTCAAGGAACACGAACAGCACCTATCAACAGCTCTTAGTATTCTCGCCGAGAATGGAGTCCAAATCAACGACAATAAATCTCAGTTGCGGTCCGCTAGTGTGACATTTTTGGGCTATACTGTTTCTGCAGAAGGGACCCGCCCCATGTCTGACAGAGTCACCTTTATACACGACCTCCCCTTGCCCGAGACTTATTGCGACCTACATCATTTTTTAGGGATGATAAATTTTTTCCAGCGACATCCCTACAGGCTCCATTGACCAATGCACTCATCGGAAAGAATACTTCAGGGCTCCGCAAAGTCCCGTGGGGTGACGACATGCGACGCGCGTTCGACGCACTAAAAACGGCACTAGCGAATGCTGTCACAATTGCGCACCTGGTATCTGATGCCCCAATATGAATCACAGCTGACGCAAGCGACACCGCTATCGGCACTGTGCTCCTGCAGCAGGTCGCAGGCTCCACACAACCACTACGTTTCTTCTCGCGCAAGTTGTCAGCCTCCCAGCGTAACTCCCAGTGAGAACTCTTTGCTATTTACGAGGCAGTTCGGCATTTCCGAGAGAGTAGGTCAGTGACCATATATACAGACCACAAACCATGGTGCACGCTGTGCGTAAAACCACAACTGACCTCTCCCCCCCCCCCCCCCCCCTGCTCTGCGATTTCAGACACATGGACCTAATATGTCAATTCACAACAGATGTCCATTGCTGACTACATGTCATGGGTCGGTACAATCTCGATCTCGTTTTTTTCTTGGGACTTCGACGACCTAGCTGCCCAGCAATAAGCAGATGACGACATTCAACAGTTACTGAATAGCAAGTCCACCTCGCTCTCAATTGAGCCCAGCCTAATTCCAGGTTCGGCCTTACCAGTCCTCTGTGACTTCTCCACAGGTACTGCCCGCCCCCTAGTACCGGCCGCCTTGCGCCGTAAGTTATTTGCCGCTATCCACGACCTAGCACATCCCAGTATTCGGGCTACCACAGGCCTCATAACAGAGCGATTTGTATGGACTGGGCTTAGAGCAGACTGCAAAAACTGGACATGGGCATGCATACCTTGCCAACGTGCTAAGGTCGGCCGTCATGCATACCCACCGTTGGGCTCGTTTGAGGTACCGAAGAGCAGGTTCCGTCACGTCCATCTTGACCTAGTCGGACTGCTCCCTCCTTCCGAGGGTTTCCAATACATTTTATCTAGCATCGAATGTGTTAGTCGGTGGGTGGAGGAGATTCCAATAACAGACATTACCGCCGACTCTGTCGCACGGGCCTTCATCGCCTCCTGGATCACGCAGTTCAGTTGCCCATCTTCGGTCAGGACACACCAAGGACGACAATTTGAAGCTGTGCTTTTTGGCAAATTAAGCGATCTATGCAGTGCAAACAAATTATGTACAACCGCCTACCACCCGCAAAGCAATGGGTTGGTCGAGCGCTGGTGCTGCACATTAAAAGCAGCGCTGATGTGCCACAACAGACCTTGGTCCGAAGCCCTCCCCTGGGTACTACTAGGTGTCCGTTCGGCTTACAAAGACGATTTGCAAGCCTCCCTAGCAGAATTGTTGTACGGGGAACCCCTCGTCCTCCCAGCAAAATTCGTCGAGGATTCCGATCCTCCCCTGCAGTCAGAACATCCGACGCTTATAGAACGCATCCGACACTTCGCTGCGAATGTACGCCCCCCGCCCCCACGAGCACACACGGTCCCTCGTGTCTTCGTGCACAAAGACCTACACGTTTGTGATTATGTGATGCTGCACGATGATACAGTACAACCCGCACTACACCCGCCCTACTCGGGCCCACACAAAGTGATAAGCCACTCACCGCAGACCTTTGACATTCTGTGAAACAGCAGAATACAAACAGTGTCCGTCTCGTGCCTTAAACCAGCTTGGCGCCTCAACGACGAGGCAACTTCAGAATACAACTTCCACCCCGACCACACTCTCGTGCCACCTTCCATCTCTAATACCTCAAACACACCGAACCCCCCCTCCAGTACCCGTGACGCATGTGACGATGTGTGTGACACCAGTGGTTCGTGTTCTCCCTCCAGCTCAGAGGCTGCAGGAAAGGTCACGTGCGAAGGTTCCACCCCTCCCTCCCCACCTTAGTGTTTCCGTCGACAGGCTGACGCAGACTGACGACGCCACCGTCGCCGTTTTCCGCGTCGACGTGTCACCTTTTCCAGTCGAGGACCTGTCTCTCCAGCTACGAGATGAGACACTGTTCGTCCTGCACATTCCCCCCCCCCCCCCCCCCCCTGCACATTGGACGATTTAGCCGCCCAGGTTACACTCCTACGCACGTTTGCGGTACCAACAGACGCGGAGGAGGCGGCAATCACCGCTTCGATTGACGAGGACGGCCGCCTCTGCATTCGCATGCCACTCACAGCACACCATGCCCCTGCATCGTGGGGCCGCTTGATCCCAGTTTCTCATTTCAGCCGCCTGCTACGCCCACCGGCGTGGCACCGCAACTTCATCACAACGGACTGATCACCACGCCAACCTACATCACCTCCTCTCACTGTGCTCCGCACTGGAAGGGGGGGGCTCTGTGGCGGTCATTGACCACCGGAATAGAGCAGAGTGGTATCTCTGCACACTGACACGCCTTAGGACGCGGGTCTTGGCACACGCCTTAGGGCAGTGTGTGTTTACGATTCGACCAGTGACACTCGCAAGGCTCGTTTATGTGTGTATATGTGTAATTGTGCAGTTAGAATAAATACGAGTTTCATACAAGTGGTGTTCAGGTTATTACAGCAGCTAAGCGACCTGATTCCCATAAATGTAAACAGTTATGACATCACTCTCATCAAAGTCAATTTGTTGTAATGAAGCATTGCATAGTCTTCCGAAAGTCTTTGACACATTTTGCTTTTGGGAGACCCTTGCAAGAGCACTGTGTCATTTTATATGGCGCATTTCCTTTGCAATTCAAGTTTTATTTTCGTTTTTTTTCTCTCGTTCATGTTTTAATGCTGCAGTATTATTCTGCAGTAGCGGGATACAGTAACATCCTTTGTTAGACTAGCAGTTCTTACCAGTCAAAATTACAAAAATTTAACTGAAAACTAAAACAACGAAAAATTCCCGGAATTCTAAATAATTCCCGGGTTTTTCCCCGGTTTTCTCCTGGATGAAAAAATTCCTGGGTTTTTCCCGGATCATATACACCCTGGCTAATTTACTGATATGTTTATCACAAAAATTTGCAATGACCCTAATAGCATAAGTACCTGAACCTAACCGTTTCAGCAGATGATCAATGTGTTTCTACCAATTCAATTCCTCATCAATGCACACACCCAGAAATTTTGAATATTCTGCCTTTGCAACAGAGCTCCATTCTTAGTCTGGATTTATCAATGGTGTTAGGCCATTTACTGAACTGAATTGCATGTACTGTGTTTTCTCAAAATTTTGTGAGAGTCCATTTGAAGAGAACTACTTAATAATTTTCTGAAAGACTTTATTTACAATTTCCTCAGCTGATTCTTGTTTGTTGGGTGTGATTACTATACTTGCATCATCAGCAAAAAGAACTAGCTTTTAATCATCATGAATATAGAGTGGCATGTCATTAATCTATATTGAGAACAACAACGGACCCAAGACTGAACCTTATTAGACACTATTCTTGATACCGTACCTCCCTGGTTAGAGGACTCTGCAGATTTATGCAGCCTATCTGTACAGTTAATTTCAACCTTCTGCATTCTTCCAGTTAAATATGAATTAAACCATTTGTGCACTGTTCCACTTATGCCACAATACTCAAGCTTATCTAGAAGAATTTCATGATTAATACAATCAAAAGCCTTAGAGAGATCACAGAATATCCCAATGGGTATTTATTCAATGCATTTAATATTTGATCAGTGAAAGCATATATAGCATTTTCTGTTGAAAAGCCTTTCTGAAAACCAAACTTATGTTTTGTTAGTACTTCATTTTTACAAATATGTGATGCTACTCTTGAATGAATTACTTTTTCAAGAATTTTGGATACAGCTGTCAGAAGTGAGATTGGGCAGTAGTTGTTAGAATCAGACCTATCCACTTTTTTATGCAATGGTTTAACAATAGCGTACTTCAGTCTATCTGGGAAAATGCAGTATTTCAGTGAGCTACTACATATGTGGCTCAGAATCCTACTTATCTGTTGGGAGCAAGCTTTTAGTACTCTGTTGGAAATGCCACCAATTCCATGTGAGCTTTTACTTTTGAGTGATTTATTATTTTCCTATTTCAGCAGGAAATGTGAGTTGAATTTCAATTTTACCAAATTGCATAGGTATTGCCTCTTCCATATACTGCCTTGCATTTTCTAATGAATATGCGGGATTCTATTTTCTCTAAAATACTTACAAAATGATTATTAAAAATGTTTTTGACTTCTGACTTCTTGTTAACAAACTTTTCATTGAGTTTGATAGAAATTCAGTCTTTCTGTGCTCTCGGTTGACCTGTTACCCTTTAATAATATTCCAAATTGTTTTCATTTTGTTATCAGATGTGCTAATCTCAGACATAATGCACATACTTCTGGACTTTTAAAAAGTTTTCTTAATATAGTGCAGCAGTTTTTATAATGTTTCACTGCTTCTGGGTCATTACTACTCCTAGTATAAGATACATTTCCCTTTTCTGTATAGAAGATATTTTAATCCCTTTTATAATCCATGTCTTTTTAGATGGTTTCTTACAATTATACTTCACTGTTTTCTTAGTGAAACTGTTTTCAAATACATCCACAAAGGTATCATGAAGAGGTTTATTTTAAATTAGCATCAGGCTCCCAGTCTAACTGTTGTAAGTTTTCCCTAAAATTTTCAGTTGTTGAATCGTTAATTGAATGCACAATTTTGGAGGACTGTTTTGCTTTACTGTATGGAGCTATGTCATATACTGTAACTAGCTGTGCATCATGATCAGACAGACCATTGTTGACAGGAAAAGTTTTTATTTGAGTAAATTTATCTTTGTCTATAAAAGCCTTATCTATCAGTGTGCTGCTTTCCTGTACCACCTGAGTAGGAAAATCGATAACTGACGTCAAATTGAAAGAACTAAGTAATACTTCAAGGCCAAGTTTTCTATCGGACTCTTTCAGATAATCTACATTGAAATCCCCTCAAACAATAATTTGCTTCCGTCTGTCTGACAGATAGCACAACAAAGAATTCAAGTTTTTCAAAAATAACTGAAAATTTTGCAATGGGGACCTATACACAGCTACAATTATAAAAACACAATTATTTAGTATAAGCTCAAACACACAGGCTTCTATATGTTGCTCTACACAAAATTTTTTTTAGTTTCCAGATTTTTCACACTACGGCAGATTTTAATATATATGGCAACTCCTTTCTCCAGTGTGTCTACTTACGTATGCTGAAAGCTTATATCCATCGACATTTACTGTTTCCATATCTGTGACTACATGATGTTCAGACAGGCATAGTACATCTATTCCAGCCTCTAAACAAACAAGAAGCTCATCTACTTTGTTTTTTAATCCCCATATTCTGATGCAATATACTAACATTATTTGAAATACTTGGAAGGAGAGACAGCATTGGTCGTATTTTTTTGTTTTATTAAACGCAAAATCGATTTTTGGTCACTTAGTGACCATCTTCAGTGCTGTAATATATAATTTAAATTGGTGGGCACTGGTGTCAACAAGCTTACAGTGATCACATTATTTTTCACTATCCTTTTATGAGAATCATATGACATACTGACATTATTTTCCACTTTACTGTATGATAATCTTGTGATATTTTAACATCTCTAGTACTTGCTTGATGAGTTCCTCATTAAGCTTAATTTCAATCAATGTTGGATGACTGGACACCAATCTTAGCCTAAAAAAGAAGTATTCCCACGAGTTACAGTGCCCCCCCCCCCCCTTAATGATTTTACTATCATCCCAGCCAATTTACCCTTCCCTTCCCTATTGAGATGCAGGGCATGTCTGGTGAAGTCCCACCAAGCAATACCACCAACAGGAACCAAACCTATGCCTGACAAAGCAGCTGCCTGAGACAGCTGATCTAGCTCCATACTGACACTCCTGTTCAATTGGGGCCAATCATACCGCATGAAAGCAGCAACCAAGTCAACATTTGTATGGTTCATTGCAGATGCTTCGTTTACCAGATCACACTCAAATTGTAGCCCTGATCCCTATCAATACTGTTTACCGCTCCACCCACTATCACAACATGATCTGCTTTCTAATAACCTTTGCATAATGATCCTGCATCCTCTATCACTTGGCTAAGACATGCAGTGGGCTTGAAAATACTTGTGACCTGGTACCCGTCACCTAATTTTTCCTGCAAGATCTGGCTCATGCCTCTTCCATGACTACTACCTAACAAGAGAAATTTCCTCCAACTTTATACTTTTTTTTTTTTTTAATCAGTTGGTTTCCTAGTGAAGGTCTGTTGAGTGCTGACTACACTTACATCTACTTGAGCCTCTTCCTTAGCTGGCTGAGGTAGCAAGGCAAATCTGTTGTTTGAACCAATAATGAAACTGTCAGATACTGTTCTCTTTCTGTGGCCCCTGTCCCTCGCTACCACTTTCCACCTATCTTTGCCTTTCTCCCACCTTGGCCTCATCAGTTCATCCCTAGCACGATCCAGTTCAGCCTTTAGGGCTCTAATCTTCCCTTCCTGTTCAGGTATTTTCCTATCCCTTGAACATGCTCTACAATACCAAGGAAGAGATCCATTTTTTACTTCCCCAATTCCCATGCCACTACATTCCCCCCAATGTAGCCATCTGTCACAACGGCTGCACAAAACCCCAGAACTAACTTTCCTACAGCAGCTCAAACACTTCTCGCTCATGGTTGTTTACAATATTTTTACAAAATTTATCTAGGCAATAACAGTAGTATTCTATGAACTACAGACCTCAAGAGTCACTAAAATTATGGGGAACAATAATATACATGTATACTATTAATATAGTAATGCAATGCACTTAAACTAAAGTCAAAAATCAGAACTTGTATACCTAAAAAATTAGGCCTAGGATTGTGTGTGTGTGTGTGTGTGTGTGTGTGTGTGTGTGTGATATGTACTTCAAGAATTTTGAAAGAAAAAAAAAAAAAAAAGATAGAACTTAAAACCTTTAATTCCCTGAGCAGATACGGCACTACTAAATATATATGTAATGAAAACAACCAAAATTCTTCACTTACTACTTAAGCAAATGCCTTAAATTTGTATGTAAAGCTACATCTAAAGTACATGGAAACCGGCCCTTAGGTTTTTTTTTTCTTTTTTTTTTTTTTTAGGAATGAGTGAAACCTTCAATTAAAAATATGAAACAGACTCTAATTAATTTCCTTATGGTGTAATATTAACTTAATTGGCAGTTATTATAGAATTAACTACTTATCTTCATGAGTTCTATATTCAAGCAGTGCAGTCTGTGCCAGGGCTGCCAATACTGGCAATTTCATTGATATACCCTTGACACTGTACCCCTCAATTTCTTTAAGAGAAGTCCATGGTTTACTAATCCAAAAGCTCTGGTCAGGTCTAGATACATTCCAGCAGTGTGCATACCCTGTTGAATATATTGCACACGTCATGGAAAAATCTGCTAACACCAGTGGTTGTACTTAGATCTTTCCTTAATCCATGTCTTGATTTTGTGTCATGAAAAAAATACTGTCAGTTAAGATGGAATGACAGTTTCAAGTACTTTACTGATGGCTGGGTTAGCAATTTCAGTCAGTGATTTGAAACTAGTTCTTTACTTTCCTCAGTGGCACTGGCCGAGTAACACTTGGATTTATGTTTTCTCTATTACTAAAGTTATAAGATAAGTAATAGCTTTTATGGTTTCATTCACACATTTATCACCACCCTCGAGATACCATACCAAACAAATGAGTGTTTTGTTCACCACGGCAAATGAAAAGCACTGACCGTGTATGATATAACTTTGTTTCTTAGCATGTAAATCTGTAACAAGATGCGGATAGTCAAAAGCAGAAATAACATACAAGGTGCATTCCATAAGTAATGCGACCAAATTCATAAAATATCATTTATTGAATATATTTGTACAAATAATCAAAAACTTTCAAAATAACACCCTCTTGCATTGATACACTTCTGGAGGCAGTGTTTCCATGCCTGGAAGGCATCCTGGAATGCCTTTTCCGGAATGTCCTTTAGAGCTGATGTAACAAGCGCCTGGATGCTTTCAATTGCGTCCCAATGTTTTCCTTTCATGACTCCTTTCAACCAAGGAAACAAAAAAGAGTCAGTGGGAACCAGGTCAGGACTGTAGGGAGGCTGGGGAACCAATGGGGTGTTGGTCCTGGCCAGGAAGTCATTGACAATGAAGGTGTTGTGACTCGAAACTTTTTCGTGGTGAACTTTCCACGTGTCCTTGATGTCGCTTCGGCAGCGTGAGACCCTCCTTTTCTGTTTTTTGAGCACTTCCAAGTAGAAAGTCGAGTCCATTATAGTCCCGGTAGGTACAAATTCATGGTGGACAATGCCTCTGACGTCAAAGAAGAAAATGAGCATGGTTTTGATCCTGGAATTGCTCATGCGTGCCTTCTCGGGATGGGGCGATGAAGGGGAGTGACACTCTGAACTCTGCCTTTTTGTCTCAGGGTCATACTCAAAAATCCACGACTCATCACCAGCGATAACTGAGTTTACAAAATGAGGATCATTTTCACACATTTCCAACGTTTCTCGGCACCGAAGCACTCGCATGTGCTTGTATTCATCAGTCAACACTTTTGGGGCGAGTTTCGCATACACCTTTCTCATGTTCAAATCTTCGGTCACAATGTGAAAAACGGTTGCTTTTGACATGTTTAGAGTTTGTGCTATCAATTGAAGGCTCAGCTGTCTGTCAGAGTTCAAACAATCGTGCACACGTGTCACATTTTCGTCGACTCATACGGTTGATGGCTGTCCACTTCGAGGTTCGTCCATGATCTCCTCTCGGCCCTCCATAAGCGACTTGTGTCATTGTAAAACTTGTGATTTCGACAAGAAATCAGTCCCAGAGGCATGCTGAAGTAATGGAAATGTTTCGGTGGCGGACTTCCCAAGTTTAACGCAAAATTTGATAGCGTACCGTTGCTCTACAGAATGATCCATTGTGCCTTGATACATAAAATCAAAATGTGGTTGACAGAAACGCACATCCTGACTTTCCAGCAGCTCGCAGTCGAATGAGACAAAGAGCGTTTTGAAGCTAACATCCCCCTCCCTTGCGCTCACTAACCCAATGCCGTAACCGTTACGCTAACGCAGCTTGTCAAACAACGTGTCTCCATGAGGAGTCCAACAAGTCACGCAGAATACTGACAAACACTGTTGGTATGACTATGAATTACTCACACTTCGTCGAAGTACAATAGGAAATAAACAATTACCGCTGTTCTTTATTGCGAAAAAATGGTTAGTGAGATTGATACAAACACCTTTCCTTGCTATTGCCTGAATTAGGAGTCTTATTGCTTGTTTGGTTTAATTAATTAATAGAATATGAAGCGATTGGTATAAAGAATGCTTTTTCCAAACTTTCTATAAAAGAATGTCTGCTATCAAGACATTGCTTTTGCTCTATTACTTTATTTATGACTGAACGTTTCTAAAACTTAAGACACTCGTCCGTGCTCTGCTCTGCAGTCGAGATCTGGCAACGTCGTTCTCTGATCATTGGCTAACTGTGTTTTGTGACGTCAGATGCGCAGAACGAACCTAAACTCGGCCGCCAACATAAATGACGCGCACTTTAGTATAGGCTACCCACCAGCTAGATCTATTGCACGTGCTCAGCCCATAGGCATGACGCCAGGGTAGTACAGAGCATACGCTATGCCCTGGCTGCCTGACTGCCTGCACTGCAGTCCACGGGCACATGGCTGCCCACAGTGCACAGTGGGGCACTCGAGCTGGAATAGCTTACTTTACTGCATTGTTTTGATCCATTTCGTAAAGTGTATGAGATCTGCTTGTAAGGTCTTTTTTATTTTATTTTTTTGCTTAGTTGTACTTTTCTTTGTATGTATACAGTTTTGTTTCTTTATATGTATGGCCAAACTTGTGTATATCTATCTTAGCTCAATCAAACTAGACAGACATTTCAATTTAGTATTACATCCACTACAGCATCGTCTTAGTACCCTGAGTACATCTATGATGAAAAATGCTCATTCAATTTTTGAACAAGATCAGACATAGAGCACAAATATCTACAATGATACAGTTCTCTCTGTGACTTCACTGGCAATATGAAAACAAAATGATAGGTGAAGATGAAATCCACAAAAGCAGACAGACAATACATGTCTCACACTTAACCTATGACAATCATGCACTATCTAATGTTGCTCTTTCGAACCAAACTTTTCACATATCTCAACTGAACATCTCCACAACTTAGCAACTAGAACTATGGAACTACATTTTAGTGCCAGTAGGGCTCACATTCATTCTAGTCACCTGTAACAATACACTCTCACATATTCTTGCTATGTCTATACCTATTTTACCTGGAGGCATTTTGATCACTTATTTTCTTGGCACTATGCTATTTTCTTTAGATTCATCCAGCATACTTTTATCTATGTTTTATCAAATGAGTATTCCCAGCTACATGGAGCCTTTATGCAATTTACATCTGATAAAGAGAGAGAGTCTTTTGTTTCCTATGTCATTCTGTCAACTTGGTTGGAGTGCCTAAGTTTTCTTCATTTATTTTGAAACATTCATACTGATCTTGCTACTGATATTGAATATCATGTAACTGTAGGAAGGAAGGATAGAAGGTTAAATATTAGAATCTCATCAACATCATTAGAGATGCAGAGCAAGCTCACTTGCAAAAGCATATAAAGGAACATCCCAGCATTCATCTGAAGTGATTCAGTGTAACTGCAGAAAACATAAACCAGCATTACTGTAATGTAAACAACCCTTCTGCAGTGTATGATTCATGTCTTAACCGATGGTGCACCTGTCTCAGTAATATTGTTGCAAGGAATTCAACAGCAATGTATGCTAACCTGTATATTTAGTAATTTATCTTATTTGGAAAGAAAAGCTGTTGGGGAAAAATAATCTTTAAGATCAATACAATTGCCTGCACACTGAGTAATGCATGTTAACAGCAAAGAGCAAGCTACTTTCCAACTACTGAAACAGGGTCATTCGGGTTTGGTGGAACAGATAGAGAAAGTGTGGGGGAAGGGTTGATTGGTGAAAAAGGGACTTACGGCACAGTGAACAAAGGTGCAGAGCCGTAGAAAGCTCAAGGAGAAGCTTTTAATTGCAGCAATTAAACAACTAAAGCTTCATTAAATAGAACTAAGAGAGAGAAAGCAACATGCTGATCAAAAAAATTTTTACACAGTGCTTGAAATATTGCAGGTTACTGGAGGAAAAAAATGCAAGATACATACAGTAGGATAATATAAATCAAGGATAGCCTTGCAAACAATCCCTCTGTACCTGCAGATCAATATCTGTCATTCATCTACAGTACAATCACCATCCTATAGTGAGCAAAGGACTTGGGATACGTGTATTGCCAGCTTGCTGTATGATATGCTATAGCAGATACTGGACACTGTCTCAGTGTTACCATTTATATTATGAAGATATGATTCCTCTCTTGATATGAGGCTTTCAGTACCTCCATCATCTGGCATTGGTGCATATAGTATCCCAGATAATTTGCTCTGAGTAGAACGAATGGAGGAGATGTTTTCAATAACTTCTTTTATGGTAAACGAATATCATACAGAGCAACACAATAACGTGTGCAGTTCTACGGAACCTGTTAGAATATTTGCTGTTCAACGGAAAAATTTTGAGTGTCTTTCAGTAGCTTATCTCCGTAGCACAGGGACATCTCTCCTACAACAAATGACGGGATCCTTACTCTCCTGAAAGTTTTCGTTATTCCACAAGAATTCTGCATCTGAATAGGGTTCACTATAATTTGAGGGTCATTTCTCAGTGAGGCAACTTCCTTCCTCTTCCTCTCTTGTGAGATGAAGTACTGATATGTGAATGAAGAAATGAACAGAATTAACCTATTCAGAGAATGCTGAGAGCCTCAACTCCATTCATTCAGTCCCCATTTTCGTAAGATTTCTTCTCTGTTCCCCTGCAGATATTTTCTGCCAGAGTTCACAGAGAGAAGAGGTGCACAAGAGTACGACATTTTCTGTAAGCACTTTCTGTGAAGGTGTAGATGCTTAACTCACAGTGATAACTCAACTTGTGAGGAGTGGCTTAAAACTACAAGTGACATGATAACAGAAATTCTGCAAGTGCATTTAACATTTCTTTGTAAGTGCCTTGTTGAACTTAGTTACATTTAATCAAATAATGGAAACTCCAGGTAGGAATATCAACAATGTAGGAAAAGACAGATTGCTACCTACCATAAGACACATCAAGCTGCGGACAGGCACAATTAAAAGACCCTTACATAAAGCTTTTGGCCACAGCCTTCATCAGTAAAAGAGAGACACACACCACTCACATACACAAGCAGGCGCGCGCGCGCACACGCACGCACGCGCACGCACACTCACACAAACTGCCAACTCCAGCATATCATGCCAGAATGCCTCTTTTACTGATGAAAGCTGTGGGCAAAAATTTTACATAAGTTCCTTTAATTGCACCTTTCGGCAACTTGAAATGTCTTCTTTATGGTAAGTAGCAATCTGTCTTAGTCTATATTTAAGTAAACTGGAACCTCGCTTAACGAGCACCCCCCTATAATACGCTTATCACATAATGAGCAAAAAAACTGAAAGAAAAATAACTCACTTAACAATCAATGTTTTGCATAACGAGTGACAACATTTTTGTGTGATGTCACCAGCCGTTCACATGTAGTGGCGGAAATGTTCAATAATATGAACATCTTTCATTGTCAACAGCAGCATATGAACAATGACTCTAATACGTACTGCAGACTGGGTTTAGCGCTCTTTCTGCTACATCTTAGTGCAGACTGTGATCACACAGTTTTCTAAACTTGTGTTAATGCAGTGTTTTTTTTGTGTGAAAATTTTAATAACCTTCATACGAATTTCCCGGAGACAAAGCCGAAAGAAGATGACCATAAGAGAAAGAAAATGACCTTACAAATGAAACACAAAATCACTGAAAAACGCGAACGTGGTGTGGGCACTGCTGATTTAGCACACATATACAATCGGTCTACATAAACTATTTGCACTATCCTCAAGAACAAGGACAAGATTAAGTAGATGGATGCTTCAAAGGGAGTGACAAGAGTATCTAAACAACGGTTTCAAATTCTGGACAACGTCGAGAGGTTGCTCCTTAAATGGATAAATGAAAAGCAATTGCAAGCCGACACTATTAATGGAAACATCATTTGTGAGAAGATGAGAATGGTTTTTGCCAACCTCATTAAGAGGACGCCAGGATCATCAGTGGCCAAAGGGGTATTTAAGGAAAGCTGTGGGTGGTTCGAAAAGTTTTAGAGAAGAACCGGCATCCACAGCGTTGTGAGGCATGGCGACACAGAGGCAGAAGAGAACTGCATTAGCAACTTCAAGATGCTCATAGTTTCCAAGGGTTATATGCCACAACATGTTTTTAATTGTGACAAGATGGGTTTAATGCTGGAAAAATAAGCCGAAGCATACCTTTATAACAGCAGAAGAGAATGCATTGCCCAGTCACAAGACAATGAAAGACCATCTCACACTGCTATTATGTGACAATGTAAGTGGTGATTTGAAAATTAGACCACTCCTTGTTTACAATTCAGAAACTCCACGAGCCTTCAAGAAGTGTAAAGTCCAGAAGAGCAGGTTGAATGTGGTGTGGAGGCCCAACAACAAGACTGATCTTTTTTGTGATTGGATCAATGAAGTGTTTGGTCCTTCAGTGCAAAAATATTGCTTGAATTAAATCCGCCACTCCACATCTTCCTTGTTATGGACAACGCTCCTGCCCATTCTTCAGGCCTACAAGACTGCCTCCTTGAAGAATTCCAATTCATCAAGATCCAATTTCGGCTTCGCAAAACCACTCTGTTACTCCAGCCTATGGACCAACAGATTGTTTCTAACTTTTAAGAAGCTCTACGCTACAGCACTCTTCGAGCATTGCTTTGAGTTGACTGAACCTGCCCATCTCACTCTCAGAGAGTTTGGGAAATATCATTTCAACATCATTGCCTGTGTCTAGATGATTGAAAAGGCATGGGAAGGGGTTACCAAGAGAACTTTCACTTCTGCTTGGAAGAAGCTTTGACCAGAATGCATTGTCAAATGTGACTCTGAGGCATTTGAGTCAGTACCTGTGGAGCCCGTAGTCAATGAGATGGTGTCTTTGGCCAAAGACATGGGTCTAGAAGTGGATAAAAAAGATATTAATGAGCTTGTGGAAGATCACAACCGAAGAGGTTATGGAGTTGCATTATGTTTCACAGCAAGAAGTTGTGGCGAGGAGTTCAGAGGAAGAAGAAAAGGAAGAAGAAGAAGAAGAATAAGAGGAGGAGGAGGAGGAGGTGGTAACAGCAATCCAGTAATCTTCTGGCACAATAAGAGAAATGCTGAAAGCATGGGAATTGTTTGCATCATACACTGAAAATCATCACCCTAACAAAGCAGTGGTTATGCACGCCAGAAATTTATTTGACAATAAAGCTGTGTTGCATTTCTGCCAAGTGTTGAAGCATCAACACACACACGACTACAGATAGCTTCCTAATAAAAGAATTAGTCATGTATCATGAATAATAGAGTAAATAATACTGTAAGTATAATTTTCTTTGAATAAATGGCATGAATAAGATAAAACTTTTAGTACTTTTTCTGCATGGAACACATTATTGTATTTTACATTAATTAATATGGGATAAATTGTTTCGCTATAAGAGTGTTTCGCACTATGGGTGAGATTTTGGAATGAATTATGCCGCTATGCAAGGTTCCACTGTACTTTGATTTACTCTTCACTGAAGTTTTGGAAAATATGCTGTACTGACGACTAACTGGATAGCCTTACACTTTCAGTGCCGTAATTTTTTCATTACAAGGGATACACAATGCATTCAACTACTTCAGTGATAACTGCTTGAGCAGTTAATGTAGGCTTCTGGGGACACACACAGTGCTCCTTCTCACAGTGCTGTTATGCCACAGGTCCCACATATTGCTTTACATCCCATAATGGTATGTTCAAACTTCTGACATTTAAATCAACAAATGGCATTAGTGACAAAGACACTAAATTAAGGTGGATAAAATCGCCACAGATGTACACTGCTGGCCATTAAAACTGCAATACCATCAAGACAAACTGACATGAATTATACTACCTGCTTCATTAGCATTTCAGCTTAACCACACAATGTAGGCAAGAGTAATGACATCTGCATACCATATATAGGGAAAGATTATGCAGCAGATTTTGCTCAGTCATCACATTTGAATGTAGTTTGTTTGTGGTAAAACTAAGTTATGCCTCACATAAGAAAGATAAATGTCTAATGCACCTGTTAGAATTCAACAGCAGCACGATCATGGCCTCACAAGACTGTGGTTTATCATTCCACGATATTGCCGTTTGTATTGGTCGAGATCCCACAACTGCTAAGCAAATGTGAAATGAGTTCAGGAGGTCTGTACTCAATGGAGCATAGCATTGCAGCAGTCCCGGGCATCCAGAATCTGAGACTATGTATATACTGTTCACTCAGCTGTGGAGAATTGTACATAATACACCTAGAGTAAAAAAATCGGGTTTTTTGCAGCACGATAAGTACCCACACGGCAGTGCGATCATGCCTGGAGCACTACAGATGAAAGCACAGCAAACATTGTTAGGGCTTCCCCTGATACGGCAGCAGAGAGAGGCACACTGGCAGTTGTGTATCCAATATTAATACTTGACACAAGAGTTTTTCCACATCGTCTTTTCAGATGTGTCTCAGTTCTGCAAAGAAATTCATGACACTTAAAACATGTGTGGAGACTCTGACGAGAACAAATGCATTCATTGACATCATATAGCTTCACCACATTGCACGATGGCTTGGACTACCATTCATACACAATCCAATCATCTCTAATTCACACAGTTGGTAATTTGAACAGCAACAGTTACATTTCTGGTATGTTAAGGAGAGCGTTCTGTTCTGTGCCCTGTCCCTAAGCTCCCCATGATGTCATCTTTCAAGAAGATAATGTAAGACTACATGTTACTCATCCTGTGCTGACTTTCATTGACACAGGCAGTGTTTGGCTGTTGCCCTGGCCAGCACATTCTCCAGGTATCTCGTCGAATGAAAACATATATTATGGCAATGGGTTGCTGTGAGGCTGGCACATCACAACTTGCCAGACACTATGATTGATGAAATCTGGCACAGTTGAAACAGCACGTTATGTCCCTGTATCTATAACTTAGTCCAGTTGGGCTCAACGCCCGGCCACGATAAAGTGATTGTTTCTACCAGAGTTCACAGCCCTGTGTACTAAATTTCAGACCCTGTGTACACTCAAATCACCTGTAAATTTAATTGTGCATTATTTTACTACACGGCATATACACAGTATGTAAATTTTCATTCTTGGTGTCTCAGTTTTAATTGGCAGTAAGTTGTACATAATTAGGAAAGTTTTTCATTCAATATTAGTGTGACAAAACTTCTGGCATTTGAAATAATGCATGTCATTACGGATATAGACCTCAAGGTTAGTGGGATAAAATCAGCATTGTTGTAAGTGTGAATGCAGCTATTTTCTCAAGTTTGACACTAACTTTTTTCATGATGTTCCACATTTCTGTGACATATTCATCTGCCCTTTCCATCCACAGTTCTGCTGACTTTATCCACCTACAGTTCAGCTGACTTTATGTGCACTATTTCACTGCAAGTAAACACACCATTAGTGTAAGAAAAACAGTTCAGCCAAGATGGGGTACTCATCGAAATCCTTTGCTTTCAACATACTTATATCAGATATCACTCAAGTCCCTTCTGGCCATACAAAGAGGACACTTTTCCAAAACCTGAATATTTTCATTTGAAAAAGATCGATACAATCTGAAATGTGGAATACGCTCAACTGCAATAGGTAGGTTTCATGTAGTGTGATCAGGAGACAAATCCCAAAAGCTGTCTTGGTTGGGTTTTGGTACTGCCTAGTGACCCAGCTGAACTGCAGAGAGATGGCTTGCTAGAGACATTTCAGTGATTTAGATCCCACAAATAAAAACCCATGCCACATAACACAGTTGATGCAAAACCCTAATATTTTGAGGTTCATAGTAATCACTAAAGCAACAGCATTGCTTAAACTAGTACAGAACAGACAATTTTGGCCATCACACAACTCAAACTTTGGGTTCACAAAATCCAAACAAAGCTATTGTTTGTGGAGTCCCCAACAGATCACACTTAGCACCACTGAGGACATAAACTCTACAACAGGGAAAGCAGCAGCAGCACCAGCACCAGCACCAGCACCAGCACCAGCACCATCACCACCGTCACACATCCCACTTATTTCACTCCACTTCCAGTAACAGCTTCCTCTGCTACCTGATATCTATTATCTGTGCTTCTATTCAACATTCTTTGTTTTCTCATACTAACTTACATCCACTGTTTGAAAAGGAAAAGTTACTTGGGAAAACTACTGAAAGTAAATTAACTTGGCGCAAACTACTGACGATTGCATGTATAAGTACATGACAAATCCTAGCTTTTGTAACTATTAATTCCTTCCTCAAGAGATAAGAGTGATATGTTGGGGAAGGTTAAAATGGAAGGGTAGGTCACTCTGACCCCAGGAGGACACACCCAGCCCAGCAATTCTGTTTGATAAATAGTTTGTGAGGCATCTTGTACATCATTATAACATCCAACAAAGTAATGAACTATTTCTTACCAAGGAGGAAAAATCAGTATTACAGAACCAGCCCTGAGATGTGCAGTCACTGCCTGATCACCATCCAGAACAACTACCACATCTGTATTAACAAATTCTTCTTGTGAACATTCTTTCTGGTCTTCACATGGCTCTGAAAAATAAATAAAGAAATTCTGTAATAAGTGAAGGGCAACCACTGTGCTTTCATAATTATAATCACGAAAAAAGCTGCTTGTGAGAATTTCCTGCAAACACAAAATGTGAATGGCAATTCATTACTATTAATTTACTGTTTCATTCCACCTACACACCCTGAATAAACTTAATGTATGATAAAGGAAAGGAACACTATACTGTGTTTAAATAGTTAAAAATTATACAATGAGGCCTATCTCAAAAGTCTGGCTGGTGTTAATATGATCCTAGCCAAAAAGCAATCTTTAATGAACAAAAACAGAATCCAAATAACTGACAAGAAAATTTGTTAACCCAAAAGCTCAGTTTTTTTCACCTGCAGTGTTTACATAACCATAAGTAGCCTATAATCACATCCCATATAAAACAAGGTAGTTAACATTTAAATCACTGTTCATAAGATTTATAAGCACTTATAATACTTACACATCTGAACATCAACACTTTAAGTGACAGAAAAGCAAATGTTTTAATGATTGTATCCTATCTTATGCAGCTAAAGTTCTACTTAGACTTTTTTTTACCCAATAGAAGAGCTAAAACACACAACAGTTCAACAGATTATGTTATAACAAATTATTATCACATTGCTTCTGCACACAATAATTTGTCATTTCTTGGATCATACAGGTCACATTTTTGTGCTAAAGTATAATCACTTATGCTGGACCGAACATACACCTGCAGTCTGTACAAAGGGGTCTGCTTCATTTCATTCCCCACAGAAATATAAGTGAGTATATCATCTCAAGCTTAACAAGGAACTCTCAGAATCAAGAATACTCCTCATACTTGATTATGGTGATCCTACACTTCAAGGAATTTCATGTGAGAATACACGTCATCTGGAACTGGTGATGAATGTTTGCATGTATTTTGTGATCTCTCCCACCCCCCACCCCCCATTCAACTCCTGCCTGCAAACAGTGTTCATGGCTATATGCCAAGAATTGTAGGGTCTGTCATACCTTGTGTTTACTTAATTGTCTTCTCAATCATTGCATTCCCTCGATTTACTTTCATCTCCTACCCCACTATCCCAAGACCATAGAAAAAATTCTCATTCTCAGCTACATAAGATCCTCTTTATACTACTGCATAACACACTCATCTTCTTAAAATAACTTCCTGTACCAGTCAACTTTAGAATGATCTTTCTCCAAATAAGAGACAAATTAAATTCCTTTCAAATTTCAAAAAGACAGCTAATAATCCACCTTCTATTAGAAAAGTTCCTCTCTCCCTACTTGGAAGAAAACATAAAATAATGGAAAGGCAACCACTCACTCATAGCAAATCAATGTGTGGAGAACAGAAACACATAACAGAAAACAGCATTCACACTAGCTTTGGACTCCTGCTCTTTTGCAAACAGAAGTATACACATTCAAAAACACAACTGCACAGAAAACCAAACGAACACTCCCATGGCCATGAAAGCCCAACTGATGAAGTTGCTCTAGTATACTGTGTTTCTAAGTAGTTTTGTATGCCTTACTGATGTCAAAGACTAAGTCAAGACAGTGATTTTTATGTAGGAAAGAATGCTGGACAGCCTCCTCTTACAGGAGACAGTGGACTGAAATTTTCGGAATCCACACTGAGAGTGACTAAGAAGTTGCCCGGTCTCTTACAACCAGATCAGACAATGGTTAACCATTCGCTCCAAAGTCTTTCCGATATAGCTTGACAAGTCGTTAATCCACTAACTACTGGGACATGTTCTTTCCTGGTTTGAGGAGAAGTTGCCTTTCTACAAGAGTTGGCGAAGTGACCTGTCTACCACACTGAATTAAAACATTCGAGGAGGATTTCCTTTGATGCTGTACGCAAATGTTCAAACATGCAGTACCGGATTTGGTCGTGACCAGGTGCAGTATCACATGTCTCCGACAGTGCTGATTACAGCTTCCACATGAAGAAAGGGGAGTTGTAGGGCTCAGAATTGTGGGATTTGAAGTCCTACATGCTCCTCTCTGCAGTTGCATGGCAGCAGCAAAAACCTGGATTCTGGCTGTCATTGACAGTAGTCTTTGCAAAATGCTCTGCCATCAATTGATAGATGTCTCCAGAAGGTGCTTGAAGACATCCCTGTTTCAGCACTGCTGATATTCGTAAATGACTGTTTACTGGTGATCCCCCTGATGGCTTCCCACACTTTTGTGGAATGAGTGAACCGACGATGGTGTCCAGGTTCACTTGCTATGATCTTTTCTTGTTCTCCTTAATTACGCATTGAGTCTTGACTCTCCCAACCTGAAAGTCTGAGAGGTTGGCCACTGCTGGGCAGTACTTAAAACAAACCAGCTGCATACTTGTCCCGCATTGCTGAGCAGCACTCATCGGTCCACCAAAGTGCAGGTTGCCTCCTAAGATGACCTGAGGACCTTGGAATGATGATATGATGGATCATTTGTGTAATGTGGGCCACTCATTCCTGGACGCTGTCGCCATGTTAAAACAAAGCCAGCTGGCTGAATAGTGTCCAGTTAACCCTGCTGATCACCCAATTTGGTGGCTTCTGTGCAGGTAATGCTCTATCCAGTAGGTGGGCCCACAAGGGAAAGGGGTCACTGGAATTCTGGTCATCTGTTGCACATCACTGAGCTGAATCTACCAGGGCAGGAGAGCAGAAAGAGAGGTTGATGACTGAGGATGACCCAGTAGCGACTGATAAATGAGTGGGACTACCCAGTATAGAAGTTGCACAGGCCCTGTGATATCAAGAGGTTCTCCAAGAGGAGGAGGAGGAGGAGGAGGAGGAGGAGGAGGAGGAGGTTATTACTGCTTAACATCCCAATGACAAGGAGGTCATAAGAGATGGACCGTAAGCTTGGATTAGGGAAGGATGGAGAAGGAACTACCTAGAAATTTGCCTTAAGTGATTTGGGGAAATCATGGAAAATTTAAATCAGGATGCCCAGCTGCCAGTTTCAAACATTGTCCTCCCAGATGCGATTCCAGTGTGCTAACAACTGCACTACCCCTCTCAGTGCCAAGATTTGACTCCTAGGGCAAGTATGGCTCCAGCCCCATAATACATTATAGGCACTGGGTCTCCCAGTAGGAGAAAGGTCAGGGGCGTTATTCTATAAGATCCATTAGAAACAATCGCATCATGCAGAGGTAAATATAGCAAACGAACAATGATACTTTGACGCACATGAAGTTCAGCTGCAATCTTTTACAGGTCAGTAGCTGGGAGAAGAGCAGAGTAGTGATGTGCGTTATCAACAAACAAAGCGACTCCTCCCTTGGCCCTTTCCCCACTCTGGTCATCATTGCAATAGAGTATATAGCCCTGTGGCACAGGGGCATCACACACTTTAAAATGCATTTCCTACAATCACAAGTGCAGGGGGCTTTCCTGTGCTAACAGTTTCAATTCCTCCAAGTGTGTTCTAAGCTCATTAATATTCCACTGTAATATGGGAGCCATCTGTCAAAGAAGCTGCACTTTCATCCTGTCTTCCTGGTGTGGAGGTGAGCCGTTAGTGGGTGAAGGTCATTGTTGGGGTGAGGTGTGTGCTCCAGACCAACATAAATGTCCATCAGATCTGTAGAGGAGTCAGGAGAGATGTCATAGAGAGACAGTGCCAGACTGCTTGCTTCCCATCTCCTCTGGCAGCTGATTTTTTGTCTTAGACTTAATTTTTTTTCCCCCACCCTGGGCAGGTTTCCCAGTCACAGCTGCAGAAGTGGTAGTGCCAGAGCTGGACGGTGGTCCAGTCTGAACCTGTGGAGCAGCAGGAAGCTCTGCAACATTGGCAATCATGGACTTGTCTGACATTGTGAGAGGAGGTACGGGTCTCAAAGTAACTGCAGCAGCCCATGTGCATTCACAAACACAGGTACTAGTAGTAACACTACCAACCTCTGTGTAGCAGCATCAGTTTTCTAAACTGGCTGTTTAAGAATAGATGCAAACGAGGTAGCAAACTTCAGGGGATGCATGGCCTTACAGATCTTTTTGGCCTCACCATATGAGATACGCTTAGTTATTTTGATTGCCTGTATCTTTCTTTTTTCATGGAAAACACTGCAGTCCCTACTCCAAACAGGTTGTTCACCAGAGCAGTTAACACACTTCGGAGGAGATGACCAACAAACTCCTTCATGGGCAGCCTTAGCACATTTGCCACAAGAGGCTTCTCCCTTACAACCAAAGATGGTGTGCCCAAAGCATTGGCATGTAAAACAGCGCATTGCATTGAGAAAATAGGGCCACAGGCTGAGGCGAAGGCAACCAGCCTTCACATGCTCTAGAAGTTTTGTGTTGCTGGAAGTCAGTATAAATGAGTCTGATTTCACTAGATTGCCATCCACATTTTGTATTATGTTCTGCATATCAACAAAGTCTTCCTGGGCTCACTCAGCTTTCAGTTCTTCTCAGATATGTCAACCAGATCCCTGTAAGTCACAACACCTGTGCTGTAGTTTGAGGTGTTGCACAGTTCACTTTCTATTGAATTCTCCCCAATGCAAGGAGCTTTCTGGATGTTCTCTACTAACTGGGAATTAGATGCGTCTACCAACAGTGTGCCATTTCCCAAGTGCATGACACATTTTAAGGTTCCAGAGATGCCCTCTAAACCTTTTTGAGCATATAAAGGTGAAACTTTCTCAAAGCTACTCTCTTTCCATTTATCTATAGGGGAACACATTCTGCTCACCAGCATGTGTTTGTTATTAGAGACTGAATGACTCTGTGTAATCCCCAAGTCTGGAGGACTGGCAACACGAGCCCTCTTGTTCAACTGGGTGTTGATACCCACCAGTGGTCCACCCTTTCTGCTGTAAGGAGGAGAAGAGAATTTCAAGGGTTTCACCTCAATCCCATGAGCAGCTAGTGAAATACAAGTCCACCTAGACAGAGCCCCACATGCCTAGACAAGCCTTATACAACTGAGGCTCAGCAGTTTCCCCAGAGGTAGCCCTGTGTTCCACCTAACAGTCGAGCATTTCATCGACATGCAGCACACCTTGAGGTTGAGGGGCTTGTTACAGAGGTTTTAACCATCCCCACTATCTGGGCAGTCAAGCCAAGATCCTCGGTCCCTCTGACATACAACGCCAGTGCTGTGCTGTAAAGTGGTCACTGAACCATGCTCAGAGCTTATGGTGCCAGAGGACTGGCAGCACTTACAAGTCCCCAGCTCGGAACCCCAAGGTTGCTAAGCCCATACCCAGCAAACAAATACTACTCCCTGAGAGCTGTTCTCTCTCCAACACAGCTGCTCTGATTCAATTGCTGCTGAAGTAACAACAAGTTAATAATTATGTTTTAACTTATCTTTGTTTCTATATCTGTGTTCTTTTTTTTCCGTCTATCTTCATCGTTGTAATTGTGCTACTGTTGCTCATCTAAACTATTATTTATCTAAATACCTGTAATTTCTACTATTAACAATAGGTTGTGGGCCCAGGTGCCAGGTTTTACAGTATAACAAATAAAGGTGGAAAAACTATTTAATTAATTCAACATGTAATTAACAGTCATGGCTTAGGTGCTGGAGAAGTACAGGATACCACTGTTTGATGCCACGAACTTTAGCATCTGGAAATTTAGGACTGAAACACTTTTAATGAGGTGGAATTACTAAGTTTTGTGGAAATGGATGACACAGATGAACATTGTGCACAGAAGAATCACGATTTTAGGGATCATGTGGATAATCATGGGGAAACGTGTGTGAAACATGGTAAAAAAACAACTGAGGTCAATTTCCTGTTTCAATTGTATTGTACGAAATGTCATAAAGTAACTATGATCAGGAACAGCACATGGTTCGATAAAGGTAAACTGACAATAAGGCGGAGTATTATTTTAGTCTCTTGCTGAATTAAAGAGTAAACATTAAAAGTCACTGCTTCAAATCTACAAATCGTAGGTGTGCAATCGTTAGGTGTGCTATGTGATTGTGATGAACTAAATATTCTTCAGTACCTGTATTTTTACAACTTATAGTTGGGCGGCAAAAAGATTCCTTGCAATACTCTCACAGTTTTTCTGAGAGATACAGATACAGTGTGCCCTGGCTATCGCAAAAAATGATTGCTCTCAGCTGTGAACACAACTAGCGGAATTGTCAGTGATGACGATATGGATAACAAGTAATGTAAGTTAAATTACTGTCACCTTTTGTCATTGTTGTTGTCAATGGTGTAAACAAAATCAATATCTGCTACCATCACATTCACATACTCGATATATATATCACTTCCAAACGGTCTTTGAGAATACCAGAAACTGATGCAGAGTGCAGTTTGTTACTATGTCTCCAGAATGCAAAGTTAATGTTACTGATCTGGAAACCTTTTTCCTTTGATGAATGTAAAGGAACTGGAAAATTTAATAGGAATACAGGTTGCCGAAATACATAAGTTTCTGTTTGCCAGAAAGGTTGGAAAACTTGAAAGCATTGTTTGTGGAAAGAAATTTCCAATAAAAATAAAAGATGTTCTTGAAGTGTAAGGCTTACTAGATAATTTTTTGTTAGTATGTAAACTAGAAATGGCTGGATACTGTATTGTTTTGAAAATTCAGTGGGTGCAATTCAAATGTGTGATAAAGTTATACCTTTCGCTCAAAGAAAAGATTTAAGCATGTATACCCTTTTGTTCAACTACACTGTTGCGGGTTTAATAAATTCACTTTACTGCAACATTTACAACTATCCCATAGCTCATACCATGTTTTCTAGACAGAGAATTCCAACAACAGAACAATTAAGAAACAGAGAACAAACACAAATCAAAGAGAAATTGTGTCAAAGATAAACACTACACGGAGTAATCACTTGCCTGCCTAGTACTGCATTTCACTTAATGCAGCACTTCACTACTCCCCCCTTTAGTGTCAATGATTATTTTCATTGCATCACAAAGGGTCTTGCGCAGGCTGCCTGGGTCATCAGAGGTAGCCTCCAATGTCTGGGAATCGATAACAGCAAGGCTGAAGAGCGATTCCACGATACTTATCCAGAAATATCGTGTTGATAAATGGTGAAATGATTAAGGGAATCAAGAAAATCGCACAATGCTGCAGTTAGTCTCAAATCGCCAACGCTGCCGTCTGCAAACGCTGCCGCCGCCGTACACCAACACCGATGCCACCATACACCAACACTGATGTCGCATCACACCAACGCTGACGCAGCCATCCACAAAAGCCGACGCCGTCATCCACCTCGCCGCCGCCGCAGCCGCCGCCGCTGTCCATCGACGCTGACGTCACCGTACACCGGTGCCAACGCCGCCCTCCACCGACGCCGGGTGAGCTACTACAGACCTTTGATTGTTTGTGAAGTGGGGGGGGGGGGGGGGGGGGGGGGGTTGTAGAACAAGCGAGTGTACTTTTAATGATAACTGGATTAAAGGTAAAACAAAACACAATGGAAAAAGAACATCAATCCGTAGAGTCTGTTGGGGCTATGGGAATTGAAAAAGAGGTGCCAGATTTAGACAAATTAATGAGGTTTATCAAAGCCCAGTTTGAATCACAGATACAAAACAGGACGAACTGAAGGCAGAATTAAACTCTAAGTTAGATTTGCAAAACACAAAAAACTAGAGGCTCAAGTTAATATCCTAAGTAATCAGATGCAAGAATGGAAAAAAGAATTGTCCGATTCCCTGAGTGAACAGACAAATATTTTATTTAAGGATTTAGAACAAAGAAATGAGGCTCATCTAAAAGGGTTAGTTCAAAAATTATAATATGATGTAGACTGTAAATGTAGTAATTTGGAAACACAATTTAATGAAAAATACGACTCTCTGAAAAATGTATGTAATGTTACATTCGATGTGGCTGAACAAGAATTAACTACGCTAAAAACCAATGTCCAGAAACAAGGTAAGTTGCTCCCCCTAGTACAGGCGCAAATTTTAGGGGTCAAATCACAGGTGAAAACCATAGAACAGAACTTCAAAGAAAAGTTAATGACTGCAGAGCTTATAAATTTGAATGGGTTAGAAGAACAAGTAGAAGAATTAATAGGACAAAAGGTTGAAGAGAAACTAAGTGTTGATATCTCTTCACCTATAGTAACTTCCGATTTAGAAACTTTGACGAAAGAATTCAAGCTTATGCGGGAGAAACTAGAGAAAGACACAGTTTCCCAAAATATTATATTAAATAAGGACATGATAACTGATTTGCAATGGGAATCAAATTCAGGCTTGTCGAGACAGTTTCCTAAATTCAAACCAGACGGGGAGGTACGCCGCACCCATTTCTTAAAACGGTTTAACCAAGCCATACCTAAAAGTTGGGAGGATGCTAAGAAAATAGTGTTTGCGGTAGGTCATTTGGACGGTGAAGCTTCAGAACGGGGCTCAGTAAATATTGAAAACTTCACATCCTGGGAAGATTTTCAGAGAAAGTTTAAGGAAAAATATTGGTCTTAAAGTGCACAAGAGAAGTTGATCTCAGATTTGTAGGATCCTAAATACCATAGTAATGCCTGGGGTACAATGCGCAAGTATTTTGACTGGCATTTGACAAGGGCGAAATATTTAGTAGAGCCTGTGACGGGAGAGGAAAAGGGACTGTATAACATTAAGGATATAAAAATGTATGTACAAAACTCCCAGGGACGTTGTCGTTCTGTGTCAATGGGCGGAGTGACATCCGCCGATTCCCAAGTTGGGTTCAGTGTTACTTCCACATTAGTTTTCCTACACCAAACTCCCTTCAAATTTTCGACTATCCTGTAATCTATTTATAGCCCTCAAGCTATCCTATCATATTAGTATTAAAAGAGACCAATTACGACTACAGAATTATGACTAATTTAATGAGTCACAATAAACAGTAACCTCTAAGCATGAGATAAAACTAACAGCGTAACATTCTAACAGGAGATATAATATGATGGTACTGTTTAGGAAGAATGATACCTAGATGACATAAACTGAACATGTGTATGAAATATAGAGTGAAGTGACAAACTGAATAACTATTTGATTATAGTGTATATAATTTCTATTTTTATAGATTGTTTTATATTTTTTGTGAAGTGTGATGTGATTGGGGAGGGTTTATATCTAATTTTGAAAGGGGTGGGTAGCATAGGCACAGACACGACCTACACACCACGCCCTTCGTACAACCCTCGCAAACAAGTGTGACTGGTTTTTTATCATTTGCTGTTCCATAGGAGTTGCTAAGATCTTTTCTTCGGGGTCTTCCAAGGTGATGGTGAGAATGTCGGTTCTGCAGAAGACGCTGAACATTATACCTCCTCTGGCTTCTCACTTAAGTACCGGCGAAGTGGGGATCCTGGGGAAGGGGGGTGGGAAGAGTTTCCTGTCTTTGGGGCTGTCTTTTTCTTCGATCTTAGCAACCAATTCTTTTCCTTCCTTTCTTACTTCTCTTAAGAGTACCAATCTATCTTTCCCTCTGTCCACATTCATATACTTCTATCGTTGAAGTTCTCCTCCTTTCCGTGATTTCTATAAATCTTCAACTAAGAACCTTAGTGGGCCGAAGAATCAGGACGCACAATCACACTTCCACACTCAAACAATTAAATACAAAGACGCAGACAAGTAACACACATGGAGATGTAACGACCGTCACAGATAAGGGGGGAAGTAGTGCTCAGGAAGGGCTCGAGCACATGTGCTAAGTAACGACGATTGCACATCTCAAGTGAAATGGTATAGTAAGCTTAAGATAAAGGAACAAGGGGGGACGAAGTGTATATCCACTTGTGTTCATAGCTATAGTAGTACAAAGTAATATGAATGGAGACAAAAAGAAATAGATATTAAGCCAGAGGTATCGAGTCAAATAAGTTTCTGATGAATAATAGGATTGTGCAGACCGAATAGCCCGAAGAAAAGAAATAAAGTTACCACCATGGACGAAACATATTTAGTTATTAAGGCTATATAAGTGAGCTATAAGCAATGAACAAGCAAAAAATTTAAGCAGGTACGCTGAAGGACTCAGGAGGAGGAAAGGAGAGGTAGATAGAAATTTTACGAGGAAATTTTAAATAAAATAGTGTGCAGAGGAGTACGGAAGAGGCAAGACTATGAATCATTGTTAGAGCAGATAGGGAGGGCGTATCCGATATAGATGAAATGAGAGAAAGAGAGGCAGGTAGGCAGACCCAGAGGAGGCTGACCTATACTGTGCGGGCAGGGGCACCAAAAAGGGGATTGACCTGTACCATAGTTTAGTATAAATGGAAGGGGCGTACCTACCCAAGGATGAGGTGGAAGATGTTTTCATAGTATCAACCCTTATGTAGAATGTAACCCAAAGGGAAAGGGTGGTATAGTGACCTGAGATTGTAGTGGAAAGTTTCTCCTGGTAAATTTGAATTTTAAATTTTTTTAAATAGAAAAGACAAGTCCTGCATGAGGAGATAGCAAAAAGAGAAAACCCCAGTACAACTAATTTTTGTCAGACCCAGAAAACCAGTGGTTATCATTGCAACAGCTTCTTAAAAAAAAAGGTAAAGACTCTACTCAGAATAACACCTGAACTTTGAAACTGGCTAAGGGGAGGGATTTATTTTGGCTCAATCCTGGAAGCAAGAGTAGATAAATCTATTGGAAATAGCTAATACTTGTTGTACTATTAGTTTATCATACTACTATGTCTATGAAAGATATTACCAACAGCTTAATGAAATACCAGAGATGGAAGAGAGTTTTTGTACCTAATGTTTTTATGTAGTAAAAAGTAACAAGATAAGTGTTAAGAAAAGAAAATTATTAAAATATATGTTGTGTGCAAAATAACGAGTGTTCGAGCTAAGGGGAGGGATATGTAATACCCCCAGAATTTTACGAAAGTCTGGAGACACTTGTGTTACAGCCGTTTCGAACACGCATTATTTTAAAGCAGGGCGTATGGATGAGCAAGGGATACTGCACCCATTTATTGTTTGTGCAGGCGAAACTGGAAGGGAGATAATTCGTCGGTGGTGGCAAGTGTTCAGCGCGACCTGCCAAGAATAAGCAAATACGGCCCAGAAGCTCTGTGGCCAGCTGCAAAGAGTAATGTAGTATTGTATTGTTAAAAAACAAATGGAGGGACTCGAAATAGTGACTGTTTATTAGACGTTGAACTGCTGTTGAGAGTACGTGGACTGGACGTGGATAGTCAGCCATGATAAAAGCTTATGTATTAATTGTGTTCAAAAATGTGTAATTTACTCAGTCTGGGTGCCCGGTAATGTGTGGGCTTACATCATAAAGTTAAGTTGTTTTTTGTACAAAGTGGAAATAAATATGTTTTGGTGCATCGAATTATATTCCAAGAGTAGCGTATTTTTTAAATAAGAAGAGAGAGAGCGAGAGAGTGAAAATTTCCCCTGCCTAGCAGTGAAATCTTCGGAGAAGCGTCCAGTGCTAGCAGAAGACATTGGCGCTGCAAGAAAGCAGAACCAGTATTCTTCAACAAGTTAGTCTATGAAAACGCTTAAGCTGTATGGAGCGAGAGCTTAACATTACACCAGGACACTGCAAGGTCTGCAGAAAGGTGGCTGGAGTGGCTTGTGCATTTTGCCACGCTGTACAAGAACATAATTATGTGTAGGTGGCTTGTCAAAAACATAGTGGTGACAGGACTGCTGGTACCTCAGAGCAATGGGACATAGCTGCAGGATTTGTACCCTGACAGGAGGTAAGCCATTGTTCTAATGTGAGTGTGAAATTGTCAGTGGCTGTGAGACAGTAGGCATACTCTTCCAATGGTGGGAGCAGTTCAACAATGTTCAGATGCATGTGCTCAAATCTTTGGTTCTGTGGAATGAGTATACCAGGAGGTGCCCTGATGTGTTGACTAATTTTGTTCCATTGGCAGGCCACATATTGATGCACATGTTGCTTACAATCTTTGTCCATGTTTGGCCACACAAAAGTTCACTTCACCACATTCACAGTGGTCTGTATTACAGGGTGTGAGTGTTCGTGTAAAGAGGCGACTGCCTGCTGCAGAAAGTCAACAGTGACAAACGGTCGTGGTCTGGTAGCTGCGAAGTGATAATACAGTAGTGTGTTTGACAATAGTATGTAACATGATGGAGTAGTAGGCCTGATGGTTGCATCAAAAGGTCTTGCAGCTCGCTGTCTCCTTGTTGTGCTGTGGCAAGAAGCTTCGAAATAAACTGCATCAGGGATCACTTCAATCGGAAAGAGAGCACCTGTTGGCACATTCAGGTCTCCCTCAACATGGACGGTGTGGATGGTGAACTGCCCAATACAGCCTAGACGGCGCAGCTGATGTGACAATGCTTTCTCTGGACAGTGGCAGAATGTGTGCATCAGTGGCTTGTGGTTAGTGACCAGGGTGAACTGCCGTCCCTCTAATATGTGGTGAAACTTCTGAAAGGAAGTGTATGGAGTGTATCGTTCACAGTTGTATATAGACCAGTTCCACTGTGATGGCTATAGCTTTTGACTATAAAAAGCCAAGAGCTGTCAGCGTTTGCCTACTTGCTGTTGCGGTGCAGCACCAATTGCAGTGGCAGATGCCTGCGGAACTGGTTGTGCTAGTAGAGTAGCTTTTGCAATGGCAGTCTTTGCCTTGTTAAACACCAACTCGGCTTCGCTATTCCATGGCAGTTTCCACTGTAGCCTTGGTGCACCACACAAGCCAGGGAAAATTAACTTTCGACTTTTTTCTCTGGCAGCTGTATACCTTGAGCACTGACAGTGTATCCTAGAAACTGAAACTCAGCCACTCTGAAGACGCACTTAAATGGCTTGATAAGCAGACCATGTGCACAAAGACAAGTGAAAATTTGTCATAAGTGTGACAGGTGTTCTGCCTCAGAGCTTGACATGAAGAAAACGTCATTTATGTACACATTACAAAAATCCAGATGGCGTGTAAACTCGGCCATGAATTGTTGCAATGTTTTGGTAGCATTACAAAGTCCAAAAAGCATTGTAGCGACCTTAAACAATCCAAACAGAAAGCAGACAGTGATGTCAGGAATGTCGTCTGGTGCCACAGGTATTTGGTAGAACATACATACCAAATACAACGTAGTAAAAATGCACTAACCAAGGATGTTGAAGGTAAAATTTTTGATATGCAGTATTAGATCCTGTCAGGGATGGTTCTGGTGTTGAATTGTCAGTAATATCCACACGGGCGGAATCTATTGTTCTTCCTAGGGACAACATACAGTGGAGGTGACCACCTATTGCTTGAAGGGCAGCAGATTCCCTGTGTGAACATGAACGAAAACTGCTGCTTCATTACCCTCAGTTTTTCCAGTGTCAGGTGGCATGGTCAAGGATGAATTGGTGGTCATGGTGTTGTCAATATATTGTGTATCGTTGAATGTTGTGCAGGTGCTAGTGTGGGCATCTGGTACATGGTCTCTGTGAACTGCCTGAGGAGCTAGCAGAGAGTCACCCGTTATCACCAGTTTGATAGTAGTATCAAGGCAGCACTGATGATGGCGGTCAGACATGAGTCCACAGAACAATTGGCAGTACACTCTGAGTACAGGGTGCATTATGTCCCCAAAGACGAATTACCCACTGAATTTGTGTTGCAGGCCTAAGTTTAATGTTAATGCAGTTCAACCACATGCTGAGATTGTGGAAGCACGGGTGGCAAAAAGATTGCAGTCATCACATTCACGGCACAGTATACAGGCAGATGGATAAACTAACACATCAGCACCTATGCCTACCAGCTGCTTCATATAATGCTCTGTCACGAGTAGTCAATGGCAGCAGTCTCGAGAGCCAGTGGCCATCATCACTAACTTTATCTTGAGTTTCTCTTTACACATAGAGGACTGCACTTCTAAGCATTAGAGCCAAAGCATCAGTGAAACTAGCAAACTTTTACCAACAAGGGTGAGCAGCTGCACTTTCTCAGTGGGCGATGACAAAGGGATTGGTGACTGATACTCTGAGTTCGTACAACAGCAACATGCACGATGAGCTCAGCGATATGTACTTCTAATATAGTGAGTATGTTCTCTGCCTGGGGCTGTGGGCAAACTGTGGTGACACAAGTGGACGGACACATCTCCACTTGCACGCACTGTTAATAGCTTCTGCACATCTGCACAAAATATTCCTCAGGATGTCTTCGTTAACAGCATTGCTGACTAACGTATGCAGGCAGTGCAGTCGCTGCAATGGAGTGCAATCCTGCAATCCTCTAAAATTTTGATGTGGAGTAACTTCTCCTCTCTTCACCTCGGATAGCGAGACGTGGGTAATCGGGGCATTCTTGATAGTTGTGTAATGATCATCGCTCAGCAGTGATGTTGGAACATCTTGCACCACTCTGTCCTCATCTTCATTGAGTGCTGCAAAGGCGTGACTATACTTGATGTCATCAGTAGTTATGTGTGCTAGCACAAATTGGCTTTCTAATTGTAGGAACCACAGGATGGGATTCTGTTGACAAAATGGTGGCAGTTCCACCATCATACAATTGATTACTGCACCCACAGGCACGTCTACAGTTGGCACTATGTCTAATAGTGTGGAGTTCTGGTGACAAAGGACATGAAAGGTGCACGGCACTGTAGACATGGGTGTTCCTTAGAAAATGTGGCACTGTATGAGGCATCAGTGACCACTGAATACCTTGTCGGGGTCACCAATTGTCGCATGTTTAGTAAATTCATTTTACTGCCACATTTAAAACTATCCCATAACTCATACAATGTTTTCTAGACAGAAAATTAAAAAAAAAAATAACAGTTAAAAAACAGAGAGCAAACATAAATCAAGGAGAGATTATGTCAAAGATCTATTGACAAGTAAGTTTGACAACAGATCATTAAAATGTTTCATGACCAGATATTATCCCAATGGTTACAGCTTATGGTATCCTAAACAACATAAGATTGTATTTGGAAGAGATGTATTTTTTTGAAGAAGATCGGTTTCTATTTGAAGTTGAATAGTGATGATTGGATCTTTAAGGAGGTTGTCCAAATGAAAAACATAACTCAGAACATAACAGAAGATCAAGGACATCAGAATGAAACTGACTTTGAGGAAACTGAACAAACTACTGTAAGTAACTCAGAATCCACGACTTCAGAAGTGAAGGAAGCATAAGCTCTGCAGAAAAGCAATACAATAAACAGGAAATGTAGGTACTTGGACGATTATGTAGTGTTAGTCTTGAATCCTGAAGCATTTGTGGAAAACTTACATCAGAATTTTCAAGATCTGAAGGATCAGCATGGAGAAGAAGAATGGACAAAAACAATAAATAAAGAATTGGACACACTGTAATCTAATGGAACTTGGACTTATAAACCACCTCTTAGCAAGTAAAAGAGCCGTTGACAGTAAGTGGGTGTTCAAAACAAAAAGATATGCATCTGGAAATACTGAAAGCTATAAGGCATGTTTAGTTATTAAAGGTTGCTCTTAGGTAAGATAATATGACTATGAGGAGACATATGCTTCCACTGTTCAACTCACAACATTGAGAACTTTTCTTAGTGCAGTGAAAGAACATGATTTGTTTGCAGAGCAAATGGATGTACAAGACTCCAGCATGTATAACTGACTGGAGAAATGATTCACACAATTCAAGCTTTCGGCCATTAAGGCCTTTGTCAGCAGTAGACAGACACACACACACAGACACACACACACAGACATACACACACACACACACACACACACACACACACACACACACACACACACACGTAAATGCATCTTGCACACACATCTGCAGTCTCAGAGAGCTGAAACCACACTGCGAACAGTAGCACCAGTGCATGATGGGAGTGGCGACTGGGTGTGGGTAAGGAGGAGGCTGTACATTGTTGCTTGGCTCATGAAATCCCCCCCAATGGCCTTACCATCAAATTACCCATCCCTGGTTGCCACCCCTCCTTCCACAATGACCTCCACCTGTTCAGATTCTGCCAATCTTTAGCCCTCACTAACGTAGTCCTGCAAAACCATATCAACCAAGCCCAATCCTCCTTGCAATACCTTCTCTCTATCCGCAAAATTATCCTGCTATGTAATTCCAAATTCCTGGAACCCATAACTCACATTGAAACACTTGCCCTGCAGGAACTTGAGCAACAGGCACAACACCACCTCAAAAAGCTCTCCGTCCTACTTCCACCTCGGAGTACCACTGCCCACCACTTCTACAACAATCTCCAAACCTCCCCCACACCCCCTCATAGCTGACAAACCCTGTCTCGCTGACCTACTACACTTACCCCACCCTCCAAAACTCCCTCGCACCACCACACAGAACCCAGAACCTACACAGACCTGCAACACAGTTATGAAAATTTCCTCCAGAAGCCTTAGTCCCACAGAAATATCAGTCCTTTCCAAAGGCCTCACCTTTTGTCCCACTCTCAAATTCAACCATGCAGGACTAGTTAAAGACCTTCTCTCCTCCTCCCAGTCCCTACAGTGGAAACACTTTTTCGCCACCAACCCGACCAATCAGACTAAACCAAAGACCAATATTGAACCTTGACTAATCAGTTCACTCCTCCATCCAACCGTGATCCACCCCCACTGCCACCAAACCACCCCCTGTTAACTTTACAGAACTTCTTAACCTCGAACCTTGCCTCAACATCATTCCCCAAATCACTCAACATGCAAACTAACCTTAAATCTACAGAAAGAACCGCAGTCCACCACCTAAAAACAGATCCCAACCTTATAATCCTACCTGCTGACGAAGGCTCCACCACCGTTGTTTTGAACCGCAAGGATTATGTGGCAGAAGGACTCCGTCAGCTGTCAGATACTTCCACCTACAAACCATGCCACAGTGATCCCATTCCAGTAATCCAGCAGGATTTCCAGTCACTACTCAAATCCTTAGGCCCATCCCAGAACCTCTCCCCAGAATCCATGTCTCTACTTACCCCTACCACTCCCCGCACTCCCACCGTCTACATGCTTCCTTAAGTCCATGAACCCAACCACCCAGGATGCCCCATTGTGGCCGGTTACTGTGCCCCCACTGAGAGAATCTCAGCTCTTGTATACCAACACCCTAAACGTATTACCCAGAACCTATCCTCCTATATAAAAGATACCAACCATTTCCTCGACCGACTCTCCACAGTTCCTGTCCCTTTACCACACAGTGCCCTGCTCATCACTATTGATGCCATCTCCCTGTACACCAACATTCCTAATGCTCATGGCCTTACTGCTATCGAACGCTACCCTCCAGATGCCCTATGGATTCCAAACGAACAACCTCCTTCCTAGTCTCCATGACCAACTATATCCTCACCCACCCAAGGTCGTCGTATCTGCAGTGACGAGCAGTCCCTCTCAAAATATACCGAGGGTCTCACTGAAACCTTCACTGACCATAATTATTCTCCAATCCTTGCACAAAAACAAATCTCCCAAGCCTTATCTTCCCAATCTCCCACCACCTCCCAAAGTTCCACAGTCCGGCCACAAAGGAGCATTTCCCTCGTAACTCAGTACCATCTGGGAGTGGAGCAACTGAATACATTGTCCACCAGGATTTCAATTACCTCTCATCATGCCCTGAAATGAGAAATGTCCTGCCCACTATCCTTCCCACACCTCCTACGGTGGTATTCCGCCGTCCATCGAACCTACACAATTTACTTTCCAATCCCCTACCTCATGGCTCATACCCCTGCAATCCTCCTACCACCACCTACTCCAGTCTGGTCACTAACATCACCTATCCCATCAAAGTCAGGTCTACCTGTGAAACCAGTCATGTGATTTACAAGCTAAGCTGCAACCTCTGTGCTGCACTCTATGTAGGCATGACAACCAACAAGCTGTCTGTCCGCATGAACGGCCACCAACAAACTGTGGCCAAGAAACAAGTGGACCACCCTGTAGTTGAACATGCTGCCAAACATGATACCCCTCATCATAATGACTGCTTCACAGCCTGTGCCATATGGATCCTTCCCACCAACACCAGCTTTTCTGAACTGCGCAGGTGGGAACTTTCCCTGCAATACATCCTACGTTCCTGTAACCCTCCTGGCCTCAACCTTCGTTAGTCACTGTCCTCACTCACCCAGCCCCCTCCCTGTTCCTATTCCAGCACTACACACTACACACCCAGTCTTTTAATTTCTTTTATTTCTCTCCTTTCCACTACCTACCCCCTCCCCCTCCGCACCTTCTCTCCTGCCATCTGTCTAAACTACAACACTTGACTGTCTGCCACTCCCATCACACTATCCCTCTCCCTCTCCACCACAGCCTCCTCCTTACCCCCACCCAGTCACCACTCCCATCATGCACTGGTGCTGCTGTTCGCAGTGTGGTTTCAGCTCTCTGATGCTGCAGATGTGTGTGCAAGTTGCATTTACGTGAGTGTGAGTGTGTGTGTGTGTGTGTGTGTGTGTGTGTGTGTGTGTGTGTGTGTGTGTGTGTGGGCGCGCGTGTGCGTGCGCACGTGCGCGTTTATGTGTGTCTACTGCTGACAAAGGCCTTAATGGCCAAAAGCTTTAATTGTGTGCATCTTTTTGTTGTGCCTATCGCGATTCAGCATCTCCGCTATATGGTGAGTATCAACTTTCCTTCTCTTGTATCGTTACATTCCATCCCAGATTTTCCATTGTTTGACTGGAGAAATGGAAGTTCCTCAAGGTGTAGAGATTAAGGAAGGACTGGTATGCAAACTCAATAAAGCTTTACATGAACTGAAGCAGGCACCAAGAACTTGGAACTCTACACTTAACAATTTTATGAAGGAAATTGGGTTTCGACAATCCAAAGTTGACAGTACCTCTACGCTGAGAGCACTGATGATTATAATACTTATTTGCTCCCATATGTGGCTGATATTCTAATTGCTGGAAAACATAAAAGCAAAATCACTGATATAAAGAATAAGAAAAGATACAACTTGGAAGATCGTAAACGCCATAAAACACCAATGGAAGCCAAACCCATTGAAGATGTTTGTGATGACACAGTGGGAAATAAATCATGCAGAGAATTAACAGATAGACTGTCATGGCAGCTACAAGACCATACGTTAAGTATATCAGTTAACTATTTTAATAATAACCAAAATAAACCAACAGAATATTGCTGGAAAGGTTTGAAACAGATTCTTTGGTATATTAAAGGAAAACTTGTATTGGTCTGGGTTACAAAAAGGGAAATTGAAATGCTCTTCTCTGCTGTGTTGATCCTGACTGAGGAAGTGAAGAAGACATAGCTACAACAGGGTACGTACTGATGATTTTTGGAAATACTGTTTGTTGGGCCTTAGGGAGACAGACATTTGTTTCACTATCTTCAACAGAAGCAGAATATAATGCTTTGGCAACAGATACAACAGACACCCTATGGTTGAAGAATCTTCTTGAAGAATTTAAAATATCAACAAACACTCCAACAGTTTATGAAGGTAATCAGCCATGCATGTATCTATTACGGAAGTGGGAATATAGTCAGCTGAAGCATGTGGATATTAAATACAGTTTCATACATCAGCTGTATAACAACAGACATCTGAATGTTCCATAAATTAGCTCAGAGGAAAAAGTGGGATATAATTTCACAAAAGCAACTAGAAGTGCACAGTTCAGCAAACTGTGTCCAAAATAGCAGTAGTGAAATTTGCAGATGCAAGGTGTGTCACATAAATCTGGTATGCCTCACACCCGAGATTCTAGTACCAATGACCTAACCTAAAAATGAATAGATAACTGTAACATAAAGAGCATATGTTTACCTGCACTCAACTTTCAAATAAAATTCAGTGTAGCCAGTTTTCGAGACAGTGTTGCCCCTTCACAAGCAATTCTATTACAGATGATAAACCAGCATGTCAAGCGTAACAGTTTTACAAGGGACACCCTGCACTTAATGAAATTTTTAAATTGAGGGAATGGGGTGTGTTGAAGTAATGATGTTTAATAATTATACTTTTACTTATCTCTCTTTGTTTTTTATATGTACTTTTCTCTCTCTTTGTTTTTTTTTTTTTTAATATGTACTTTTCCCTGTTTTCTTTGTCCCCTTTTTCTGACTGTATCTTGTCTTCACGGTAGTACTGTAGTTGTAATTGTGCTAAGTAATAAAATGATATTGCTTATCTAAATACCTGGTAATTTCTAGCATTAACAACAATGGCTCATCACTGTAGTTCATATCTTGTTAATAGAGAAGTTTACTTTTTCTCAAAACCACATGTATTTTAATCTTCTGATGACTTTGCCTAGAATTTTACAGTACAGTTTGTGATGTGATGATTTAACCTGCAATCATCAGTTTCACATGATCGTAAGCACAGTCTTCTCTTAGGTTTGAGGGTCAAATTTAATTTTATTTTACAAATTAGATAACTTTTTCATTTATCATAAGTGTGCAGTGCATCTTATACCAGTTTGCAGTCCACAAATAATTTTTTAATTCAGAGATTGATTTTTTTGTTTATTTTAGACATAACCTTATGAAATGTCAGTATCCAAGTGCCTCAGTCTCAAAGCATTAACTAAATGATTTGAATTATAAATTTGCAGTGCAGATAGGCATATGAGACTGTTATCTATACTGCTGTTCCCAAGAACTATGGTTCAATTTGCATGACAAGAGTTGGATTACATTATATTATGAAATGACTGATGACTCTAGTATACTCTTTAACAATTATTTTCTAGAAAGTTTCTTTTAAAATTTCCATGCAATATTAGAAACGAAATTGCTGAAAGTGACCTCGGAATCAGTGTTTAAGCCCTTGTAATGTTTCATGATTAAGCAAAGAATGGCGAAAAGGAGATAGCACACATAATAATAAATGATATCATTTTGAAATAGCCATAGGGCATAAGTGGCAGAGTATGCTGAATGGTTGAAGAAGTAGGGTCACAACATTTGCAGATATTCTCTAAAACTAACACTGAATGGTAATAAACAACGAGCAACATCCCCTACTTTATCCATTCCCCATCACTGAGTACCATATTCATGATAAGGTCTAACAACAAGAACGTGTGTGGAATTCTTCCTTTATACAGGATGAAGAAAATGTGTCTGTACTAGAGGACTTAGAGCATACATCTAGAATATTACAGCTGTAATAATGAATTTCAGCGATAAGTATATACTTAATTTGATAAAAGTATTGATTTCTTCTAACTCATATGCAACACTTTTGCAACATCAACATGTTTCTGCCCAGTGAAACATCCCAATACTTTTTAAAAAGATGGATACAGTTTCCACATGATATAGGCTATGAAGCAGTCATTGAAACGAAGGATGTCATGTTGCACAGCATGCTCAGCAACAGGGTAGTTCACTTGTTTCTTGGCTACAGTATGTCAGTGGCCATTCACACAGACAGACAGCTTGTTGGTTGTCATGCCCACATAGACTCCAGCACAGTAGTTGCAGCTTAGCTTGTACATTACATGATTGGTTTCACAGGCAGCCCTGCCTATGATGGTATAGGTGGTATTTGTGAGCGGACTGGAGTAGGTAGTGGTAGGATGATGTACAGGACAGGTCTTGCATCTAGGTCTGTTATAGAGATATGAGCCACGAGGTAAGAGGTTGTGAGCAGGGATTGTGTAGGTGCGGACAAGTATAGTGTGTAAATTCAGTGGATGGTGGAATACCACCGTGGAAGGGGTGGAAAGGATAGCGGACAAGACATTTCTCATTTCAGGGCACGATAAGAGGTAGTCGAAGCCCTGGCAGAGAATGTAATTCAGTTGCTCCAGTTCTGGATGGTATCGAGTTACGAGGGGAATGCTCCTCTGTGTCTGGATAGCAAAACTTGGGAGGTTGTGGTAGACTGGAAAGATGAGGCACAGGAGACTTGTTTTTGTACAAGGTTGGAGGATAATTACAGTCTGTGAAGGCCTCAATGAGATCCTTGGCCTATTTCAAGAGGTACCGCTCGTCATTGCAGATGCAACAACCATGGGTAGTTAGGCTGTATGGAAGGGAGTTCTTGGTATGAAAAGAGGTGGCAGCTGTCAAAGTGAAGGTATTGCTGGTGGTTAGTAGGTTTGGTTCGATATGCACAGAGGTACTGATGTAGCCATCTTTGAGGTGGAGGTCAACATCTAGGAAGGTCTGGTTTGTTGGACTGAGTAGGACCAAGTGAAGCACATGGGGGAGAAGCTGCTGAGATTTTGGAGGAATGTGGATAGTGTGTCCTCACCATCGATCCAGGTCGCAAAGATGTCATCAATGAATCTGAACCAGGTGAGGGGTTTAGGATTCTGGGTGTTTAAGGATTCCTCTACATGGTCAACAAACAAGTTGGCATAGAATGGTGCCATGCCGGTACCCATAGCCATACCCCAGATTTGTTTGTAGATAATACCTTCAGGGGAGAAGTAATTGTGGATGAGGACAACTGGTTATGGTGACTAGAAATAGGGTTGTTGGTTTGGAATCTGTCAGGCATTTGGAAAGGTAGTGTTCAATAGCAGTAAGGCCACATTAGTGTAAAGGGAGGTGGCATCAACAGTGATGAGCAGGGCATTGTGTGGAAAGGGACAGGAACTCTGGAGAGTTGATGGATGAAATGGTTGGTATCTTTTATATACGAGGGTAGGTTCCGGGTAATAGGCTGAAGGTGTTGGTCTACGAGAGCAGAGATTCTCTCAGTGGGGGCACAGTAGCCGGCAACATTGGGGCACCTTGGATGGTTGGGTTTATGGACTTTAGGAAGCATGTAGAAGGTAAGAGTGCCGGGGGCTGGTAGGGGTGAGGAGAGAGATGGGCTCCAGGAAGAGGTTCTGGGATGGGCCTAAGGATTTGAGGAGAGACTGGAGGTCCTGCTGGATTTCTGCAATAGAGTCACTGTGGATGTATCTGGCACCTGGCGGAGTCCTCCTGCCAGGTAATCTTTGTGATTCAAAACAACAGTGGTGGAGCCTTTGTCCATAGGTGGGATCATAAGGTCAGGATCAGTCTTTAGATGGTGGACTGCAGTTCTTTCTGCAGATGTAAGGTCAGCTTGCATGTTGAGGGATTTGGGGAATGATGGTGAGGCAAGGTTCAAGGTTAAGAAATTCTGGAAAGTTAACAGGGGACAATTTGGAGGCAGTGGGGATGGATCACAGTTGGATGCAGGGGTGAACTGAGTCAGGCAGTGTTCAACATTGGTGTCTGGTTGAGTCTGATTAGTATGGTTGGTGGTGAAAAAGTGTTTCCACTTCAGGGGCCAGAAGAAGGAGAGAAGGTCTTTAATAAGTCCTGCATGACTGAATTTGGAAATGGGGCAAATAGTGAGGCCTTTGAAAAGGACTGAGATTTCTGTAGGGCTAAGGCTTCTGGAGGAAAAGTTCATGACTGGGTTTATGGAATTCTGTGTGGATTCTGTGTAGTGGTAGGAGTGAGTTTTGGTGGGTGGGGTAAGTGTAGGAGGTCTGTGAGACAGGGTTTGTCAGCTATGAGGGGACTTGAGGGAGGTTTGGAGGTTGTTGTAGAAGTGGTGGACAGTGGTACTCTGAGGCGGAAGTAGGAAATGAGCAGGATGGAGAGCTTTTTGAGGTGGCATTGTGCATGTTGCTCTAGTCCCTGGAGGGCAAGAGTTTCAATGTGTGTTATGGGTTCCAGGAATTTAGGATTTCACAGCAGGAGAATTTTACAGATGGAGAGAAAGTATTGCAAGGATGTTTGGGCTTGGTTGATACAGTTTTGCAAGACTACATTGGGGGGGGGGGGGGGGAGGATTGGTGGAATCTGAACAGATGGAGGTCATTGTGGAAGGATGGGTGGCAGCTAGAGATGGGTAATTTGATGGTAAGGCCATATGAGGGGAATCCATGAGCCAAGCAAAATGCAGGAACAGTTTCGTGGTAGAAAAAATGTGAAACATTACATAAATAATGTTGAATTACATCCAAAAATATTCACAAAAATACACCCAGATACATAGGAAAAATCACGAGAAAGAAGAAACAGATAAAAATGGGGGGAACAAGATGAAATATGAGGGAATCGATGGTAGCGAAAGACAAACACTCCCTAAAACTGGTGTGAAGTCATAATGAGATCAAAGATAAAATATAAATAATAAAAAAACTTTTCACTGAGGGCAGCAGGTTAGAGGGTGGATAAGTGTGAAGAAGGCGGACGGCAGATGTGACTAGATCAGGTGAAATTAGTGGACACGAACAATCAGTGTTGTCTTGGGTTGGGGTGGTTTGGGTTGTTTGGGGGAAGAGACCAAACAGCGGGGTCATCAGTCTCATCGGATTAGGGAAGGATGGGGAAAGAAGTCAGCCATGCCCTTTCAAAGGAACCATCCTGGCATTTGCTGGAGCAATTTAGGGAAATCACGGAAAACCTAAATCAGGATGGCCAGACGCGGGATTGAACCGTCATCCTCCTGAAAGCGAGTCCAGTGTGCTAACCACTGCGCCACCTCTTTTAGCTGTCTATTGTGCACAGCTGAGATGGTTGATAGTGTGGCTCGTGGGTAGAGCGTGCAGTGCGGTTTGTACGGTGACAAGAGAAACACAGGAAAGAAGAGAGAGGAGGACAGACACTGAGTATAGTAACGCATTAGAAAATGGTAACAAAGGAAAAGAGCACTGGGGTAGGACGACGAAAAGCCATCAGACAAAAATCAATGGAAAGTCCAGGATGGAATGTAACAGTATTATGAAAACGAAAAACGCGGAATGCACACATGCGCATGCGCGTAAATGCAATTCTCATGTGCATGACTGCAGTTCTGGCAACTGAAGCCACACTGCAAGTAACAGCAATGTTGTGTGATGGGAGTGGCAAACTTTCCCAACTCCCAACAGATTCCAAACCAACAACCTCCCTCCTAGTCACCATGACCAACTATATCCCCACCCACAATAACTTCTCCTTTGAAGGCATTACCTACAAACAAATCCAGGGTACAGCTATGGGCACCCGCAAAGCACCAGTCTATGCCAACCTATTCATTGGCCATCTAGAGAAATCCTTCCTAACACCCAGAATCCTAAACCCCTCACCTGGTTCATATTCACTGATGACATCTTTGCAACCTGGATCGAGGGTGAGAATACCTTATCCACATTCCTCCAGAACCTCAACAGCTTCTCCCCCATTTGCTTCACCTGATCCTACTCAATCCAACAAACCACCTTCCTAGATGTTGATCTCCATCTCAAAGATGGCTACATAAGTACCTCTGTCCATATCAAACCTACTAACCACCAGCAATACCTCCACTTCGACAGATGCCACCAGTTCCATACCAAGAAGTCCCTTCCATATGGTCCAGTCTCCTGTGGTTGTCACATCTGCAGTGACGAACAGTCCCTCTCAAAATATACTGAGGGCCTCACTGAGACCTTCACAGACCGTAATTATCGTCCAATCTTGTACAAAAGCAAATCTCCCGTGCTTTATTTTCCAGTCTCCCACAACCTCGCAAAGTCTCACCGTCCAGCCGAAACTGGGCAGGTGGGAACTCTCCCTGCAATATATCCTACGTTGCCATAAGCTTTCTGGCCTCAACCTTCATTAGTCATTTTTTTTCACCCATCCAGACCCTAGCCTGTTCCTATTCCAGCAATACAGAGCCCTCATTCTACCAATGCTCCCAGTCTTTTTACTCTTCTCCTTTTCCACTACAACCCCCCCCCCCCCCCCACCTCTCCCCTTTCCTCCATCTAGCCTCCCAACTGCACCTAGCTGCCCTACCCTCTCTCCAACTCGTTCTTGTGCACTTCCCAGCATCACTTCACTATCCGCCACCCCTACCCTGCTATACCTCCCCCTGCCAGCTCCACCTCCTCCTTACCTCCATCCAGTTGCCACTCCCAATCATACATGTTGCTAGCAGGGTGGCTTCAGCTAAAAGAGGCTGCAGTTGTGTGTGTGTGTGTGTGTGTGTGTGTGTGTGTTGTCAGATATAGTTTCCAGTCAGTTATGTAATAACACTTTCTTTATGGTATGCTCAGTAATATAATATGCTCTCTACCAAGGTAACATAAATATATTTACCACATGTTCTGGTATCAGGAGACTGCAAATGCCTTCTGCATCTGATGATGGTACGACTCAACTCAGTCCAAACAGCAGTCACGAGGAACTGTACTGCTCTGTACTTAGCATGACGCTTTTCCGCCAGGCACTGCTGATACTGCCACATGCGTATAGATGACTTCCGGCGTACAAGCAGCTGCCGTAATCTACTCGCCAAACCATTCCTGTGAAAAGTTTGAATGGAATCTTACAGTACCAATTGCCACATATTTGCAAAGGCAATAAATTTCAGTTTCAGTATTGCGTAGAAGAGAGTACTTTCTCACGGTAGAGTTCCTCCCACTGAACTCGCCATCAGAGTGTGAGAAAAATGGATGTGGGTAAGGCTGTGCATTAATATAAGGTAAGGTAGGGTAAGTGCACTTTCAGGGCAAGTGCACAATTAGTTCATAGTTTCCATGAAATATGTCATACAGAGCTGCCACCGCGTAATCATGTAGTGAACTATATCTACATCTATATCTACATGTACATCTACACCAACATACATACTCCACAAGCCACAGTTTGGTGCATGGTCGATGGTACCCTGTACTTCCAGAATGAAATTTTCACTCTGCGCTGATATGAAACTTCCTGGCAGATTAAAACTGTGTGCCAGACCAAGACTCAAACTGAGGACCTTTGCCTTTCAAGAGCAAGTGCTCTACCAACTGAGCTAACCAAGCATGAGTCACGCCCCATCCTCACAGCTTTCCTTCTGCCAGTACCTTGTCTCCTACCTTCCAAACTTCACAGAAGCTCTCCTGTGATGCTGCAGAACTAGCACTCCTGGGAGAAGGATATTGCAGAGACATGGCTACCCTGTACTACTACTAAGTAGTAGTGGCAGATACAGAAATACCTCAAGGAGGGGGGCAAAGATATCTTGAGCTACCTTTACTTTTACCATAATAAAAAATAATCAAGTCACATGCAAAGTTTAAGAAAGTTTAAATAAAACTGATTATTCCCATATACAAGACAAAGCCATCTTAAGACATAAAAAAGTTCTGCTTCTGAATGTAAACTAGCTTCCTATTTGGCAAATAGTCTGTATTTACAACACTACGTATCAAAGGTTCTCTGTACAAGAAAACAGTAGAATATTCATGATTTTTCTCGAACAAATTCCAGACAGAACAACATATTGAGATTATTAGAATGCCCATGACTTTTCTCGTAGGTATGTGTTAGCTATCTGCATGCCAGACAGAAATGTATAAAATACGATGATGCAGACATGCGTGCTACATAGGAAAGTACAACTACTCGATAACTCAATTCAGTCAAGTCAACTGACAAAAGAAATGAACAAATAGCATGCAGGCTGACTGGTGGAGGTGGCGCAGGTGGCAACGCAGGGGGCCCCGCAAAGGGGGGCATGCACCCTCCCCCCTCCCTCATATGTATTCGCCACTGCTAGGCAGTAAGTGTTTCGCTCTGCTGATAACTTCGCTGTTGAGCACCCACAAAGCTGCTGCTACTCCTGTCTTAGTAAGAGTATGCTGGTGTTGGGCACAGCACTTCCAGAAGCATTGCTACACATACATTCCACTACAACAGGGCAGCCAAGTTCAAGGGTGTGTCTCTAATCTATCATCATATGGGGTTGTTTTAAGTTTTTTTTTTCCAGTTTTGAGAGGGTAAGTAAGAAGTGCTGATACTGTAGCTTAACGAATGAATTAGATTTCTTGGTGTTGAAGTCTTAGGCCTTGCTGTGCACTTGCACCACAAAATTCAATAGTGGGGCAAGTGCACTCCCATTTTTGGGGACAATGCACACTACTGTGGACTTGCTCCACTACTGAATTTTTATGGGGAAAGTGCACAGCAAGGCGAAAATGGTGAACAAGAAAATGAATGAGCAACTAACGAACAGAATTCTCAGATAAATGAATACTGTCTTTTGTACTACTTTCAATGTTTTGACTTAAAGATACTTTCTGGCAGGACTATTCTATGGTGAGAAACTATGTAACAAAAACAGAGAAAGGAAAGCAGAATACAGCAAGGGATCTAGAAACTGGTGCGAAGGATGTGATATCTGCCCAAATGAACACATATCACACTTCTAAGAACAATATATCATATTTTACATTAACAGATCATTTCAAATGTATAAGAGGAGCGAAATCACCCTCTCAGGTACACACAACCAAGTTTTCAACAACTTTGAAAATAGCATGACACCAGGAATAACTGAGATGGAAAAGTGTGTTTTGGACTGTCAAGACAGCAGCCTCTGTCATTGGTAGGCAAATCTGTTAAAACTAATAAACTGAAAACGCCATTTACAAATGAGAAACCAAGCTGTGATTGGCTTGTGTGTTCATGAAACACAATAATTTATATATAGATGCAAAATTTAAAAGAACGAAAAATCCCAAAGATTGGTAAAGTTTTGCAAGAGTTTGAAATATAGCACATACTTCAATGTGAGATGCTTTTAATAATTCCCACAATGAAACTCTGTCTCAGAATCTGGCAGAGAACTCAGAGAGATTCTGGTCATACATCCCTGAAGTTCAATCAAGAACAACCGCCAAGATGAGAAACATAGAAGTAGATATCCTCGGTGTAGCATGCAGCTTTCATCACTTGATAAAGGCAAGGCCTCCGGTCCAGACTGTATACCAGTCAGGCTCCTTTCAGAGTATGCTGATACAATAGCTCCATACTTAGCAATTACATACAACCACTTGCTCACAGAAAGTTCCGTACCCAAAGATTGGAAAATTGCTCAAGTCACACCACTACCCAAAAAGGGAAATAGGAGTAATCCGCTGAATTACAGGCCCATACCAATAACATCAATTTGCAGTAAGGTTTTGGAACAAATACTCTATTCAAACATTATGAATTGGCTCGAAGAAAACGATTTATTGACACATAGTCAGCATGGATTCAGAAAACTTCGTTCTTGTGAAACACAACTAGCTCTTTACACTCATGAAGTAATGAGTGCTATCGACAGGGGATGTCAAATTGATTCCATATTTTTAGATTTCCATAAGGCTTTTGACACCGTTCCTCACAAGCGTCTTCTAACCAAACTCATGCCTATGGAATATTGCCTGACCTGTGCGATTGAATTCATTATTTCCTGTCAGAAAGGTCACAGTTCTTATTAACAGACGGAAAGTCATCAAGTAAAACAGAATTAATATCCAGCGTTCCCCAAGGAAGTGTTACAGGCCTTCTATTGTTCCTGATCTATATTAACGACATAGGAGACAATCTGAGTAGCCTTATTAGATTGTTTGCAGATGATGCTGTCATTTGCTATCTTGTAAAGTCATCACATGACCAAAACAAATTGCAAAATGATTTAGATAAGATAGCTGTATGGTTCGAAAAGTGGCAATTGACCCTGAATAAAGGAAACTGTGAAGTTATTCACATGAGTACTAAAAGAAATCAGCTAAATTTCAATTACACAATAAGTCACACAAATCTTAAGGCTGTAAATTCAACTAAATACTTAGGGATTACAATTACAAATAACCTAAATTGGAATGATCACATAGATAATGTTGTGGTTAGAGCAAACCAAAGACTGTGATTCACTGGCAGCACACTTAGAAGATGCAACAGGTCTACTAAAGAGACTGCTTACACCATGCTTGTCCACCCTATTCTGGGGTATTGCTGTGTAGTTTGGGATCCACATCAGGTGGGACTGGTGGATGACATTGACAAAGTTCAAAAATAGGCAGCTCGTTTTGTACTGTCACAAAATAGGGGAGATGTTGCCACAGACATGATACATAAAATGGAGTGGCAATCATTAAAACAAAGGCATTTTTCACTGCAACAGGATCTTCTCATGAAATTTCAATCACCAGTTTTCTCCTCTGATTGTGAGAACATTCTTTTGGCACCCACCTACATAGGAAGAAATGATCATCACGATAAAATAAGATAAATCAGGGCTCACAAAGAAAAATTTAAGTGTTCATTTTTTCTGTGCACCGTTCGAGAGTGGAACGGTAGAGAGACAGCTTGAAGGTGGTTCATTGGACACTTTGCCAGGCACTTTATTGTGAATAGCAGAGTAATCACTTAGATGTAGGTGAAAAAATTCCAAAGCATTGAAATTTGCAGAAAAATTGTGTGGATCCATTCATTATCTATCCACATTTCAACATCCTTGAAAATACACCAATTATGATTTTTAAACCAGATAAGAGAGGATTTGTTAGAGATCCTTCAAAAAGTAAAGTTGTGGATGATAGGGAATTACCTTCCTCAAGAACAAGACATTCTCCAGGATGGGATACTATTTCTGTTTTGTATAATGTATCTGCAAACAGAAACTCCCTCCATTAGTAATATTTAAAGGAAAATTCATATGGAATGACTGGCAAGCTTCTGAAGAATCAGCTTTTGATGGGCATAGAAACATGCATATTTAAAGGGGATAGAAATCACAAGGCATGAAAATATCACGATTTAATTTTGCCTCCTAATCCAGTCCCCCTTCTCCAGCTACTGGACTTGTGTGGGATGAAATGCGTAAAAACTGCCAGGGACATAGAGCTCATTAAGTGGTAAAAACATCAAATTGGCCACAAGCTACCCAAGAAAGAATTTATTAATATCTTAAGCTGTGAGTGGGTGAATTTAGACCTATCCGTTATCCAGACAGCGTTTCAAAAAGTATGAATTTACCCACCCAAAAAGAATGTGATTTCAGAAGACATGTTCAATCCTAAACCACTTCAATTTTGAAAAGCCCGTTTCACAAGTATCAATCACTTATTGTACAACTGAAAAGTTGAAACAAGGCCGAAAAGTTCAGAAATTACTAAAAAATGAGACTAATAGGACAACTAGTAAGAAGTTGCAGTTTCTCACATAAACCCTAAAAACAGAAATTGATATAAAAGTTCATCAGACTCAGACATCAATGAGTACAGCTTCGGAGATTCCAATGAGGACTACTGCAATGATCTACTGGAGGAAAGTTTGCCATAAGAGGAGGAAGAGGAAACACTGACACTGGAAGCTGTGAAGAAAGAGTAGAACAAGGGAATGATTCAGCTTTGAAAGATTCAGGGGAGTTAACTACGGATGGCTGGGCAGTAAAGAAATATGTTGGCAAAACCCAAATATGATACTATGCGAGGAGAGCGCTCAATTTTGATGCAGGTGACTCCACTTTTATGTTTTGGAGAAAATCTTCAGCGATCACTAGCCAAACAATATTCGAGACCCTTCCTAGAGAAGACATTCGCTCAGTAGAAAAGAGTGATGATATAAATATTTTTCCATACCCCAGAGTATAAAGAAGGGAGGACAAGACCTTTAATACTGATTTTTTTTAATTATAATGTGCAGTAATGTGTGTTTCAGTATATTTGGTTGTCATTTATTATTTAGTAAAACTACTGCTAGTCTGTTCATCATCGTAGTGTTTAAAACGACAAAATTTGCTATCACTTGTAATTTCCCCCTATATTGTAAGCTGTATTATGTGAAAGATGAACATCTTTACCCTTTGTCAACATATTATCCTGATGATGAAAGACTGTTTTCTACGGTACATCATTAAAATATGTTCTTTGACATAATAAATCTTGGTTTTGATGTTATATATTTTCTTGAGGTCCACAAGCATTGTGACACAGCAAGGCACATGAGGCACTCAAAAAATTGTAATCCAACTCTGGAGCTTCAAACAGAAAAATAAATGTCAGAGTATGTACTATTGGGCACTTTTTACAGTATTATTGTCAACTAAAAAAAAGAACTTTCACAGGTTATATTGTAGACTTATGCCACTTTAGTGAGGTAAGGTATATTATCAGCAGCAAATGTGAAGGAAAACCAACTACTGAATATATATTTCAAAAATGAACAGCCTCATTACCACAGTCCAAGAAAATAAATTGATATAGCTGTATAAACAAAGGCTGTATGCCTATTTGAAGTCGAACTTCATGAATTTAACTGTGCAATTAACCACACCTCACCTTAAGTTTACATTTACTGTAAGAATGGTAACTGCACAAAAAACTGTGGATAATCAACAATATACGGTACTTCAATTGATGAAAGAACACAATACTAAATTGTTAAAGAAAAAAGAGAACTCAGTGAATATGTTACTTAGAAATAAAATCAATACGAAGCGTAAAGAAATTAAATGAAAATGCTGCAGAAAATATGCAAAGGAATCAGAATGAAAATAGTCCCATCAAGTAGAGATTCAGAACATAGAAAATTCCAAATAATTTGAAAGCAAAGGTATCAACATTTAGTGTGTAAAGGAGCTCCTCTCAAATTTGAAGAATAGAGCGAAAGTTCAAAAGAATAGTATGAGGGCCAGTACAAGAGGGAGCTAGTAGCTTACGTGAGAAAAGAAAAAAGAAGATTTGATTTGGAGGACACAGGGATATAGTGTTAGAGTCTGCGCAGAATACCGTGGCTGGTACATGTGCAGTCTGCAGGACATGTGCAGGAAGAGTGGTAGTGGTGGGGTTATGGCCAGACACTATAGGGAAAATGCTGAGTGCTGGAGGGGAAGTGCCATTCTAAACTAAAGCCTACACTCGCATTTTTTGTAAATATTTAATAGAGCACCTCCACACCTACACTTCTGTGGCGACCATTCAGAAAGATCTACTATAACCTCTGCTTTAGTTAGTATCTAAAAAGAATCTACTAAAAGTGCGGCAATGTATTTTCGCTTGGCTGGTTAACAGTTTGTAGCTTTCAGAGAAGTGTCAAGAGTGGCGAATTTTGAATAAAACCTACACATTGTTCTTGTTTACATGTTAAAACAAATTGCTTCTTTTGCCAAAATGAAGCAGAGTTGACACAGTAACACCTCAATAATATGTTGTGCTGATGCAATTGAAAGAGAATTCTGAAACCATTGCTTAAGTGGGGAACCGGGGAAAACTATGTTCAATAGCTTATGAAAAAGCACATACTCGGTACAAAATAAACGTGTAATATCTTCACTCATGTTGCTCAAAAATGCATAGAATTTCTCATTTCACTAGCTATCGATGGCCCCGAAAAGTTACATGCTTTCACTGAAAAGATCTGAAGTTAGTGGCATAACACAGTATATAATGAAGTTTTACATAATAAGCATACAACAAAATACTCTCCCCTTTGTGTACTATCATTTGCCAAAATCCCATTTCGGTACCTCAAACCATTTATAACATATGAGGAATGTTTTGGATATTTCAAAAAATGGCTCTGAGCACTATGCGACTTAACTTCTGAGGTCATCAGTTGCATAAAACTTAGAACTAATTAAACCTAACTAACCTAAGGACATCACACACATCCACGCCAGAGGCAGGATTCGAACCTGCCACTCCGGCCGGCTTGGATATTTCACTCTGGCTTTATCACTGGTGTGGTGTGATCGCAAATGAGCGTGCTACATCAGATCAACTTTCTCCATATTGGTGACTGATACAGACCTCAACTCAAGTCTAATGAAAAATTCGGTATCTTACCTAAATTTCATATGCAGCAAAATATCATGTAATATGCAACAAACAAAAAATCATAGCAACCTCTATTTTTCATTGCAAACTTTTTTTAATATTGTGCAGTGTCTTACTTCCATGTAAATATCATAATAACTATGACCATTAAAAAAATGCTGGCCACACCATCATAAGCCTGATACGAGGGTTGGAACTTAAATAGTGGCAACTATTTATTCACAACCGATACAAAAGAGTTACATGTTTGCACATGTTACTGTCCTTCAAAGTAGTCACCATCATTGTGTAGAAGCCATTGCATTCAATGTGGAAGGTGTAGTATACCGTTAGCAGAGCCTGTTCTGTTGATGGTGTGAATGGAGCGGTCTAGTGCCTGTCGAACCTCTGGAACAGTTCTGAAGCGAATGCCACAAAGTGGTTCCTTCATCTTCAGAATCAAATCAAAGTCACAAAGACTTAAGTCTGGGCAGTATGGTGGATGGTACAGTACTTCCCAGCCCCATCAAGTAAACAGAGCAGCCACAACCTGTGCTATATGCACCTGCACATTGTCATGCAAAATGATGGATGCATTGTGCAGAAAATGTCGCCGCTTCTTTCGCAAAGTTGGTCGCAGGTGATGCTCCAAAAACGAACAGTAATACTGTGCACTGATCGTCTGCCTTGAAGGAACGTAGTGTGTTAGGATAACACCATCAAAGTCATACACGAGAATCACCAAAACTCTCACCATACTGGGGCTCTGGCACACTTTCGACTTTCGGGGCGACCCATAATGACGCCATTCATCAGATTGGCGTTTAAGTTTTGGCTCATACGATGTGGCCCATGTATCATCCAATGTTGCGATACGGCATAAGAAAGCCTCTCCTTTGCACTCATGGCACTCCAGGTGCATCTGAGCATCCATTTCTGCATTTACGTCAAGTCATGCAAAACCCATCATGATGCAATTTTTCACAAGCTCAGGTGTTCCTTCAGGATGCGAAGCACAGTCGTATGCGCTAATCCAGTTTTGTGGGCAAGCTCACAAATTGTATGGTATCAATCACTGTCCACTAACGCAGCAAGAGCATGCACTTCTTCTCCAGAGATGCTAGAGCAACCTGCCTGATGCATGTCTGCCAAATTTTGCCGACCTTCGTTGAAGGCTTTTACACAACATGCCCCAGTTCTGTACGGTAATGGAGGAGGAGGAGGAGGAGGAGGAGGAGGAGGAGGAGGAGGAGACTAGTGTTTAACGTCCCGTCAACAATGACGTCATTAGAGACGGAGCACAAGCTCGGATTAGGGGAGGATGGGGAAGGAAATCGATCGAGCCCTTTCAAAGGTACCATCCTGGCATTTGGCTGAAGTGATCTAGGGAAATCACGGAAAACCTGTATTGGGATGGCCGGACGCAGGATTGAACCATCGTCCTCCCGAATGCAAGTCCAGTGTGCTAACCACTGCACCACCTCGCTTAGTGTACAGCAATGCCGATTCCCCGCATGCCTCTTGAAGACCTTGATGACACTGTCGTGCTGTATGACCTCTGGCATATTCAATCTTGATCCAACTCGGTTGTTACTGTTTCGTAAACATACTGACACCATTACATTAGACCGCTCACTCACAAGTGACTGTTTTTCCCTCGATTGTGCGCACACCAGTGATGTGGGACAGATGAGTCCATTTGCTCGGAGGTAAGGTAGTTATGTCAACAACGTGTGCTATCAGTGGCAACAGTAGGTCCCATTTCATAGTGTCTCCACAGCAGTGTTGCCACTATTTAAATTCCAACCTATGTATATAAAGTTGTAGGTATCACAAAAATGAATTTTTTTACCAAATAGTTCCTGTAAAAACCAAATAGCTGACCCGCCAAAAGGTGGCAAACAGTGTCAGTCTCTCCTTCCAAACAAATGAATGAATTCGCCCAGCGCTTTGCACGAAAATTGGTCACTGCGCATCAGCCACCTTATCCAGTGTAGACTCTACAGCCAGAATTTCGCAGAGATTCAGAAGCCCTGCTAGCTAACAAGACAGAAGGGATACATAACATTCCTTTAGAATTTCTAAAATCATTGGGGCAACTGACAAATAAGGGATTATTCAAGTTAGTTTGTATTGTATACGAAACTATAGACATAGCACTGAATTTTCAGAAGAATACCAGTCACATAATTCAAAGACAGCAAGGGCAAATAATTGTGAGAATTATCATATAGTCAGCCTGACAATTTAAAAATACAAGTTGCTGAAAAAATAATACACAGAAGAAAGAAAGAGAAATTGGGGTGGTGTGTTGGAGGACAATCAATCAGTCTATCTTAGGAAAAAGTAAATGCACTAAAGACAGTTCTGATGTTATGCTTGGATATAAGACATAATAAATATGAAGAAACTTTCACAGGATTTTGTGACATAGTGAAAGTGCTCAACTACATACAGTTTTTTGTCCACTCAATGAAGGAAAATTACAAGTCACAAATTTTTGTACAGTGGTCAGAGGGAGTGTCACAAACAATGTACTAAAAATCCTTACTGGTGGGTCGTGATCGTGCAGTTGCGGGTGAGCTCCGAATGTTACTTTTTATTATTTTCTTGAATAATATGAAAACTAATAATGTTTGCATTGTGGAGGATGGAAAAATCATAGATCATTAAAAAATAGTGATTTAAAGGCATCATATAAATGCTTATTATGAAATCAAGTGGCTTAAGAACAAATACCAAATGTGTGTACCACACCTAAGAGCATCAGAGCCGTATTAAGGGATAAATTGTGTTCGAGTTCTTTCTTGGTGAGTGGTGAGAAGGTGTAACAGGGAGCAGAGGTCCATGGGGGTAGAAGCGTGAAGATGTGAGGGACTGTAGTTCCCCAGACTGTATTTATGCACTTCCCTCCTTCATAAGTTCATAAACTGAAGAGTGAGCAGACAATACTTCACTCTCTCTAACCCACTATGTCACAAAAACCAACTACAGGGTGATTCATGAAGTTACATCAACTCTTCTGCACACTTTTTCCTCTACTGGAGAGGAAACTGATTCTTAATCATCCTGTACAGTAGCTGTGGAGCTCTTCCAGGAAAGGCAGCTTCCATCATCACACATGCTGTTCTCTTTTCATTTTGCAAACAGAAAATAGCTCCCCAGCCTCTCTTGTCCAGTTCTCTTAACTTGTCCAGTTCTCTTAAGCAAATAGACAATATAACTCCACTGATCTCATGCTTTTATAGTGGAGTTATCTTCAGTTTATTAAGTGAGTATTTATTTGCATTTGAGAAGTGTTCCATTATGTAAACAAGTTCAAGAGCTGGAGCTGTCAACAGTCTTACTGCACCAAAGAGCCTGCCCAAGTACAACATGCTATGTGTTTTCAACAATGCCAGTGTCATTGTCTGCAGTATCAGTAGCTGGAATACTTTTCACTGCATGATTGGTATCAAATTTATCACCTCAGCCTCAGTTCTGCCAATGTCTGATGAGGCCCAGGGGCTTAAATCGGCTCTCTCTGCAAGAGAGGTATGTCACCTTGGTGTCATGTAACTTCAGATATTGCAATATAACTCAAGCAACACATTACAGATTACTGTTCTAGACAGAAACATGATCAGTCCCATTCCATCACACACATCCGAATGCAAGAGATTTATGCAGTTTACCCAGTAATGCAATTCATTAATACACCACCACGTGACTACAGCACAGTTACATGTCTTTACAATATGCTGTCAATGATAAACAGCAGCAGCAAGGTGTCACATTTACGCTTTCAGTCCCTTTCTTACCAACACTACATAAACAGACAGCACCACATTTACAAATTAAATATTTCTCAGCCATTGTTTAAAGGAACATACTTTACATAAAGGGTTATTTAACAACTGCAAGTAAGTATTCACTTAATAAAATGAAAATTGCTCCACTATTTAAACACAAGCTTTGTAAAGTTATTTTGTGTGCTCTCACAGAATAGAACTGGGCAGGAAACGCTGGAGATTTAGAGTCTGTCTGTCAACTGTTAAAGAGAGCAGCACTTGTGGTGGGGAAGTCGCCTTTCCCAGAAGAATGTGACTGCTGCACAGGATGAATAAGAATCAATTTCCCATCTAGCAGTGTTGAACAGTGCGCAGAGTTTAAGTAAAATTGTCCATTACATTACTTGGGTTACTATTATCAGTAACTCATATCTGTATTCCATGTTGTGTTAACACACTTCGTGGGAAATAAACAGCCTCTGAGAATGTATTTTGTACTGAAAAACATTTCTGCTAGAAACTGGTTTTCACATTATTCAATAAAAACATAAAAAGTGACCTTGAAACGATCCTATCCCCCTACACACACACACACACACACACACACACACACACACACACACACACACACACCAGTCAGGATTTCTTGTATTCTGTTCATGGCATTCACTCCTACTGCAGTACAAAATTTTGCAACTACACAAATGTTTCTCCCTATTCAACCTTCTTTTGGCCTTTCCTGAATGGGCTGCTTACAAAGTGTTTGAAATCCTCAGAAGAATAGGTATTCAATAAAGGAAAAAACGCAAGAATCAAGGGATTGGACTTAAGGAAAAGAAGCAATCTTTCTCCTCTACTGTTCAAGCTATATATCTAAGAAGCAACAGAGGAACTAAAAGGACTAAAATGCATGGTGAAAGGTTATTAATGACAAGATTCACATATTATATTGCTATGCCCTCTCAAAACAAGAAGAATTACAAGATGTGGTGAATGGAATGAACAGTCTATTAAGTAGAAAAACCAAAGTACCGTGGATCACAAGTAAAAATGTAATCAACAATAACCACAAAATAAAAATTGGGGGCCACTTGGTAAGCAAAAGGAGAGAATTTTCTTACCTTAGAAGGACAAAGGATAACACAAAAAGTTGACTAGCAGAAAGAAAAATGGAATCCCTCATCAAAGAAAGTCTACTAGTATAAAATATAGGTCATAATTTGAAAACTGAATTTCTCTGCAGAATCAGAGGTAAAGAACATGTGGAAAACACTAACTAGAAAAAGGGATGGTATGGCAGGACATTTGTTAAAGACATTGGACAATTACTTACATTGTACTGCATGAGGTCATAGGTGGCAAATCTGGTATCGGCAGTCACAATTAGAATATATACAACAAATAACAAGAATGCTGGGTGTAAATGCTACTCTGAAATCGATTGACACAGGAGAGGAATCATGGACCAGCGTAGTGGGTAGCCTCAAAAAAATTTTGAGTCAGTTACACATGAGCCCCAAGAATTAATGGAACTAGCTATTCTTTCTAGTGGAAGATTGTTGGATAAATTTAGACTATCAGCATTCATTGCAAACAGAACAATTCTATTGACTTTGCCGTTAATTTCATTCATGAACAATGAATGTAAGATCAGAGTGTTTAAGTAATTAAGTATTTATGCATTTAATATTTCCACTGCTTCACTGATGAATGGAAATGGAAAACTCACAGCTAACAACAGTACAGCAGTGTTCTACTACACCCTGCATAGCGTAGTTGCAGTATGAGACATAAGCAACCACAGGTAACACTCTTAAAATGTGTCCTACAACAGTCTAGCTTTAGCTGATATCTAGGACCTGTTCTGATACCAAGAGTAGTTATGTGTAAACAATTTGTCGCTGCAAAGCTCCACTAGCAAAGGGCAACTACAGAGTATGCATTTGCTATGCCTTAACTCTCAGAAAAGCAGTTACAGTTACAATTTAGAATTAAAGCTGTGAATATATGAACACTTAAAACGCTAAATTAAGCTATTAAAAGGAAAATTCAGTACTTCCTGAGCCTTTTCTTCTTCTTCTTCTTTGCAGAATCCATGCAAATTTTTACTTCAGATGTTTCTTTGAGTGTACCCAATTCCATTGGTATAATGTCATTCACTAATGGACTGTCTGGTGAACTGACACATGACTTTGATTTCTTCATTGGTGATGACAGCTGAGATATGACCTGAAAAATGACAATCTGGGTGTAGGCATGTGAAGAAGGTTTTCATCCAAAAACATCTACAATAGTAAGTGGAATGGAAAGAACTGTAACTTAGCACTCCTTTAAAGGCAGTACCGCCATTAGACTGTTGTTTATTTACAGTGTTACATTTACACTTACACGATCACGATTACGGCTTCAAAGTGCCCTTATCAAGTGTTTTCTACTTTCAGAAAACACTTGATAATGGCACTTTGAAGCAGAAATATATTATGGCTGTGGCCCCACATTATGAAAAAATTATTAAATGTCAGCCTAGCCAAGCATTTGGTGATGTACTTCACATCAAATGGCTGAAGATAAAATTATTGAAAGCACTTGCTTTCAGAAAACACTTGATAATGGCACTATGAAGCCAAAATCATGATCATGTAAGTGTAAATGTAACACTGTAAATAAACAAGTCTAATGGAGGTACTGATTCTAAAGAAATATATTATGACTGTGGCCCCACATTAGGAAAAAGTTATTATATGTAACTTAGCAGTTTGATAAAATACTGTAATAGATAGTTAACACACAACATCAGTTCACATTTGCATATCTGATACGAATTGTGATATTTCATTGGATACTGAAAAAAGAATCAACAGTTTCCAAACATTGCAATACATATGTACTTATTCCTTGTTATTGTCAACATTATCCCAGTTTCCACCAGTACATCTGATGTAGGTAAAGGACCTCTTTGTAAAGATACATAATCCCCAGTAAAATGAAAAACAAGTCCAAAGGTGCAGGTTTTACGTTTTCATTCAGATTATTATCCCTATGCACTGTACCTGTTTGTTGCACATTTTTGACATGGTTTTCATATATCTGGCAATACCATTATGTTACAATGATTTGAAATGAATCTCGGCACCAAAACTAGTCACTGAGTACACAAAAAGTAAAATTTGCAACTTTGGACTGGTTTTTCATTGTACTGATTAACAGAAGTTGCTGACTCTCATGTATTCCAGCGTGCTAGAAGTTTGTAAATATATATAATCGCCAATTGTATAGCTGAAATACACGGTACTAGACTTTTGTAGAATGAGGTCTGTAAGGAAATTAGGATCAACATATCCAGTCTATCATTTCACAGAGTTAAATATTTTTTGTATTATTTATTTACACGTCTAGTTCCATAGGACCAAATTTGAGGAGCAAATTTCCAAGGTCATGGAATGTGTGAGTACATGAAATTCTAACATAAAAGTAATAACAGATAAAATAAAATGTTTATGAACCCATAAAAAGTCATGCCATTAGTTTAAGTAAACCCAATCAACAATATAACATAGGAATCAGCTTAATTTTTCAAGGAACTCTTCAACAGATTAGGAGTGCCCCGTGAGGGAAACTCTTCAGTTTTGATTTGAAAATGCGAGGATTACTGCTGAGATTTTTGAATTCTTGTGGTAGCTTATTGAAGATGGATGCAGCAGTATACAGCACACTTTTCTGCACAAAAAGAAGTGTGATCCAAATGCAGACTGGATTTCTGCCTAGTATTAGCTGAGTGAAAGCTGCTAGCTCTTGGGAATAAGCTGATATTATTAACAAGAAATCACAGTAAAGAACATATATATTGAGAAGCGAATGTCAGAATCCGCAGACTAGTGAACAGGTGTCTACAAGAGGTTCACGAACTTACACCACTTATTGCCCGAACTGCCCGTTTGAGCTAAAAATATCATTTGAGAATGAATGAGAAGAGATAACCCAAAATAAAATACCATATGACATAAGTGAATGAAAATAAGCAAAGTAGACTAATTTTTGTGTTAAACCATCGCTTACTTCAGATACCGCACGAAAAGTAAAAATGGCAGCATTAAGCCTTTGAACAAGATCCTGAACGTGGGCTTTCCACGACAGTTTACTTCCATTCTGAACATCTAGAAATTTGAACTGTTCAGTTTCACTAATTATATGCCCATTACGTGAAATTAAAACATCAAGTTTTGTTGAATTGTATGTTAGAATCTGTAAAAACTGAGTCTTACGGTGATTTAGCTTTAGTTTATTTTCTACAAGCCATGAACTTACATCATGAACAGCACTATTTGAAATAGGGCCAATGTTGCACACATCCTTTACTACCAAGCTAGTGTCATCAGCAAACAGAAATATTTTAGAATTACCTATAATACCAGAGGGCATATCATTTGTACAAATAAGGAACAGGAGTGCCCCACACTGTGAATAATGAGCTTTTGCTGTCTGTTGTTAAAGTAAGAGGTGAACCCATTGTGAGCCACTCGCTGTATTCCATAATGGTCCACATCTAGAGCAATATTTTGTAATCAACACAATCAAATGCCTTAGTTAAATAAAAAAAAATTTAACACTCTTACATGACTATAGGAATGTTGCAATCCAATCCCTCAACACTCAGATGCAAAGCTCCCATCAGACACAAAGCAGAAAGATGGAGACAAGTATAATAAACAAAATAAAATCGAAAGATATTACACAGGAGTGTGGCATATGGAAGGGTAAGATGTCTAGGACACGGATTTGTTGTATTCTTTAGAATGGATTTTTGACACTCTCTAAGGCATAAACAAGAATCGGGAGCATTTTTTGCTAAACTAAAACTGCATTGCATAGGATCTTGTCCCACAATGACAATGCACCAACTTACTAGCTGATCAAACTGAATAATTTCTAGCCAAGTTACAATCCACATTTCTGCAGCAACCTCACAATCCAGATATAGTATTCACATGATCTGAAACCATCACTGAACACCATTCTAGGTCCATGGAATTACTTTTTCTATATAAAAGTGTACCTGAATAACATTTACATTCAGATGTGTTGTGAACAACTTACTTAACTGTTTGAGATTGTACATTCATGTGTACAACTGAAAAACTGACATTAGCCAACATTGCATGTTAACTTGAGAAATAAAGCCATGACCAAAGTAAATGGAATTTTTCATTTTAAAGATTTTAGCATACCACCACTAAAATTAGGAACATAATGAACAGCAACACATTTTGGGAGTCAAGCTCAATCATCTGACTGTCCAAGTTAACCCAATATAAAACACACTTCAAAAGCACTCAAGATCAAAATATAAAACAAAGAAAAAAAATAAAAATAATATTTGGACATGAAGTCCTCCTCTTAATTTAAAAATGACAACACCAATTCTCTGCTCTACTTAACCATGTTACCACATATGCTCCAGATGGACAATATTACAATAAAACTCTTTGTAAGCAGAAATAAATGAAAATTCTCAAGCTCACAAATACGGTTAATGTTTCGGAGAAAGTATTGTCATCCTCAACTTTAACACAATTTTGTTTTATTTTTGTTTCAAACAGACATATTTCATGGTTACTGAAACATGAAGTCTTTGTTCCCCAGTCAATAAAAAAAATTAGATGTCATTTTTCTCTTTTAATATGAGGGCTATTCAGAAAGTATGGAACGTTTTAGCATTTTAAAAAAAACTAAGTACAAGAACTACATTTTATTATATTCATCTGAAAGAGTGACTGACATACTACTTTGTCACATAGTCACCAAACACATTGAGGTACTTATCATAGTAGTGGACAAGCTTTGAAGGACCTTCGTCGTAAAATTCTGTGGTCTGAGACTTCAGCCAGTGAGTCACACCTGCTGGAGTTCCGCGTCCTCGTGTGCCCCCACTCCATCGACTGTAATTTTGTCTCTCAATTGACGTGTTTCACCCAAGTCTTGTCACCGGTTACAATTCAATCCATTAATGAATCACTATGTTTGTGGTAGGCCTCCAGAAATTTCAATGTTGCCCCCATTTGCTGTTCTTTATGGTGCTCTGCAAGTATTTTGGGCACCCATCATGCACAAAATTTGTGTTAGCCAGGGTTTTGAGTGACAATTTCAAACAATAAAGTCCGTGAACCTTGTGGAAAAGAAAGCGAAAGGTCTGTCATTGTGAAGCGACGGTTTTTATCAACTTTAGTGACAAGATTGTCAGTCATAATGCTCGGGCGTCCACTCTTCTCTTCATCATGAATATTGGTTCGGCCATTTTTAAACCGAATGCACCATTTCCAGATGGAGCATTCACTCATTATGTTGTTTCCGTACACTTCGCACAGTTCATGATAAATTTCTATGGGTTTTAGGTTTTTTGCCAACAGAAACCTAATCTCACACCGCACCTCACAACTGGCAGGATTTTCGATTGCAGCGCACATTTCAAATTCGAATATCGAAAAAACCAGACGCGCAGAGACGTTCCCACCGTCACAGATGGATGCCGACTGAGCTGCTGAGCACGCGCATACCAAAATACATGTGATCCGTGGGTGCCTAGCGGCATCAGGCGGAAACATTAACTACTTTCTGAATAGCCCTTGTACCTCATTAACTGTTATCACAGATCTATACACCAAGTTTGGTGTGATTACATTGTGAGAGGTAGCAAATTAACATGCTCTTCAGTTGTAATAATACAAAAACAGGAAAAAAAAAACCTTACAAACCTGTGAGTCTTGTATGTTCTGGCTGGATCTCCCCTTTTCTTCTTGTGACGATGTATGTTCAATAGTCACAAAAGAAGATGGGAACTGCTGATTACAAATAGCCTGATAACTTTCATCTTCAGTTTCTTTTTTCTGTACTGTTCTAATGCATTTCAGATTCATAACAGGTTTCACACGCTTGCGTTTTGCAGGTTTCTTGACATCTTGTGTACTCTGGCACAATTTTGGAGATACAGCTTCTGAACTCTTGTTGTATATTGTCAATAATTTGATGGAATTTTCTGGCTTTAGAGGGCTGTACTTTAAATCTGGATCTTGGGTCAAAAATGAAATATCTGGAGTAAAATTCTGGCTAAAGTTTTCATTGTAAGTTGCAGGAAAATCATGGTTTGAGTTGACTAAAGCTGAATTCAAATGATAAAATATTTTTCTATCAGTCTGTGTGACAGATGGCTCTCTTGGCAAGTCTGAGTTATTCTGAGAGAGAAATGAGATTTGCAGAGGTTCTGACTGCTCCGAGTTAGACTCTTCATTATGCACAAACTGAATACCGCTTGAGTTATTTTCATCAACAGCACAAGTACCATCACAGTCCTCTGTAACAAGTGAAACACAATGTGTATTTAAACATTGAGAATTTCTTGAGCTGTTATGCTCTAACTTTTGTGTGTGCTCAGTGCTATTGCTTTCAGGGGGAGGAACATACTCCTGAGGAGCAGAGCTGAAATCACTTTCGGTATGACTATGTCTATCTAGAGTAGTGTTACCATCCTTTAGCTCACTGGGGATCGATATCTGTGCCTGAACAGACTTTAAAAAATTAACAGAGTCTGTAGTAACCGTTTTAAGCATTAAATTGCTTTCAGATTGTACAGCACAGATTTCACAATTTAGTGAAACCTTTTTGTCTTCTGTGTTTATCTCTAACTTCAAGTCAGAATTGAGTAATTTACAAACATTATTTTTATCTGAAACAAGAGACACTTTTCCCGGAGTCAATATGTTGGGTCTAGTACTTAAATGTAGAGAGTTTCCTGCATTTTCCTTGGCTTTCTTGTTGTGTTTCGATCTTTTGAAATCCCTCCAATGGAGAGCATTTGTTTCTCTCTTTAGTACTGGTGATTGTGAAGGGCCAACCGTTTCCACCACTTTCTGGCTAAAATACTTTTGTCGCTTCCTATGGGAAGTAGTTACTGCTTTTGTCTTAAGAACTGGTGACACTGGTAGCTTAACTAACTGCTCTGCACTCTTACCCTCACTACAACGCCTCATGCGTTTTCTACGAGAATTAGGTCTAGCTTCCACGCTAAGTACAGGAGACTGGGACAATCTAACAGTATCTTTCACATTGACATTACAGACATTGTGCACATCTTCATTTGCTGAATAAAAATCTTTCTCCATAACACTGTCATGCTGCTCCTCTTCTGGTATTACCAAAGTTTGCTTTCGTCTGTGAGAATGTACTTTTGATAATAGACTCACTGATACATCCAGAAATGATGCTTCATGGTCAGGTGACAGACAACTGTTGTCTACCTCATAATTCTTTGTTACGAGTTCCTCACCTTTACTTTTCCTTTTAAGAGGCATGTGCACAATTGTTTCTTTAGCACAGTCTTTTGACAGTCTTCCCGACACAATATCCAGCAGAGGAGATCCGCAGTCATTTTGTAATGCACCTGAACATTTTAAATTAGGTGACGCAGTATGACCGTGAGCATACTGGGACTCATTTTCTGCGTTTATTAACCTTTCTGAAGTTGATCGGGGACAACCAGATGAAGAATGTATACTATCATTTTCTGTTCTCTCTCTGTTACTTTGAAAATGTTCATTAGACATTTCTAATGTGTGGGTCATACTCAAATCATGACTATCATTTTGGAAAACACTGACTGATTCTTCTTCAATATGACAATCATTCTTTGGTTCTGAACTGATGTCATTACTCTTCATTGAATCCACATGCAGACCAACTGACAAATCTTTTACAACAGCAACCGGTAACATCTCACTGCTCATTGCTATTGAGCCCCTCCTCTGGTTCTCAATATCAACAATAGGCTCAGACTGCTCACGTTTCACAAACAAACGACTAACTTTTGCACGCTTCTTTCGTGGTGTCTTATGTTTTGTGGTGACACAGTCATCAAAATTAAGTCTGGTCACTACACGGTGGTTCTGAAGGTAATTTAGCCTGGGCGGTTTCTCTGATGAGTGAAGATCACTGTCACTGCTAGATGGTGAGCTCCAGGAAATTCTTGATACACTTTCATCTGAAAAAGCTTCATTTTCACTTTGCTGGTTTCTAGGGCTGAAGAATCCAGATCTGTAGTTATCCCACTTCTGTAAAACAAGATTTTAATCATACATGCATATGCAACATAAAAATCGTAGTTTTTAGTAGTAAATGGTTATAATGTTTAAATACACTAACAATCACACAATTAACATACATTATTTAATGAAAAATACAATTAGCATATACCACACTGGGGTTTTCTGCACAAGTACTTTAAACTGTAGAAATAATGAAAATTTCAAGAATGTTTAATACAATTAAAATAGGTATCTACTTAGACTTCAGAACAATTTGCATTTTTTGTGATCCCATACAAAACAAGGGCAATCCCATAAAAAGGAGGGTAGCAATTTTAAAGCCACAGCTGTTAACAAAATATTCAGGACAATTTGCAATCTTAAACACTGGGGAAAGTTCACAAAGGTTGGAGAAGATTTCACTCATTGCACTAGTTCATGTTGTTATAACTGGAGGATACTTTTTGCAGAATAACTCAGTCACGGACTGTTTTACATAACAGCAGATCTATTAAAAACATAAAGGAAATTGGAAGTATCCATGGCCATCACCGTTGTCATCATCATCATCATCATCATCATCATCATCATGAGCAGCAAGGGCACTCCACAGTAAAACATAAGTATTGATATACACTGAATAGAAATAAGGAACACCAGAGTATCTACTTCTGCATTTCACATATACTCTGCAAGCTACCATATGGTGTATAGTAAAGGGCACCCTGTACAACCACTACTCCTCATTTCCTTTCCTGTCCCACTCACAAATAGAGCAAGGGAAAGATGACGATCCAGATGACTCCTTACAAGCCCTATATTTTCTTATCTTCGTGGTCCTTACACAAAATGTATGTTGGTGGCACTAGACTCATTCTGTCGTCAGCTTCCAGTTCTGGTTCCTAAATTTTTTCAATACCGTTTCCCAAAAATAGCTTCTGTCTTCACTCGGGGGGTTCTCATTTGTGTAATACTTGCATGTTGTTTGAACCTACTGGTAACAAATCTGACAGCCTGCCTCTGAACTACTTTGATGTCTTTCTTTTGTCCAATCTGGTGCAGATCCCAAACACTTGAACACTACTCAAGAACAGGTCACACTAACATTCTATGTGTGTCTCCGTTACAGATAAACTACAGTTTCCCAAAATTCTCCCAATAAACCAAAGATGACCATTTGTCTTCCCTACCACACCTCTCACAATTTCATTCCGCTTCATATTACTTTGCAACATTTTGCTCAGATGCACCACATTACTGACGCCTGTATTGTAACATTATGGATTTGTTTATCCTACTCATCAGCATTAACTTGCTTTTCTCATTTTTCTACATTTACAACTGGCTGCCATTCATCAACCATCTAGAAGTTTTGTCTAAGTAATCTCATATCCTTCAACAATCACTTGATGATGACACCTTCGCATGTCACAGCATCAGCAGTAAACAACTGCAGATTGCTGCCCACCCTATCTATCAGATAATTTATATATACAGAAAATAGTAGTGGTCCTACCACACTTCCCTGGGGCAGTCCTGACGATATACTTGTCTCTGATGAAAATCTGCCATCGAGGATAAAATATTGGGTTGTATTACTTAAGAGGTCTTCGAGCCAAAGAAGCAAAAAGAAGTTCACAAATCTGAAGGACATGGGTATCTGGTACAAGCAGCAACTCACCAGCTTTTGTTCACTGCTATGTCTCCGTAGATATTCTGCAAGTGCCTATGAATATCTGTGATGTTCCGATTTCCCGCCAAAAGAAATTCAATGACAGGTCTCTAGTTGGAAGCACCTCCATTACATATCCAATTTTAAGGTTGGGTTGATTGGGGAAGGAGACCACACAGCGAGGTCATCTGTCTCATCGGATTAGGGAAGGACAGGGAAGGAAGTCCCCGATGCCCTTTAGACCCAATTTTAAAGGCTACATATAGCACCACTACTTATCGAAAGCTCATGAAACTATAGGGGCTGATGTGAGAATATCCCACAATGCCCCACAACAAAATCTTCTTGTTTTCAACCAAACTTGACCGAGAAAAAAATGTGTTGTATTGCTTACTGAATGCACCTTGTACAAGAACCAAAAGGATACAATAAGACTGAAGGATCAAGGACGAAGTGCTGGGATTCAAATCGTTCAAATGGCTCTGAGCACTATGGGACTTAACATCTGAGGTCATCAGTCCCCTAGAACTTAGAACTACTTAAACCTAACTAACCTAAGGACATCACACACATCCATGCCCGAGGCAGGATTCGAACCTGCGATAGTAGCGGTCGCGCGGTTCTAGACTGAAGCGCCTAGAACCACTCGGCCACTACGGCCGGCTCTGGGATTAAAAATGGTGTATGACAGGAATGTAGTCTTTCACCCCTACTGTTCAATCTATACATCTAAGAAGCAATGATGGAAATAAAAGGAAGGTTAAAGTGTGGGATTAAATTTCAAGGTGTAAGGATATCAATGACTAGATTCACTGTCGATGTTGTTACACTTAGTGAAAGTGGAGAAGAAATACCGAATTTGTTGAATGGAATGAACACTATAATGAGCACAGAATGTGGATTGAGAGTAAATCAAAGAAAGGTGAAACTAATGTGAAGTAGCAGAAATGAGAATACTGAGAAACTTAACAGCAGAATTGATGATCACAAAGTAGATGAAGTTAAGGAATTCTGATACCCAGGCAGCAAAATAAACCACAATGGATGGAGCAAGGTGGACATAAAAGAAAGACCTGCAATGGCAAGAAGAGAATTCCTGGCCTGGAAGAGCCTACTAGTATCAAACAGCATTGTATTGTAGTGAAACATGGACTATGGGACAACCAGAACAGAAGAGAATCGAAGTATCTGAAATGTGGTGCTACAGAAGAATACTGAAAATTAGTTGGACTGATAAGGTAAGGAACAAGGAGGTTCTCCACAGAGTCATACTTCCCACGGTACCATTTATTTCCTGTGGTCATGTAAACCAGTCAGCATATATGTATTTTGTCTCACTGATTCACTTTGTTTATTTCTCAAAAGCTCTTCTCTTCTGCGACAGCCAATTTCTTAATCAATGTACCATTTAAATTTCAACACAGCTGTGTACATGGGATGTTGACAAGTTACGGATGTACAGATTTCTCATCTCTACATCTTTTTTATTCCATATACAATTCCAAACTCATGATTTTAACAACATTTTTAATTTGTCTGTATTCTTAGACTATTTAGCATAAAATTACTGAAATCCATTAACTAATCACCTCGTTCATTTACTTGCTCTTAGCTCACCAGTTCAATTTTTTTCTAACTATATACATGGTGCAGGTTATGGGTACATGATCTGATACTGTATCCTGTCAACATGCATACCCAAAAAGCCTCCATACAGTGCACAGCTTAATACCTCTGCTGGTAGAGCTGATGCACTCATCCACCAGTTCGTGTGCTCAAAGATGTGTGCTGGCTGAGTTGCTCACCACCTAACAGAAGAACATAAAGAGCAACGAAGGACCACCTGTGCAGAATTGCTTGCACATTACGAGGCTGATTGTGACAATTTTTTTGTCAATCATAGGTGATGTCACAGGCGATGAAACATGGGTTCATCACTTCAAACTGGAAACAAAACTGCAATTCATAGAACAGTGCCACACCAACTCTGCTCTGAAGAAAAAGTTCAAAGGCGCACTCTCAGCCGGTAAAGGCATGGCATGGAATTCTGAAGGGTTTATTCTGTTTGATGTCCTCCCTCATGATGCAACAATCAACTCTGAAGTGAACTGTACTACCCTTAGGAAACTGAAGGAACAACTTCAGCATGTTCATCATCATAGAAATGCAAAACAAACTTCTCCTTCTCCATGACAATACAAGACCTCACACAAGTCTGCACACCCAAGACGAGCTCACAAAACTTCACTGGACTGTTCTTCCTCATCCACCCTACAACCCAGATCTTGCACCTTCCGACTTCCATCTGTTTGGTCAAATGAAGGATGGACCCCATCGCAAACAGTATGTGCATGTTGGGGAGGTTATTGATGCAGCAAGAGACAGCTCAGATATCGACCAGTAGAGTGGTACCACATGGGCATATAAAGCCTCCCAGTAAGGTGGCATAAGACTGTCACACTGAATGGATATTATGTAGAAAAATAGGGTCCTGTAGCCAAAAGAGTTGGGAATAATATGGTGTATTGGGCTCCTAAACGAAACCAACCTGGTTTCAGGAAAAAAGTGTTGTATTACTTATTGAACACCCCTCATACATACTGTATACACTTGTTTTTCCTTATACCTTCTCTCTACTTTTCTCAGAATTTCGAACATCTTCCATCATTTTACATTGTCAAAAGCTTTTTCAAATCAATAAATCCTATGAGTGCGTCTTGATTTTTCTTCAGTGTTGCTTCTGTTATCAACCGCAATGTCAGAACTGCCTCTCTAGTGCCTTTACCTTTCCTAAATCCAAACCAATCGCCATCTAACAGATCCTTAACTCTCTTTTCCATTCTTCCCTATATTATTTCTGCCACCATCCTGGATGCAGGAGCTGTTAAGATGACTGTGCAATAATTATCACACTTGTCAGTTCTTGGTACCTTCAGAATTGTGTAGATGGTGTTTTTCCAAAAGTCTGATGGTATACCATCAGTCTCATACATTCTACACACAGAGAGGATATGAGATTTTCTACTATTTTATTGGTAAGAATTTCACAACAAACTGTTGCCTCATCAGGAAAGAGGGAAGGAGAGGGAAAGACGAAAGGATGTGGGTTTTAAGGGAGAGGGTAAGGAGTTATTCCAATCCCGGGAGTGGAAAGACTTACCTTAGGGGGAAAAAAAGGGGTATACACTCGCACACACACACATATCCATCCGCACATACACAGACACCTAAATCCAAACCAATCGCCACCTAACAGATCCTTAACTGTATGGATGGATATGTGTGTGTGTGCGAGTGTATACCCCTTTTTTCCCCCTAAGGTAAGTCTTTCCGCTCCCGAGATTGGAACGACTCCTCACCCTCTCCCTTAAAACCCACATCCTTTTGTCTTTCCCTCTCCTTCCCTCTTTCCTTATGAGGCAACAGCTTGTTGCGAAAGCTTGAATTTTGTGTGTATGTTTGTGTTTGTTTGTGTGTCTGTCGACCTGCCAGCACTTTCATATATATATATATATATATATATATATATATATATATATATATATATAATAGAGGGAAACATTCCACGTGGGAAAAATATATTGTTTGTGTGTCTATCGACCTGCCAGCGCTTTTTATATATATATATATATATATATATATATATATATATATATATATTTCCTACGTGGAATGTTTCCCTCTATTATAACTATATATATATATATATATATATATATATATATATATATATATATATATATATATATATATATATATTAAAAAGTGTACATAGTTGTGCATTTTGGTAAAAGTGACTAGAAAAGTCATTTCAGGAGTTAGAACTCTCTTTATTATGAATGAATGTTTTTTATGGAGCATGTTCTGTTGCGGTTGTTCATTTTATTTGCTTGAGGTATTCCTAATGGGCTCTGTGCAGAGATGAGAACTGTAGCACTGCGCTTGACATTTGACATCATCAAAAGTGCAGCAAAGACTGTGCTGTGTGCTGGATCTCATATCTTTTCCCTATTGGCTATTGTTTCTTCATCTGTCATTTGATTAGACAAGTCACAGAGACCGGTGGGGTTTTTTTTTTTTTTTTTTTTTTTTTCCACCTACCCTACCTCTCTTCTAAATTCACTAATGGAATTCCCATTGCACGTTTAATGTTAGCATCTTTGCTTTTAACTTCACCAAAGATTCTTTTGACTTTTCTATACAATGAGTCAGTCCTTAAACAATCATTTCTTTTCCTATAACTTCACATTTTTCCTGCGGCCATTTCGTCTTGTCTGCCCTGCACTTCTTATTTATTTCATTCCTAAGTGATTCATATTGCTGTATTCCTGTCATACCCTGAACATTTTTGTACTTGCTCCTTTTGTTGATCAACTGATGTATTGCTTCTGACACTAAAGGTTTCTTTGGAGTTACCTTCCTTGCATCGAAGGAATCATTGCAAAATTTCTCATGAATGTTTGGCTCATCAGAACAAATCTCATGTAAACAATTCTTGAAGTAATGTGGTGTTGAAGCTGAAGGCTTTGACAAAGAATTCTGTAAAGCATGTATTAAGTGGAAGCAGCATCACATCATAGCAGCATTCAGTCATGACAGCAACATGCCACACAATCTAAAGAAGTAATTCATGCTGACCTGTGTGGAGCTATGGAGAGTAAATCACTAAGGGTAACTGAACATTCTCTGTGCTTTATTTGTGATTTTTATACAATACACATGTTATAATTGCTCAGGCAGAAGTCTGATGAGCCTGCAGATTTTCTAAATGCTGAGTAGTGTAAAGATTTTCGGTGAACAGTCACCAAAAGCATTTCAATGTGATGGCAGACGGCAATTTGACAATACTGAAGTCAAACACTTGATCAAATGAAATGACGTATGATCATGATCACAAGTTCTTATACTCCAGAGCAGAATTGATGTGCTGAGCACACAAACAGAATTTTGTGGAACTAGCTAAAATCACTTTGCTAGCTCAGCGTTTGCCTAAGCCTTTGTGACAGAAGTGATACACATACCATTTTTACATGTGAAATGGAACTGGTACAAACTGCATGAATGACAGAACACCCTGTGAGGTATTCAATGAAAAGACAAGACAGATAGATAAACTACAAATTTTTGGGACAAAGTATTTTGTTCACAATCTGAAAGATTGGCAAAAGAAATGGGTAGAAAAAGCAAAACCAGGAATCTTTTATAGTTATTCTGATGTTACTGATGACTTACGAGTGTGAACTGAATCAGAATTTTTTTCAGGCCAAGGGTGTTGTCTTTGAACCCAAGAAAACTAGAAGAGTAGTGGTATTACTGTCCAGTAAAATGGACAGTGAGAAATAGAAGAGTTATCATGAAGAAGATGCAAGTGTGTTTAAAGAGCCTGCAGAAGTAAGTTGTAGTGCGAGAGAATTTAGAAGTTGACAACAACTGAAGAAACCACTTTGTCTTATTGACATGATGCTGTCTTTGTAGCTACAAACAGGGCTGACCTTATCAATAGTGACAGTATATAGACAGGGATTAGTAATTGTGATGTCATCATAGCTGTGATGTCATCCAAAGAACGGGGTGCCAAATCAATGTTGGCACCTTGCAACAAAACCACAGAAAACAATAGTTGCTGCAGGCCACACCAACAAATGAGAAATGCCGCCTAGAGCTTTGTTAAACCACTGAAATTGATGGTCTACTTACAGCTGAGCAGAAGAGTGCATGCCCCAGTTCGCAGTCACCAATCAAGATGACAGCATCACCTACGGCTGCCTCTGTATTAAATGCTTCAGGCAGAACACTTAATGTGAACATTATGTCAATCATACTTCAACTGAAGAGTCTTATATATTTGTCTGTATCAAGCGATACTTTAATATTGAGAGATAGTTGTAAATACTCAGAACATTCCTGTGGTGATGGGTAGTTCCAATTAAAGTAAATATTCCTACCTCTACCGTAATAAAGTGAGCTATCATCATACTGGTAAGTGTATTTTCATCCAGCATGACATATGGCAATGACACTAGTGGTAAACTAGACTTGCCTCGCCTGATGTACAGTTATTGTGTGCAAGAATGCACTTGTTTTTACCACCTGGTCTTGCCAGCTTTCTGCTCTCAAATTTTGTGTATCGTATCAGCATTCTCTAAGTGTGAGCCACCACAGGAAATATCTCTACCCAAAATTACTCAGTTTCTTCAGGGACAGGAGACTGAACGCCTGCTTCTCAGTGTTCAGCAACTAACATCATGACTTTCTCGCCAAACAGTGTCACCACAGGCTGCTGCACATAAATTTTGCTCCAGTGTTCAGCAACTAACATCATGACTTTCTCGCCAAACAGTGTCACCACAGGCTGCTGCACATAAATTTTGCTCTTACTACAGTCAGGAAGACATACGAACATTATGATAGTCAGGCCCATGCCACAGCAGCAAGGTTTCAATTTTTTCGTCTCAAGCAACAGCCTGCACAAACTATTTTGTCTGCCTATAGCAGACAAGAAATTCCAGTCCTCAGCATGTGTAGTTTGCCTGCAGCGTTTAAAGGAGTGGCAAAGAGAGTTTTATTTCAGTACTCAATTCTAGAATTGGTGCAAACATGATTAATTCAACTTGTGCATACAAGACAATGTATTACAAATCAGCATTTTGGTGCCACACACTCATGTTTCTAACTTGTGCAGTAAGTACAAGGAACTGTTTCAAACACGTTTGGGGCACGTCACTGTGTAAGACAATGTGTAGCTGTGATTTTTTCGTGCACGGGCCGTCCCGATGCAATACATGACCAATTTGCTCTGGAACAGCAAAGATGGAAAAACAATGGGTTTATTCCACCCATTTCTGCATAACAATGGGCATCCCCTTGGTCATTCTCATGAAGCCCCACAAATAGTCATGGTTCCTTTCCTCTTCCACATCCAGAGGAAACGACAGACAGACTAGGACAGGGCAGATGCTTCTCAAAGACTGATTTGCATGAAGCATATTTATAGTTACCACCGGGTGAACAGTTCAAGAAATGCTTTGTTTAAACACTCTCCTAGGTTCCTTTCGATTTCAGACTACTGTTAAGAAGTGCTTTGACTCCTCCTAATTTTTCAGCAGTTCCTGGAACAGTTAACAGCAAAATTCCCTTCTTTTACTAACTATTTGGATGATACTGTAGTTGTGGATCACATGCCTGCTGAATATTTAGCAAATTTACATGGCTTGTTTCTAGTTCTTTCTGTAGCTGAAACCTCCTCCTTCCTCCAGAAGAACTGAACTATTTAGGTAATGTACTTATGCATAGGGTACTCATCTTACCATATGGCACTTGGCTGTGATCTGAGATCTGACAGTGACTCATAACATTAAGGAGCTCCAGTCAGTCAATGGCAAGTTCACATATTATATAAAATTTGTTGCTAATGCTATGCAAATTACTACACTGCTCATTTGGTTATGACTGAAAAATGTGCCTTTTGTGTGATCCAAAGAATGCCAGAATACATTTCAGCAACTAAAGGACACATTGTTAAGGCACTGATGTTTGCTTCACTTTGACCCACCTAACTCTTTCATGTTAGCTGCACCATCTTATGGGACTATCGTGGCAGAATATTGTCAAGTGTTCTTCCACAGAACCCAAAGAAATTCTGTTCGTATTTAAATGCCATTAGTGGCACCAAAGGTAAGTGTCCAGTCCTAGTGAATGAGACAGGAACTGAAAATGAGGGTGGCAAAGCAAAAGCTGAAATGCTTAACTCAGTTTTGAAATGTTTCTTTACAAAGGAAAACCCAGGAGAATTGCCCCAATTTAATCCTCATACCACTGAAAAAATGAATGAAGTAAGTATTTGTGTCAGTGGCACTGAGAAACAATTGAAATCATTAAAATTGAACAAAGCTCCAGAGCATGATGGAACCCCTGTCAGATTCTACATTGAATTTATGGCTGAGTTAGTCCCTCCTCAAACTATAATCTATCACAGATACTTCAAACAAAAAAAACCATGCCCAGTTCTTGGAAAAAGGCACATGTCACACCTGTCTACAAGAAGGGTAGTAGAAGTGATCCACAAATCTACCGATCAATATCCTTGACATTAATTTGTTGTAGACTCTCAGAATGTGTTCTGAGCTCAAACATAATGATGTACCTTGAATAGAATGACCTCCTCAGTCCCAACTAGCACAGCTTTGGAAACACTGATTAATGTGAAACCAAACTCCCACTTTTCTCACATGACATACTGAAAGCTTTGGATCTTGATTTTTGAAAAGCCTTTGACTCGGTACCACACCTATACTTATTGTCAAAAGAATGATCACATGCTGTATCAAGTGAAATCTGTGACTGGATTGAGGACGTTTTGGTAGGGAGGACATGACATGTTATCTTGGATAGAGAGTCACAGTCAGATGTAGAAGTTAACTTTGGTTGTGCTGACTAAAATGTGTTGGGACCCTTGCTGTTCATATTGTATATTAATGGCCTTGCAGACTATAGTAATAGTAAAATCAGGCTTTTTGCAGATGATGCAGTTATCTACTTATAATGTAGTACTGTCTGAAAGAATCTGCATAAATATTCAGTCAGATCTTGATAGGATTTCAATATGGTGCAAAGATTGGTAACTTGCACTAAATGTTCAGAAACATAAAATTTTACACTTCACAAAGTGAAAAACTTCATATCACATGACTATAAAATCAATGAGTCACTGTTGGAATTGGCCAACTCATACAAATACCTGGTTATAATGCTTTGCAGGGATATGAAATGGAATGTTCACATACATTCAGTCTTGGGTAAAGCAAATGGTAGACTTTGGTTCACTGGTAGAATACTAGGGAAGTGCAATCAATCTACAAAGGAGATTGCTTAAATGTCACTCTTGCAACCAGTTCCAGAATATTGCTCAAGTATGTGGAACTCATACCATATAGGATTAACAGGGGATATTGAACGTATACAGAGAAGGGCAGTGTAAATGTCACGGGTTTGTTTGATCTGTGGGAGAGTGTCAGAGAGATACTGAAGGAACTGAACTGGAAGACACTTGAAGATAGACATAAACTATCCTGAGAAAGTCTATTAACAAAGTTTCAAGAACCAACTTTAAATGATTACTCTAGGAATATACTACAATCTCCTACGTACCGCCCACATAGGGATTGTGAAGATAAGATTAGAATAATTACAGCAAACCCAGAGGCATTCAAACTGTCATTCCTCCCGCACTCCAAATGTTAATGGAACAGGAAGAAACTCTAATAACTGGTACAATGGGATGTACCCTCTGCCATCCACCTCACAGTGGTTTGCAAAGTACAGAAATAGATGTAGATTGCAGCTGTGCCCTCCCATAAGATTGGCTCTTCTGACAGACCTGTTCTTTTAACTCTAAAACTCTTAACAAAGTGCAGTGTAACTACAGTCAGCTTGAAAAAAAGGTGCTTGCCATTATCTATAATGTTACGTAATTCCACCAGTATTTGTATGGTTGGAAGTGCTTTTTCTGACAGATCATTCCCCTTTGATGGTCTTGTTCACTCCTGCCAAGCCCGTTCCACCTCAGAGCACAAAAATTGCAATATTGCGCTCTAATATTATCTAATTATCAGTGTGATTCGTTGTATTGGCCTGCTGTGCAACATTCGAATGCTGACTTCTTGTCTCTTATCAGTTGGTACAACACAGTGTTTGATTCTTCTGAAGTGTTATGTTTTCAAACTGATGCTCAGGATTTTGAAAGTTTTCAAAAGTTTCTTCTCAATTTTTAGGGTGTGACCACAGCAACTGTTTCTGGTGCAGCTATTCAGGTTGTTTTGCAATATGTCCACCATGGATGGCCACGCAGTTTGAAAAACATTCACCACCCAGTTGCGCATCACTACTTCTCAATTTTTGGTGTGTGACCACAGCAACTGTTTCTGGTGCAGCTATTCAGGTTGTTTTCCAACATGTCCACCATGGATGGCCACGCAGTTGGAAAACAATTCACCACCCAGTTGCGCATCACTACTTCAAGCATCGTCAATTGTTACCTGTGTGGTCTGGTGTTCTGCTCTTGCATTAAAAAAAAAAAAAAAAAAAACCTCGTTCCTTACAGCAGGAAGTTTTATCTTTATTGCACCAAGATCACTGGGGCATAGTTCGCACCAAGCAACTCACCAGGCATTGTACTTGGCAGGGAACGGACGCTTAGATTGTGTAAAAGACTCACGCTGCAAAGTTTGTGAGGAACACCAGTCAGCTCCACTGCAAAGCTTCCAGTGATCACAACCATCTGTATCATAGCAATGCATCCATATCGATTTCAAGGGTCCATTCTGGAACACACAATGGTTGTTAGTGGCAGACACTTACAGTAAGTTTCTTTTTCTTGTCCCCATGACAGCCACAACTGCTGCAAGTACAGTACTGCCTTTGTCTTATTTTTCTTTCTTTTTCCGTTGGAGGGCTTCAAGAATTCATTGTCTCAGACAATGGACTACAGTTTACATCCTCTGATTTCCTACAGTTTTGTGTTGCCAATGGCATAGACCATGTGACCACTGCATATTTACACTTTCAGTCTAACAGCCAAGCTGAACAGTTCGTCTGAACAGTCAAAAGTCAGACTGAGAAATTCCATTCCTTACTTGTCATCATTTGGGCATTGTTTTTTGAACTGAGAGTGTAACAGTATTTGCTTCCTTAGCACTTTCCAAATTTTGTTGCACAATCGTAGACACCATACTCTGTTGCGTCTCCTACAGTCATTGTGGAAACAATTTTTTCCATCAGGTCGGACAAAGTTCCAGATGCAAGACAATGTCTTCCACAAAGTTTTTGGAAAGAAACATTGTTAAGAGAGCAGAGTAGTTACAAAAGCTATCAGACATTGTTCTTATGTCGTCCAAAGCCCTGCAGGGCTACAGCGGTGTCACCAAAACCAGCTACAGAACGCTTCTGAATATGTCAGCGATTCTGCAGCAGAATTTTTGTCCACAGACCCAGCACTTTGCTGGAGCCCACACTAGCTGTCACTTTTGGCTCTCTGCCAGACATGGCTAGCACCATCCACTGTGGTGCCAACTGAGGTCGCCGGCCCGCCGCCAAAGACATCACCAATGTTGGTGCCAACTTCCATCCAACTTCCTGCACTGATGTCTGGGGACGTACCACCAACAGAAGGTCACTGTGCTGCCTCAGAAGATCACTTCACTGTTCAATTGACTGCACCATCTGCGTCTCTGGATGTAGGTGTACACCCTGTAACTGTTTTCCAGACAGTGTCCCTGGTCACTCACAAGGTGGATACTGGTGTGTGGGCAGGAAGCAGACATGGGCCGCTGTTACAATCCCTGCTTCTGCATCCACATCTGCATTCAATCCTCCCCCCCTGCTACTGTCACAAGCATCTGTCTTAAACGACAACAGTGTGTAAGTGTGGGTGGAGGCGGAATATGCTGGTGTCTGAAGAACAGTGCACCAAAGCAAGGTTGGCATCTAACAACAAAATCCCAGAAATCGATAGCTACTCCATGCCACCACAATTGATGGTCTACTTATGGCTGAGCAGAGGAATGCTCACCCCATTTCGAAGTCACAAATTGAGATGAGATAGGCCACCTATGTATTAAATGTCTTAGGCAGAAATCTTTAATTTGGACATTATGTGGATTATAATTCAAGTGAAGAGTCTTGTAAATTTATCTGTATCAAATGGTGCTTTAACATTCAGAGACAGTTGTAAACACACAGAGCAGTCCTGGGAAATGGATTGTTGCAAGTTAAGTGAATCTCCCAAACTACACTGTAATAATTAATATTTTGTGTGTTACAGTTACACCCAGTCTCTTCCCAGAGCTAACCAAAGAACTCACCATTGTCAGGCGATTGTATTTCTGTCCAGCACAACAATAGCAATGATGCTTAGTCAAGTTAAAAACTCCATCACAAAGACTAGAAGTGTATTTCTGCTGGAAAGAGCAGACAAGCAGTGGTTAGCATACCACTTAGGTGACATATGGACATCATTTAATTTCAGTGTGATGACATAGAGGTATTACGAGCACAGTTTAATGCATTTTTAAGTTACACAATGGAAAAGTATATGCAAAGTAAGCGATTGAGGACAGGCAAGATCCATCATGGTTTAATAACAAAATTCAGAAAATAATGATTAAGCAAAGACTGTTGTGCACTCGGTTAAAAAAAGAACATACAAATGACGATGGGCAAACATTAGTAGAAATGTGTGTCATAAAAGGATCAATGCATGAAGCACACAACTTCCATCATCTTAGTAAACAATCTTGCCAAGAACCCAAGTAAATTCAGGCCCTACACAAAATTGCTAAGTGGGTAAAAGGCTTTTATCCAGTCACTCTTTGAACAGTCTGGCATGGAGATACAAGACAGAAAAAAGAAACACCAAGTTTTAAATTTCACATTTAGGAAAACATTCACGAAGGATGACCGCACAAACATACCACTGCTTGACCACTTCACTGATTCTCCTATGCACGACATAGTAATAGGCATCCCTGGCAGAGAGAAGTAAGTGAAAGAGCTGAAAACAAGTAAGTCACCAGTCTGGACGGGATCCCAATACGGCTTTACAGGGAGTTTCTTTATGGCGCTGGCCCCTTACTTAGCTCATGTTTATCACAAATCTCTTGCTGAGTGCACAGTACCAAGTGACAAAAAAATGCAGGTGACTCCTGTATTTAAGAAAGCTAAAAGAATGGACCCACAAAATTACAGACCAATATCCTTACCATTCCACGGATTTTTCATTGGTGGTATGACTACACTGGGATGCACTTAGCCTCCTGAAGACAACCATATTAAGAGGTAGCAGCTACAAGGTCGGAACGTTGACAACGGTCAGGAGTGCGGTGTGCTGACTCCTTCCCCCTCCACACTGTATTTTGAAGGCATCCCTCGCGTGAAACACTGCTTGCCTTTTTCTCACATTATATCTTGTGAACCATGGGATGAAGGGCTACAAGTGGATTCCACAGTCCCAGATTTCCGGAAAGCATTTGACACAGTGCCCCGCTGCAGACATTTAATGAATCTCCAAGCATATGGATTAGTTACCCAGATATGTGAGTGATTTGAAGACATCTTAAGTAACAGACATCAGTATGTTCTCCTCGACAGTGAGTGTTCATCAGAGAAAGGGGTATCATCAGGATTGCCCCAGTGATGTCTGATACAACTAATCTTGTTCTCTATTTACATAAATGATCTGATGGATAAAAATGCTAGTATTATCGACATGCTTTGTGAGTGGGAATCCCTGGAGCGAGTGAAGTGCTTCTCGCAAAACACTACAGAAAAAAATTAGAGAACCAGCATTTCAAACTGACTGCAGAATGATCCTTCTGTCACCGACATATGTTTTCTGCAAAGACCACGAAGATAAGAGAAATTACAGGGTTGCAACAAGTTTCCCCAACTGAAATTCCCTGGTATTTCCCAGATTTCCAGACAAGTTTTAGTATTTTCCCCTGACAAATTTTGAGATCTGAAGGGTAAGTTAAGATGTAAGTTGACAATCTCTTTGCAGCTGCAGTTCAAGAAACAATAGTGCAAACAAGAAAATATATACATTAAAAAAAATTGCAAGCAGATGGAATTTCCTGATGTGAGCAAAAATCTTTAGTACTAACATCAACATCTTTTCTAATGAACTGTTTTTAAGTGGAGAAAGCAAGCCAAATGATATACATGTTTCATTAAGACCACTTACGTTATTTTATTTTAATAAAAAGAAACACATTTGGAGACAAAAATATGCATTTCGTTGGAGCCGCAGGACAGATTTAAAACAGATTCACTGTGTTCAGAAATAACCGCAGAAAAAAGTAGGCCTCTTGAAAGAAGTGTATAAAGTGGGGAACAATTGTGTAAACCAACACTGTAGGTGACCACCAATAAAATGTTGCTTCTACTATGTTTGGTATCGTCAGTTATTACCGACTGTGTTATTTCTATCATTTTACAGGTATTGCGTGATTTTTCTTTCGAGAAATATATGAGTACATAGCGTACAAGCTGCCAATGATTTACAATTTTCTTCTTCTTATCATCCATATTTTCTATATAAAAAACTAAGATGCTGTGACTCAGCAAATGAGAAAGTGCTGATAGATAGACAAAATAAAAAACACACAAACACACACATAAATTTCAAGCTTTCGCAACCCAAGGTTGCTTCATCAGGAAAGAGAGGAGGAGAGGGAAAGATGAAAGGATGTGGGTTTTAAGGGAGAGGGTAAGGAGTCATTCCAATCCCGGGAGCGGAAAGACTTACCTTAGGGGGAAAAAAGGACAGGTATACACTCGCGCACACATACACACACGCATATATCCACAACTTTTACAAATACTCTGAGAATCAGTAATAATTATAGGTAGTAACACCGTAAAGACGATTGCTGTGCCACAGACAGGCATGTAGAAAAAACAATCACACTCTCACAACTAAATTTTCAGCCACAGATTTTGTCAGAAAATGAGAGCACACACACATTCACACAATCATTCAGACACAACTCATGCACACACGACCGCCATTTCCAGTCGCTGCATCTACAGTCTCTGAGAATCAGATCCAAACAAACCACTCCACAGACCTGCCTGCCTCTCATTGGCAGCTGCTAGGCTAGCAGCAAGAAGTGTTGGCAGCACTGACTGCAAGCTGAGGGGAGTGATAAGTAAACAAACCATTTCATCTACGGAGACAAAAACACAATTTTTCCAGCGTTTTTTCAAATTTCCCTGATGTTTCCCTGATTTCCATGAGATGTTTGAAATTCCCTGATATTCCATGATTTCCAGAACCTGTGGGAACCCTGAATTATGACTTGTAGGAAAGCACATAGACAGTAGTTTTCCCTGGCACTATTTGTAAGTGGAACAGAACAAAAAGTAGTGCTATAAGGTACTGTCCGCCATGCCCCATAAAGTGGCTTGCAGAGTACATATGTAGATGTGAACGTAGATCATTCAAAGGCTAGTACATAAGTAGGCCACGAACAATGGATAAAGCAATAGAGGATGAAATGGCTTCATCAGAGGAAAATGCTACATGGTCTTTGGAACATTGGCAACCACATAACATGCCCATTACAAACTGTTGGCTTCATACAACCAAGTTTACAAATGTTGGTGAAACTGATCACTATAAAGCAAGATTAGTTGTGCATGGATTTAGTCAACAAGAAGGTATTGACTACAATGAATGGATTCCTAAAGAAAGAGGGGCTAGCACCAGTGATTCAAGGACTTCCCAGTGTATCTTGGGCTTGTGGAAAATGCAGATCCCTGTCTGTTTTATTGAGAAGACTGCAAAGAAGTATTGATGGCAGTTCTTTATGTTGATGATGAATTAATAACTGCAAGTAAGAAAAAGGAGGTTTTCCTGAGTGAAATTTAAGATCACTACTGAACCAGTAGCATACCCTTTTAAATACACTGGTCAACATGGTTTTCTTTACATGAAATTTGATTAGTGATTCTAGCGCACATTCTTTACTGTATTCAGATATAGGGTCAGAATCATTCCGTTTTTTTGTAGTAACTTTTTAAAATTTGATTTTAGCTCTCCCTTCAACCTGTCGTAAGAATGTGTACCTCAGATATAGTTATTTTACTTCTGCCGTATTTTAGAAAGTGATATTATGTATCATGTCAAAGCTCCAAATGACAAGACTGTTCAGGTTCATTCATATTTTGACAAATGGTATTGTGTTTTCAATTATCTATTCTATTATGGGAACTCTTGGGCATCAACACCAGCCAGATGAGTGGCGATTGTTCATTGACTTCTCTAAACTTAGTTTGAAGGCTGTGCTGCTACATATTGGCAATGAGCTTCCATCAATACCTGTAGCACATGCCACTGATATGAAACACACATATGACAATATGAAACTAGTTATAGAAAAAAAATGCAATATAAAAACTACAGGGTGTACATATAAGTCTGGAAAAACTCAATTATTTATTGCACAAGAACTAAACACTGTACAGATGTCATACATGTTGCATTTTGAAGAGAAACGCCAAAGGTAATTTTTTTTTTTTTTTTTTTTTTTTTTTTTTTTTTTTTTTTTTTTTTTTTTTTTTTTTAAACCCATTGATATGTGAACCATGAGTGACACAGCAGACACAAATATGGTAATCAAATTCTTGCCATATCCATCCCAGGATAGCATCGTCGACTGTGGCAGTTGCTTCCCGTATTCTCTACTGGAGCTCTGCTACACCACGTGGTAGAGGTTGTAAATACACCAGATCTTTGAAGTGTCCCCACAGTAAAAAGTCACACAGAGTGAGATCTGGTCATCAGGGAGGAAATTTCAAAAACCAGCTCTCCCTTCTGTAGCAAGACCCTGTTTGCGACTAGCACTGACTATCAGCAAATTACCAAACTATGCTGTGGCGGTATACATGGAAAAAAAAAAAAAAAAAACAACTTTCAGGGTTTCTCTTCAAAATGACATATATATGATATCTGTACAATGTTTGGTGCTTGTATAGTAAATAATTGCAAGTGTTCCCGAACTTTATGTACACCCTATGTGAATGAAATATCTGTGGCGACTTAAAAGTCACTGATTTATTGCTTGGTTTGCAACTTCAGTTCATCAAATTTTGACCTTTTTTATGCAAATGGGACAGCAAAGACAAAGAATTCTCACTGCTTTAGAAAATCATACCCTAAACATGAATCTCTTCACTCTTACCAGAAAAAATGTGTCACTTGTTCCCTCAGTGAATCCTTAAAAAATACATTTACCTCCGTTGCATATTAAATTAGGAGTAATGACAAGTTTTGTCAAAGCTATGCATTAACTTTCTGATGGATTTTTGTATTTGAAATTAAAATTACCCACAGTCAGTGCTGCTAAACTAAAAGAAAGAAAAAAAAATATGGAACCACAAATACGGTCATTAATGGCTAATGAACATTTTGAAGGACTGTTATATCCACTGGAAAAAGCAGCCTGGCTGTCTTTCAAAAATGTATGTTGGAAGTTCTTTGAAATCATACAGCAGAAAAAACTATTGTCATACAGTGGCTAATCTTTTGCATTCTTATAAAGCTACGGGATGCAATACCTCCTTAAAAACTCATTACATGGACTCTCACTTACACTTGTTCACGGAAAATCTTGGTGCCATCAGCAATGAGCGTGGTAAGTGTTTTCATCGGCAAAATTACTACAATGGAAAAGAGGTACCAAGGCAAGTAGAGTTCTAATATGCTGGCTGACTAGTGCTCCTGAGATGTTCCTGATGAAAATTATGCCTGAAAATCACTATCCACCACTTTCTATGTAAGTCAGAATGAATAGTATATCATTTAAAGTTAGATAGCTGGTTACTGATATTAGAACTAATCAAAAATTCAAATAAGTATTACACAGAAATCCTCCCTGATGGGGGAAAACAGAAATGATATTTGCATTCGGCACACCTACTACTTCTAGAAATCGCATATTTTTATTCTAGTGAAAGGAAAAAAGTTCAATGTTGTCAACCAGTGATATTAATACTACAAGGTGTTACAAAAAGGTACGGCCAAACTTTCAGGAAACATTCCTCATACACAAATAAAGAAAAGATGTTATGTGGACTTGTGTCCGGAAATGCTTAATTTCCATGTTAGAGCTCATTTTAGTTTCGTCAGTATGTACTGTACTTCCTCGATTCACCGCCAGTTGGCCCAATTGATGGAAGGTAATGTCGACTTCGGTGCTTGTGTTGACATGCGACTCATTGCTCTACAGTACTAGCATCAAGCACATCAGTATGTAGCATCAACAGGTTAGTGTTCATCATGAACATGGTTTTGCAGTCAGTGCAATGTTTAAAAATGCGGAGAAGGCCCATTTTATGTATGGATTAGCACGGGGCAATAGCCGTGGCGCGGTACGTTTGTATCAAGACAGATTTCCAGAACGAAGGTGTCCCGACAGGAAGACGTTTGAAGCAATTGATCGGCGTCTTAGGGAGCACGGAACATTCCAGGCTATGACTCGCGACTGGGGAAGACCTAGAACGATGAGGACACCTCCAATGGACGAGGCAATTCTTCGTGCAGTTGACGATAACCCTAATGTCAGCGTCAGAGAAGTTGCTGCTGTACAAGGTAATGTTGACCACGTCACTGTATGGAGGGTGCTATGGGAGAACCAGTTGTTTCCGTACCATGTACAGCATGTGCAGGCACTATCAGCAGCTGATTGGCCTCCAAAGGTACACTTCTGGAAATGGTTCATCCAACAATGTGTCAATCCTCATTTCAGTGCAAATGTTCTCTTTACGGATGAGGCTTCATTCCAGCGTGATCAAATTGTACATTTTCACAATCAACATGTGTGGGCTGACGAGAATCCACACGCAATTGTGCAATCATGTCATCAACACAGATTTTCTGTGAACGTTTGGGCAGGCATTGTTGGTGGTGTCTTGATTGGGCCCCATGTTCTTCCACCTACGCTCAATGGAGCACGCTATCATGATTTCATACGGGATACTCTACCTGTGCTGCTAGAACATGTGCCTTTACAAGTACGACACAACAGGTGGTTCATGCACGATGGAGCTCCTGCACATTTCAGTCAAAGTGTTCGTACACTTCTCAACAACAGATTCAGTGACCGATGGATTGGTAGAGGCGGACCAATTCCATGGCTTCCACGCTCTCCTGACCTCAACCCTCTTGACTTTCATTTATGGGGGCATTTGAAAGCTCTTGTCTACGCAACCCCGGTACCAAATGTAGAGACTCTTTGTGCTCGTATTGTGGACGGCTGTGATACAATGCGCCATTCTCCAGGGCTGCATCAGCACATCAGGGATTCCATGCGATGGAGGGTGGATGCATGTATCCTCGCTAACAGAGGACATTTTGAACATTTCCTGTAACAAAGTGTTTGAAGTCACGCTGGTACGTTCTGTTGCTGTGTGTTTCCATTCCATGATTAATGTGATTTGAAGAGAAGTAATAAAATGAGCTCTAACATGGAAAGTAAGCGTTTCCGGACACATGTCCACATAACATCTTTTCTTTATTTGTGTGTGAGGAATGTTTCCTGAAAGTTTGGTCATACCTTTTTTTAACACCCTGTATATGTGAAGAGAATAGATCAACAGCGATTAATCAAGAAATTTATGCTAAAGACATCCTTCAAGTGTTTGACACAACGGAAGTTCATCCTGAACAAACTGAATAACGCAATATCTACAGCCATTCGTGGTGACCAATAACAAACCAATGAACGCTCTATTTCCAGCAGCAGTTGGGTGTCTTATGTATTTAGCTGTTAGTACCATCAGTTGGGTCTCTTATGTATTTAGTTGCTAGTACCAGGACCAATATATTATTTCCAGTGAACTACGTGCCAATACTTTTGGAGAATCCTCAAGAAAACCATTGATCTTTGGTAAGAAGGATCGTAAAGTGTATCAAAAGTTCAGTCTCATAGGTTTAGGGCTAACATACGAAGCTAGCCATGCAAACATAAGACCTGAGATGTACACTGATGCTGACTGTGCTAGTGACTCAACAACTTGACAGATAGTAGAGTAAATTGAAGATTTTATGGAGGAGCAATTATCGGGGAATGTAAGCAGCAACAATTCACATCACTGCCAACAACAAAATCACAATATGTGGCTGTCAATAAATGAGCAAGAGAAGGAGTACAGTCATTCAAAATTTTTGAACAAATTCTGGCGACAGGGGAGTGTTCCTGTTATAGGCTAATTGTTTATAACACAGGTGCCATTACACTGGCCAAAAATGCAGGATTTCCCAATAGTTTGAGGCATATCGAGCTTTTTGTGCAATACATCTGTGAGAAAATTCATGACAAGCCAGTTAGCCATTGAGTATGTACTGAGCAATGAGCAAGCTACAGAATTCTCACCAAATTCGATCTGAATATTTAAAACTCTTTACTGGAATGCTTTAATTATTATTCCATTCTGGATTTTCCAATGCTTGGATTACTGTATTTAGCACCATAAATATTTAGCGGAAATGCTGACCCAAAAGAAAACTTTCTGCTATTACGTTGCACATCTCTGTAAGCAGTTTATGCAATCAGGTTACCTTCCATTCACAACACAGTTGCACTCAGCGACTGTTATATTGACTTGTAAATTATAGACTCCAGCAATCAGTCATTTACAAGTTTGTGCAATGTCTTATCATCCCAAATACTTGTTCTAAGAATTACATCACATGTGTGCTTTATTAATTTAATTAAAAGCATACTGTGCCCAACATAATTTCTGTCATAACAAGGACAAGTCAGGAGACAGATTAATCTAAACATAAAAGTTTACTTCTTATAAATGAACAGAACATATTTTATGCACAAATCCCTTGTGTACCTGAATCACTCCTAGAAATAGACATGCAAAAAATTAGTGTCTATTACCACCCATGTGGAATTCCTACATGTAGGTGAAATAATTACTTATAAACACGTAAAGGTACAAGCAAAATATGATTGAGGAGATACAACATCTTGTGGATGAAAAATATAGAGATAAATGTGACATGAATCTTAGACTATATCAAGGAGTCACATGGAAAGCTGAGAAGGCAACAAACACAAGACAATTATTCATATTAATTTGCAAATTATATTAATGTATCTCAGTCTGAAAGAGAAAACGTGGAGATGTGAAATGAATGAAGAAATATATATTGACAGAAATACACAAATATGAGACTATGAGAAACTACTGCTACATCCTGGATATACTATTACCAATCACATGTCTATGAATGTTATGATATAAATTTAATGTTATTTACATTTTAAATGGCACAGGTGAAATCTTACGCAGTGCACTGAAATAGCACCGGAAAAGGGTTTCAAAAAATGCATAGCTGGTTAAAACAGCAAAAAAGAAAGAAGCATTAATCCAATCTTAAATATCTTCAGAACGAGATGATGGTGCTACAGCCTAAATGAGCATCTGCAACCTAGTCAAATATCAAATAACCCGAGTGTTTTGTAAAATCTTATTTGCACACATCTTCAATGTAGTAATGTGATCTACATAAACAAGATGTAAACAGCTTTCCCTTTAATGAAGTATCACTATACAAAAAAGCCAACTACTATGTAATGGACGTCAACATTATTCAAGTGAAAACATGTTTCAAATTTCTTGCTTTTATGTGTGTGTGTGTGTGTGTGTGTGTGTGTGTGTGTTAAGAGCTTACAAATTTTTCTCTTCACCCTCAAGGCCCTTCCCATAATCAATCTATGGAATGGAAATCTATCTACCTAAGTAAGTGGTACTTCTTCTGAAGATAATACATCACTTAGAGGGAATGGCAGTTAGATAAAAGTATCAAAAGGGAAAACAATCACTGTACATGAAAATCTCTGGGGCCAACAAAACGGGTACCAGTATTTGTGAATGAGAAAGTGCAACAAAAATGTCATTCTCGAAATATGTGAACTATCAATAACGTGTCTGCAATGTACCCAGCAGGTGAAGGTTGTCCGAGATCCTTGTAACAAGTACATATAAGCAATAGAAAAAAAACCATATGTACACTCCCACCTCTCCCAAAGCAACTATACTACTTTAACAAATGTTCGCCACACAGTTTGGTTTGAAGTTTAAAATGCAATACTTTTCTCCTTAGTTCCACAGCTTCATATAACAAAAACTGACCTCGAAGACGACTTTTCTGGGATTTGTAGTTGGAGGTATCTTTCTTTTTTGAAATTTAAGCGCCATGTCTGCATATATACGTAGCAATACTTCGAACTGCAGTCACAGTACATTTGTTAATCGAAAAATTATGAACTGTTAACACTGTGCATTTACTGTCACTTCTGCAAATATTGCACAAAAAGGAGGAAATAAACATAGCATGTTCGAAAGACATTGGCCTATATTTTGCGTTTCTTTCCGTCGTTTCATCTTATCGGCTGGAAATTTCTTTAAATGTATAATTACTTCTCACGCAATAACAAGCTGTTTTCTTAGTAAACATTATAACCTAAGCCAGCGCTGTTTACTGTTTACGTCTGCTCAATTCAACTACACATTTCCCGCCATTACTTTCCGAAAAGTTACTTGCAACGACAAAAGACAGACGGTGTTACCACAGTCCAGTGTTATTATCAAGGGGGGTAACATTCACTAAATGGATTTTAATATATCGTCACTGGTCAAAATACTGTAGACTACCACTTTACGATTAACACTAATCATAACTTTAGAGTGAATTACATCCATGATTTGATTTTTAGACAGTCTTATCGTCTATAAACTGTTATCGTTACCTTCAAACACGATAAGTTATGTGATATGAGTGAGTGATAACTGTGGTCAGAGTTGCGCGTGGACTCAGTTCGACGCGCTGTGTTCGTAATATAGTATCCTATCCCCATTCAATTAGCGGAGGCACGATGGTTGAAACAAGAATAATACTTCTTGCCCTCTTCGGTGCACACATAGCAGCAGCAATTTTTCTCGAGAAAGAGGCCATCCTTCGAACACTTCTTCTATCAGTTCTGATTTTTGTAGCAACAGGAAAACGGTACAGATGGTTTTATATCCTGTACAAAACATGGCATCGAGATAGGCAGTAAGTACCTAAATGACAAGGAGGTTTTTTTCATTTTTTACTGTTATTCACTAGTCAGTAGCATTTTCACTATGTTATTTACATTTTTTGTACTATGAAGGATAATTTATTGTCCATGTCCGTCGCGTTTCCTTCTTGTTAGTATATAAGCTATTATCTGTTATTAACATTATATAGTGTTCAAAATTGTGAGTTATGGTAACTAATTCCATCGTCTTGTCCTAAAATAATTATCAATGAAGATAAAATTCGTAAGAACAGTGAGTTCTGAAGTAGCTCTTGCCTAGTCGTAAGTAAACAGTACTACAAAATTGTGACTATCGTCTTTTTTCCGGTTTTCCGTCGTTGATTCGAAATTCATGGAGGCATTTTCCGTCCATGCAACTAAATGAAAGGCAGTTTATTTTTTGCCGTACGCTTTTCGCGTCTTTTATTCATGAAGCACCTTCACTAGCTCGTAATACATGTCTTACAATATACTAAATGTAATATCTAGTAGTTACAATATGTTACATTTTGTCATATTTTCTCTAGTTTTTCAGAATATAAAATTTGCGCTACAAAAGTTTTCTAATCTGAAAAACAAAATAAAAACATGACAAAATGTAACGTAGAAACATATTGTAACTACTACATAATACATTTATTGCATGTATAAAAGGAAAGTTGTATTACAGGTCGCTGAAGATCTTTCGTAAACAAAAGATGCGAAGCGCATGTGGCAAAAAACAAACTGGCTTTAAAGTAGTTGCGTAGACGTGAGGTACCTCCACAAATTATAACTATGTTTTGAAGAAGCTCTGGAAGATATAGTTGGAGCTCCATCTTCTACATAAAACCTGTAACTGCGCTCTACATTAATTAAAACTAAACTCCTCCCGCACAGGCCGTGAAGGCCCAAAGGTACCGACTGGCCGCCATGTCATCCTCAGACCACACGCGTCACTGGATGCGGATAGGGTTGGGCATGTGGTCAGCACACCGTTCTCCTGGCCGTATGTCAGTTTCCGAGACTGGAACCGCTACTTCTCAAATAGCTCCTCCGTTTGCCTCACTAGGGCTGAGTGCACCCCGCTGGCCAACAGCGCTCGGCAGACCGGATGGTCACCCATCCAAATGCTAGCTCAGCCCGACAGCGCTTAACTTCGGTGATCTGGCGGGAACCGGTGTTACCACTGCAGCAAGGCCGTTGGCTCTACATTAATTAATATTTTCAAATGGATTAAAATTGTTTATTTACATGAAAATTATTTTATTGTGAACGTCTTTGTTACAAAAAGATTCATAATCTGGGACTAATACAGATGCAGTATCTGACACAAGCATAGTACTTGTCTAGTTGGGATTAAACTCGTTTTAAAAGGAAAATTGTTAAGACAGAATCGTAACATAGTTTCAGGAACAGGACCACACTGTTGATGATGGATATGTTGAGGAAAAACCAAGACATCGCACAGATTGACTGCTGTAATCAAAAGTGCAAGAAACTTACTGTGGTAATGAGGTCGCTTCAACCTAAGAATGAACTAAGAGTGATTGGTGTGACCCTTCTTCGGATCACCAGATAGAAATATTAAGGAGAATTGCGTATCATCATATAAGTCGACACTTAATATGATGAATTATTGTAGATACTGATGGGTAAATAATGATCATATTCATATGCTTATTTCTGGCGAAATTTAAGATATATATTGCAATGACAAAACCCATTTTCGATCTCTCTTGTAATCCACATTATCACTCAGTTAAATCTATTTTGGTGATGTATGCTGCTCAGCTGGCGTAGTCATTGTGTCTGTTTATTACTCAGGTCATCTTGTTCGATAGTTTTGCTCCTTATAAGAAATCGAATCTGCTAGGTCGTTTAGTAATCCAATCTTCGATTAGATCTCTCGGGTGATGTACCCAACAAACCTTTGTAATCATACTGCTGGTGGTGATTACCTCCAACTTAACTGTTCTCTGATACATCTTGAAAAAGTAATGGTGACATTTAGTTAAGGATTAATTGTTGAAGCAGGCTCAGCTGCTACCGCCATGTAATTGCATGTTTTCTTCCTTGTCTTTGTTTTGTGCAAGCCTCTGTTGTACTGATCATGTCTCATAGCATTGTACCTATGTTGCCAATATGCAAAAGTATCCTACGTGGCACAATAGTCTGTCATACAGAATAACGCCTATATACTATTACAGGCGCTCGACCCATGCTGTAATCTGCTCTAACAGATTTTTGTAGATTATGCATTCATCGTCTATCTTCTTCCAAACAATTTTGTATATAGGATCGCTGAAGAGCTGGTATCGATGATTGGGCGTTATCATATAGTGGAATTACTGGTAATGATGCTGAGGTCTATGTAGCCAAATAAGCTGCTGAGGCAGTAGAAATAGGTAACTGAACTGAAATCCCAAATACGAGTTACAAACAAATACTATTTAAAGGTACAGTAGACGACTAAGACACAGACAGCAAGACACAATGACAACGACTAACCAGACATTCACCCAGCGGTTCCTCAATCTAGGAAATCCCTTCTACATTCAGTTTCTATGTTCCTAGTTTATTTAATATCTAAACTCAAACTTAACTACAGTAGTTTTTACAAATATCAGAATAGGCTGCAAATCGTAGACTTTTTTACCCAGACCATCTCTCCTTTTGTATCGAGGCAATATGGAGTTGCTGCAGTTATCTGACGTCAAACGAAGCAAGGATCATTAAGTTTTATCGCCCGATCCACGATGAGATTTCCAGAGGCAGATAACAAAATCAGATGGAGGTAGAAAATCAAATGTCATCTTCAAAGGAACCGCTCCAGCAGCTGCGTTAGTCGTCTTAAGGAAACCACGAAAACCTTAATTTGGATGGACGAATAGGGATTTGAACCGCCATTCTCCTGAATACAAGTCCAGTGTCTTACTACTGTGTCACCTCGCTTTGTGTTGCAAACGAGTGGGTCCCACATTAGCAAATGCATGATCACAAAAACTACACACTCAAGTGTACTTTCGATGCAGACATGCACATCTAATGCCAACATAGTGCAGCTCATATGCATGAAAAAAATTGTATGTGTGGCTTGTTACGTTTTTATATTCCCTGTACGAATGCTGACTGTGTGGCGTATACTGAAGCCTAACAAGTAAGGTATGCAGTTTGGTGAGTCGGCGTAAGTTGCATTGGGCTACGTGCGGCATCTTCGCGCGCCAGTGTCAACCAGTCACGTAAAGCGATTTTGTAAGCGTCTCTATGGCAACGCCTCTGTGTTTTCAAGATTGTAGGCGGCTATTGTTAACGCCTGCAGCTGTTCGCGCTTCACAACTGAAAGTTGGCCACAGTACTGCGAGTTGTCTCGACTAATAGCCCTCTTAATTTTTTTTTTCTCGCAATCTTTCTTTTCACGGCCTTCCTCGGCTCATCTATGCCTGTCATTTTCTAAGCATTGCCTATTCTTGACATGTGCTCAAGATCAAATAGAGTGAACTCCTACAAACTACCAGAAGGGCCTTGATTTGATGTACTTCGAAAGTAATACTCTGTTTCTGCTCGATGAGTAGGGCGTTTCTGATGCGAATACTGACTTCTGAATGGCAGTACCCTTTGTTTCGTGGAGAGGTATTAAGCTTGACCTTCACCTGTTCTTTGAAATCTTTCTGGGTGGCGTTGTTACTAAAGTTCATCTTGTAGAGCTCTTCGTCTGATGATATATTTCGGACAAAAAGAACAATAGCGCGCGTCCTTTTTATGTAGTTCAAACTTCGTTCTTTAGACATTGTGGGAACGTAACTCCGTGGAGCCGCCCGGCACAATATCGCTGCCCTCCGGCAGCTTAGCTTAACAAACCTCTCTGGACCTAGGGGACAGCACGCTTTTTATCTTGTAGGACAATAAAATATATTTGTACGGAATCGTACGACCTTCTACTTGTTGTACGTAACTACTATCTCGAGTACCGTACTTCCTATAACCTTATTGCAGCCAGCTTACGTTTCAGTTTACAATGCCTGTGCTATTTGTTTCCGTAGAACATATTTATGCTCGCTTGCTACACTTCCCGAAGCTAATTGCTTTTGATTAGGTTCCAAACTGGTTATTGCTGCGCGGGACATTGCGAGTTGTTCTAGTACCTTCTTTAGTTCTCCAGTTTCTGTGTCTAAATGCTCAATCTGTATGAGACTCATACAATGAGTGCTTTGAACAAGTTCACGAAGTAAGTGTTCGTTATGATGTCTGAAGATATCTCCATATGATGCCTCTTCCGTCGTGCGCAATCGCAAACGCAGGGAATAAAGGGCATGTACAGAAATTTGTGGAAAGAACGCATTTACGGATGGGCGTTTTCGTATCCACGCGTTGTCTCATTGCGCAAACAGTCTGCTAAGAATCTCCTTCTTTGCCTGGGTTGTGATGAAAGGGCGACAATAAAAGAAAACACAAATGCGACTGTAGGTAAATAAGTATATAAACAACAGAGGTATAAGAAATACAGAGTAATGACAACGTTTTGTTTGCAAATTTCAGAGGGAGACCACTACAAGATTTTAGATTTTCGCTTTGGGAAACTGCAGCATAAGGCTGACAATATAATTTTGTTGGCTAGTGACTGGTAATTGATATACTGTTTGAATTATCTATTCATCATTTCAAAACAAAGCATTTTATTTCCATTAAATTTTTAACTCCTAATGTGTGGTAACTCCAATCTATTATTTGACTGTTTTATACCTATTTTTCACTGTAGGAAGTGCCTAAGTTATAACTATTAGCGTATTTTATTCCTGTGCAATATTACAATTTGTATCTATTAACATCTATAAGTACTGTTATCACATGACTAGTTCCATATCCATACAGTTCCCTTGCATACCGGATGAACGGAACACGAATTAATATTATTCTTGAAACAGAGAAATACTTAAGGGAGGTTCTTAGACGTTATTCGTTATGTGAGGGTTAATTACGTCCAATGCGTCATTTGTATTTAATCACGAAATATATGTAAATTAGGATCCTCGGACTCGACAAATTTGGAAATTTCATAGACGCCAGGATCCACTAGAGCTTAAGTTGTGGTTTTCAGTTTCGTATTTTTTTTTTCCATCATCAGTGGACTTCATTTCTATTTTTAGTAGTTTGTTGAGCTACACATACCGTATCACTTCTTTTGCTGGGATGTCAGGCTCCTTAGTTATTGGGGTTTTAAGTCACCATAGCATGAATACTCGTCCGCAGTTTTCATATATTCTTTCCAGTTTTCCTGCTTCTAAACTTACGGTATCTCATTGTTCACAGATATATGATCGGAGACTTGATATGTAATACGTGACGCTCGGGGCAACACTTCTCGAATTTTTATTCAAATAATGTTCAGAATCGGCATTACACACGACTTTTTTGTTCGTCTATAATCAGCTACAAACTTAATCGTGCTTCCTTTGGAGTCAACAGATAGGACTGCACATAAATCGCATTGCAGCATAGCCTCAACGTAATACACAATCAAACCCAAGGATCCCAGCTGCCCATTGTCTGCTAAAAAGCTCAAAGATTCTCATGGGGGGTAAGCAATGCGCTTTGCGCATCTCCTCCATTTCCAAGAAAATACGCAAGCACAAATGCGCTTGCGTAGTTGCGCCATTAGAACTTTATGCGCATGTGCAAAATTGAACACAAAAAGGCATCGTGCGGACGCACCTGTAATCTTTCAATCTGGCTTTCGAATTTTAATGAAAACACTGTCATGCTTACGTGTAAACCTTTTTGATTGAAATCAAACTCTCCCGTTGCTAGTGGCTTTAAACATACCGCCTTTTTCGAATCAATCAAGTCGTTTTCGAGTGTGTTCATGTCAAGGACAGCGAAGTTTTATATAATGCATTGCAAAAGCTCGGACGCCATGCATCTTTGCCGTGCGTATGTTTACTGTCCTTTTAGATATCTGTTGTATCTAAAGTATCTCAGAGTAAACCCACTTCACTTTCGGACACTCTTGTTACGATACACTTCTGACTGACCTTGGTATGAAGACATTAGATAACAAATTTTAGCGAAAGCTCAGTCTCGAGCTACGTTCTTGTAACAATTATCGTAACAAAAGACTGGGCTAACATCGAAGTCGGCCCTTCTAGAATTGTCAATGAACGAAAACTCGTTGGAGGCTCACATAATTAAACTAATTAAACCATGATAATTTTCACGGTATTTACCTACAACATGAATCACTTTTGTATAAGAAAGCGAGTTTAAAATGAAGAACGTGAAAAATACGTCACTTGTAATAACTGACATTGCCTTTCTTAAACCTCACTATTGTCCCGCTTACACGAACAGGAAAGGACGACTCGAGTGTATTATTAAAATAAAATCAAAATGTGGCAAGTAAGAAATGGTGAACGGTTTATTGATTTCTTTGCACCTTCCAGGCAAACATGTGATTGCCGTATGCTAACAGTGCTGCCTAATGAAAGTGGAGACTGGTATATAACACACTGGGGATTGCTGGGCTTGTCTCTGTTGTGAAGTAAATTAGATTTACTGCGAACGAACGAACCCAATCTCCATGAAGGCAATCGTGCAAATACTGGGATCAGTAAGCATCGTGCAGCTGTATCAATTATGGTCATCACTATCCAGAACATACGAAAATAAGCCTATATGTCCACATTTTGAGTGAAACGGATAAGAAGAAACTTAACTGCATCTCAGGCAAAAAATGAAATGATTTAATTCATAGACTCAACTTCTAGGGGTGACTGGGTATCGCTTAATTCCCAGCCCCGGTCGATAGTTAGGGTTCGCACATACCCCATGGTACAGGCCAGGCCAAGGGACGAGTGTTTGCCTGAGTTGCTGCCTTCCCAAATTGCTGATTGGTGTTCAGGAGGTGCGACCTGAGATGTGAACAATCATCTAAGACATGTGCACCCCTCCCCCCTCTGCTCTATGGTCTGATAGAACCAGAAATCCAAACGAACCTCTCTGATGAGGTTGTCATTGCAGTCCATCGAATGGTGAAAAAGACACATGCATCCCTAATGCCTACAAATACTCTTCCTCACAGTTGATAGCATGGTGCTTCCGTCAAGATCAAAGCATGTTACGATGTTATAACAGTCCGACCGTACATTTCAAACCCGATGCACTGCAACCAGTCATCATCATTTCATCCCCAGTCGAATGTCCTGTCAAACGTGTAACCTGTGGTAGGGATACTCATGAGGGTAGTTATCCACCTCCTTCTCACCATTGTATCAATTGCACTGGCGACCATGCCGCCTCTTCCCGAGATTGTCTCGTGTATGTCGACGAGCGGGCCGGCCAGGAGGTCTGAGTGAAGGAAGAAGTGCCTTACCCAATCGCTCGCGAGTTGTTGGCTAGTCGGAAACCCTGTGTTTTACCGTCTGGCACTTACAATACTGTGTTTGCTTCATTTCGCTCCATGAAGGACATGGCCATGCAACCTCAAATTCAGCACTGCAGTTGTAAATTCGACCAGTGACTTGGTAGCGTCACCATCTCTTCCTCCAGCTGTGCAACAAGCCACTAACCTTCCGCCTCACAGGACGAAGTCATCTGCAACACAACTGGCAGGTGAGAAAGGGCAGAAGGAATAGTCCTGCAAAGACTTCTTGCGTCCCTCCAGCCACCAAACAACTAAATCTTCCTCTGCCAACTGGAAAGGCTGCAAGAAGTTGAACAGAGGCAAACGATCTTCTTCTCTGCTAACTTGGAGATTCTTTTTGATGGTGTTGCCACGTGATACCCTCACCCGGCTGACCTCCATGTGGCTGGTGCACACCGCCAAACGTTTTTCTGCCCTCAATTCTGCTGACCACCAGAAGGAGAATGCCGACGCCTCTGTAGATCTCATGGAGTACGATCCTCCAGCCTCTGCAACCTATGGCAACAAGTCTTCGAAGGCTGGCACTCAGCAGTTACTGAGGTGACACTCCTTTATTTTTCCCTCGTTTTTCCTAATCATGATTCTCCTCCAGTGGAATGTTCGTGGCCTTCGATCCAATAGAGGACTTATGGCTGGTCTGGGAACCACAGTGTCCACTTGTTCTGTCTCCAGAAAACAAAATTGCGTCCTCACGACCACTTTGAACTTTTGCATTTATTCCCAGTCCGCTTTGATCTTCCCCTCCCCCCCTCCTACCCCTGAGGACAACATTCCGTCTCATGGAGTAGACGTATTTCTCATCGGGGATGATGTTCATAGTCAGCCCATCTCCCTGACAACCTGGCTTCAAGCTGTTGCAGTCTGCATTTTCCTTCTGCACTTGATCTTTTCCTTCTGTACTGTAGTACTGTATACACCCCATCCCCTGTCATTTGGCGTCACCAGGGCAAACTTCCTACAGTTTATTGCGCAACTCCCTCACCCCTTTCTGCTGCTCGGTGACTTTAATGTGCCCATTCCCTTTCAAGTTCCCCCAGAATCTGACTGAGAGGTGCCCTCTTGGCTGACCTCAGTCAAGTTAACCTCATCTGCCTTACCACAGAAGGACCCACGTTTCTTTCAGACTCCATGCACACCTACTCCCATTTGGATCTCTCCTTGTGCACTGCCCAGCTCGCCTGTCGTCTTGAGTGGTCCATTCTCCCTGACACATACTCCAGTGACCATTTTCTGTGTGCTATCCATTTGGTGATACCTACCCCACCTACGTGCACATCCAAAGGGCAACGATTTAAGGCCAACTGGAGGCTTTACTCCTCCCTGGTGGCCTTCAAAGAACAAGATTTCCCCAGTTGTGATGACCAGGTAGAATACCTTACAAACGTTATCCTTACTGCTGCAGAATGTTCCATTCCTCACACTTCCTCTTTACCACGCCATGTCACAATCCCCTGGTGGACTGACACATGCTGTGACACAATACACACGGAGAGGTGCTCTCTGTGTTCTTAAGTCATCCTACAATGGCAAACTGCATTTGCCAAAAACAGTTGCATGCACAGTGTCATCACGTTCTTTGGGATAGCAAAAAAGCTAGCGAGATTTCATTTGCTAGTTCTTATAACAGTTAGACTCCCTCTTCTGTTGTGTGGGCCAGCCTCCAGCGGCTCACTAGGACCAAGGTCCATTCCCCAATTTCCGGCCTGACATTAGCAGATGATGTCCTAGTCGATCCTCTTGCTATCTCAACACCTAAGGTCGCTATTTTGCGGAGATATCGAGCTCCACACACTATCACCCTAACTTCCTCCATCGAAAGCGACTGGAGGGTGTTCGGGCGATACCCTTCTCTTCTCAGAACAGTGAGTGCTAAAATGCCGTCTTTACTACGAGGGAGCTAGATCATGCTCTCACTTCATCCCAATACTCCACTGCAGGGCTGGGCGATGTTAACATTCAGATGTTGCAGAACCTTTCTCTTGTGAGCAAGCACTTTCTCCTTCATATGTACAATCGAATCTAGGAAGTGGGCACGTTTCCCAGGTGCTGTCGTGAAGCCACTGTCATACCCATACCCAAGTCTGATAGGGAAAAGCACCTTCCTTCTAGTTATCTCCTTATTTCTCTCTCCAGCTGTGTTTGCAAGGTGATGGAATGTACGATTCATACCTGGTGGGCGTGGTGGCTTGAGTCTTGAAATTAACTAACCACTGAATTTAGAGTGCCCCATTCTGAAGTTGAGACTCTCGTCACTTTGTCAACCCATGTCATGAGTGGTTTTCTGCAGAAATACCAGACTGTGGCCGTGTTTTTCGATTTGAAGAAAGCTTGACAACTGCTGGAGGACTGGTATCCTCCGTATTCTATACACATGGGGCTTCCATGGCCCAATTCCCTCAAATTTTTAAAAGACATAGTTTTCAAGGTATGTGTGGTTTATGCCTTGTCAGACGCCTTTATCCAGAAAAATGGTGGTACTCAGGGTTCTGTACTTAGCGTCGTCCTCTTTGTTACTGCCATTAATCTCATTACGGCCTGTCTCCTGGCAGGCATCTCCAACTCACTTTTCATTGAGGATTTTGCGATCTATTGCAGTTCTCCATGGACTTGTCTCCTTGTGCATCTTCCCTCCTCCCCTGTAGGTCCAGGGGTTAGAATACATCTGAGGTATTCCTGCCTGTTGTAAGATGCGACTAAAGGAGTCTCACACCTTTCGGCTTTTGTGTGATGGTCCCCTGTGGGATTTGACATCAATTTTTTCAAGATTTTCCCAAAGATGGAGGCAAATTGGGAAGGGCGCCTTGCATGATGCATCGTGTCCATCATGTGTTGAGTCTTTAGCCCACTTCGTCGTGGCATTGCAGTCCCACTCATTCTCAATCTCTTGAGCAAGGAAACCTTCCTGGACACGTTTCCTCCATCCACTATGCAGTGTCGTTTTCTGCACCAACAAGGACCATGGAATTCTTTGCACCTCATATTCAGCACGGCAGCCAGTCCATTGTGGTGGGGCCGCCATGTACACTGCTGTTTGTAGCCCCCTGACAACAGAGGGATCGGTGTACTTATGCCTGCGCCGTTAACTCCCCATGTATGCCAAGGAGTAGATGCCTATCTCCCTGGGGCATCGGGAATCCCGGCAATGGTCATCCTGCCAGGTGGCCCTTGCTGAGGCTGAGTGGCGACTATGGGAAGGGCCCCTGGTTGGAGTGGGTGGAATCAGGGTGGATGATAGGCCATGAAGTGTAGTACGTCATCTCTTGCTGGAGGTCTGCCACCAGCAGTCTCTAAGCGGGCAAAGTCTAACTTTAATGCTAAGAAATATGACCCCACATCGCTCCCCTCACTGGCCACACAATGTGAGGAATGCCAGGCTAAGGATGGCAGTGAAGCTTATTCATCCTGGTACCTTGTATGTTTGAGAGTTGATGGGGAATCTTTCATGGCCATGAAGCCTCAGTTTTTTGTGGAGCATTTGGAGGAAAAGTTCAGGGAGGTGGAGGGCTTGTCCAAAATGAGATCTGGGTCAGTCTTGATAAAATCAGCATCCTCTGTCCAGTCACGGGCATTACTCACTTCTGACAAGTGGGGGGGGACGTTCCTGTTATCACACCCCATAAGAGCTTAAATAATGTCCAGGGTATTACATTCCACAGGGACCTTCTTTTGCAGTTTGACGACGAGCTGCACGACAATTTAGAGTGGTGAGGTGTTCATTTTGTCTGGCACGTCCATTGGGGTCCGAGGGATAATCAGGTTGCCACCAGTGCCTTCATCTTGGCCTTCAAGGGTGATGCATTGCCTGAGAAGGTCAAGGTGATGATCTACCGCTGTGACATCAAGCCATATATCCCTCACCTGATGTGGTGCTTTAAGTGCTGGAAGTTCGGCCATATGTGTTCCTGTTGTACTTCCAGCATCACATGTCGAGATTGTGGACGTACATCACATCCCAATACTCCATGTGCCCTGCCTCCCATCTGTGTCAACTGTGGAGAGCATCATTCACCTCGATCGCCAGACTGCAGAATTTTACAGAAAGAGAGGAAAATCGTGGAATATAAGATCCTGGACCGACTGACCTCCACCGAGGCTAAGAGTAAATATGAGCACCTACATCCTGTGGCTATGACCACCTCTTATGCCGCCGCTACAACAGTTGTAGCCCTATCAGTTCCACAAGTGGCAGTTGGCCCTCAGAAGACAACACCTGCCCCCTTGATGGTGGAGGGTACTTCCCTCCCTGTTGCTCTCCTCCATCACTACCTACTTTGGGAGCAACCCCCCACCCCCCAACCGTCAGGGATATCTGTCCCCACTTCTGAGCCAGAGAAGTGTAAGTCTTCTTTGGCTCCTCTCGTTATGAAGGGGTCCCTTGGGTCACTCCCTTCCCAGGTTTATGTTAGTGGGAAAGATGACACCCACCAGCGGCTGAAGAGCCCAAAAGCAGATGGTCATAGGGCTTCACACTCATCCTCAGTTCTGGAGACTGAATCAGTGAAGTCCTTCCAGCCAAGGAAACCCAAGGAGCAGCGATAGAAATCCAAAAAGAAGATCCCCAAGACTAAGGGAATTGTGGTGGCATCCACACCACATGCTCTGCGTCTGCGGATGAGGTGGAGATTCTGGCGCCTACTGAGGACCTAGATCTTTCCAGACCCTCAGACACAATGGATATAGACTGCTCAGGCAAAAAGTTGGTGGCAAAAGGTGACCCTGAGGCATAAACTGCCTCATTGAATGTTCCATGCCTTCCCGGTCTCGCGATGACGTCATCCTCCAGTGGAATTGCGATAGTTTTTTCCACCGTCTGGCTGAGCTATGGCAACTGTTAGATTTTACACCTGGTTTCTGCATTACCCTCCAGAAAACCTGGATCCCAGCAATGCAGACCCTGGCCCTCCATGGCTATAATGGATACCACAGGGACCATAGCGACTATAATCGAGTGGCAGGTGGAATTTGCGTTTATGTCCTAAACTCGGTCTGTAGTGAACCTGTGCCCCTTCAAACCCCTCTTGAAGCTGTGGCAGTCAGAATAAGGACGATGCAGGAGATAATTGTCTGCAATGTATATCTTTCTCCAGATGGTGCAGTATCCTTGAATGTATTAACTGAACTTGTTGAACTCCCTAAACCTTCCATACTTTTGGGAGATTTTAACACTCATAACCCCTTGTGGGGTGGCAAGCACTGGCTGAGGCAGAGATGTCGAAACTTTACTGTCTCAGTTTGACCTCTGCCTCTTAAATACGGAGGCCACCACACGTTTAAGTGTGGCTCGTGGTAGCTACTCGGCCTTTGATTTATCAATTTGCAGCCTAGGACTTCTCCCATCTATCCACTGGAGAGCACATGACGACCTGTGTGGTAGTGACCATTTCCCATTTTTCTATCACTGCCCCGGTGTCAGGCCCAGAGATGCCTGCCCAGATGGCCTTTAGACAAGGCAGACTGGGAAACTTTCATCTCTGCTGTCATCGTTGAATCTCCCCCACATGGTGACATCGAAGTGATGGTTGAGCAGGTGACTACAACAATCGTTTCTGTGGCAGAAAACACGATCCCTCGCTCTTTAGGGTGCCCCCAGCGGAAGTTAGTCCCTTGGTGGTCGCTGGAAGTTGCTGAAGCAATTAATGAGCGTTGACGAGCTCTACAGCTGCATAAGTGGCACCCTTCTCTGGAGCACCTCATAACTTTTAAACGACTCTGTGCCCACGTTCACCAACTTATCAAACGACGGAAGCAGGAGTACTGGGAGAGATTTGTCTCGACCATTGGGTGCCATTCGTCACCTTCCCAAGTTTGGGCAACGATAAAACGGGTTTTTGGGTACCAGACCCCAACAGGTGTTCCCGGTGTTACTATAAATGGCGTGTTATCTCCTGACGCAAAACACAATTGCCAAGCACTTTGCTCGGGCCTCTGCATCGGAGAATTACTCGCCAGCCTTTCACACTCTCAAACGGCGGCTGGAAGAGAGTCCTCTCGTTTGCTACATGCCACAGTGAATCCTATAACGCCCCATTTACAGAGTGGGAGCTCCTCAGTGCCCTTGCACATCGCCCAGACACAGCTCCTGGGCCAGATCGGACCACAGTCAGATGATTAAACATCTCTTACGTGACTGCAAATGACATCTCCTCTTCATCTTCAACCAGACCTGGTGCGATGCCGTCTTTCCACCGCAATGGCGGGAGAGCACCAGCATTTCGGTGCTCAAACTCTGTAAAAACGCACTTGATGTGGATAGCTATCGACCTTTCAGCCTCACCAACGATTTTTGTAAGCTGCTGGAATGTATGGTGTGTCGGCAGTTGAGTTGGGACGTGGAGTCACGTGGCGTCCATGTCAGGACGGCTTGCACTAGGGTCGCTCTACCAATGATAATCTTTTGTCCCTCGACGCCGACATCCAAACAATGTTTTCCAGACCCCCACAACTGGTTGCTGTCTTTTTTGATTTACGAAAAGCGTATGACATCACCTGGCAACATTATATCCTTGTGCTCTATGAGGCCCACTCCCGATTTTTATCCAGAATTTCCTGTCGCTTTGTACTTTCCGTTTCCAAGTTGGTGCCTCCCATATTCTCTCTCTCTCTCTCTCTCTCTCTCTCTCTCTCTCTCTCTCTCTCTCTCTCTCTCTCTCTCTCTCTCTCTCTTCCCCCCCCCCCCCTCCCCCCACATCCAGGAGAAACGGGTCTCGCACGGCTCTGTATTGAGTGTATGTCTATTTTTAGTGGCCAATAATGGTCTAGCAGCAGCTGTAGGGCCGTCCGTCTCACCTCCTCTGTATGAAGATGACTTTTTCATTTCGTACTGCTCCAGAAGTACTGGTTTTGCTGAGTGGCGCCTACAGGGAGCCATCCACAAGGCGCAGTCATGGGCTGTAGCCCACGGTTTCCAGTTTTCGGCTGCAAAGTCGTGTGTTATGCACTTCGTCCGCGTCGTACCGTTAATCGAGAACCCTAACTTTACCTTACTGACGATCCACTCTCTGTAGTGGAAACAAACTGATTCTTAGGACTGGTTTTTGAAACCTAATTGACTTGGCTACCTCACCTTCGTGAGCTTAAGCGAAAGTGCTGGCAGCACCTCAATGCCCTCCACTGCCTGAGCAACACCAACTGGGGTGCAGATCGCTCTACGCTGCTGCAGCTATACAGAGCCCTTGTTCAATCCCGCCTTGACAATGGGAGTCTCGTTTACGGTTCAGCGGCGCCCTCAGCATTGCGTTTACTCGACCCATTGCACCACTGTGCCGTTCGACTAGCGAAGATTGCAGGTTAGGCGGGCACAACTGCTCACCAGTTACGTTGCACACGTTCGTAGTTCTCCTGAACATCCAAATCACCGTCTCCTTTCCCCACCCACAGCGTTTCACCTCGCGCATCATCTTCTTGTCCGACCCCTTCTTTCCAAACTGGAGTCCTTCCCTTTACCACCTGTACTAGAGGTCCATTCATATACACCTCCATGGTGTACACCTAGGTTGTGGCTTCGCCTGGACCTTTCACACAGCCCCGCGGCTCTCCACTGCCCCTTACTCTCGATTCTTGACGTGTATCAAGGAAGTGAAGTGGTTTACATCAATGGCTGATGCTCACGTCGGCTTTGCATATGTCCATGGAGGACATACTGAACAGCATTCCTTTCCCAATAGCTGCAGTGTTTTCGTGGCCAAGCTGGTGGCTATATATGGTGCTCTTGAGCACATCCAATCATGCCCTGGGGAGCCGTTACTTGAACAGCCTACAAACTATCGAGCAGTGCTACCCTCATCATCCTTTGGCAGCGACCTTCCAGGAGTCCATCTATGCCCTGGAATGATCCAGTCGTTCAGGGTGTTTGTCTGGACCGCAGGTCACGTCGGAATTCCAGGCAATGATCTTGCCGACAGGTTGGCCAAACAGGCTACGCGGAGATCAGTTTCTCTGCAACTGACCTGCGTTCAGTACAATGCCGCAAGGTTTTGCAGCTCTGGGATACGAAATGGCATAACCTCTGCATGCACAACGAACAGTGTGCCATTAAGGAGACTGCGAATGTACGGCAGCCCTCCATGCGGGCCTATCGCAGGGACTCTGTAGTTCTCTGTGGGCCAGCATTGGCTACACTTGGGCGACACACGACTGCCTCCTGTGCTCTGATGACCCACCTCAGTGTCAGTGCGGCGCCCAACTGACAGTGGCCCATATCTGGGTTAGCTGTCCTTCTTTGGCTGCGTGCGATGGACTCTTCAGTTGCCAGACTCGTTGCCATTAATTTTAGCTGGGAACACTTCATCGCCTAATTTAGTTTTACGTTTTATGCGTGACGGTGGGTTTCCATATAAGTTTTAGCGCATGTCCTTTGTCCCATTATGTTCTCCACTCTGATGCTTTTAGGGCGAATGTTTTAATGTGTCGCAGAGTGGCTGGCTTTTCCTTTTTATTCTCATGGCCGGCCAGCCATGGTCATCTGCTCTGTTTTTATCCCTTCTACCTGTTTCTTGCTTCTCTCTGTGGTTTTCTTTTCCCGTTTTGTCCATAGTAGTGTTGGTTGTCCTTCTGTTATTCTTCTGGTTCTTCCATTCTCCTGTTATTGTGCTGTAATTATGTTACTGGGAACAAGAAACCGATGACATTACAGTTTGGTACCTTCCCCCCCTCCCTCTTTTTTATTCCTGCCTGTCGTAAGAGGCGACTAAAAGGAGTCTCTCACGTTTAGGCGTATATGTGATGGTCCCCTGTGGGGTCTGACCTCCATTTTTTTCAAAATTTTCCGGAAGAGCGAGCCAGTTGGGGAAGAGTTCCTTACATAGTGCATAGTGCCTATCATGCGCTGAAACCTCTTGCATCCTTCGTTGACATGGATCTGCACTTCTGCTCATTCTCCAGCTGCAGGGCGAGGTCAACCTCCTGGGTGCGTGGTTCACTCCCGCGTCCGGCCATCCTGATTTAGGTTTTCCATGATTTCCCTAAATCGCTTCATGCAAATGCGGGGATGGTTCCTTAGAAAGGGCACGGCCGATTTCCTTCCGCATCCTTTCCTAATCCGAGCTTGTGCTCCGTCTCTAATGACCTCGTTGTCGACGGGGCGTTAAACAGCAATCTCCTCCTCCTCCTGGGTGCGTTTTCCTGCATCCTCTGTGCAGCTTCACTTTCTGTGCTGTCGATGATAATTGTCTTCTTAGCTCATTTGCGCCTGATATCCAGCATGGTGGTCAGTCTGTTGTGGTGGGGTCACCATGTACCCCTGTTGGTTGTAGCTGCCTGATCACACAGGAACCCTCTGCTGATGCCTGCACTGTTAATTCCCCACATATGCCAAGGAGTAGATGTCCATCACCCTGGGGCATCGAGACTCCCAGCAATGGCCATCCTGCCAGGTGGCCTTTGCTGCAGCTGGGTGGCACCTGTGGAAAGGGCCCCTGGTTGGAGTGCGTGGCATCAGGGCAGATGACATGCCATGAAGCGCAGTACATCATCTCTTCCTGGTGGTCAAACACCAGCAGTCCAAATCGTCATACCCCTCCCCCTCGGCCACACCAGCGGTGGAAGACCAGGCTATGGATGGCAGCTAAGCTTATTCATGCTGGTACCTCGTGTGCACGAAAGTGAATGTGGAATCTTTCTTGTCATTGAAACCTCAGTTTTTTGTGAAGCATTTAGAGGACAAGTTTAGGGAGGTGGAAGGCTTGTCCAAAATGTGGTCAGGGTCCGACTTGATCAAAACAACATCCTCTGCTCAGTCATAGGCACTACTTGCCTGTTTCTGTTTGCATCACGCCCCATAATAGCTTAAATATGGCCCAGGGTATCATATTTAACAGGGACCTTACTTTGTAGCCTGACAATGAGCTGCACTCCAATTTAGAGTGGCGAGGTGTCCATTTTGTCCAGCGCATCCAACGGGGCCTGAGGGATAATTAGGTTGCCACAAGTGCGTTCATCTTGGCCTTCAAGGGTAACATATTACCCGGGAAGGTAAGGTGATGGTGCACCGCTATGACGTAAAGCCATATATCCCCGCCCTGATGTGGTGCTTTAAGTGCTGGAAGTTCGGCCCTATGTCTTCCCACTATATGTACAGGGTCATGTGCCTGCCTCTTATCTGTGTCACCTGTGGAGAGGACCATTTGCCTTGCTTGCCAGACTGCAGGATACTCCAGAAAGAAAGAAAAATAATGGAATACAAAACCCTGGACCAACTAACCCATACTGAGGCTAGGAGAAAATATGAGAGGCTACATCCTGTACATAAGACATCAACCTACACCACCACTATGACAATGGTTCTACCATCTTCCATTACGCCATGTGCACTTGGCTCTGAGAGCTGTTAGACTCCACCTGTCCCCTTGATGATTGGGGGGAGGGAGGGGGCACTTCCCTCCCTGTTGGCTCCTGCACAACCTACTTTAGTAGGAGAAACACCCCCCCCCCCCCGCCAACCATTGGGGACATCAGTGCCCACTTAGAGAAGTGTAAGTCTTCTTCAGCTCCTCTCGCCAGGAAGGGATCCCTTGAGTCACTCCCTTTGCAGGTTCCTACCAGTGGCAAAGCTGACACCTGCCAGTGCCTGAAGCAACCACAGGTAGCTGGTCGTAGGGCTTCACGATCCGCCTCAGTCCCTGAGATTGGATCAGTGAAGCCCGCCCAGCCGACAAACCTAAGGAGCAACAAGAGAAACCTAAAAAAGAAAGAAGCCCCCAAGAACCAAGGCACTGTGGTGGCACCCACGCGACCACTACCTACAAGCTCCATGTCTGAGGATGAGGTGGAGATTCTGGCACCTGCTGAGGACCTAGATATCGCTGGCCCCAAAGACACAGTGGATGCCTATCGCACAGGTACTCATATGGTGCCAGCAGGTGACCCTGAGGCTTAGATTGCCTCATTGAGTGTTTCATGCCTTCCCAGTCTCACGATTATGTCATCCTACAGTGGAATTGTGGCGGCTTTTTCCACTGCCTGACTGAGCTACGGCAACTGTTAAGCTTTACACCTGCTTTCTGCATTGCCCTCCAGGAAACCTGGTTCCCAGCAATGCGGACCCCTGCCCTTCATGGCTACAGGGGATATTAAAAGAACTGTTGTGAATATAATAGTGTGTCAGATGGAGTTGGGGTTTATGTCCCAAACTCTATATGTAGTGAACCTGTGCCCCTTCATACTCCTCTTGAAGCTGTGGCTGTCAGGATACAGACGACACAGGAAAAAACTGTCTGCAACATGTACATCCCTCCAGATCCTGTGGTACCCCTGAATGTATTGGCTGTACTGGTTGATCAATTCCCTAAACCTCTCCCACTTTAGGGAGATTTTAACGCACATAACCCCTTGTGGGGTGGCGCCATGCTTTCTGGCCGAGCTAGGGAGGTCGAAAATTTACTGTCACAACTCTGCCTCGTAAATACAGGTGCCTCCACACATTTATAGTGTGGCACATAGCACATATTCGGCCATTGATCTCTGTTTGCAGTCCTGGCCTTCTCTCGTCTTTCCACTGGAGAAAACAAGAAGACCTATGAGATAGTGGCCACTTCCCCATCTTACTGTCACTCCCCCGTCGTCATGCCCATGGTCACCTATCCAGATGGGCGTTAAACAAGGCAGACTGGGAAGCCTTCACCTCTGCTGTCGCCGCTGAATCTCCCCCATATGGTGCCATCGATGTTGTTGAGCAGGTCACTACAACGATCGTTTCTGCAGCGGAAAACGGGATCCCTGGTTCTTTAGGGCGCCCCTGGCGAAAGACAGTCCATTTGTGGTCGCCAGAAGTCGCTGAGGCAATTAAATAACCTCAGCGAGCTCCACAGCGACATAAGCGGCGCTCTTCCTTAGAGCACCTAATAGCCTTCAAGTGTCTCCGTGCCCGCGTTCGCCAGCTTATAAAATGGCGGAAACGAGTGTTGGGAGAGGTAATTGTCGACCATTGGGTGCCACACCTCACCTTCCAAAGTCTGGACGGAAATCGACGTCTTTTTGCGGACCAGACCCCAACAGGTGTCCTTGGCATTAACATCAATTGCGTGCTCTCTGCTCATGCGAACGCAATTGCCAAGCACTTTGCTGAGCACTATGCTCGAGCATCTGCATCAGAAAACTACCCCCCAGCCTTTCGCACCCTCAAACGACAGATGGAAAAGAAAGTCCTCTCATTGACTACAAGCCACAGTGAATACTATAACGCCCCATTTGCAGAGTGGGAGCTTCTCAGCGCCATTGCACATTGGCCTCACACAGATCCTGGGCCAGATCAGATCCACAGTCAGGTGATTAAACATCTCTCGTCGGATTACAAGCGACATCTCCTAGTCATCTTCAACCGGATCTGGTGCGATGGCGTCTTTCCAATGCAATGGTGGGAGAGCACTATCATTCCAGTACTCAACCCAGTCAAAACCCGCTTGATGTGGATAACTACTGGCCTATCAGCCTCACCTACTACCTATGTAAGTTGCAGGAACGTATGATGTTTCGGCGGTTGGGTTGGATCCTGGAGTCACATGGCCTACTGGTTCCATATCATGACAGCTTCCGCCAGAGTCGCTCTACCACTGATAAACTTGTGTCCCTCGAGGCTGCCATTCGGACAGCCTTTTCCAGACGCCAACATCTGGTTGCGTATTATTTGACTTACATAAAGAATACGACACGACCAGGCAACATGATATCTTGCCAAATAGTATGAGTGGGGTATCCGGGGCCCGCTTCCGATTTTTACCTAAAACGTCCTGTCGCTCCATACTTTCTGTGTCCAAGTCGGTGCCTCCCATAGCTTCCCCCATATTCCGGAGAACAGTGTTCTGCGGGGCTCCGTATTGAGTGTATCATTTTTAGTGGCTATTAACAGGCTAGCAGCAGCTGTAGGGCCGTCGGTCTTATCTTCTCTCTATGCGGATGACTTGTGCATTTCGTACTACTCCTCCAGCACTGGTGTTGCTCAGTGGCGCCTACAGGGACCCATCCACAAGGTGCAGTCATGGGCTGTAGCCCACGGCTTCCAATTTTCAGCCGCGAAGTCGTGTGTCAAGCACTTCAGTCATTGTCGTACCATTCAACCGGAACCAGAACTTTACCTTAATGACGATCCACTCACTGTAGTGGAGACGTATCAATTCTTAGGACTGGTTTTCGACTCCCAATTGACTTGGCTACCTCACCTTCGTGAGCTTCAGCGTAAGTGCTGGCAACACCTCAATGCCCTCCACTGCCTGAGCAACACCAACTGGGGTGCAGATCGCTCTACACTGCTGCAGCTCTAGGGAGCCCTTGTTAAATCCTGCCTTGACTATGGGAGTCTGGTTTATTGTTTGGCAGCGCGATCAGCATTGCATTTACTCGACCCATTGCACCACTGTGACATTCGCCTAGCGATGGGAGCTTTTAGAAAGAGTCTGGTGACCTGTGTTATGGTGGAGGATGTTCCATTGAAGGTTAGGCGTGCACAACTGCTCACCAGCTACATTGCACATGTTCATAGTTCTCCTGTGCATCTGAATCGCCGTCTCCTTTTCCCCCCCTGGAGCTTCATTTCCCGTATTGGCGGCCCAGGTGAGTGCTTACGATATCGGTTCGCATCTGGTCCCTTCTGTCTGAAGTGGACTCATTCCCGTTACCACCTCTCCTCGAGGTCCACTCACATACACCTCCATGGCGTACACCTAGGCTGCAGATTCTTCTGGTCCTTTCGCATAGCCATAACGACTCTGTTAACCCTGCCGCTGTCCTGTATCACTTCCTCTCGATTCTCGACATGTACTGAGGTCATGAAGTGGTTTACACCGACGGCTCGGCCATATCTCGTGCTCTTGAGCACATCCACTCAATTCCTGGCGAGTCTTTTCTCCTGTGTACTGACTCCTTGAGCAGCCTACAAGCTATCGACCAGTGCTACCCTCGCCATCCTTTGGTATAGTCCATTCAGGAGTCCATCTATGCCCTGGAATGGTCCTGTTGTTCAGTGGTGTTTGTGTGGACTCCAGGACACTTCGGAATCCCAGGCAACGAACTTGGCGACAGGCTGGCTGAACAGGCTACGTGGAAATCGCTTCTGGAGATGGGCGTCTCCGAAATTGACTTATGCCGCAGGGTTTTTCGGCTTTGGGAGACATAATGGCATAACAATAAGCACAACAAACTGCATGTCATTAAGGAGAATATGAATGTGTGAAAGTCTTCCATGCGGTCCTCTTGGAAGGCATCACTTGTCCTGTGCCGGCTCCACATTGGCCATGTGTGGCTAATGCATGGTTACCTCCTCTGTCGCGAGGACCCACCTCGGTGTCTTCTGTGACTCACAAATGACAGTCGTCCACCTCTTGCTGGACTGCCCACTTTTAGTCGCTCCGGAGTGGACTTCTTTCTCAGCGCCCTACCTTTGGTGTTGGGCGACAGTGCCTCAACAGCAGCTTTAGTTTTCTTATTTGTGAGGGTGGATTTTATCATTTGTTCTAAGTTTCAGTGCATGTCCTTTGTCCCTATATTTTCTCCACCCTAGTGCTTTTAGGGTGGAGTTATAATGTGTTGCAGAGTGGCTGGCTTCTCCTTTTTATTCTCATGGTCAGCCAGCCATGGTAACCTGCTCTCTTGTTTTGATCTCTTCATGTTTCTTGCTCACTCTGTGGTTTTCTTGGCCGATTTTGTCTATTTTAGTGTTTTTTGTGCTTCTGTCATTCATCTGGTTTTCTCCTTTCTTCCCACTGTGTTTCGTATGTCTCGATTATTTTACTCCCACCCTTGTAGAATTATTTTAATCGGGACGAGGGACCAATGACCTAGCAGTTTGGTCCCTTCCCCCCCCCCCCCCCCCTCTTTTAAACAAACCAACCAACCAGCCAACCAACCTTGAACGGCGTCTTCAGCGATGTCTCAATCATCTTTACTCATGGAGCATTGACAAAGGATTTCGCTTTTCCACTGATAAAAGCATTTGCATGGATTTCTGGTAGCGCAATTAGTTTCATCCACCGTCTTTACATCTTGGGTTTTTTGCCCTTCTGTTCATTGAAACTACGAAATTCCTGGGGCTCATGCTCAATCAGAAACTTTCTTGGTCCTCCCACATGGTTGAACCTGGCTGCCCACTGTATGTGGTCCTTGACTGCCCTACATGTCCTCAATGGTACTTCCTGTGGAGTGTATCGTATCAGTCTCCTCCATTTACATCGGTCCCTTGCCTGTTTCAAACTAGACTATGGGTTTCTCATTTATGCATCTGCATGTCCGTCCCTCTTACGCCGTATCAGTACTATACACCATTGAGGCATGTATTTGGCGACTGGTGCCTTTTGCACTAGCACGGTTGAGAGTATGTGTGCAGAAGCTGCCGAGCTACCACTGTCATCCTGGCGTGACTTTCTCCTCAGCAGATACGTATGACATTCATATGCCGCGCCTGGTCACCCATCCTGTGCCTCCTTGTTCAATGACTCCTTTGATCGCCAGTATAGGGCGCATCCTTCTTCTGTTACCTCTTGGAGTCCGCTTTTGGCTCTTGCTCCAGCATCTTAACTTCACGTTACGTGCCTCTTTCCCAATGGGTGTGAACTCTTCATCACCTTGGGTTCATGCTGCAGTCCATGTTCACCTTGGCCTTCATTCACTTTCTAAGGGCACTGCTCCAGCCTCGCCCTATGGCTGTAAGTTTCACAAGCTCTGCACGGAACCTCATGATAGTGCCTTTGTGTACATTGACGGCTGGGACTGACCATGGCGTTGGGTGTGCCTTCGTCATTGGCACTGGCATTTTCGGTATTAGCTTCTGGAACACTGCTTAGTATTTACAACAAACCTCTTCGCCATGTGTCAGGCCATGTGGTACATCTGGAGACACAGGCTTTTCAATTGCATCATCAGCTCCAACTCTCTCATTGCCTTTCAAAGCCTCTGTGTGCTGTACACTGTCCACCCCTTGGTGCAGCGAGTCTAGGAAAGCTGTCACTTGTTCACTTTGATGCAACAGCTGTGATGTTTATGTGGGTTCCTGGTGATGTCGGTCTGATGGGAAATGAGGCCACTGATGCTGCTGCCAAAGCTAAAGTCCCCATACCTCGGCCTGCTAGTTCTTCCATTCCCTCCAATGATCTGTGTTGTCTGTCAGCAGGTGGTTACACTTTGGCATCACCATTGATCTTTCCTTCATGGGAACAAGCTCTGGGGAATTAAACCTCTCCCAGCGGCTTGGACAATCTCCCCTCAGCCCCCTCATCGTGAGAAGATCATTTTAGCTAGGTTGTATATTGGACACTATCTTTTTAGCCATCGCCATTTGTTTAGTGGTGCTCCCCCACAACTTTGTGCTCATTGCCCTCATCTTTGACGGTTCGCCATTTCCTGATGGAATGCCCCTCCCCCCTTTTTTTTCGACCGCGTTTCACGTTTTATCCGTCGTAGCAATATGGCAAAGGACATTTAATCTTTAGTTCAGGACATTCGTTTATCTATGGCGTATTTTATGGATCTTTCTCCAAGTCCCTGTTTTTAGCTGTCTTTCCTTGTGTCGACTGGGCCTAACGTGTAATCGTTTTAAAGTCCTTTTTATGTCTTCGTGTTCTATGGTTCTGATATGGGCGCGTATGACTCTAGTTGTTTTTGCACCCCAAAAAACAAACACAAAGAAGTTCTAAGGAATAGTCAGCCAACTAGTACAAAAATATGTATTTGGCAGAATAATTAAACACGACTGAGACGCTTTTTGGAGTACAAATTATGTCAGGGAACTGGTTAATAAGCAACCGTTTACTGCCTATAGGTAAAAAAAAAATATTAAATTTACGGGTAATCAGAAGTTAACTGAAATACGCCTGACTGCCAGAGTGTCAGTGGATTAATAACTATAGCAGCAATTTATTATTTCATGAATTTTCTCAAAACCGTGACGAATTTTGAGAATGTGTGAAAGGTGTCATTGTATTCACGCACTAACAAAAAAATGGTTCAAATGGCTCTGAGCACTATGGGACTCAACATCTTAGGTCATAAGTCCCCTAGAACTTAGAACTACTTAAACCTAACTAACCTAAGGACATCACACACACCCATACCCGAGGTAGGATTCGAACCTGCGACCGTAGCAGCCTCGCGGTTCCGGACTGCAGCGCCAGAACCGCACGGCCACCGCGGCCGGCTCACGCACTGACAGACAGCGATCGAAATATATGTAATAACAGAGTGATACAGACGATTCCAAGCGTGACTTAATTGTTCAGCCTTCCACGCTTGCAAGCTACTCTGTATAGATACGTTTTGTGTGGAAATAAATATTCAATTCAACCAGATACCACATATTTGGTGACCCCCGACGATAACACAACACGGACGCGTCGGCTTCAGCTTTCCGCACCGCACCGCGAAATTTCCTATTTCCGTGTCAGCCGCGCCGCTCGTTCTCGGACGAAAATTGACAATATACCAGTCACCACAGAGCCCCATATACAGGCACTACAGTTACAGCGTTACAATTAAACCCCCCCGCCGTTCTGGCAACATAAGCCGGTGTTGTGGTTGCGCAGCTTGAAAGCCAGTTCGTCCTTGCACAGATATTAGCGGACGAAACGAAGTATAGTTAATGTAGTCGCAGCACTAACAGAAAACTTAGCTGCAGAGGTACAAGATATCCTTGCTGCACCACCCAACTCCGAAACTAGGAACGCGCCTATCACGATCTGAAGCGAAGCGACTAGGGAAGCTTTTACGGACCGAGGAGCTCGGCGATCGAACTCGTAACAACTTTTACGCCGTTCGCGCACACTGGCAAACATCACAGTGAGCGACGACGTGTTGCGCAATATTTGGTTGTCCCGATTGCCCTCTGACACTCAAAAAAAATCTGAGAGTGTGCGCCGGTGAATTAAATGCATTAGCGCAAACAGCGGACAGGGTCGTCGAGATGTATCCCGCAACAAACGTGTCAACACTCTTACCACGGTAAGAGAATACGTCTGTAGTGACACTAGCATCGCTTCAGTCGCAATTAGCGGAGCTTACGACGCAAGTAGTCGCATTACAAACGACGCACACAACTCATCTACCGGGCTGCCGGTCGTTAAGAAGTCGTGACCGCTCGTCATCGGCACAAAGCTTGTGTTGGTACCACAGGCAACGACGCGCGAAAGTGTACACTACCATGCAAGTGGAAACATGAAGCGGAAAACGGATCAGCAACAAATATTCATACCGGTAATGCTTGTCGACATTTTGTCACTGACCGCAACTCGAAAGTACTATACCTGTGGACGCAGGGCCGGAAGTGTCAGTGTTCCCGGTAACTAAGATTTAAAACACACGGTCAAGTCACATTGTTGCTTAAACTAGGACTACGCCGTACATTTGTGTGGCGCTTCACTGTAGCGGATATATCGCAGCCTATCATATAAGCTGATTTTTTATCCTCTTATGATGTTGTATCTGACCGACGCAAGCAGCTGGTCGTTTTCACTAAAAACCTGCGTACTCGAGGGAAGGTGTGTTGTATCACTCTGATGACGGTACGTATGGTAGCAGGAGATACACCGTACACACGATTACTAAAAGAATTTCCCGATATCATGCAGCAGTTGCCTACTCTTCCTCCGGTTAAAAACACAACGGACATCACATTTTGACCACGCCAGGCCCGCCATCTCACGCTAGGACTAGACATTTGACGGCAGAGAAGTTGCGAGTCGTGAAGCGGGAATTCCACTGCATGCTGTCAATGGACATTTGCAGAGTTTCGAGCAGTAGTTGGGCAGCCCCAGTCCATGTGGTACCAAAGAAGAATGGACTATGGCGTACATGTGGCGATTACCAACAGCTCAATGCAACGACCATCCCAGGTCGGCACCCGGTGCCACATATAGAAACTTTTCTGCCAGTATTCAGAGTAAGATTATATTTTCCACTATTGATCTACTGCATATTAATCGGATCTCCATTGCCGTAGAAGATATCTCCAAGACAGCTGTGACGACACCTTTCGGTCTGTTTGAGTACACTAGGATGCCTTGTGGTTTGTGCAACGCAGCACAAACGTTTCATGGATGAGATTACTAGGGACTTAAATTTTCGTTATATTTACATATGTGATATTTTGGTGATGTCTACGACGAAAGAAGACCATTTTCATCATCTGGCACAGATACTTAATCGTTTACGCGCACAAGGCTTAGTAATTATCCTTCAAAGTGTACGTTTGGAGCGAGGGAAGTACAATTACTGGGTTGCACGGTAATGCGCATGGTATTCGACCGCTGCAAGATAAAGTGGAAGCCTTAAACAAGTATCCTCGTCCCACTACAATCAGAGCTACGCCGGTGTTTAGGGATCATAAATTTTTATCAAAGATTTGTATACAATTACGCATCGACAACGGCGCCCCTGAATGAATTTCTTAAGGGCACACAGAAGCCAAACAAGTTGCATTGGACAAGCGAAACAGATGACACTTTCTCAAGCTGTAAAAACATCAGTTGTAGCGGCTGCACAGTTGGCACACCCCATGCCACAAGCTCCACTTGCACTTATGGTTGATGCCTTTTCTACAGCCGTTGGCGCTGTACTGTAACATTCTTCAGTCAGAATTTGTCACCTTCACAGCGACGTTGGGTAACATATGATCGCGAACTGCATGCAGCTTACGGCGCAGTCAAGAAATTCTGGCATTTACTAGAGGGCTGACAGTTCACTATTTATACAGATCACAAGCCGCTAACGTACGCCTTTGCTGTAAAACCAGAGAAAGCATTGCTAAGGCAACTACACCATTTAGGTTACATTAGCCAGTTCACCACCTGCATTTTATATATACAAGGGAAGCTGAACATACCAGCAGTTGCGTTATCGCGCGTAGAGGCTGTGGACGAGACAGCAGACACATGCTCACATGTTGTAGCTGTAACGGCTACCATTGATTTTGGTGCCCTCGCACAGGCCCAGCAACTTGGTAATGAGTTACAAGATTTGTTGAAACAACCGGGACGACTGAAGTTAGAGTTTGTAGCGATGCCTGAAGCGAATGTTGAATTGTATTGTGACCTATCTGTAGCGAAAGTACGTCCATTTTGTGCCGCAACACTTTCGAGCACAAGCAAATGCATCACTACACAATCTACCACATCCAGGAATACAAGCTACTATTAGACTGGCCAAACAGTTTCGTCTAGCCTAGAATACACGCCGATTGCAAAACATTTGTCAAGCAGTACATTGCGTGTCAGATAAACAAGATTACACAGCATGTCAGAGCACCGCTAGCACATTTCTGCCGCCGAATCAACGTCTCAAACATGTGCACGTCGATATCGCAGACCCGCTCACTGTCTCAGAAGGCTTTAATTATTGTCTTATAGTTGTGGACCGATTTACCAGATGGCCTGAAGCATTCCCCAAGAAGGATATCACAGCAGATATTTTGTCGTGGTTGGATCGCCCGATTCGGCATATCACTAAGGATTACCACAGACCAGGGACTACAGTTCGAAGCCTACCTACTCAGAGCATTAGCTACATTACTGGGTATGAAGCGTATACGCACCACAGCCTATCATCCTGCATCAAATGGTATGGTTGAACGCCTGCATCGCCAACTGAAAGCAGCTGTACGATGTCACCGTACCTATTGTACTCCTCGGACTACGGGCGTCATTCAAAACCGATCTAAAATCTACAGCAGCAGAACTAAAACGCTGCATCTGCCAGGAGAATTCTTGCACAGTATGGCAAACGATACAGTCGATGCATCAGATTTTGCTGCTAGATTACGAGAGTACATAAGTCAGCTTAGACCAACGGCGCCCAGAAGTCAGGTTGGGAGACATTCGTTTGTGTTCGCAGATCTCGAGAACTGCGCACACGTTTTCTTACGCAGTGACGCAAGCCTTTGTAGCTACCGTACAACGGGCCATATCCGGTGATCAGCAGATGTGGCCACACATTCCATATTAGAGTAAGTGGTACGCCTACCACCGTCGCACTAGACCGACAAAAGCCCGCATTTTTCAACGCATTGGGTACACCGAGGACTGCAGGAAATGAACTAGAAGATACGAACGTAGCACCAGAAAACGTCCCAGTACCCCACAGCTACCACGAGTCACTACGGAAGCCAGGCGCCTCGGATAAGAAAACGACGCCGAAGAATGACACCTCACGTCCGGCTGGAACCACTGGCTCCAGGGGCACAATGCCAGGTTTCAAGAAAGCGGTGGTCACACGTGAAGGGCAACGTGTGAAATTTAGTCTCTCATATCGTTAACACTAGGGGAGCCATGTAGCATCGCATTCTGTCGCCGCAAACGCGGTGTACAGTGATATACACTCCTGGAAATTGAAATAAGAACGCCGTGAATTCATTGTCCCAGGAAGGGGAAACTTTATTGACACATTCCTGGGGTCAGATACATCACATGATCACACTGACAGAACCACAGGCACATAGACACAGGCAACAGAGCATGCACAATGTCGGCACTAGTACAGTGTATATCCACCTTTCGCAGCAATGCAGGCTGCTATTCTCCCATGGAGACGATCGTAGAGATGCTCGATGTAGTCCTGTGGAACGGCTTACCATGCCATTTCCACCTGGCGCCTCAGTTGGGCCAGCGTTCGTGCTGGACGTGCAGACCGCGTGAGACCGCGCTTCATCCAGTCCCAAACATGCTCAATGGGGGACAGATCCGGAGATCTTGCTGGCCAGGGTAGTTGACTTACACCTTCTAGAGCACGTTGGGTGGCACGGGATACATGCGGACGTGCATTGTCCTGTTGGAACAGCAAGTTCCCTTGCCGGTCTAGGAATGGTAGAACGATGGGTTCGATGACGGTTTGGATGTACCGTGCACTATTCAGTGTCCCCTCGACGATCACCAGTGGTGTACGGCCAGTGTAGGAGATCGCTCCCCACACCATGATGCCGGGTGTTGGCCCTGTGTGCCTCGGTCGTATGCAGTCCTGATTGTGGCACTCACCTGCACGGCGCCAAACACGCATACGACCATCATTGGCACCAAGGCAGAAGCGACTCTCATCGCTGAAGACGACACGTCTCCATTCGTCCCTCCATTCACGTCTGTCGCGACACCACTGGAGGCGGGCTGCACGATGTTGGGGCGTGAGCGGAAGACGGCTTAACGGTGTGCGGGACCGTAGCCCAGCTTCATGGAGACGGTTGCGAATGGTCCTCGCCGATACCCCAGAAGCAACAGTGTCCCTAATTTGCTGGGAAGTGGCGGTGCGGTCCCCTACGGCACTGCGTAGGATCCTACGGTCTTGGCGTGCATCCGTGCGTCGCTGCGGTCCGGTCCCAGGTCGACGGGCACGTGCACCTTCCGCCGACCACTGGCGACAACATCGATGTACTGTGGAGACCTCACGCCCCACGTGTTGAGCAATTCGGCGGTACGTCCACCCGGCCTCCCGCATGCCCACTATACGCCCTCGCTCAAAGTCCGTCAACTGCACATACGGTTCACGTCCACGCTGTCGCGGCATGCTACCAGTGTTAAAGACTGCGATGGAGCTCCGTATGCCACGGCAAACTGGCTGACACTGACGGCGGCGGTGCACAAATGCTGCGCAGCTAGCGCCATTCGACGGCCAACACCGCGGTTCCTGGTGTGTCCGCTGTGCCGTGTGTGTGATCATTGCTTGTACAGCCCTCTCGCAGTGTCCGGAGCAAGTATGGTGGGTCTGACACACCGGTGTCAATGTGTTCTTTTTTCCATTTCCAGGAGTGTATAAACAGTCCATGTGGCTAGTGTTTGTTGTTAATCTTTGACGTAACTGATATAGACGATTCCAAGCCTGTCTTAACAGTTAATTGTTCAGCCTTCCACGCTTGCAAGCTACTTTGTATAGATGTTTTATGTGGCAATAAAAAAGGTTTAATTCACCAGATACCACATAGGTTTTCCATAGTGTTCCTAAAGTTCTCCATGCAAATACCAAGATGGTTCCTCCTACGAGGCCAGATCACATCCTTGTAAAACTTGACACACAATTATGTGAAGGCATGTACGTATTACTTGTTTTTGGTTCTTAAACAGTAACACCATGACATGACCCACAGCACTGAAAAGTGATCCACAAATATTACTACTACTACGAATCAGTAATATGCTGGTGAAAAGCAGTTTAAATCATTAAACTGAAAAAGGCCCCAGGGACCAGCGGAACCCACGTCAGGTTCTTTCAAGAATTTGTGAGTGAATTAGCTCCACTTTTGACCATATTTCAGCGAACTCCTGATTTGAAAAGAGATTAGATAATTTTACAGAAAAGTTAACTGCTGGCACCTCTCCGTTAAGGAGAGGTTTACTATCTCTGGCCCGAAAAAAGCATGTTCTTATAGAATTTTTTTCTCGGGATTTATTATAGATATGAATGTGAAATTCGGTCAAAATGTTCATTGATATTTCCTCTACAAACTGGAATTTTTTCAACCGGAAATGGTGAAGAGCAAAGGCGGTAATGCCGTCGTAACGAAACAAAATTTCGATGTAGACCTCCACGCGCGGTATGTCACAGGTCAGCCGGCACGTCTGAAATCAAAATTGAGTTTACATTAGCGAAGTAAATAAGATTCTTTACGAGTTGTACCTCGCTTACGTTATTTGGACCATAGGAAACAAAATGGCGGCCATTTGAAAAAATAGGGTTTTTTCATCGATTTTTCGACTTCGTCGGCCAAGTAAAAATATTTATAGTTGATGGATCGTAATAAAAGTGGTACAACTCCTAGAAAATTTAGTTAGCTTCGTCGGAAACAAAGAATCATGTCAATCGGTTCAGTAGATTTGAAGTTACCATACCGCGCGATAGAAAAGTCATTTCGAGAAAAACGCGTTTGAAGTTTTAACTACATATAAATGCAATATTATGCAACTTACGTTCAATCTGCTATTCCGAGTCCATAAACTGGTCCTTCCTGTTCCTCATAGAGGTCGTTCTGTTCGATCTGGGCCATCCTGCGCTGCTCCAGAGCTGCTCGTATGGCCGGTGACAAGCGGGTTTCGGCCGCTTGAATCCGGTGGTCGTCCGAATGCTTGGCGAACTACGTCGAATAGAGTCCCAGAGTGACGTCCATCGTTATCATGGTCTTCAGAATTGCTGAATACCCTTCGTTGAAGCTGTTCACTGCCACGAAAATCGCAATCTCCACAGTCTTCGCACCATAATGCAAGTTCCTGGGGGCTAACTTCCAAACACAAGCGTTCAAACTTTCATTTGAATTTTGTGTGTTTCCTCCCAAACACCGGTACAATAACTTGTCCTCCGAAAGGGCCTCGTAGATCGCATGAATCACTTTTTGAACTTCATTGGAGAGCAGCTGGTCGTGTTGATATTCGTCCAGATGTCCGGTAGCCTCTGCAATGCGCCACTTGCACCAACTAATTTCCCCAGCCGGACAATTTTGGTGTTGTGGGTGGTCATCCGTCGAACACCTGTGGAAATACGTTGCCCAAATTGCCTTCATCTGTTCCACCGAATTGGAAGGTCGTCGGATTCCCAAGCCGTAGTACGTCGTAAGCTCCTTGATCACTTCATCAATTTGTCATGGGCAAGCACATAGAATAATTTTTCGCGGCTACATAGTCGGATACCCGAAAAAAAATGGTACCTGAAAAAGGCCGATTTCAGGCAGGTGCATTTTTTTGTTCAACCGCGAGTAACAAACATTTCCGTTCCGTATTTGGGGAAAACCGTTTCAGGGGTGGATTCTAAACACTTTTATGGATCCAAAAATGCAATTTAAAAAAAATCAATTTTTTGAACCAAAAGATAGTAAACCTCCCCTTAATGAACAGGAAAAGTAAAACTGAAGGCCTGGCAATTCATTAAATGGAAGAAAAAATGTTTTAGCCTTTGACTGCACGATTAAGGAATCACGACTGGAGTCAACCATGTACAAATAACTGGTAGCAACAAGATGCGAAGTTGTCCTGTTCTGTGACACGAGTACGTAAATTCAGCAGTAGGTGGAGCTACGATTTGTGGGTACGATATAGTAGAACCGTTTGTCTATGAAATAGATCGCTTATATTGCTGAAATGTATGGGATCCACAATAGATCGGACTCGACTACATAAAAAAAAGGCGACTGAGATTGTCATTGGCATGGTTAACTAGCACAGAAATGTTGAAAAATTTTAACCTCGCAAAAACCTGCTCAGAAAATTCAGATTTATGGTTTTTAAATGGGAGTTTTATAAAACTCCGTCCTCTGTATGATACAACGCTCTTTTTCCTTTTTTATTCCTTACTCAAACATCTTTCAGCACGTAGGAGTCATTTTCAGTATATATTATTTTATTTCTGTAAAAATTACGCAAAACGTTCGGATACTTTTCTATTTTACGCCTAAAAACTATACTATGTATACTTTTTATTTTGTTGTGATTGCTCTCATGAAACTACATTATTTCATTTCACGGCTTGACAGCATGCCATCTCCAGAGTAATCGGAAGATATTTCTTTGATCAAAGAGTAATTATTTTTCTATACTTTTTCGTACCGGTAGAGTAACAGTAGTGCATGTTATGTATTTGCATTTTCCGTCGTGTAGTACATCATTAGTGTGATCCTTTGTGGGTTGTAATTATGTACACCATTTTTCACACTTCTTTCACTTCACTTCAGTCTCACATGGTACCCTCAAGATTAACATACACAAGAACGAGATTTAAGAGAAACGCAGGAACTGGCTTTCGGGTGGAAACTACGAATATTCTTCCTCTCACTGGATTTAGGCCAAAGAGATGACGATAAAATTAGATTAATAACAGCTCGCACAGTAGCATTAATTTTCTCCGCCCCATCCGTAAATTGGATGGGAAGAAATCTTAATGCGTTGGCAATGAAAAGCATCCTTTGCCACATGCTTAACAGTGATTCGGAAAGTAAAAATTTGTGTATATTCGAGAAAGATGGTTCAGTAATGCCAAATGTCTCGTGAAAGTTATCAAATCGATGTACTAGTGTACCACCTTCCTCCAACCAGCAAGCAGTATTACTATAACGTAACGTTCTTTGAGAACAGTGTTAGAGAATGTCCTTATTTAGATTTTAAAATAGTAGTAAAATTATTCTTAGACACTTTAGAGACGAATTAATGTGTTTGGGTATTCATTGTCAGATTATGACGCTTAACATTGTCCCACATTTTCTTGCCAAATATCGGTAGTCTCCAAATTCTTTGAGTGTTTTGTCGTGTATTAATACGTGACTATGAAGATTTGATGCAGCTGAACGTTCACTCTCGTGCAACAAGAATTCTTGATCTTGTACAGGTTCAAAACTCTGAGGAAATTACAATTCATTTTCTGAATAAACAGGCCGGTAGAGATAGACAGCATTGTCTGGTTCTTCTTAAGAAATATGCATTCGAATCAGCTGCGGTGCTATTGTACAGACAACTTTGATGACCATGTGGACACTCAGTTTCGGTATCTTGTGATAACTACTGGGACCAAATTTCAACAACTGATGAAGCATACTGTAGATAAACACGATTACAGAAAACGTTAGCACCGAGAGATATCGCAAGGTTGAAGGTCACCGAGCATATGAGTATCTTATTTGTCACGAAATCTCGTTGGCTTTTGGCAGAGCAGTTGCACCTACATTTGTACACGTACATCTTGTTGTAGTGGGATATTGCCTTGTAGTTATTTACTCATTTATCGTGGCAGATACAATTGATTGCCTAAAATTAAGAATCTGTGTATAATACTGATACCATTACACATGTGACAAAACTCTTAATGACACAGCACTTTCCCACAAATTAGACTCTGCATCTACATCTGTTACCCGCACCTCACCTTGCGGGGTGTACCGGGGGTGCTTCGTGTATCACAATAGTAGGTCTTCCTGTATATGTATACGTAGTACGTTGCTTCCGTTTATGTCGAGGGCCAATTGCCGCTCTCTAGACCATGCGATGATCCTCTGCAGGTCTTCCAGCAATTCGCTACAGTTTTTTAGTGCTTTGGCTTCTGTGAATAAAACAGCATCGTCCGCGAAAAGTCTATGGAACCTCCTATATTGTCTGCCATGTCATTCATATACTTGGCGCAACACAACCAAAGGATCACTGTTTTTGAAACCCCTTAATTGTCTCCCATTGTTTCGCAAAAGTTTAAAATTTGGCTCAGGTGCCTCTGTAATGGTGCAAACGCGTGGCTCGCGTCGATCTCACCCTCGGACACGGTGACGATTCGGACAGCACTAGCGCCAGATTTCAATTTTACCACAATTCTGCCGAATTACAGTGTGGACGTGTCACGAGATGGGAAAGTCATCACACCCCTCTTATCCACATTTCAGCCCTTCGTTTGACGCCTCTCCGATCGAGGTCAAAACCGCAACGCCCAGTGTTGAAATTACGTGCGTTTCTTATAGATTGCCGAGGAAAACATTTCAAACACGCCAACGCTCGGAATAGACACGGAAAGGCCACCGGAGATGGCATAAAGGGTGCCAATGAAACCACCCCTTTCGTATGGGAATTAATTTTCGCACATTTCACGTCCTACTGTACACCGCGCTGCAGTCGTCTGTCGTTTTCGAGCGCAAAGTGTGTGAAAATTAACACCCCTAGGGAAGGGGTGGTTGTACTGGCGCTCTTTATGCCACCTTATGAGGCCTTTCCGTACCAATTCTGAGCGATGACATCTTGTTGTTTGAAGGTTGGAGGCACATTTGAGAGAAATTTCAAATTTCTGCTTCGCAATGGGAGACAGATATGAGGTTTGAAAAAAAGTGGTCCTCCGTGTTGTGCAGTGTATGTTCCGGAAAGTAATGGCCCTGACACACTGTTTGGTATGCTCCAAGTTAATTTTGCATCTGAAGACTTCTCTCTGTTGAAAATGACATTCCTGCTGTGTTCTCTTTGCTAGAAACTCTTCCATCGAATCACACAGTTGGTCTGATATTCCGTAAGCTCGTAGTTTGTTCATTAGGTAGCAGTGCGGAACTGTATCGAACGCTGTACGAAGTCAAGGACGTGGCATACACCTGAGCGCCATATCTACAGCTTTCAAGGTCTCTTAGACAAACAGTGAGCTGAACTTAACACGATCATCGTTTTCGGAACCGATGTTTACTCCTGAAGAGGAGATTTTCGGTGTCCAAAAATACGTGAGCATAAAGCATGTTACAAAATAGATATGAGCCTATTGTTTTGTGCATCTGTTAAACGACCCATATTGAAAATGAGATTCACTTGTGGTTTTCTCCAATCAGGAACACTTCGCTCTTCCAGATACCAACAGTACACTGCTGCTAGAAGAGAGGCATATTCCATGTAGAATCCTATTGGTGTCGCGTCCAGTGGCCTTTCCTCTGTTGAGAAATTTCAGTTGAATTTCTGTTCCATGGTCACTTATTTCGATATCAGCCATTTTGTTGTCCGTGCAACGATGTAAAGAAGGCGCTACAGTGCGAGCTTCCTCTGTGAAACAGTTTGGACAAAAAACGTTCAGCATTTCAGCATTTTCTATGTCACCCTCCGTTTCGATGGTCAGTGACTGTGCTCAAGGCTTAGATTCGTTTACTGATTTAACATAAGACCAAAACTTCTTAAGATTCTCTGTCAAGACTGTGGACAGAATTTTATTTCCGAATTCGTTGAACGCTTCACGCATGGTTCTCCTTAAGCTAATTTTGGCTTAGTTTAGTTTTTGTTTATCTGTGAGCCGTTTTTCTCCGTGTTCTGACTGGTTCAGTGTGCCCTGCCACGAATTTCTCTCCTGTGCAGCCTTTTTATTTCCGAGAAGCACTTGCACCCTACATCCTCAATTATTTACTGGACGCATGCCAATCTCTGCCTTCCCTTACAGTGTTTATCTTCTACACCTCCCTCTTGTATCATGGAGGTCATTCCCTGACGTCTTAACATATGTCCTATCATGCTCTCCCCCCCCCCCCCCTCCCCCCCTTCCCTTTGTCAGAGTTTTCCTCACGTTTCTTCCTTCGTCAATTCTGCAGTGAAGAACCACCTCGTTCCTAACCTTATCAGTCCACCCGATCTTAAACACTAATTTTGTAGGCCCACATCTCATACAGTTCGACTCTTCTGTCCGTTTTCCTCATTGTCCACGATTCACTACCATTTGAGCCTGGGCTCCAAACGTACGTTCACAGAAATATCTGTCAAATTAAGGCCTTGTGAGTAGTATAGTTGGGCTGATTCCAACGCGATTTTCTGGGATGCTGACACCATCGATGAGTCGTGGGTTTTCCTCACCCACTCCTCTGACAAAGGCCAATTGCCCTAGGTATGAAATTGTGGGAACTTTATGTTTTGATGGGAAATTCAAAATTCTGGCAGGAAACTAACTGTGGAAGTAGGGCTGTTGTCCGAAGTATAAACTGGCGGGAAATTCAAATCAGTGCATTGTCATGCTGGTTGCCATGGAATACTGGGACATGTTCTGAGACGTCAGAATACAAGACGACGATGCAAGATGGCCGACCTGAATAAAATATGGCGAACACAAGATGACCCACCTGGATTTCTGGTACGGTCTGTCACAACCAAGACTTCGAAAACTGGCGCTAACTTGATAAGACATCAGAATATGAGATGGCGATGCAAGATGGCTGGCCTGGAATACTGCTGGTGGAAATCTAAGACCCTGAATACTGAGACAGGCTTTATGACACCAGAACCAAAGTTCCAGAATACTGGCACTGAAACATCTGAAACAAAGCATGTTTGTGCAGGTCCAGCCCTGTGACATGTTTTCCCCTGCTACTATTCACTTAAAAGTGTATGGTCACTACTTCTCTCAGCTTAGTTTAGTTGTTTCCACCTAATCTCCTTAACACAACACTGGGAGTGAAAGGCTCTCACTCAGAGGCGTATGGCTATCTATAGAATTCCTGCATACTACTACTCCTGACTTCAATTCCTCTAACTTGGCCAGGAATGACCCCAGTAACAGTTCCGTACTGCGTACTGTTGATTCGTTTGCCTCGTGGAGTGTAGGATAGAACTACAGCCACACCCCTTGTCTATGATTAACTACCCATGTGCTATGTTTAAAACAAATACAGGGTGTAGGATGGTAACAATCCACCTTTTTTTTTTTTTTTTTTTTTTTTTTTTTTTTTTTTTTTTAATGAACAAATACCTGGCTGGAGAGATGTCCCCTGTCCATGGTCACAGAGTTGGCGGTGAAGTCTGCTCACAGCTATGCCACCACACACTGCTGACACCGGAAGACAGAAGAACTGCAGGGTCCTCTGTGCTGTGTAAGACAATAGGGTCCCAAGTTAAAGTAATGGGAAACACGAAAACTTTGCACCTACACCCATGTGACAGGTAAGGGGTAACAGTGATGGGAATGAGGGAGGAATGTTGTGACTGAGAAGCAACAGATATATGCTGCAGCCACATCTACTCAACAGGAAATGAGAGAGGAATGCTGCCACAGCTAGTGAGAAGCACCAATAATCTATAACTTACCTACCTACATACATACATACATATTTTCATTCTGCTGGAAACAATCGAGATGTACACTCATCCTGCTGATGATGGACTCTTGTGCACAGGCTCTGAAGTAAAGGTGTTGAGTGGTTGTTGTTCTTCTTAGAGTGGTTGTTGTTCTTCTTAGAGTGGTTGTTGTTCTTCTTAGAGTGGTTGTTGTTCTTCTTAGAGTGGTTGTTGTTCTTCTTAGAGTGGTTGTTGTTCTTCTTAGAGTGGTTGTTGTTCTTCTTAGAGTGGTTGTTGTTCTTCTTAGAGTGGTTGTTGTTCTTCTTAGAGTGGTTGTTGTTCTTCTTAGAGTGGTTGTTGTTCTTGTTCTTGGGGTGGTTGTTGTTCTTGTTCTTGGGGTGGTTGTTGTTCTTGTTCTTGGGGTGGTTGTTGTTCTTGTTCTTGGGGTGGTTGTTGTTCTTGTTCTTGGGGTGGTTGTTGTTCTTGTTCTTGGGGTGGTTGTTGTTCTTGTTCTTGGGGTGGTTGTTGTTCTTGTTCTTGGGGTGGTTGTTGTTCTTGTTCTTGGGGTGGTTGTTGTTCTTGTTCTTGGGGTGGTTGTTGTTGTTCTTGTTCTTGGGGTGGTTGTTGTTGTTCTTGTTCTTGGGGTGGTTGTTGTTGTTCTTGTTCTTGGGGTGGTTGTTGTTGTTCTTGTTCTTGGGGTGGTTGTTGTTGTTCTTGTTCTTGGGGTGGTTGTTGTTGTTCTTGTTCTTGGGTTGGTTGTTGTTGTTCTTGTTCTTGGGTTGGTTGTTGTTGTTCTTGTTCTTGGGTTGGTTGTTGTTGTTCTTGTTCTTGGGGTGGTTGTTGTTGTTCTTGTTCTTGGGGTGGTTGTTGTTGTTGTTCTTGTTCTTGGGGTGGTTGTTGTTGTTGTTCTTGTTCTTGGGGTGGTTGTTGTTGTTGTTCTTGTTCTTGGGGTGGTTGTTGTTGTTGTTCTTGTTCTTGGGGTGGTTGTTGTTGTTGTTCTTGTTCTTGGGGTGGTTGTTGTTGTTGTTCTTGTTCTTGGGGTGGTTGTTGTTGTTGTTCTTGTTCTTGGGGTGGTTGTTGTTGTTGTTCTTGTTCTTGGGGTGGTTGTTGTTGTTGTTCTTGTTCTTGGGGTGGTTGTTGTTGTTGTTCTTGTTCTTGGGGTGGTTGTTGTTGTTGTTCTTGTTCTTGGGGTGGTTGTTGTTGTTGTTGTTCTTGTTCTTGGGGTGGTTGTTGTTGTTGTTGTTCTTGTTCTTGGGGTGGTTGTTGTTGTTGTTGTTCTTGTTCTTGGGGTGGTTGTTGTTGTTGTTGTTCTTGTTCTTGGGGTGGTTGTTGTTGTTGTTGTTCTTGTTCTTGGGGTGGTTGTTGTTGTTGTTGTTCTTGTTCTTGGGGTGGTTGTTGTTGTTGTTGTTCTTGTTCTTGGGGTGGTTGTTGTTGTTGTTGTTCTTGTTCTTGGGGTGGTTGTTGTTGTTGTTGTTCTTGTTCTTGGGGTGGTTGTTGTTGTTGTTGTTCTTGTTCTTGGGGTGGTTGTTGTTGTTGTTGTTCTTGTTCTTGGGGTGGTTGTTGTTGTTGTTGTTCTTGTTCTTGGGGTGGTTGTTGTTGTTGTTGTTCTTGTTCTTGGGGTGGTTGTTGTTGTTGTTGTTCTTGTTCTTGGGGTGGTTGTTGTTGTTGTTGTTCTTGTTCTTGGGGTGGTTGTTGTTGTTGTTGTTCTTGTTCTTGGGGTGGTTGTTGTTGTTGTTGTTCTTGTTCTTGGGGTGGTTGTTGTTGTTGTTGTTCTTGTTCTTGGGGTGGTTGTTGTTGTTGTTGTTCTTGTTCTTGGGGTGGTTGTTGTTGTTGTTGTTGTTCTTGTTCTTGGGGTGGTTGTTGTTGTTGTTGTTGTTCTTGTTCTTGGGGTGGTTGTTGTTGTTGTTGTTGTTCTTGTTCTTGGGGTGGTTGTTGTTGTTGTTGTTGTTCTTGTTCTTGGGGTGGTTGTTGTTGTTGTTGTTGTTCTTGTTCTTGGGGTGGTTGTTGTTGTTGTTGTTGTTCTTGTTCTTGGGGTGGTTGTTGTTGTTGTTGTTGTTCTTGTTCTTGGGGTGGTTGTTGTTGTTGTTGTTGTTCTTGTTCTTGGGGTGGTTGTTGTTGTTGTTGTTGTTCTTGTTCTTGGGGTGGTTGTTGTTGTTGTTGTTGTTCTTGTTCTTGGGGTGGTTGTTGTTGTTGTTGTTGTTCTTGTTCTTGGGGTGGTTGTTGTTGTTGTTGTTCTTGTTCTTGGGGTGGTTGTTGTTGTTGTTGTTCTTGTTCTTGGGGTGGTTGTTGTTGTTGTTGTTCTTGTTCTTGGGGTGGTTGTTGTTGTTGTTGTTGTTGTTCTTGGGGTGGTTGTTGTTGTTGTTGTTCTTGTTCTTGGGGTGGTTGTTGTTGTTGTTGTTCTTGTTCTTGGGGTGGTTGTTGTTGTTGTTGTTCTTGTTCTTGGGGTTGTTGTTGTTGTTGTTGTTCTTGTTCTTGGGGTGGTTGTTGTTGTTGTTGTTCTTGTTCTTGGGGTGGTTGTTGTTGTTGTTGTTCTTGTTCTTGGGGTGGTTGTTGTTGTTGTTGTTCTTGTTCTTGGGGTGGTTGTTGTTGTTGTTGTTCTTGTTCTTGGGGTGGTTGTTGTTGTTGTTGTTCTTGTTCTTGGGGTGGTTGTTGTCGTTGTCGTTCTTGTTCTTGGGGTGGTTGTTGTCGTTGTCGTTCTTGTTCTTGGGGTGGTTGTTGTCGTTGTCGTTCTTGTTCTTGGGGTGGTTGTTGTCGTTGTCGTTCTTGTTCTTGGGGTGGTTGTTGTCGTTGTCGTTCTTGTTCTTGGGGTGGTTGTTGTCGTTGTCGTTCTCGTTGTCGTCGTTCTTCTTGGAGTGGTTGATGATGATGATGATGATGATGATGATGATGATGATGATGATGATGATGTTACTATGCTTGGAAATTTCATCACAAAAATGTGTGTGAAGCAGATGGTGGTAATAACACAATGAATACTACAGAGCCGTCAGTCATACACATGAGGTTATATGCAGAAGCCATGTAGCATTGACGTTTGAAAATGAGGCACACTTACACCTATTTACAAGCTGAATTGTAACCATCAAGATCACAAATACATATAGCAAATAAGTATGATATTTTCACATGACAGTTCAATCACGTACTACATGTATGATGCCTGCCGCTATTTAGAAATGAATGCTACAGGTGTTAAATATGCACCATGGAAGTTCCATGACATGATGGCAGATTCAGATGGCTGTGTAATCTAGGTGCAAGTGACTGACTGCACTGTGTGCACTGGCCCACACATTTCTGGTCATCAGCACCGCTGTTGGTGGGGTCAGTCACTGGCACGCCAAAGCGGAAGATTCGTATTTACAGAATGCTCCCACTTTCACTGCCTGATCTCTGTTAGGTTCCCAACAGCACTTTTATGTTATTGTGTTCATGTTCTCTCCTTCAAATGGATCTAGCAACCTGTGCTGTGTCAGTTGTGATAGCTATAGTCATCTACCACCAGTTGGCACTGCACCCTGTTGGTGGTGGCAGTTCAGTTTTCTGTCTTGAAATGTGATGTAAGAATATGGGGTACACCATTACACTAATAGAAAATTTTATCCTTTCTGGTCATATGTATACGCTGCATTTTGACACTTAGGATTCAACTTTTAAATAGTTACAAACATTCTTCGTTCTCAAAAGTCCATGCTACATCGCCCTGTCTTCAACAAATAATGTGTCAAAAGATACTCTATCCAAGGTTGTGAACAAAGAGTGTAATCCCCCCTCCCACCACCTTTAATAACAACATGGTATTTGCTAGGAACTCATCAATTAATTCATAATTCCCCATAAAGATTCCATATTTTGCTCATGTTGTAACGTCTCACAACTCAACACATAATTTTGCTGTGTTGGTTCACCTCTTTTCAGTGTAATGATTCTGTGATAAATGGAGTAGATAAGCTCTTGATTGGTTGAAAGGGAGGATATGCATGTCGTAGTTATTCTGTCTCCAGAAAGGGTATATGAAGTTCTCCAAAACTGAACAGCCAACTAGTGCTAATGATATTTACCTTTGGTTGTTTGATTCAACACTGATACTTCGCACAGTACATTTTACATTTCTGCTAAAACCTGGCTCACAGAACAGATGCAGTTCTGACATATAATCATACTATCCACTGAATTATCACATTAAGGTATTCACATTTCTACCACAGACCCAAACCCTCAACAACTTGGAAGCTGGATGTTCAATACATATTTCTGATGATCAGTGGTGGATAATTTTTTCATCTTTCTTGAGACTCTCACATGCACAGAAGATAGGAATGCAAAACACACACAATGCAAAAATACTGATGGTGATTTAAAGTTGTCCAACAGTACTTAAGCATACATTCAGCTGGCAAGTTCTACACATTATGGTTGCGAACTTTAAGTGGGTGAAATTACTACCTTGTACACCAAATACAACATTGATTCTGTCTGACACAATCCATTTATAGGTTACCAGATGTGTACAACAGCAACTGTTTACAAAAGTCATAACTGACTACAGTTTGAAAATTCTGGTGCATTCACATCACGACCTGTAAAATGATAGTCAGCAATGGTAAACATATGTGATGAACTAGCAACATCTTATGAGAGCAATAGTCTGTCCCTTTTTTGCTGTGACATTTCAACATAAAAAGGTGTCTCCTCTGTTAGACCACAGCAAATTACAACACAAAAAACGCTCACCAGACTGCAGCACACCTTGTGTTTAACATTGTCCAGAAGTCAGGAATGCTAATTTTGTGTTCCAACAAATACTTGACTACTTAATTGAAGAGTATTTAAGACATGTCCACCATAAGCACTCTCTCCATAGTGATCCTTATTGGAGAGCACAAGTTTCACAGGTTCACCACAATTGAACTCTTAAAGTTATGTGGAGGAGGTGAGTATTTGTTGTCCCGTTGCTCCATAGCAAGTGGAATAGAAAAAAGGCTTACTATCCATCAAGAATATATTGGAGCAAGACAGCACCAAAGTCTTAAAACACACCCCAAAACCACACCTCCCATTTCTGACCAGTTGTAAGATGGGTCTGTCTACGTATCCAGTGTTGCTGATCAGCAAGCAAACAATGTCAGGTGAAAATAACATGCCATAAATTCATAGCAGATACTTTGTTGTGGGTCACTTTACTATGGCTTGTGGCTTATCAAAGGCGATGTGAATTTCTGTAGTTTCCAATAACACAATAAGTCCACAATAATTCCTCATGATCTTGCACATAAATTATAAGTGTTTTACATTGTGCATAGCACATCTAAGATTTCCAGTTGATTTCTATCCATGAGTTATCCGTAGCATCCAGGCTTACTACACATCAAGAACAAAGTGTCTGCTATAAATCTATAGCACATTATTCACATCCAGCATTCCAACATAGTAAGCCACAGAGCAGGGTAACACTGTTTCAATGATGTCATCCTGCATGTTTTTAAGTTTAGAATCCATGACATATTCGATGACGTCAGAATCAAAGACTGCTCACCTAGGGATGAGAGTGCAACCCAAAATAGTTGTTCCAGTTCCTGATGTAATGTGAAATAATCACACAAATTGACACAGAGAAATTCCTCAATGCTTTGAATATACAATGTGTGATAAAGAAACAATATAGCTCACTCTCTCCCATTCCTTTTGTCATTTGGCAGCTTCCAACTTCAATAGGGAATGCAATTTGATTTTCCAATTTTGTGTTTGAAACCATAGAATGTAAAGTATAAAAATGTTCCCCACCAGTCTGCTTCAGCCAAAATGTAGTCACAGTCAATATATTCACTTTTCTAAGGTGGCCATTCGTAGCTTAGCAGAAGCAGCATGAGAGTCTTGTACTTAAATGCTGCATGTCTCTCTTAACATGATAAAGCAGCCTTTTCATTGCATACTAGATGAAAGGAGGAAAGTGCCAAATGTTTGTGATTTGAGAAGACATGCAGGTCAGATGCATGTCTCTTGGTAATGCCAGAAGGCAAGGTCATAAGCTGATGGGGAGAGCTGATGGGGAGAGCTGATGGGGAGAGCTGATGGGGAGAGCTGATGGGGAGAGCTGATGGGGAGAGCTGATGGGGAGAGCTGATGGGGAGAGCTGATGGGGAGAGCTGATGGGGAGAGCTGATGGGGAGAGCTGATGGGGACACCTTTGTCTCAATGAACCCTAAGTTTTTTGTACAGCATTTATAGCACAAGTTTGACAAGGTGGAGGGCTTGTCCAAAATGCGGTCATGGTCAGTCTTGATAAAAATGACATCCTCTGCCCAGTCATGGGCATTACTCGCTTGTAACAAGCTCAGGCTGGGAGATGTTTCCATTACCATCGTGCCTCATAAGAGCTTAAATATGGTATTATATTCCACAGCAACCTTCTTTTGCAGTCTAACGATAAGCTGCACGCCAACAACTTTGAGCGACGAGGAGTTCATTTCATCCGGTGCTTGCATCGGGGTCCGAGGGATAATCAGGTTGCCACTAGAGCCTTCATCTTGGCTTTCAAGGGTGACACATTGACCAGAAGGTCACTCGATGTGGTGCTTTAAGTGCTGGAAGTTCAGCCATATGTCATCCTGCTGTATTTCCAGTATCACATGTCAAGAGTGTAGATGTCCATCCCATCCCAATGCTCCATGTGCCCTGCCTCCCATCTGCAGAGAGCATCATTCCCCTTCCTCACCATACTGCAGGATTTTACAGCTAGAAAGGAAAATCGTACAATACAAGACCCTGGACCAACTGACCTACACTGAGGCCAAGAGGAAATTTTAGTGCCTATGACCCACCTCATATGCCACCTCTATAAGAACAGTTGTAACTCCATCAGTTCCGGTGAGTTCCATTCGGCTCTCAGAGCCGGAAGACTACACCTGCCCCTTGATGGTGGAGGGAATTTCCCGCCCTGTTGCTCCTGCACCACCTGCTTCAGGAGCAACATCCCCCATGATTGGGGATGTCCATCCCAACTTCTAAGCTGGAGAAGTATAAGTCATCTTCGGCTTCTCATGCTAGGAAGGGGTCCCTTGGGTCATTCCCTTCCCAGATTTCTGCTAGTGGGAAAGATGACACCTGCCAGGGGCTGAAGACCTCCAAAGCAGCTGTCATAGGGCTTCACGCCCATTCTCAGTCCCAGAGACTGAGTCAGTGAAGTCCTCCCAGCCAGGGAAACCCAAGGAGCAGAGAAATAAATCTAAAAAGAAGACCCCTAAGACCAAACAAATTGTGGTGACACCCACACCACCACTACCTAAAAGCTCTGCGTCTGAGGATGAGGTGGAGATTCTGGCATCACAATGGATACAGACTGCTCCGGCAATAAGTCGATGGCAGCAGGTGACTGAGGCATAAACTGCCTCATTGAATGTCCCATGCCTTCCCAGTCTCACGATGACGTCTTCCTTCAGTGGAATTGCAGCGATTTTTTCCACCACCCCGCTGAGCTTCGGCAACTGTTAATCTTTGCGAGGTGCCGGGGTGGAGAAGAGTTTGTACCTCTTTAATTCAAATGAATTTTGCATGAGAACGAGACACGCACTCGACCCCCTCCTTATCTACCAGCTAATTATTTGTGCGCACAATGGTAACGGAAGGAAATGATGGTGGACCCTGCTAGTTGGTAAAACGAGGAGTGCACACTCACAATAATTTAATAAAAATCATAATCTACTCAAAAAAGAGAGAACTTTATCATAATAAACAACAGGAAATACAATTCTGCCTATATCTATGAAATGTGTGGATTAAAAATTACAATGAGATTTATTATACATCAGAACATAAATGCACACGATTGTCAACACACACAGTAGGTTAAAGGATAGGGAATACTGAAATATTTTGGGAATAAGAGTTGGCTCAAGAACAAGGGGCTCCTACTTTCTGCGATGCAATAGATTGGAGGTCCTAATGAATCAAATATTAATCTCCCGACTATATAGCAGTATCGCAATTAGTAGTGAGAGCTCAAATGGGATCACATGGAGAAACAAGCAAGCTGGACTTGTAGCAAAGTGAGCACATGTGCTGCTGAGGATTCAGTATAAAATTGATAAGGTCCTACAATGCCGGAGCCCCAAAATACTGTACTAGTACTGAAATCTGCAGCACGGTGTTAGTAGGCAGCATCCTGATTATGTAGGTGCCAACTTCTGCTGTGCAGCAACTCTGTGTCATCCCCTGGCCTCGAAGGCTGTCTGAGAATTCTAAGTTCTTCTGAAAAAAGTGACCAAGTCGCAAGACTGTCAAACTCTGAAGATCAGATCCAGAAACCCCTGCCCGTGCAACGCAGGAGCGAAGCCAACATTGCTCTACTCCCTACTCTCCTCAAAAACTGCAAATCAGCATTCAGTTCTGATGCCAAAATTCCCCCACACTGTCTCAGAACATCATTCGCACCAATAGCAACCATCCCCTCCAATTTTGAGCAGGTCTTTATGACATCAACTAGCCTCAGTTTAAGTTGACCAATCATGTCTCTGCTATTCAGGTGAGGGCACTGAAGTTCCCGGCTATGAAAGCAACCTGCCTAGACCACCAGCCATCCAGTGCCAGACAGCCGCACCTAGCAGGGCACAGTCCACAAGTATTCTAACAATCAAGAGGACAATGCAGTCAGTCGGTGCCAGGAATCTTCATTCCAGACATGCCGGAATGGTAAACACACAAACTGCAGCGACATTCAGACGTCACGCAGGTCATTTCGCCCTGCATACAATAGGCGAGACTCGACTGGTGTCAGTTGTTCCGCCAGGCACTTAAGCCCATTGTATGAACCCCTCAGAATTCAGGGAAGTGCAGCCCCCAACCGGAAATGCCATGTGCCACTTCCTCCAATACTTGCCTCACTAAGGCCACCCAGGGAACTAACCCAACATGTTTAGGTGTTTAGGAATCAAGTGAAAAGTATTTTTTGAGACCTCAGTACAAATAATCTCATTACAATAACCTTATTTGGTCTGTTACTACCGTGCAATGACATAGAACATTAATAAAATTGATGAAAATGAGAGGAGACATTCAAGAGGGCATGAAATCTCTCAGCTTTACACCTGCTTTTTGCATTGCCCTCCAGGAAACCTGGTTCCTGGCAATGAAGACCTCTGCCCTTCACAGCTACAGGGGATATTAAAAGAATTGTAACAAATATAACTGAGTGTCAGGTGGAGTTTGCGTTTATGTCCCAAACTCAGTATCTAGTGAGCTTGTATCCCTTCAAACTCCTCTTGAAGCTGTGGCTGTCAGGATACGGACGACACAGGAAATAACTATCTGCAACATATCTGCCTCCAGATGGTTTGGTACCCCTGAACATACTGGCTGCACTGATTGATCAATTCCCTAAACTTTTCCTATTTCAGGGACATTTTAACGTGCACAACCCCTTGCGGGGTGGCGCCATGGTTACTGGCCAAGGTAGGGAGGTCAAAAATTTACTGTAACAACTCGATCTCTGCCTTTTAAATACAGGTGTCCCCACACATTTCTTTGTGGCACATGGCACATATTCAGCAATTGATCTCTGTTTGCAGTCCTGGCCTTCTCTCATCTATCCACTGGAGAGCACATGACTACCTGTGTGGTAGTTACTACTCCCCCGGCATCATGTGCACAGATGCCTACCCAGATGGGCTTTAAGCAAGACAGACTGGGTAGCCTTCACCTCTGCTGTCACAGCTGAATCTCCCCCAACATGGTGCCATCAATGTTGTGATTCAGCAGGTCACTACAACAATAATTTCTGCAACAGAAAACACGATCCCTCGCTCTCTAGGGTACCCCCCCCCCCCCCCCCCCCCCCCCCCCCCCCCCCCCCCCAATGAAATTCAGTCCCTTGGTGGTGGCCGGAAGTCGCTGAGGCAATTAAAGAGTGTTGGTGAGATCTACAGCAACATAAGTGGCACCCTTCCCAAGAGCACCTAATGGCCTTTAAGCGACTCCATGTCCGTGTTTGCCTGCTTATATAACGGTGGAAGCAGGGGTGTTGTGAGAGGTACGTGTCGACCGTTGGGTACCATACATCACCTTCCCAACTCTGGACGAAGGTAACACATCTTTTTGGGCACCAGACCCCAACAGGTGTCCCTGCCATTAACTTTAATGGCGTGCTCTCTACCGACGCAAGCATGATTGCCAAGCACTTTGCTGAGCACTATGCTTGAGCCTCTGCGTTTCGTACTCTCAAACAGTGGATGGAAAGGAAAGTCCTCTGGTTCACTACACGCCACAGTGAACCCTATCACACTCCATTTACAGAGTGGGAGCTCCTCCGCACACTTGCACATTGCCCCAACACAGCTCCTGGGCTGGATTGAATCCATGCTCAGATGATGAAACATCTCTCATCTGATTACTAGCAACACTTCCTCACCATCTTCAACCGGACCTGGTGCGATGGCATCTTTCCATCGCAATGGCAGGATTGCACCATCAGTCTGATGATCAGACCTGGTCAGTACCCACTTAATGTGGATAGCTACTGGCCCATCAGCCTAATCAACGTTCTTTGTAAGCTGCTGGAACATAAGGTGTGTCGGCAGTTAGGTTGGGTTGTGGAGTCATGTGGACTGGCTCCATGTCAGGGCAGCTTCCACCAGGGTCGCTCTACCACTGATAAACTTGGATCCCTTGAGTCTGCATCTGAATGGCCTTTTCCAGATGCTAACATCTGGTTGCGGTCTTTTTTGACTTGCATAAAGCATACGACATGACCTGGTGGCATCATATCCTTGCCAAATTGTGTGAGTGGGGTCTCCGGGGCCTGCTCCCGATTTTTATCCAAAACTTCTTATCGCTCCATACTTTCCATGTCCAAGTTGGTGCCTCCCATAGTTCACCCCCATAGTTCACCCCCATAGTCAGGAGAATGGCATTCCACAGGGTTCCATATTGTGTGTGTCTCTATTTTTAGTAGCTATCAATGGCCTAGCAGCAGCTGTAGGGCTGTTGGTCTCCCCTTCTCTATATGCAGATGACTTCAGCATTTTGTATTGCTCCTCCAGTACTGGTGTTGCTGAGCGTTGCCTACAGGGAGCCATTCACAAGGTTCAGTCATGGGCTCTAGCCCACAGCTTCTAGATTTGAGCCCCGAAGTCATGTGTCATGCACTTCCGTCAGTGTTGTACCGTTCATCCGGAACCTGAACTTTATCTTAATTATGATCCACTCCCTGTAGTGGAGATGTATCAATTCTTAGGGCTGGTTTTTGACAACCAATTGACTTGGCTACCTCACCTTCATAAACTTAAGTGGGAGTGCTGGCAGCACCTCAGTGCCCTCTGCTGCCTGAGCAACACCAACTGGGGTGCAGATCACTCTATGCTGCTGCAGCTGTACAGAGCCCTTGTTCAATCCTGCCTTGACTGTGGCAGTCTGGTTTATGGTTCAGTGGCGCCCTCAGTGTTGTGTTTCCTCAACCACAGTGCAGCACTGCGGCATTTGCCTGGCGACAGGAGCTTTTAGAATGAGTCTGGTGACCAGTGTCCTGGTGGAGGCCAGAGTCTCTCCATTGCGGATCTGACGTGCACATCTGCTTTCCAGTTATGTTGCACACATTTGTAGTTGTCCTGAGCATCTGAATTACAGTCTCCTTTTCCCACTGGCAGCAGTTCATCTCCCACATCGGTGGCCCAGGTAAGGGCTCACAATTGCAATCCATGTGTGATCCCTTCTCTACAAAATGGAGTCCTTCCCTTTTGAACCTCTACTTGAGGTCCAATCACATATACCTCCAGGTGTACACCTCGGCCAAAGCATTGTCTGGACCTTTTGCATGGCCCTAAGGATTCCGTTAATGCCACCTCTCTCCGTTGTCACTACCTCTCGATTCTTGATGTGTTCTGGGGCACTGAAGTTGTGAAGTTGTTTACACTGCTGGCTCAAAGGCTGATGGTAATGTTGGCTTTGCCTATGTCCTCAGAGGCCATATTCAACAGCATTCCTAGCCCGCTGTCTGAAGTGTATTCACTGCAGCGCTTGTGGCCATATTTCGTGCACTTCAGTACATCTGTTCCTGTTCTGGTGGGTCGTTTCTCCTCTGTTCTGACTCCCTGAGCATCTTGCAAGCTGTCAACCAGTGCTACCCTCGCCATCCTTTGGTAGTGAACATCCAGGAGTCCATCTCTGCCCTGGAATCGTCCAGTCATTCAGTGGTGTTTGTGTGGACCCCAGGACATGTTGGAATCCCAGGCAACTAACTTGTTGACAGGCTGGGCAAACAGGCTATGTGGAAACTGTTCCTGGAGATGGGCAGATCTGAAACTGACCTGCATTCTGTGTTATGCCACAAGGTTTTTTGGCTTCGGGAGATAGAGTGGCATAACAGTATGCACAACAAACTTTGTCCCATTAAGGAGACTGTGAATGTGTGGAAGTTTTCCCTGCAAGCTTATCGCAGGGAATCATTTGTCCTTTGTCGACTCCACATTGGCCATACGTGGCTCACAAATGGTTACGTCCTCCATCGTGAAGATCCACCTCAGTGTCGCTATGGCCCCCAAATGACAGTCATCCACCTCTTGCTGGACTGCCCACTTTTAGCCACTCTGCAGTGGACTTCTAACTTTCCCAGCACCCTACCTTTGGTGTTGGACGACAATGCCTCAACAGCAGCTTTAGTTTTATGTTTTATTCATGAGGATGGGTTTTATCATTGATCTAAGTTTTAGTTCATTTCCTTTGGCCCTCTCTGTCCTCCACCCTAGTGCTTTTAGGGTGGAGGTCTTAATGTGTTACAGAGTGGCTGTCTTCTCCTTTTTATTCTCGTGATCAGCTAACCATGGTAATCTGATTTCTTGTTTTTAATCCCCTCTCCCTGTTTCTTGCGTGTCTCTGTGGTTTTCTTGTGCTGTTTTGTCTATGGTAGTGTTGTTTGTCCTCCTGTCATTCTCCTGGTTCTTTCTTTCTCCTGTTATTGTGTCGTACATCTTCTTTGTTTTCTTCTTTCCATTGAGTAATTGTTTTACTGGGATTAAGGGACTGATGACCTCGCAATTTGGTCCCTTTACCCCACATTGAAACCAACCAACCCATAATAATGAACACAGCTGATGGAGACTTCTGTCTCTGGAAGACATTCCCACACTGTAGACATGAGAATGATTGTCATAGCTGCCATAGAATTGAATCATTAGTGGGTAAATTTTAACATAAGACTGAAAGAAATCTTTGGCCATGATCTGCAACACCCAATCACTTTTTGTGCTGTACGTAGTAGTAGTTTGAGGCATTCTGAACCAACCTTTTCAAAAACACTCTGGTTTTTATTCAAGGGACATTTAACTAACAGAATACAGTGTGTTATAACAGTTGACTATAGTCAACCTCTTCTGTGAAGTGTAATTTCACATCAGCAGTTAGGCATGTACTTGATCCTACAACTGTCAGTCTGTCTGTTGTCATTAATCTTGTGTCTTATCAGATCTAGCTCACTTGACGGGGCAAAATAGGAGTCGGACATCACAAATCTATTAGAAGCATATGGGGTACCATATGTAGTGTCATGGCAATAGACACACAACAAAAAAAGTTCTACATCACCTCGGTTCTGAGAGTTCCGGAACCTGTACAGAAAATTGGAATAGAGATCGACATAAACGTCATTTCCACCCTTTTCATTGCTCATGAAAACCACACTTAGCATGTTGTACCACTATACAGCATGACCTTCAGTGGTGGCGGTCCATCTTGCTGTACACACTGGTTCCTCTAATACCCAGTAGCACATCCTCTTGCATTAATGCATGCCTGTATTCGTCATGGCATACTATCCACAAGTTCGTCAAGGCCCTGTGGGTCCAAATTTTCCCACTCCTGAATGGCGATTCGGCATAGATCCTTCAGAGTGGTTGGTGGGTTACATCATCCATAAACAGCCCTTTTCAATCTATCCCAGGCATGTTCAATAGGGTTTATGTCTGAAGAACGAAGAACATGCTGACAACTCTAGTCGAACAACATTGTTAAGCATATTCACAAGATGTGCATAATGGGGGCGCAAATTATCGACCATGAAGACGAATGCCTAGCCAATAAACTGCCAATATGGTTGCAATGTTGGTTGGAGGATGGCATTTACATATCGTACAGCCATTAGGGCGCCTTCCACAACCACCAGCGGTGTACTTTGACCCAACATAATGCCAGCCCAAAACAGCAGAGAACCTCTACTCTGCTGCTCTCACTGGACAGTGTGTCTAAGACATTCAGCCTGATCAGGTTGCCTCCAGACACGTCTCCAACGATTGTGTAGTTGAAGGCATATGCGACACTCATCGGTGAAGAGAATGTAATGCCAGTCCTGAGTGGTCTATTCGGCTTGTTGTTGGGCCCATCTATACCACACTGCATGGTTTCATGGTTGCAAAGATGGACCTTTCCATGGATGTGAGAAGTAAAGGTGCGCATCATACAGCCTATTGTGCACAGTTTGAGTCGTAACACAAAGTCCTGTGGCTGCACGAAAAGCATTATTCAACGTGGTGGCATTGCTGTCAGGGTTCCTCCAAGCCATAATTCATAGGTAGCGGTCATCCAGTGCAATAGTAGCCCTTGAGTGGCCTGAGCAAGGCGTGTCATTGACAGTTCATGTCTCTCTGCATCTCCTCCATGTCTGAACAACATTGCTTTGGTTCACTGAGATATGCCTGGATACTTCCCTCATCGAGAGCCCTTCCTGGCACAAAGTAACAATGTAGACACGATCAAACCATGGTAATGACTGTTTAGGCATGGTTGAACTACAGACAACACGAGCCGTGTACCTTCTTCCTGATGGAATGACTGGAACTGATCAGCTGTCAGACCCCCTCCATGTAATAAGTGCTGCTCATGCATGGTTGTTTACATCTTTGGGCGGGTTTAGTGACATCTCTGAACAGTCAAAGGGACTGTGTCTGTGATACAATATCCACAGTCAATGTCTGCCTTCAGGATTTCTGGGAACTGGGGTGATGCAAACTTTCTTGTTTTAATGTGTGTACATAGATCCCGAGGCTCGTAATATAGGAAGAATAACTACAAATCTGAAATCAACAAAACAGATGCAGCTTCAGCAGGACACAACACTTGTTCCTGACAAGCTCTATGATTGTTTCCAGACTTTGCTTTGACAAAGCATGCTGTTTCTATCCTACACTCCCCTATATCATCACCTTAGAGGTAGTGACCAGCAAGGGCATGTCTAAGCCAGATGCACATTCTATCAAGTACATACATCTGTGCTGCTCCCACCCCAATTCTGTTTAAAGACTACAAACACTCACCTCTAAAGTAACACAATAATACATGTTGCAGGGTAATGGTATTTCTATGACATTACCTGCACTGTTATTGACTTGCAATGGACCTCTTTCATTGAAGTGTCTTATAGTTGCCAATGTAATGACAGCGTAAGTCAGCCACTGACAAATGCACTTTATTTTGTAAGTTACAACCATAGTACTCCCATGTGCATCTTGTAATGTTGTAGAACAAGTCTGTATGTATTTCAATACATAATACCCCTAAACTGCTGTGGTATATGTTCTGTCATGAAAGGAAACATCTAAGAGTTAGATTTTCAGTTCTAGCTTCCAACAGATGACTATTATCAGGTATTTTCTTATCATATTCCTGCAGTAGTGGTGGGAAGAGCCTGTAACATATTGGACTGTCAAGAAGATATATTTCCGATGAGACAGTGAATAGAAGTTCGAAGTCAGAAAATAATGTAATAAACAAAATGTAGGTAGAACCTGTTGGAACGTAAGTTAAAGAGAGACAAAATTAGTGTCCTACCAATCTAAATTTGGTCATGTAAATCAAAGAGGAACCGAGATCTACTAAGATATTCCAGACAATTGTTCCATCAGAACATCAATTTTAACATCAGCCAAATACAATTTATACAGTATGATTGCAGGTCTTTTAGATACTTTCTTACTCATTTTAACTGGTACTCCTCATGTTATTACATTGTTACCCCATGTAGGAGAAATTATTTGCAGTCTTCACACTCTCTATCACAGAGATGGCCTTGACAAATTTACCATGTAGATAGCTGTTAAATGTACCATACACATTTCAAAAGTATTTTCATTCTACCAAGAAGATGAAGGTTGCCTGTACCATACAACAGTGTTTGGGGTAGAGAGGGAGGGAGAGGCTGCCCTTCTGTATCATGATGGCTGTGGGACCTAGGTGTGAGTGGTGCAAATGGTCGACTGTGCAGCATGTGCTGGCCTACAGGTTGCTGGTGATCAGCACTGCTTTTTGTGGGATTGGTTGCCGGTGTACCAAAGTAATCAATTCATAATACATTTACAGAGTGCTACTCTGCTTTCACCATGTGATCTATGTTAGGTTTATGACAGCACTCTCAAGTTCTTATGTTTTCATGCCCTGATCAGGTGGAGTTAGCAATCTGTGCTGTCAGTGATGATAGCTACAGTCATCTACCACCAGTTGACAATGCACTCTGTTGGTGGTGGCAGTTCAGTTCTTCATCTTGAATTATGATGTAAGAGTATGGTGTAGACCATTACACTCACATAAAATATCATACTTTCCTTTCACGTGTATTTATCATGTTTTGATGGATAGGATTCAATGTGTAAATATTTATAAGTGTATTTAATTTTCAGTGTTGATTCTATATGTCTTACACATATAGGTGCACGTGTATGATAGCTCTTCGGGCATATGAGGGTTATAACCCTCCTTCCTTTGGGAATAAGAACTGCCTGGGCTGCTCTCAGGGTTCAAATTTTGATAGGGAATAGTTCCGGTCATTTTCATCATCATCTTTGATGCCAGTCCTCACTATTTTTCATTGCTTTTGCCACCAGTGCCTGCTGGCCATCATCACTTTCACTGCCAGTCATCAACTTTGCACCAACATCTCACCCTCACCATTGACCGTCGCCAGCCTGCATCTTCACTGTCAATCTTTGCCTTCATAAGCATCACCACTGGTTCATTGCCTCATATTACACCTGATGTACCTGCTTCCATCCATCATTGCGGACCACCCTAACACGTCAGTAGTCTACACTTCTTCAGCTTCTGCTTGCACTGTCACCACATGGAGCATGTCCTCTAACCCAGCCCCCTACATCTAATCACCTTACCTACCACAGAGTTACATATGCAACTGTCTTTCTCTCTCCAGCTCCCCCTAACTTTTCTCTTCCACCCACAACTTGCCTGCCACCTCCACCACAGCCGCACATGCCACCACCCACTGATCTACAGGCGCAACAGATGATATCATAAGCATCACCTCACTGAGCCAGACAACCAGACTGTGCTGAAGGGCCTGCACAACTCCCATTAACATCTTCTGCAATGCTGTGTGTACGCTTGGACTTATTACAATATTAGTACCATCTAGAAAAAGAATCAATTGTGCTTGTTGTATATTAGACAGAAGATCGTTTACATATATGAGGAAAATAGTGGACCTGAGATTGAGCTTTGGCAAAATCCATACATGATTTTTCCCTAGACAGCATAATGTCCCAGGATTACTTTGGTTGAATTAGTAAGTACAACTCCGTGCATTCTTTTGGTTACATATGACATTATCGATTGACTGGCTGTATATCTTGGAGAATATTGTGCCCTAGAGAGTCGCAGAAAATACCAACTGGTGCTATTTTGTTATTCAATGCTTCTAAAATTCTCAGTAGAGTAGACATCATACCCACCACCCCCATCCCACAACTGTCCTTCCCTTCAAAAGCCATTAAGAAACACCTTCCCCTTCTATCCACACCTTCATTCGCTCTGACCCTGACCCAAAGTTCCTTAGACCCCAATCCCTCTCCATCAAACATCTATTAGGATCATTACGTATGTAGATTGTGGACAGTTGGGAATGTGGGTCTCACAGGAAGCGTGCAAGGGATAAGTCCCTGCAGTCGTGCTATTCATCTGTGTCCTTTGTGGCTCAGATGGATAAAGCATCTGCCATGTAAGCAGGAGATCCTGGGTTCGAGTCCCAGTCAGGGCACCCATTTTCAGCTGTCTCCATTGAGGTATATCAACAACACCTGTTGGCAGCTGAGGGTTTCATTTAAATATAATTTCTTAAAAGAAATACCTACCAAGCTTAAACATCCAACAAATCAACCCAAGAAAAGACTTTGTCTTACTCAAGTTCCTAAACCCCAACTTCTATACTGCTCTCCTCTCCAAAGTTCCTCACATTACCTTTGGTCTCAAAGCTTCCTTAACACCTATCACCACAACACACAAGGTCAAACAACCTCAACCTCCCTGCCCTCCTCCCACCCTCACCACAGTGATCACAAAGGTCAAACTGAGATAACAGATGAGGAAGTGGCACCTGAACTGAACAACAGCCCAGATTTAGAAGCCCAAAATGCTCTTTGGATCAATAACTACCTTGGCCCCATTCACTTTGTCCATGTCTTCTCTGAATCTGACATTGCCATAGACAATGTCCTTAAAGAAGGAGCCCCAATTTGCCAGTACCACCATGGGGTCAAACCTTCAAAACCTCATCGTCAGTTCCACCACTGCCCAAAATGTCTGTTACAATGATCACGTTATTACAGGTTGTAAAAACCCACCTACCTGTTCACACTGCAAAGTCTCCCATTTTCTTAAACAGTGCCCTAACCTAGCACCCCTCCTACCTGCAACACCTACCACCCCAACCACTTTGCGAAATGCAAAACTAAACCACAACCTGCCAAACCTGAGCTCGCTGTCAAAATCTGTCCCATTGATACTCCCTCCCCCCTCCCCCCATGCTACGCCACACTCCTGCTGAAGATCTCATCAAATTAATTACAATTGTCCTCTATAACATCCATCCATTCCAATATTGCCACACCCTACAAACAAACCTCCCTTGTTGCCCTCTCTATCTTCTATCTCAACAGCCAAGCTACATACTCCCACAACCAGGTCCACTCTGTATTCACCTGCCTCCACACCCTTTTCTAAACCTCCTCAGACCTCACCCACACAAACAAATCTTATCCCTTATAAAGGTGTGACACCACTACAAAATCCTGTACCATAACATCTTAACATCAGCTCCCTCACTACCAATAAACATCTTTTAATGCATACTCTATCCCAACACAAAGTCAATAAATTTATCCTTAAATGTGCCTCCAAGCCTATCACACCATCCTAACCTCCCCCTACATCTTCCACCAATCAACTCCCTTCCCCTGGCCAGAGGTGGAGTTGCAACTGGCCACAGCAAGAACATCCCTGTTCAGCCACGGCCCTTACACAATACTCCTACCAGACCCCTTATCTTTACCCTCTTTTTTTCAAACCCTAACCATTACCTGTGCCACCTTCTACATCTGACCTAATCACCCCATCCTCCTATGTGTTCACCCACATAGAGGATACCTTTCCACTTATATTATTGCTGCATATCTCAACATCCATAGTAGATCCCCACCAAATTCCAGCTGTGGTATCAGTTTACCAACTCATAGCAAGGTGGCATTATTCCCATACCACACCACTTCCGTCCTAAAAGCATCACCACCCCTGATTTCATCCTAGTATCTCCCAACCTCCTTGGATGCCAGAAGTCTCAATCCAAATTGAAATGACTACCTATCTATACTCCTCACCATCTCCTACGCCAATCCTCATCCCAGTGTACCCCATCCCAATCTCCATCCAAGAGATATCCAAGACTACTACTGCACCAACTGGATGGCCAGTGTGGGAATCCACAGACACACAGATTGGTAGCCATCCCTGTCCCTCCAGCAGCCTGAAGATATACCTTCCTGAAGCAGACCCTGCCAGATGTTACATCCACCCACATTCCTACCAAGACCATATATACACACCACGCATCCTCCCCCCACAAGCCCTACTACTCCTCTGAAAAGCCCATCATATGTACCATTTTTCCTTGCAACTTTATGACCAGGATCCAGTCACGTGCCACTGGCAAGCACAGATACATGTCAGAAATTTGTTAAATGCAAAAAATGTCAGGACTGGCATCAGTCATGCACCAAACTCAGTCCTACACTCTCCATTAACTCTTCCAAGTACTGGAAAGCATTCCATCGACTCACTGGCAGTAACCCCCATACCTTACTACCTGCTTCTCCATGATAACTAATCCTGACCTGACAACCTGAGCGGAGCTAACCATTTGGATTCCACCTGTCTGACATCATCTTCATCCCTGATGACCCGTATTATTATTACTCACTTCCCTACCATCCATGAATGTACAAATACCACTGTCCCACTCCTGCCTCCCAGCTTGCAGTACCAGGACAGCATACCACAAACAGAGTTATATCCATCAATTACAGCAAGCGAAAACAAACCAGTATTCTACAAAAAATGCAACACTTCCCCCAGTCACAACTGAATTACTTCTAGACACCTCAAATAATGTCTCCTCTCCTTTCTCATTACCCTTACAACCCTTTACACCACTATCTTCTTCACAGGTTACTGTCCTCAACAATGGAAAAGATCCAAACTCCTACTTTCCCTCAAACTCCACAAATCTCCTGCTGATACCTCCTCCAATCACCCGTCTGCCTTACCTTTAGTGTTTAGCAGGGTCTTTCAATCCATCTGCTCCCTATGCATCCCTCAACACTTGAGCCAACACCACCTTCTTCCCCTTAACCAGTGTGGCTTCTGTCCCAATCTCTCCTCTGAGCCAGCCGCAGTGGCCGTGCGGTTCTAGGCGCTGCAGTCCAGAACCGCGGGACTGCTACGGTCGCAGGTTCGAATCCTGCCTTCGGTATGGATGTGTGTGATGTCCTTAGGTTAGTTAGGTTTAAGTAGTTCTAAGTTCTAGGGGACTGATAACCTAAGATGTTAAGTCCCATAGTGCTCAGAGCCATTTGAACCATTTTTTTCTCTCCTCTGATGACCAGTTCCTGCAACTCTCCCGTCTCTACCCCACCAATTCAACTCCCAAAAAACTGCCATTTTTGTCTCCCTTGATCTAGAAATGCCTATGATGGCTTTCTGGTCTTCTTTTCAAACTCCAGACACACTCACTTCCAATGAACCATGTCCGCCTAATTGAAATCTTCCTATCTACTTGCCCGTTTTTTGTCTCTCTTAATAATACCAATTCCTGCACTTACCATGCCACTGCATGAATGCCCCCAAGGCTTTATCCTCTCTCCTATCCTTTATTTCCTCTACACTGCTGATATGCTTGAACCACCCCACCAGTCTACCTCCTTCAGTACGCTGATGACACCACTTTCCTCGTCCTCTGCCCTATGCTCCAGAAATCCCAACGATCCCTCCCAAATCCACCTGTCAGTTTACCTCCTTGTGCTATCAATGACTCCTCACAATCAACCCTTCCAAAACCCAGTCAATAATTATAGGATGAGCCACTTACACCTTCTGCCTCCATTATTTCTTCCTTAATATTTACTACTGTCCTATCCAGCTAACTAACACACTGAAATATCTAGAACTAACTCTCCATTGGCAACTAACATGGAAACCTCACCTACTAACCATCCAATGGAAAGGCCCACAGTAGACTAAAACTACTAACAGGCCAAATTTGGGGATTACACCCTTTCCACTATTCTTCACACCTACAGAACCCTGATCTGACCCATCCTCTGCTATGCAAATGTTATGTCTATCTCCATCCCACCAATGTTCTAAAAGTTCCTCCAATTCCTTGAACACCATGGACTCTGTCTTACTTTCTGCAGCTGTTTACCTTCCCCCAACCTGGATCCTCTACCATCTCATCAAATTGCCACCCCTCCTCACCCACATCACACCTCTGAATCTCCTATATTGTCCGCAAACTGATTTCCAACACCGTACTGTCTCTCCTCTGATCACCATCCCTGGTATGCTGCCATGCCTTCACAAACACATCTGTTCATCCCTACACTGATACATACTCCAAATCCTATCCCAATGCAACTTCAACCAACTCCCTTTCCCAGACAATGAGATCTGCCTCAATATTTATTCCTTCCACCAACTTTAACTCTCTTCCCCACCTACCCCACTCCACATCAGGGTTCCTCTCTCCTTTCCCTCTCCATCAATTCCCATCCCTTTCCTCTTCTAACTACTGCCCTACCCCCAAGAGACAATACTCCTCACCCTCTGCCTTTCCCACTGACTATATTTCCCACTATCCACCTCAGCTCCTACCACTCATCTCCATACCTTTTCCTATCTAGCATACCCCCATCTTTCTACAAACAACCCTCAACCTTGTGGAACATGCTCTCTCCTCTGGCAATGCCTCTCACCCTAGTGCAGGTTTTCGAATTTTAAGTGAAACTGTGGTGCTTCAGTGTTTTTATCAGAAGAATTTCACCTTCCTGCAATGTGATGTAAAAAAAATATATCTTTGAGTTTTAATTTAAAATAGAAAACAATCCCAAGTTTTGTTTATATTTCTCATTGTAATTTTTTTAAATTTGCTTGGCTGAAGAGCAGAGAACTGTACAGCTGACAGCCCAGCCCCCTCCCATGTGTGGTGAAAGGGATGAAATAACAACACAGGAAAACAAAAACAGCTCTTTGGTGACTGGCTACTTCATCATCATCCCCCCTCAAAATACATTTTTGTGATGAAATTTACAAACATGGTACATAAATCTTATTTTGCCCCTCCCCCCCCCCCCCCTGCACACTCCCACCCAGATTCAGAGCCAGTGCACAAGTGTCCATCATCAGAACAATGAATGTGGTATGTATTGATTTTTCAGTTTTCATCCAGTATGCATGCATGCATGCAAGCAAGCGCATATATGTGGGTTATAGATTATTGGTGCTTCGTAACAGCTGTCACAGCTCTTCCTCTCTCATTCCCAAGACCGTTAACCAATTACTTGTCATATGGGTTAAGGTACAAGTGTTTCTGTGTTTCCCATCATTTTAACTAGGGACCCTCTTGTCTTACACAGCGACGCATGCCCTGTGGTTCCATCTTCTGGTGTCAGTGGTGCACTGTGGCATGCCTCTTAGTGGCTGTGGGTGGACTTCCCCATCACAGACTTTGACCTTGGAAAGGCGACTTCTCCCCAGCCTGGTACTTCGATTAAACAAAGATGAATTGTTACTATCCTACTCTCTGCATTCGTTTCAAACATAGCCCATATGGAGTTAATCATAGGACAGGGGGTGTGGCTGCAGCACTATCCTACACATCACATGAAGTAAATGAATCAACAGTATGCATGTGACATCTCAATGCACAGAACTGTTACTGGTGCCATTCCCAGCTGAGTTAAAAGGACTTGGAGCTAGGAGAAGCAGCATGCAGAAATACTATAAGTAACCATACATCTCTGAGTGAGAGCCTTTCGCTCCCAGTGTTGTGTTAGAGATACAAAGTGGAAAGAACCAAACGGAGTTTGGAAAAGCAGTGACCACATACCTCTGAGTGATTTAGTAGCCGGAGAAATTGTTTCACAGGGCTGGACGTGCACAAACATCCTTTGTTTCAGATATCATCGTGCCAATGTTTTGGGACAGGAATTCTGAAGTCATAGAACCTATTCCAGTATTTCAGTTTATAATTGTGTGGAATTCCAAACAGCCCAACAGGTCTGGGCAGGATTGTGATGTCATAGAATCAGGGGCAGCATTCCAGCTCTGTGCCAGTATGCCCCAGTTGCCATCTTGTGTTCCAGGACAACCCTTTCTGATTCTGTCATTATAGTTAGGCTGGTGCTCATATTCCAGGTCTCGGATTATGATGTCACAGAGCCTATCCTAGTATTCCATGTCAGCCAGCATGATGATGCACCATTCTGAATTTGCCTGCCAATTTATACTGAGGAGAACAGCCTTACTTCCACATAAAATGAGGGACCAATGACCAAGCACAAGCAGTTTGGCCCCGTGGTTACTCTGCAATGTCACATTACTGCCAAGGAGTTTGTGGCCATTTTTGTTGATCAGATCTATCTCGTGGAACAATCTTTGTTCCCAAATGGTGGTGCTGTATTCCATGACAGCAGGGCCCCTGTTCACCCAGGTTGTGTTGTCCATGACTGGTTTTGTGATCACAAGGATGAAGTATCACATCTCTCCCGACCTTTTTCAATATTATCGAGTCTTTTTGGTTTCCTTTGGAGAGAAGGGTAGATGATGGCTATCCATCTCCATCATTGTTATATGAACTTGTCACTATTTTGCAAGAAGAATGCTGTATGCTTAAGCATATGTGACCTGTATTTATCCATTCCGAGATGACTGGAAGCTGTTCGAATGCCAGTGGTTTTCTTGCATTGTATTTAGCCGTTGTAATATCTTGTGTTTCTGGTGCTTCCATATTTTATCCACCCCTTATATGTGAGCAATGTTACCATTTATAACCAAAACTAGTTCCAGGACCTTTCAATAGATGCTCCTCCAGTTAACTAACACTATATGAAAATTTCCTTTCTCCAAAATGCTTTGATGAATGCTAACCATGTCTGGAACCAGGACACATCTTAACAGGCCTGTGGATTTTAGCTACCCTAATAGCTACTTCGTTCATAAAGCATGCCTGACCTACTTAGGGGAATCCTAAAATTCTCCACCTAATAGCAGAGGTCAAGAAATTTGCATCCAAGATCATCACAGAATCATCTCACCTCTCCTATAAGTCTTCTAATCAACTCCAAAGAAGAGAACAGTGATTGGTTCTGGAAACAATAGATCCACTTCAATCTTGGAGGAAAGGCCAGCTACCTTCACCAAATCAACCAGCTGTCTGTAGCAATGGCCTCTAAACCCAGGTGGCAGGCATCATTTGTGATGGCATGAAACACAATCTGCAGCCTCTTCTGCAGCTCATGTGAAACCCCAGGTAAGAGGAGTGGATAAATGGCCTTCTTTCCCTACCTGCCCACTATTTCTCTCAAATGCCCCATCATCCGCCTAATGCTGGGGCTCCCAATAGCAAGCAAACCCATCTAATGCACTTGCCTGGACCGCTCTGGAAGATTGACCACAGCTCCAGCAGACAAGGCATTCCCCACTGCTTCAGATATACTTTCAACCAGCATTAGGCAATACATGAAACCTGTTTTTAAGGTGTATAGTCCAGTCAACTAAAAAAAGGGAAAAAATTCATGTAGTCACAAATATTTGTATAGTGGTAAGGGAGAGCGTAATGTATAACATACTATAGCTCCTGAGCAGCCAGGTGGTGGTGGTGGTGGTGGTGGTGTGGTGGTGGTGGTGGTGGTGGTGGTGGTGGTGGTGGGGGGGGGGGGGGGGGAGGGGTGTTCAAAGGTTACTTTTTAAGGTTTTGCTTCACCATCACAAAAACAACAGTTTCTAGTGAAAATGTTTTTCGGTGCAAAATTAAATTACATTAAAATTCCTCCAAAAAGTCCTATTCATTTTTTCTATAGAATTAATACTTTCCAAGTTGCAGAGGATCGAAAAACTGTATATTTTTAAAAATGATGTTTTAATGTTACAAAATTAATATATGTTGTTAAAGAATGGGGATTAAGAACAATTATTAAATATTTGTACCATGTGTAAATACAATAGGGACATATTAAGGGTGTAACAGGGTGGAAGAGAGAGGCAGAGGTCAAAAGCATGAGGGAAGGTAGGTCACTGGATTGCGGTCATGCACTTAAATCATTCATCTGTATGCTTAATGATGAGCAAGCAGCCAGTTCCCCATTCTCTCTGCCACACTATGACACAACAAGAACCACAAAGTATTTCTCAAAATTATACCTGTCCTCCTGCAGCATCCTTCATGAATCACTGGTGATGCAATGAACAGAAATGCCTGGGGGGTCTTTATTTTCCACAAACTGCATTGACCTATATGGAATACAGATATGAATTACTAATAAGTAATACTAATGCAGGATATGAATATGAATGAAAACTGCATAAATCTCTGCACCCTGATCTGCAGTGCTAGAGGGAAACTGAATTCTGAGTCACCCTGTATGGCCTGCAGTGTTCTTCCAGGAGAGGCAACTTTCCCCACCATGAGTGCTTCTCACTTTTCAGTTCACCTCCCCAACATTTCCTGTCCTATTCTTTCACATGAGTGGACAAAATAACATCACTGAGCTCATGTTTATACAGTGGAGTTATTTTCAATTTGAGTGAGTATTTTGCAATTGTTAAATGAGCTGTTATATAATATATATAATATAGAATTAATACTTTCCAAGTTGCAGAGGATCGAAAAACTGTATATTTTTAAAAATGATGTTTTAATGTTACAAAATTAATATATGTTGTTAAAGAATGGGGATTAAGAACAATTATTAAATATTTGTACCATGTGTAAATACAATAGGGACATATTAAGGGTGTAACAGGGTGGAAGAGAGAGGCAGAGGTCAAAAGCATGAGGGAAGGTAGGTCACTGGATTGCGGTCATGCACTTAAATCATTCATCTGTATGCTTAATGATGAGCAAGCAGCCAGTTCCCCATTCTCTCTGCCACACTATGACACAACAAGAACCACAAAGTATTTCTCAAAATTATACCTGTCCTCCTGCAGCATCCTTCATGAATCACTGGTGATGCAATGAACAGAAATGCCTGGGGGGTCTTTATTTTCCACAAACTGCATTGACCTATATGGAATACAGATATGAATTACTAATAAGTAATACTAATGCAGGATATGAATATGAATGAAAACTGCATAAATCTCTGCACCCTGATCTGCAGTGCTAGAGGGAAACTGAATTCTGAGTCACCCTGTATGGCCTGCAGTGTTCTTCCAGGAGAGGCAACTTTCCCCACCATGAGTGCTTCTCACTTTTCAGTTCACCTCCCCAACATTTCCTGTCCTATTCTTTCACATGAGTGGACAAAATAACATCACTGAGCTCATGTTTATACAGTGGAGTTATTTTCAATTTGAGTGAGTATTTTGCAATTGTTAAATGAGCTGTTATATAATAAAGCTCACCAGCAGCAGCTGTCTACTACCAAAGAGCCTGCTCAAAGTGTAACATGCTGTTAGTGAGTCTTCCACAATGTTGATTTCATTGACACCACTATCAACAACTGGACTATGTTTTTTTTTTTTGGCTTGAGGGTATAAAATAAATCATTCTTGTCTCGGCTCTCGCAACATACGAAGAGGCCGTGTTATGTGGTGGTATGGGATACTAGTCAAGCAATGCATTACAGCAGATTACTGTTCTAGCCTTAAACATGATCAGACCTGTTGCATCAAATATATTGATACCCACCCTCCAAGGTATTCTGTGGATGTATGTTAAGTGCTCCACACCCAGCGCTGCCCACTCTACAGGTGCCAACAGTTCCAGAATGGAAGATATTAATGTATGTTAGTTTACCTGGAACATGGTGAGAGAAGTGCAGTAACTTTCTGGTCATTCATTAATTCACCACAAAGTCAGTACAACACGGTTATGTGGTTTTTCCATATGCCGTCAATGACAGACAGCAGCAAGACGCCACATTTACCAATGCAACATTATACGGGTGACTGACATAACACTTACAATTTAATAATTTCTCAGTCATTGTTTGCAGGAACATACTTTACATAAGTTCACTCAACAATCAATCCTCCCCGTGGGTTCAGGGGTTAGAATAGGTGTGAGGTATTTCTGCCTGTACTAATAGGCGACTAAAAGGAGTTTCACATGTTTCTGCCTTTATGTGATGGTCCCCTGTAGGGTTTGACCCCCATTCTTCAAAATTTGCCAAAAGAGTGAGCCAACTGGGGGAGGGCACCTTATCTGGTGCATTGTGTCCATGGTGCCTTGAGATCTTTAGCCCACTTTCTCGTCGTCGCATTGCAGTCCCGCCCATTCTCCATCACTTGGATGAGGACACCTTCCTCAGTGTGTTTTCCACCATGCACTATGCAGTGTCGCTTTCTGCATCGACGATGACCATGGACTTCTTTGCACCTGATATCCAGCATGGTAGCCAGTCTGTTGTGGTGGGGCCGCCATATACACTGTTGGTTGTAGCCCCCTGAGCACACAGGGATCGTTCTGCTGATGCCTGTACCATTAACTCCCCACGTATGCCAAGGGGTAGATGCCCATCCTTCTGGGGAATCAGGACTCTCAGCAATGGCCATCCTGCCTGGTGGCCTTTGCTGCGGCTGGGTGGTGCCTGTGGTGAGAGCCCATGGTTGGAGTGGGTGGCATTAGGGCAGATAACACATGATGAGGCGTAGTCCATAATCTCTTGCTGGTGGTGAAACACCAGCAGTCTCTAAGCGTTCGTGAGCTCAATTCAGCACACAGAAGTAAGACCCCCAAATCATTACCCTCCCTGGCCACATCATGGGAGGAATGCCAGGCTAAGGATGGCAGCAGATCTTTTTCACCCCGGTACTTAGAGTAAAAGTTTGCGGAGGTGGAGGGCTTGTCCAAAATGAGATTTGGGACAGTTGTGATCAAAACAACATCTTCACCACAGTCATGGACATTACATGTTTCTGTAACCATCACACACCATAAGTGCTTAAATATGGTGGAGGAACCTTCTTTTGCAGTCCGACAATGAGCTGTGCACCAATATAGAGTGGAGAGGTGCACATTTCGTCTGGTGTGTCCACTGGGGTCCAAGGGATAATGAGGTTGCCACCAGTGCCTTCTTGGCCTTCGAGGGTGATGCGTTGCCCAAGGAGGTCAGGGTAATGGTCTGCCACTGTGATGTAAAGCCCTATATCTCTTCCCCCGATGTGATGCTTTAAGTGCTGGAAATTTTGCCATATGTATTCCCGCTGTACTTCCAGCATCACATGTCAAGATTGCAGACACCCATCACATCGCATTACTCATGTGCACCACCTACCATCCGTGTCAACTCCGGAGAACACCATCCGCCTTGCTCGCCAGACTGCAGGATTCTCCAGAAAGAAAGGAAAATCATGGAGTACAAGACCCTGGACTGACTGACCTACACTGAGGCTAAGAGAAAATTTGAACACCTGCATCCTGTGTGTATGACATCGTCTTACACTGCCACTACAACAGTTCTGGCACCATCAGCTCTGCCAACCCCAGTCACCTCTCGGAGCTGGAAGACTACACCTGCCCCTTGATGGTGGAGGGAATTTCCCGCCCTGTTGCTCCTGCACCACCTGCTTCAGGAGCAACATCCCCCATGATCGGGGATGTCCGTCCCCACTTCTAAGCTGGAGAAGTATAAGTCATCTTCGGCTTCTCTCGCTAGGAAGGGGTCCCTTGGGTCACTCCCTTCCCAGGTTTCTGCTAGTGGGAAAGATGACACCAGCCAGTGGCTGAAGAGCCCAAAAGCAGCTGGTCATAGGGCTTCACGCTCATCCTCAGTCCCTGAGACTGAGTCAGTGAAATCCTCCCAGCCAGGGAAACCCAACGAGCAGCGAAAGAAATCTAAAAAGAAGACCTGTAGGACCAAGGAAATTGTGTTGACACCCACACCACCGCTACCTACAAGCTCTGTGTCAATTGATGGGGTGAAGATTTTTTGCATCCGCTGAGGACCTAGATCTCGCCAGACCCTCAGACACAATGGATATAGACTGCTCAGGCAATAAGTCAGTGGAAACAGGCGACCCTGAGATGTAAATTACCTCACTGAATGTTCCACGCCTTTGCAGTCTCACGATGTCGTCCTCCAGTGGAATTGTTGTGGTTTTTTCCACCACCTAGTTGAGCTATGGCAACTGTTAAGCTTTACACCTGCTATCTGCATTGCCCTCCAGGAAACTTGGTTCCCAGCAATGCGGACCCCTGCCCTCCTTGGCTATAAGGGATATTACAGGAACCATAGCGACTACAATTGAGTGTCAGGTGGAGTTTACGTTTATGTCCTAAACTCAGTCTATAGTGATCCTGTGCGCCTTCAAACCCCTCTTGAATTTGTGGCTATGCATGAAATAACTATCAGCAATGTATATCTTCCTCCAGATGGTGCAGTACCCCTGAATGTATTAGCTGCACTGATTGATCTACTCCCTTAACTGCCGGCCACAGTGGCCAAGCGGTTCTAGGTGCTTCAGTTCGGAACCATGCGACTGCTACAGCACAGGTTCGAATCCTGCCTCGGGCATGGATGTGTGTGATGTCCTTAGGATAGTTAGGTTTAAGTTCTAGGGGACTGATGACCTCAGATGTTAAGTCCCATAGTGCTCAGAGCCACTCCCTAAACCTTTCATTCTTTTGGGAGATTTTAATGTCCATAACCCCTTGTGGGGTGGCACTGTGCTTGCTGGCTGAGGCAGAGATGTCGAAACTTTACAGTCTCAGTTCGACCTCTGCCTCTTAAATACTGGGGCCGCCACACATTTCAGTTCCCCATCTTCCATCTTCCTGTCACTGCCGCAGTGTCAGGCCCATGGACGCCTGGCGGACTGGGAAACTTTCATCTGTGCTGTCACCATTGAATCCTCCCCCACACGGTAACATCGATGTGATGGTTGGCAGGTGACTGCAACAATTGTTTCTGCAGCAGAAAACATGATCCCTCACTCTTTAGAGTGCCTCAGGTGTAAGGCAGTCCCTCTGTGGTCGCCGGAAGTCACTAAAGCAATTAAGGAGTGTCGGCGAGTTCTACAACGGCATAAGCAGCACCCTTCCCTGGAGCACCTCGTAGCCTTTAAACAGCTCCGTGCCCACATTCGCCAACTTATTAAATTATGGAAGCAGGAGTGTTGGGAGAGATACATCTCAACCATTGGGTGCCATACATCACCTTCCCAAGTCTGGGCAAAGATCAAACATGTTTTTGGGTACCAGACGCCAACAGGTGTTACCGTGTTACCATAAATGGTGTGTTATATACCAACACAAACATAATTGCTGAGCACTTTGCTCGAGCCTCTTCGTCAGAGAATTACCCCCTAGCCTTTTGCACTCTCAACCGGGGCTGGAAGGGAACGTCCTCTCATACACTACATGCCTCAGTGAATCCTATAATCCCCCATTTATGGAGTGGGAGCTCCTCAGTGCCCTTGCACATCGCCCAGAAACAGCTCCTGGGCCAGATTGGATCCACAGCCAGAGGATTAAAATCTCTCATCTGACAAAAAGTGACATCTCCTCATCATCTTCAACCGGATCTGACGCAATGGCATCTTTCCATCGTAATGGCGGGAGAGCACCATCATTCCGGTGCTCAAACCTGGTGAAAATCCACTTGAGATGGATAGCTATCAGCCCATCACCCTCACCAACGTTCTTTCTAAGCTGCTGGAATGTATTGTATGCTGGCGGTTGGGTTGGGTCCTGGAGTCATGTGGCCTAATGGCTCCATGTCAGGGCGGCTCCCGCCACGGTTGCTCTGTCACTGATAATCTTGTGTCCCTCGAGTCTGCCATCCGAACAGCCTTTTCCAGATGGCAACACATGTTTTCTGTCTTTCTTGACTTACATAAAGCATACAACACGACCTGGCGACGACATATCCGTGCCACATTGTGGGGTCTCCAGGGCCCACTCCCAATTTTTATCCAAAACTTCCTTTCGCTCCACACTTTTCAAGTCCATGTTGATGCCTCCTATAGTTCCATCCATATCCAGGAGAATGGAGTCTTGCAGGGCTCTGTATTGAGTGTGTCTCAATTTTTAGTGGCCATTAACTGTCTAGCAGCAGCAGCTGTTGGGGCCCTCCGTCTCACCTTATCTGTATGCAGACGACTTCTGCATTTCATACTGCTCCTCTAGTACTGGTGTTGCTGAGCGTCACCTACAGGGAGACATCCACAAGGTGCAGTCATGGGCTCTAGCCCATGGCTTCCAGTTTTCAGCCACAAAGTTGTGTGTCATGCACTTCTGTTGGCGTCATTCCATTCGTCCGGACCTAGAACTTACCTTCACTATGATGCACTCACTGTAAAGGAGACATATCCATTCTTATGACTGGTTTTCGATGCTCAATTGACTTGACTTCCTCACCTTAGTGAGCTTAAGCGGAAGTGCTGGCAGCACTTCAATGCCTTCCGTTGCCTGAGCAACACCAATTGGGCTGCAGATCACTATGCTGTTGCGGCTCTACAGAGACCTTGTCCAATATCAAATAGACTAGGGATGTGTGGTTTATGGTTCAGCAGCGCTCTCAGCCTTGCATTTACTCAACCCTGTGCACTACTGTGGGGTTTAACAAGTGACAAGAGTTATTAGGACGAGTCCGGTGACCAGTGTACTTCTGGCAGGTGGGTTCCTTCCATTGCAGATCAGATGTGCACAACTGCTTGCCAGTTACATATCACACAGTTGTAGTTCCCCCCCCCCCCCTCAGGGGGTCCACAACTCTTTTGTGGATATGTGCGTAGCAAGCACGGGACCCCAAGCTAATGCAGCCCTCCTTCCTTTCCGGGCTGCATACCTTCCTTTTCTGCATCCTTCCCTATCCCCCATCTTCACCCCCCCCCTCCCCTCACCTCTGGCTCTTTCCTTCCCTTTCTCCCCCTCTGGGAGTATGGTTTGTGCCTACGTCCGGAGACGGATGCTCATAAATTTAACGCATTCTTCGCTTTCTCTGCTTGTATGTCTTCATCCTTCCTTTGTCCTTCTCTTTTCCTTACCTCTTCTCTTTACCCTTTTCTCCGCTGCAGTGTTTGAGACCTCTCTTCTTTCCTTTCCCTTTCCTTGCTTTTCCCTTTCTCTTTCTTCCTCCCTGTGCATGTCTGAAGGCCGACCCACGCATTTTCATGCGTAGCCAGTGACGGGGTAACGCATAATTCCCCGCCCCGGGTAGACAGGTAGGACACGCACGTACCCCCTGGTAATGGCCAGGCCCAGGGAGGGGGGATTACCCGAGCTGATACCTTCCGAAAGTGTCGATTGGTCCCTCCGTCCGTTTGTCGGGAGGTGTGACCTGAGGTGTGAACAATGACCTAAGGCAGGAGTGCCCTCAGAGAGGGTCCCCACAAGGGAGGAGCGCGCCATCGGAGACGCCGGTAATCATGAGGGATTCTTCCGCAATGGTTTCCTCACCTTCCACTATGTCTGCTCACAAGCGTAAGTTTACTGAGTCTCAGCCACAGACAGTTCTTCCATCATTGCTGCAGTTCCTTGTTGTTTCTCGGTCTGATGATGGTCACGACTTCTACACAGTCAACCCTTTCATTATTCAGAAAAGTGTCGACGCAATTGCAGGTCCTGTAAAGTCTTGTTCCAGATTATGGAATGGCACCTTGTTGTTAGAAACAGTCAGTGCCCTCCAGGCACAAATGTTGCTGCGTACTTCACTTCTCCACACCTTCCCTGTCCGGGTGGAACTGCACTGTACTTTAAATTCCTCGCGTGGAGTCGTTTATACACGCTCCCTTGATGGATTGTCTGACGACGAAATTCAGCACTACCTGTCTGACCAGGGCGTTACGGCTGTTCATAGAGTTATGAAAAGGGTTGACATGAACATCATTCCAACCCGCATTGTCTTCTTGACATTTGACAAAGTTCAACTCCTATCGAAAATCAAAGCAGGCTATGAGATAATTTCCGTTCGCCCTTACGTCCCAAACCCTATGCGTTGCTATCGGTGTCAGCAGTTCAATCACACCAGCCAGTCCTGTTCCAATCCTGCCAAATGTGTTATGTGTGGCAAGGATGCCCATGAGGGTGCTTGTCCACCTCCATCCCCTCGCTGCACCAACTGTATGGGTGACCACACTGCTTCCTCTCGAGATTGCCCCGTTTTTAAAGACGAAAAGCTCATCCAGGAAATCAGAGTGAAGGAAAAGGTGTCGACCTTTGCTGCTCGAAAATTATTCGCCAGTCGACAGCCTACCGTGCCTCCAACAGGAAAATACAGCACTGTCCTTGCTTCTCCTCGGCCAACAAAGGAGGCGGCCACGCAGACTTGCGACCTCACCTTTAGCACCATGGTCGTCAGATCGGCCAGCGCAAAGATCACCTGTTCAACCTCACCACTTTCGCCTGCCCACTCTATGGCTCACCCTTCATCGGGTTCTGCTAAATCTTGAGCCCAAAAGTCAGACACCAAGACTTCGAAAAAAGAGCATACTCGTGAAGTTTTTTTACGTACCTCAACTTCACAACCATCGGTTCCTCCTTCATCTAAACATCATATTTCCAAGAAGGCCAATAAGAAACCCAGTTCATCTCCTTCTCCGCCAAGGCGTGTCCCATCTACAGCACCACCTGGTGGAAATCGCCCTCGGCCGTCTTCTGTGTCGCTGAGGCGCACTGCTGGCGGCCGATCAACCGGCCGATCGCTGGTGGCAGGAGCTGCTCCTGAACAACCTATGGATCAGGATCTTCTGCCTTCGGCTGAATGCCATTCCATGCTGTTGGTCGCAAGCTCTGAGCAGTCGTTGAGTTGACGGCAACCTTGGTCACATTCCTCCATTTTCTGTTCACCCTATGTCCATTATCCACTGGAATATCCGCGGCTTTCGAGCCAATCGGGATGAATTGTCGATCCTCTTAGGGTTCTACTCGCCGGTCATCTTCTGTCTTCAGGAAACAAAGCTGCATCCCCATGACTGCTTTGTCCTCCCCCATTTTCAGTCCATCTGATTTGATCTCTCCTCTGTTGAAGGCACTCCAGCACATGGAGGACTTATGATTCTTCTCCATGATACACTCCATTATCACCCAATCCCCTTAAACACTTCCTTCCAAGCTGTCGCTGTCAGTCTTTCCCTTTCTGGATATACCTTTTCTCTTTGTACTGTATACATTCCATCGTCCACACCAATGGCACGAGCTGATCTCCTTCATCTTCTTGGTCAGCTTCCACCCCCCTATTTGCTGGTTGGGGACTTCAATGCCCACCACCCACTTTGGGGATCTCCACATCCTTGTCCACGTGGCTCACTATTGCTAGACGTCTTCCACCAAGCGGATCTAGTTTGCCTCAACACTGGGGTTCCTACATTTTTGTCTGGCTCCACGACAAATTTCTCTCATTCGGACCTTTCGGCCGGTACTGTTCCGCTAGCTCGGCGCTTCGAATGGTTCACACTTGATGATACACATCGAGTGACCACTTTCCATGTGTCCTTAGACTGCAGCCTCAACTGCCATATATGCGCCCGCGACGCTGGAAGTTTGCCCAAGCCGATTGGACACTTTTTTCGTCTCTAGCGACATTCGATGACCATCACTTTCCTAGCGTCGACGATGAGGTCACACATATTACCGATGTTATTCTTACAGCTGCGGAACGTTCAATACCATGCACCTCCGAATTGCCCCGGCGCCCCCCAGTTCCTTGGTGGAACGAGGCATGCCATGACGTAATACGTGAGCGGCGACGTGCTCTTCGCGTTTTCCGCCACCATCCTACTTTGGCCAACTGTATCGGCTATAAGCAGTCCCGTACACGGTGCCGTTGCATCATCCGCGATAGCAAGAAGGCAAGCTGGAAATTCTTTATTAGCTCATTTAACACCTTCACGCCCTCCTCGGAAGTTTGGAGTCAGATTCGACGGTTATCAGGCGCGCCTAGTTTCTCCCCGCTCTCCGCGCTCACTGTCGTGCGTGATATGTTAGTGGACCCCGTCGCAATTTCTAACTCCTTGGGTAAACACTTTGCTGAGATTTTGAGCTCTTCAAGTTACTCGCCAGCGTTTCTCCTGAAGAAACGTGCAGCAGAAGTGCAACCTCTTGCTTTCTTCTCTCAAAATCGCGAAAGCTATAATACTGTTTTCTCCATGCGAGAACTCCAACATGCACTCTATTCTTCTCGCTCCTCCGCCCCAGGACCGGATGGTATCCACATCCAAATGTTGCTGCATTTATCAACCCATAGTCTGTGTTACCTCCTTCGCATTTATAATCGAATTTGGACCGACAGTACTCTTCCCAGATGATGGCGGGAAGCTATCGTCGTTCCTGTTCTGAAACCTGGAAAGGACAAACATCTCCCCTCTAGCTATCACCCCATTTCTCTCACGAGTAGTGTATGTAAGATTTTGGAGCATATGGTGAATTGCCGTTTAGCTTGGTGGGTGGAGTCCCGCAGTCTTTTAACACCTGCCCAATGCGGTTTCCGAAAGCATCGTTCTGCAGTTGAACATCTTGTTTCTCTCTCCACTTATATCATGAACAATTTTCTCCGGAAACGCCAAACAGTAGCAATATTTTTTGATCTGGAGAGAGCATAAGATACCTGTTGGAGCACAGGCAACCTCCACACACTGTTCTCTTGGGGCTTTCAAGGTTGGCTGCCCCTTTTTCTTCGCGAATTTATGGCAGAGCACACATTTAGAGTGTGGGTGAACACTACTCTCTCCCGTACTTTCTCCCAAGAAAACGGGGTACCCCAGGGCTCCGTGCTAAGTGTTGTACTGTTTGCCATTGTTATAAATCCAATTATGGATTGTCTCCTTCCTGATGTCTCGGGCTCCCTCTTTGTGGACGATTTTGCGATCTACTACAGCTCTCAACTGACCAGCCTTCTTGAACGACGTCTTCAAGGATGTCTCGATCGCCTCTACTCTTGGAGCATCGAAACCGGCTTCCCTTTTTCTCCCAGTAAGACCATTTGTGTTAATTTTTGGTGACGTAAGGAGTTTCTTCCACCCTCCTTACATCTAGGACCTGTCAACCTTCCGTTTTCGGACGTCGCTAAATTCTTGGGTCTTATGTTTGACAGAAAAACTGTGCTTGTCCTCCCACGTTTCCTATCTTTCGGCTCACTGTCTGCGATCCCTCAACGTCCTACGTGTCCTGAATGGTACCTCCTGGGGAGCAGACAGAGTGGTCCTTCTCCACCTCTATCGCGCCTTAGTGCGCTCGAAATTGGACTATGGAAGCATCGTTTACTCCTCTGCTCGGCCGTCTATTCTTCGTCGTCTCGACTCTATCCATCACCGTGGATTATGTTTAGTGTCTGGAGCTTTTTACACCAGCCCTGTGGAAAGCCTTTATGCTGAGACTGCTGAACCTCTGCTGTCCAATCGGCGAGCAGTCCTTCTGAGTCGTTATGCTAGCCATCTGTCTTCCATGCCTGCTAATCCAGCCCATGACATTTTTTCCGACGCCTCCTTTGATGTAGGGTATGCAGGCTGCCCCTCCTCCCTACTACCACTGGGAGTCCGCTTCCGTCAACTGCTCCATTCTCTTTCCTTCCGCTTTCCTACAACCTTCTTGACAACTTGGGGTACAGCACCGCCTTGGCTCCGTCCCCGGATCTGCCTGCTCCGTGACCTTTGTCAATTTCCCAAGGATGGTACCCCTTCACTTGTTTATCGTCGGGCATTTGCTGCTCTATGTGCACAAATGAAGGAAGCCACGTTTATTTACACTGATGGCTGGAAAACATCGTTAGGTGTAGGGAGTGCCTATATTGTTGGCAACGCCCCAAATCATTTTCGGCTTTCCGACCAGCATTCGGTTTATACTGCAGAGCTTTCCGCTGTTCTCCAGGCTGTCCACTACATCCGCCGCCATCAGCGGATACAGTATGTTATCTGCTCAGATTCTCTCAGCTCTCTCCTCAGTCTCCAAGCTCTTTACCCTGTCCACCCTCTGGTCCACAGGATTCAGGACTGTCTGCGCTTGCTCCACCTGGGGGGTGTCTCGGTGGCGTTCCTCTGGCTCCCGGGACACGTTGGTATCTGTGGAAATGAGGCGGCCGATATAGTGGCAAAGGCTGCAGTCTCTCTTCTTCGGCCAGCTATTCAATCGATTCCCTTCTCTGATCTACGGAGCGTTTTATGTCATCGTGTTGTTCTTTTATGGCACGCACATTGGTCGACACTTCCCCATAATAAATTGCGGGACGTGAAAGATCTTCCTTGTGCTTGGACCTCTTTCTCCCGAACACGTCGTCGGGAGGAGGTAATTTTAACTAGACTCCGGATAGGGCACTGTCTTTTTAGCCATCGACATCTTTTAAGTGGCAATCCTCCCCCACTCTGTCCCCACTGCTCTCAGCTGTGGACGGTAAGACACCTTTTGTGTGCCCCTATTTTACTTCGTTACGCAGCCGTCTACAGCTGTCGCCTGATATATCGTCAATTTTAGCAGATGACACGTGCTCGTCTGATCGCGTTCTCGAGTTTATTAGTGCCAGTGAAATGACGTCAGTCATTTGAAGCTTTTTTTGGGGACAACGAACCCCTTTCTGTAGTGGATTTTTAAGCCTTCCTTCTGTTTTTAGTTTTGTTCCCATTGCTGCTGGTTTCCATTTTCGGTTTTTACAGTTTCCTAAGTCACAGACCGGGCACTAATAACCATAGCAGTTTTGCGGCCTAAAAAAAAAAAAATTTGTAGTTCCCCTGAACATCTGAATTACCATCTCTTTTACCCACCTGCGGTAGTCAGTCTCCCACATCGGCAGCCCAGGTTGGGGCTAATGATTGCAGTTCCGTGCGGTCCCTTCTCTCCGAACTGGAGCCCTTCCCTTTACCGCCTCTACTTGCAGTCAGTTCACGTAGGCCTCCATGGTGTACACGTCAGCCACAGCTTCATCTGGACCTTTCACCGTGGCCCCAAGAACTCCGTTAACTCTGCAGCTCTCCACTGTCACTTCCTCTCGATTCTTCACATTTTCTGGGGCTCTGAAGCGGTTAACACCGATGGCTCGATGGCTCATGGTCACATTGGCTTTTCCTATATTCACAGCAGCCATATTGAACAGCATTCCTTACCCGATGGCTACAGTGTATTCACTGCTGATCTGGTGGCCATTTCTTGTGCACTACAGTATCTCCGTTCATGGCTTGGGAAGTCTTTTCTTTTATGTACTGACTCCTTGAGCAGCCTGAACGATTGATCAGTGCTACCCTCACCATCCTTTAGTAGCATCCATCCAGGAGTCCATCTATGCCCTGGAACAGTCCAGTCGTTCAGTGGTGTTCGTCTGTACCCCTGGTCATGTTGGAATTCCAGGAAATGAACTTGCTAACATGCTGGCCAAACAGGCTACACAGAAACCACTTCTGGAGATGGGTATCCCCACAACTGACCTGCATATGTTATTACGCCACAAGGTTTTTCAGCTTGGGGAGACAGAATGGCAAAACCTCAGTATGCACAACAAACTGTGAGCCATTAAGGGGACCATGAATGTGTGAAAGTCTTAGATGAGGGGCCTCTCGCAGGGACTCTTTGATTCTCTGCCAGCTTCACATTGGCCATGCCTGGGCGACCCATGGCTACGTCCTGTGCCGTGAAGACCTACCTCAGTGTCGGTGCAGTGCCCGGTTGACAGTGGCCCATATTCTGGTGCACTGTCCCACTCTGACTGCCCAACTATGAAATCTTGGGTTACCTGACTAGTTGCCGCTCATTTTATCTGACAAGGCCCTATTGGCTGATTTAGTTTTATGTTTCATTCGTGAGGGTGGGTTTTATCATTTCATATAAAATTTAGCACATGTCCTTTGTCCCTCTGTGTCTTCCATCCTAGTGCTCTTAGGGTAGAGGCTTTAATGTGTTGCAGGGTGGCTGGCTTCTCCTTTTTATTTTTGTGGTCAGCCAGCCACTGTTATTTGCTTCCTTGTTTTACTCTCTTCTGTTTCTTTCAGCCCTGTTGTTTTCTTGTCCTCTGTTGTTCCTTTTAGTGTTTGTTGCCTTTCCTTCATTCTTGTGGTCTTTCCTTTCTTTCTGTTTTGTGTTATATGTCTTGTCTGTTTCATTCTCACACTTGTGGCATTAGTTTATTAGGAACAAGTGATCGCTGACCTCGTAGTTTGGCCCCTTTCCCCTCCTCTAAACCTACCTACCAACCAACCGACAATTGCAAATAAATACTCAATAAATGGAAAATTGGAGTTATCTTATTTACTTACATAAGAGAACTTGATAGGAAATACTGGAGAGATATAGTCTCTCTGTAAACTGAAGAATGAGCAGCACTCCCTCCAGGGTGCTCGCCACACTTTGGTAGGCATATTTTCCCTACCATGCTGCATGTGTATCCTCCCTCACTTGGGAACATGCCCGGGGTGTTATTGGGAATGTTCTGCATTGTCTGTTGCTGACGCAAGAACAGTCTCATCATTGTTTTTCCCTCCCTTTTCCTTTCTTTGTTTCCCTTCTCCTCTCATTCCTCTGCTTCGGCATTTGAGGTTCCTCTTTTTCCTCTTCCTGATGGCCAGCCCACCCATCTGATGCATAACAAGTGACCGGGTAATGCGTAAGTCCCAGCCCCGGGTCAACAGGTAGGTTCGCACATACCCCTGGTACGGACCAGGCCCACCGACGCGTAATACACTTAAGGTACGTCTTTGTATTATTAAGTGCATGTTGACAGCACTTTTGAATAACACATACATTTTTCGATTCATTGGTGTACTGATCTGCATAAAAAATCTTGTCAGTGTAGTTGCAAAATTTAAGAGTAAGTTGACAGATTATCTTCTGGAAAACTTGATGGGAATATTAGATCATATAATGCTACCCTACTTAATAAGGACTCAGTCACATGCTGAGAATAGGCTTGAACAGTTTTAACAACTCAAAAGAATAAAATGAAAAGGATCAGTTCTGCAGGCCAGGGCCAGCCATGGCATGCCAAACTTCAAGTGGCAGGCCAAGCCTGTCCTGCCACTCAGCTTTGCTCGGTCCTTCCCGGAAGTACAGGGAACAGCACTACATTTCATTTATGACTGTGGTGCAGCATTTTCCAGTTGGCACATGTCTCCTAAGTGTGACAGTATCATGCTGTCAGCGGTGTTTAATCTGCGCTATTTTTTCATGGCACGAAGAACATTTATTGGTATAGTGACTGTTTGTACAAAAGAGGCCATCTAGTGATCTATTATCAGAATTCCTTAAAATGAATGGTAATGACATAAGAGAGGGATGAGAATTCTCAATTTGCATAAGTGACAGGTAGAACAAGTTTACTGTGAAATGACATTAGAATACAATGCATTAGAATTCAATGAAAGAGCAAAAAATTACAAAGATTGACAGACAGGATTCATTGTTCTGTGCATCAAAACGCACTTCGTGCTACATTTGCGGGCCTAGAGCATGTGAAGAAATTGGTCGTTCGAATAGTAAAATTTCTGAATTCGCATCTATTATTACATTGTCAGCTGAAATGGTTTCCAATCATATGTTACTGCAAAGTATGTAGGTTAAGTCAAGGGGCATGCCTGGAATGATTTTTCAATTTAAAACTCGCTGCTGTGGAATTTATGGAGGAAAAAGGAGTGTAGAAATGAAAATTAGAAAATCAAGAATGGAGTGCAGACTTCGCCTTTCAAGTGGACTTGACTGCACATTGCCCACAGTAAGGTAACTTCTTTATAATTTGATGGTAATGCATTTAAAACAAAAATCACATTATGGAAGGAAGACAGTCCAGATCCATAAGCTCACTGGCATCAAAGAAAGTGTGAGGTCTGAAAAATTCATCGTGGCCTAGAGAGAATTACAGGGATAGTTTTATAAAGATTTTGAGGACACTGTCAACTTCACATCTGTTTCAAAGCGGTTTCGAGACTGTTTGCTGTTTCAGTTGACAGCACCCCTGAGCATCTGCAGGTGTAACTGATTAACCTGCAAGGTAGTTCCAATTATAACAAATCTTTTTACATTAAAACTGTCCACAATGTCTACATTGGTTTCCTCAAGTAGAGTTTCCACGTCTCCATAATGCTACAATATTTCATTCAACCTTTTTTGGATTATGAAACTAAATAAGTCAAGATTATGTGGCAACTTCAGTGCAAAACTCTTTAAAATTGTACAATTTAAGCCAGGTTTTCACTGGAGCAAACAAGCTAACAAGCACAAGCAAAAGAGAATTCTGTCTGGTGTACCCAGTAGGCCTCTTGCAGGTCTTTCAAGTGGATGCCTCTGCAGCTACTTGTGTGTCCCTAACCTTCCACAGTTACCTAACCAGAAAATGGAGACATGCAGTTTAACATGGAATCTGAACCACTTGTCTTTTGTGCCCTCTCCAACATCTGTGAGAAGTGAATACTCTGTTAAAAATCATAATGAAAAAGTTGTGGTTTGCACGAAATTTGATCCCACACTCTCTGGATCATGAAGTGCATGCTTTGCCACTAGACCACTTTTGTTTTACTGCTTTGCCACTAGGCCACTTTTGTTTTAGGAAAAAACAAAAAAAGAATATGACCATTAGGCCTTGCACGCATAGTGGAAATGCTAGCTGTGTAACCTCTTGAGATGATGCTCACCTTCGGTAATTAGTGTTCTGTTTATAAACTTCCCCTCAATAGTAATGAGCAGCCAGGGAATTTTGTACCAGTGCTAATGAGAGATGGAGATGCACTTCCATGTAAAGGGCATGATCTCCATGCAGGTCACATTTTCATACAAATTAATGCTTAAATTCTTCCTTCCCTGTGCCATTTTGCATACTCTGTCAAGAACAGTGCACCCACCATGCAAAATAATCCTCATTGATTAGCAGAGTTTTGCATTGTGGCTCTAACAAGATGTAGTTGTATCCTGTATGCCGAATATTAGCTCCAAAAACTAAAAACTAATAACACAGCAATGTGCACTACCTCGTGTTCTCTTCCATTCCTTCTAGTATAAATGATTCTACCCATATACAAGTGAATGGTAGTGAATCTCCTGCAAATGCTCATTTGCATGTGTTCACTTTTATTCACTCCATTGTAAACCAGGCTTTAGGTGCTTAGAATTGGTGTCTGTTAATTCTGGATAATTCCACTAAGCAGCGCTGCATGAATGATTCATCAAGCTGCATGCTAGGTGGGCAGGACTGTACAAGCCACTGTTATAAGCTGTTCTTCATGTTGAAAAAATGTGTAACTTGAACATTTTTTACAAAAAATTTGCAGTGCCTCTCAGCAGCTAAAATTTTGGCAGTGCATTTCTTTTGTTGTCTTCTTCCTGTATCAAAAATTTTGGGGTAGATTTTGACATGTCTTATTGGACCATTTCCTTGTGAGACTGATCTCCTGCATGCAATGGCAGAACCTGCCTTGACACAATCCCGCAAGAAAATAGATGTGGATGAATGCAACTAGTTACAGATATATTGCACTACGTACAGACACTACCAGGTTCACCGGCACCTCTTACAATTATTTTTGTTTGAACTATTGTATGTGTGGCTACTCTCAAATAAAAACATACATGCTTTCACTATACAGGTCAAAGTGGGACTTGCATCGAACTGAACATTGATCTGGAAGAAAGTTAACATATTGTTCAGTCCAGTGCAAATGCTGCTGCTTCTGATGAGTAGTGAGTGGTATGCCCTGTTTACTTAGAAAATCATTTGGAGCCTTCTACATACATTACTCTCTAACAGCATTTTCCAGCAAGCATGGCAAAATCAGATCATAGTTCAGATATGTCATACAGCTATGTAGTATTTTCGAGTGTTTGAACAGGACCCTATGTTTTACCACAGTCTATGAAGCACTGAACATTAAACATTATCATCTAGCAACCTTTTTCTAACTGCAAACTGCTTCAGTGTGTCAACTGACCTCTTGCTGCAATCAGTCTAGAAAGTGAGGCCTCAGTATGATTTAACCAAGTTAGCAAACCCACCAGCTACCATGCATTCTCACAGCACCAACTAACACCCCACTTTAAATATGCAATTGCCTGCATTGTCAGAGGATGTTAGTGGACTTACTGACACTGATTTGCATGTGGCAGTTGCAGTGTAACTGTTTTGCTGGTGGTAAATGTTGTCAACAGAAAATAATTCACGGCAAACATCTTTACAAAATATTATTTTTGTCAATGATAGCTGAAGTCTGTGTTGTTGTTGTGGTCTTCAATCCATGCTACTCTATCCTGTGCAAGCTTCTTCATCTCCCAGTACCTACTGCAACCTACATCCTTCTGAATCTGTTTAGTGTATTCATCTCTTGGTCTCCCTCTACAACTTTTACCCTCCACACTGCCCTCCAATACTAAATTGGAGAGCCCTTGATGCCTCAGAATATGTCCTACCAAGTGATCCCTTCTCCTAGTCAAGTTGTGCCACAAATTTCTCTTCTCCCCAATTCTATTCAGTACCTCCTCATTAGTTATGTGATCTACCCATCTAATCTTCATCACTCTTCTGTAGCGCCACATTTTGAAAGCTTCTATTCTCTTCTTGTCTAAACTATTTATCATCCACGTTTCACTTCCATACATGGCTACACTCCATACAAATACTTTCAGAAATAACTTCCTGACACTTCAATCTGTACTTGATGTTAAAAAATTTCTCTTCTTCAGAAATGCTTTCCTTGCCATTGCCAGTCAATATTTTATATCCTCTCTACTTCGACCATCATCAGTTATTTTGCTCCACAAATAGCAAAAATCATTTACTACTGTAAGCATCTTGTTTCATAATCTAATTCCCTCAGCATCACCCAATTTAATTCGACTACATTCCATTATCCTTGCTTTGCTTTTGTTCGCGTTCATCTTATATCCTCCTTTCAAGACACTGTCCATTCCGTTCTACTGCTCTTCCAAGTCCTTTGCTGTCTCTGACGGAGTTACAATGTCATCGGCAAACCTCAAAGTTTTTACTTCTTCTCCATGGATTTTAATTCCTACTCCAAATTTTTCTTTTGTTTCCTTTACTGCTTGCTCAATACAGAGTGTTACAAAAAGGTACGGCCAAACTTTCAGGAAACATTCCTCACACACAAATAAGGAAAAGATGTTGTGTGGACGTGTGTCCGGAAACACTTAATTTCCATGTTACAGCTCATTTTAGTTTCGTCAGTATGTACTGTACTTCCTCGATTCACCGCCAGTTGACCCAATTGAAGGAAGGTAATGTTTACTTCGGTGCTTGTGTTGACATGCGACTCATTGCTCTACAGTACTAGCATCAAGCACATCAGTACGTAGCATCAACAGGTTAGTGTTCATCACGAACGTGGTTTTGCAGTCAGTGCAATGTTTACAAATGCGGAGTTAGCAGATGCCCATTTGATGTATGGATTAGTACGGGGCAATAGCCATGGCGTGGTACGTTTGTATTGAGACAGATTTCCAGAATGAAGGTGTCCCGACAGGAAGACGTTCGAAGCAATTGATCGGCGTCTTAGGGAGCATGGAACATTCCAGCCTACGACTCGCGACTGGGGAAGACCTAAAACGACAAGGACACCTGCAATGGACAAGGCAATTCTCTGTGCAGTTGACGATAACCCTAATGTCAGCGTCAGAGAAGTTGCTGCTGTACAAGGTAACGTTGACCGCGTCACTGTATGGGGAGTGCTACGGGAGAACCAGTTGTTTCCGTACCATGTACAGCGTGTGCAGGCGCTATCAGCAGCTGATTGGCCTCCATGGGTACACTTCTGCAAATGGTTCATCCAACAATGTGTCAATCCTCATTTCAGTGCAAATGTTCTCTTTACAGATGAGGCTTCATTCCAACGTGATCAAATTGTAAATTTTCGCAATCAACATGTGTGAGCTGATGAGAATCCGCACGCAATTGTGGAATCACATCATCAACACAGGTTCGGGCAGCATTGCTGGTGATGTCTTGATTGGGCCCCATGTTCTTCCACCTACGCTCAATGGAGCATGTTATCATGATTTCATACGGGATACTCTACCTGTGCTGCTAGAACATGTGCCTTTACAAGTATGACACAACAGGTGGTTCATGCACGGTGGAGCTCCTGCACATTTCAGTCGAAGTGTTCGTACGCTTCTCAACAGCAGATTGGTAGAGGCGGACCAATTCCATGGCCTCCACGCTCTCCTGACGTCAACCCTCTTGACTTTCATTTATGGGGGCATTTCAAAGCTCTTGTCTACGCAACCCCGGTACCAAATGTAGAGACTGTTTGTGCTCGTATTGTGGACGGCTGTGATACAATACGCCATTCTCCAGGGCTGCATCAGCGCATCAGGGATTTTATGCGACGGAGGGTGGATGCATGTATCCTCGCTAACGGAGGACATTTTGAACATTTCCTGTAACAGTGTTTGAAGTCACGCTGGTATGTTCTGTTGCTGTGTGTTTCCATTCCATGATTAATGCGATTTGAAGAGAAGTAATAAAATAAACTCTAACATGGAAAGTAAGCGTTTCCGGACCCATGTCCACATAACATATTTTCTTTCTTTGTGTGTGACGAATGTTTCCTGAAAGCTTGGCTGTACCTTTTTGTAACACCCTGTATACAGATTGAATAACATCGGGGAGAAGCTACAACCCTATCTCACTCCCTTCCCAACCGCTGCTTCCCTTTTGTGCCCCTCAACTCTTATAACTGCCATCTGGTTTCTGTACAAATTGTAAATAGCCTTTCACTCCCTGTATTTTACCCCTGCCACCTTCAGAATTTGAAAGAGAGTATTCCAGTCAACATTTCAAAAGTCTTCTCTAATTCTACAAATGCTAGAGACGTAGGTGTGCCTTTCCTTAATCTATTTTCTAAGATAATTCGCAGGGTCAGTATTGCCTCACATGTTCCAACATTTCTACAAAATCCAAACTGATCTTCCCTGACTTCGGCTTTTACCAGTTTTTCCATTTGTCTGTAAAGAATTTGTGTTAGTATTTTGCAGCTGTGACTTATTAAACTGATAGTACAGTAATTTTCACATCTGTCAACACCTGCTTTCTTTGGGACTGGAATTCTTATATTCTTCTTGAAGTCTGAGGATATTTTGCCTGTCTCATACATCTTACTCACCAGATGGTAGACTAGGTGTTTGTGTTGTCCTCATCATTTCATCATCATTCATTCAAGTGGCAAGATTGGACTGAGAAAAGGTTGGGAATGTGTACGGGCACTGATAACCACACAGTTGAGCACCCCACAATCCAAACAACATCATCACCAGATGGTAGAGTTTTGTAAGGGCTGGCTCTCCCAAGGCTATTAGTAGTTCTAATGGAATGTTGTCTACTCCCGGAGCCTTGTTTCAACTTAGGTCTTTCAGTGCTCTGTCAAACTTTCACACAGTATCATATCTCCGATTTCATCTTCATCTACATCCCCTTCCATTTCCATGATATTGTCCTCAAGAACATCACCCTTGTATGGACCCTCTATATACTACTTCCACCTTTCTGCTTTCCCTTCTTTGCTTACAGCTGGGTTTTCGTCTGAGCTCTTGATATTCATGCAAGTGGTTCTCTTTTCTCCAAAGGTCCCTTTAATTTTCCTGTAGGCAGTATCTATCTTACCCCTAGTGAGATAAGCCTCTACAGCCTTACATTTTTCCTTTAGCTATCCCTGCTTAGCCATTTTACAATTCCTTTCGATCTCATTTTTGAGGCGTTTGTATTCCTTTTCGCCTGCTTCATTTACTGCATTTTTGTTTTTTTTTCCTTTCATCAATTAAATTCAATATCTCTTCTGATACCCAAGGATTTCTATTAGAACTCATCTTTTTACCTACTTGATCCTCTGTTGCCTTCACTATTTCATCTCTCAAAGCTACCCATTTTTCTTCTATTGTATTTCTTTCCCCCATTCTGGTCAATCAATCCCTAATACTCTCCCTGAAGCTGTTTACAACGTCTGGTTCTTTCAGTTTATCCAGGTACCATCTCCTCAAATTCCCACCTTTTTGCAGTTTCTTCAGTTTTAATCTACAGTTCATAACCAATAGATTGTGGTCAGAGTCCACATCTGCCCCCTGGAAATGTCTTACAATTTAAAACCTGGTTCCTAAATCTCTGCCTTACCGTTATATAATCTGACACCTTCCAGTATCTCCAGGCTTCTTCCATATATACAACCTTCTTTAATGATTCTTGAACCAAGTGTTAGCTATGATTAAGTTATGCTCTGTGCAAAATTCTACCAGGCAGCTTCCTCTTTCATTCGTTACCCCCATTGCATATTCACCTACTACATTTCCTTCTCTTCCTTTTCCTACTATAGAATTCCATTCACCCATGACTATTAAATTTTCGTCTCCATTCACTATCTGAATAATTTCTTTTATCTCATCATACATTTCATCAGTCTCTTCATCAACAGCAAAGCTAATTGGCATATAAACTTGTACTACTGTGGTAGACATGGGCTTCGTATCTATGTTCTTGAAATTTGGTGGGTATAAGTCAGTTTGTTCAAAATAATAAATGCTGATCAGATCTTCATTTCATTGTATCTCTGCAGTCATTTCCTGTAAGTTCCTTAAGTGAAAATGGATCAGAAGACATAGCAGTTCTGAAAGGACATGAAAAGTCAGGTACAGTTCAGGTGTAAAATTGTCACAGTGCTGCTAAAGATCTTTCTTTCTTTCTGGGCCTTCCACGTGATTTATCATGGGTCTTATGTACTTTTACTAACAATTGATGTATTGTTGTGAATAGCTAATTTGCCAATTACAATTACAGAAGTTGTTGTTAATTACAAAAAAACATTATCATACAGTTCTACAATTGAAACATGTGAAATAAGGTGCAAAGGCAATTACTGAGCTCTTGTTTTCATGGAAATTAAAGGGAATGATATGAATAAACAATGCTAATTAAATTTTTGTTAATTACACTGTTGGCATTAAATGAAAAATATATGTATGTCAGCATATGATGAAAAAGTTTCAACCAACTCTTCATCTAGTTTATCACTAATCACAGGGACTCTTCCAAAAGGATGCCTGGAAGCAGAGAATTCACATCAAAACTCACTAGTAAATCTGAAAGACCCAGCCACAAAAATTTCAACTGTTGAATAAAATCCACAGAGTAGGAGATATGGTGTTCACAATTGCCAACATGTGGGCTTAGTACTGATGTGAAATACTTTACAGGGTTATATGTGGGTGCACCAAAATTACTAATAATAGGGTGTGGAGGAACCCCTTCCTTATGTAACTTTGCCACAGCATACAACCTAGGCAGAACAGCAGCACTAGGATGAAGTTTCTTCTGTAAATCTTCAGACAATGAGCTCTTTCTCAAAACTGAAAGCATCTTGCACAGTCCTTTCTTTGGGATCACTAGACAGTCTCCTGTAAGCTAGGTCGTTGAGTAGTAAATCCGCTTTAAGGATATAATCATCCCATGTTAATACAACCCTGGCATTCCCCTTTGTCAGCTGGTAAAATTACTAATTTGTCGTCATTCCTAAGGGGAACAAATAGCTGCACTCTCTCTCTCAGTAGAAGAGATATTATCCTATGGTAGCCGAGCCCAACACAACTTGTGGGGCACTTCTTGCCTTGCGTCTTCTGCCTGGTATTTAGGGAAGATATATACTGCTTGTTCTACAGGGCAGATAAATTCTGTAACAGGAACACTCTTTGGAGGGGAAGCAAAATTTAAACCTTTCTCCACTTAGGGCAGTGCCACCAGCTCAGCCCTGGATGGCTGCAACTGTGATGAGTGGTGCATGCACCCTGTATGGTACTGATGCCTATATAAGATGACAGTTTGCAGTCTTGGCATCAGTTTTCAGGGGATGCAGCAGCAGTATTCTCCTGAAGAAGGCAGGCAGTTGGATTGCTGAAATACTGAATCATGTTGATTTTAGGATCTGGCACCAAAAACGAAGAGACTTTAAAGATTGTTGGCTGGTGTCGAATTCCGTATGTTTCACTGTTCACTATACATGGTTCAAGTTTCCCTTTATCTTTCTGTTGGTAAGTGTCTCTGAAATATCTGAAATGCTTTTAAATTTTTTCACATTAATTTAGTCATCTTCAAGAAATAGTTTCATAAAAATTATGAACACTCATTATTTACCTTTGCCAATATTCTCCATAATTCACTTATGCCAAACAGATCAAATAAATTATTTCAAACTTAAACAGTGTGGGAGTGTTAACAACAGCTTCTTTATTAAAAATTTCCTGGCTTATTAAAACTGTGTGCTGGACAGAGACTCACTCAGGACGTTTGCCTTTCATTGTGGAAGCTTCTTTATTATTTATTTCTTTTCATTTGATTTTTGCATTAAACAAAATTTTTTGTTTTATGGGGTCATTAACAAACCTGGAAATGCTTCACAGTTGCTAAATATGTTTCGAAATGGATGTACATCCTAATCTCCATTCCCTTCTGCTCTCTGTCCATCTCCTCCTTGCTCCTTACTATGGTTATTTCTTCTTCTCTTTGACTTTCAGGCTTTTATATTGGTGTTGTAAAGGAAACCTTGATTGGGAACTAAAATTGCTTAAAATCAATGGGTAAATTGGTTGGGATCATTGGTATATGGAATGTGGGGATAGCTGCTTGAATGACAACATTTCTCATGGTTTCAATCTCTGAATTGATGGGATTACAAAGTTTCAGATGATTCAGATTTTGTAGTAATATTCTAATCATAAGCCAATAAACCATAAATATGACTTTCCTGTTTTCTGTTAAAACCGAGAGTGAGCAATAAAATGAAACAGCACATTGTTGTGTATACAACTTTTGTTTAAAATTATAAATAGGGAGAAAGGATATATATAGGAGAAACAATTTGTCTACTTGTTTAAATGTGCAGATGTATTTAAAATTTACTATGAGAAACAAAACTAAACCAAACATTTCCACATTATATAAAGTCTCCTGAACATTATCCCTGCCTGCCTGCCCGCCCGCCCTCCCGCCCGCCCCTCCCCCTCTCCATTGCCTCCTTCCCCCTCTTTCTTTTTGACCCTGAGCCTTGTTTATTGGTATTGCAAACAAAACCTTGAATGGGAAATAGTCACGTAAAATGAATGGGTAAATTAGTTGGGATCAGGTGAGTCCTCTAGATCTGTGACAATAGTGGCTTCAATTGTAGTATCTCTTGTAGATTTAATCTGTGAGTGGATAAGATTGCAAATTTTTGTATGATTTAGATTCCATAGTACAGTAGTATTATAATCATAAGTTGATAACACCATCAATACAGTATTCCTCTTTCCTCTTAAAATAGACTGTCGTGAAGAAAACAAAACATAACAATTTTGTGTTGCAGCTTATGTTTAAAATTATATGCATATGGAGAAAGAATGTATGGAAGAAACAATTTGTCTAATGGTTTAAATACCGTGATATCTAAGTAAAAACTGACTGTGAGAAGGAAAATGAAATCACACATTTTCTCTGCACAGCACTTTGATTCTTACAGTCAGTTTTAACATAAAAATCTGAACACTATTGTTTAAAAAGTCATATAGCCTATGTCCATCTCAGTGTTAGCAGAGTATCATGTAAATAATTGAAGTAAAAGCATCAAGAATTTTCAGAGATTTTTTGCTAACAATGTTTCCCCTTTACATCATGTACAAGGTGTGTCCAAAAGGTATATATATATATATATATATATATATATATATATATATATATATATATATATATATATATATATATATATATATATATATATATATATATATATATATATATATATATATATATATATATATATATATATATATATATATATATATATATATATATATATATATATATATATATATATATAATTATTTATCGGTGAGATATGTGCAAAGCTTCAAATTCTTCAAAGTAGTACCGTTAGCATCTACATATTTTTTCTAGCCCTTCACCCTCGACTGGTAAGCTCCCTGGAAGGCCTCAACTTGAATCTCATTTAAGAGTGTTGTCGCAACCTTTTGAATGACTTTAATGCTCTCAAAACAGCATCCTTTGAATGTGATTTTAATCCTGGGGAACAGGAAGAAGTCCAGCAGAGAGAGGCCAGGTGTGTAGCGTGCCTTCAGCAGCACTGCCAAGTTGTGCTTGCTCAGGTACTTGCTGACGTGGAGACACATGTGGCTGGGTGCATTGTCATGATGCAGCAGCCAGGTAGTAGTGGTGTCTTTTTGCACTTGGAGGATACTTTTTTAAATCTTTTCAGGACATTAACATAGTGAAGAACATTAACGGTCTGTCCTTGTGGTAAGAACTCTTTGTGCACCACACCCTTGCTGTCAATTTTCACTTTGGATTGTGCCATTCTGAACTTTGGCACTTTTTCCAGGTCGCATGCAGAAGTCCATGTCTTGTTGCCAGTAATGATGTTGTCCAAATAATCCAGTTCAGTGTCCACACATTCCAACAGTTCACTCATGATCACCACCTGACTGGCCTTTTGTTCATCTGACAGAATTTTTGGTACCAGCTTGGTGCACACCTTTCTCATGTGCAGCTCCTCATAACAGTGCTGAACACAGAACTTTTTAGAATGTTCAGTGTGTCAGCTAAAAACCGAACACTCAATCAGCTGTCAGAATTCAACAATTCATAAACACAATTCACATTGTCTTTGTTTCTGCTTGTCGATAATCTTCCAGAGCAAGGGCCATCATTTACCCCTTCTTGGCTGTCCTTAAACTTCTTCACCCACCTTGTAACTTGCCCGTTACTCATTGCAGACTCCCTGTAGGCTTGCTTTAGCATTGTGTGCATCTTGGAAGGCTTTTTATTGAGCTTTGTGCAGAACTTCATTGCCCAACATTGTTCAACTGCATCAGCCATCCACGTGTTGTGATGAGCTCACAAAGCAGAGGTGCCCCTATTCAGTCATGCTGATGCTACTGGTGCTCAGAGCAGACTGACATTTGGTGCACTATAAAGCTTCTGCTTCCCCACCACCTTGTCCCCACCCCCTTGTCCCCACCACCTAACACAGCCGACCTACGTGCCAGGCGACCAATAGCAGCATAGCAAAAAATATATTTCATGACTTTTTGAACACACCAATGTGTTCAGCCAATGTCTACCTGAATTTTTGTTAGAGAATTGTGTAAAAATTTGAAATAAGCTGGTTGAGAAGTTTTTGAGGTTCTTGCTAGCAGCATTTCCCCTTTAAATATTACATATATATTTATTTACCATATATATCTGAAAAATATGTAGCCTACATCAGTCTGAAATTTATTAGAGTATCATGCAAAAATAGGAAACAAATTGCTGAAAAACTTTGAGATTTTTTTCAATTAACTGTACCTCTTTGTATTAAGTAAATATTTATGTGTCGTATATATTAAAAGGTACATGGCTGTGTCTGATAATACATATAATAGAGCATATATAAAATTTGAACTTCTGGAATTTTTGATAACAGTCAATGACTGGTCTTTATACAGTATGTATGGTTAGACGCATAATTCACATGTTATACATATTTCAAAAAAATATGTAGCCTGTGTCTATTCAAATATTTATTAGAGCGCTGTGTAAAAATTGGAAGTGAATTGTTGAAGAAATTTTTGAGATGTTTTAGTAACAACTTTAAATGATGACCTGTCTTTTATATACAAGGTGTCCATAATTAAAGTTCCATTTTCAAACCACTGTAGAAAGAGAACCAATGCTCAGAATGATGTCAAATTTTAATAGCATATTACAGACACAGGGGAGATGTAATGGAACAAAAAAGAAAACTAACAAAAATTTTGTCAATAGACAATGCTGTGAGCTTCAGACTATACATACAAACTGATGCACAGTGTGTGGCAGTTCCTCAGTTTGGGTTCAAGATGTCCAATATGACTCCATGGAGGACCACTCTCTGCTGGTAAAGCTCTTTCACAAGAATGATGACTACGCACCAGCAGCCCTACAGAAGTTCCAGACACTTAAGGGTATGAAAAAAGGCACTGGTCCAATGTCTGCCAAGCACCCAGAGAAAATGATTACAAGACTCAAAGAGCCAGGTCCTTTTGAAGTGCAGCAAGGCAGAGGGAGGAAAGCAGTTGTTCCAATGCCTGTCAAAGATGTTGCCACAGCTTTGTAGGAGGGGTCAAGTGCTGGTCTGCAAACATGAAGTGCACAGGGAATTGCTTGAACATTGGACATGCTTGTGAGCACAGTTTATAAAATCCTACAAAACGTCCTGCATTGCTACCAATACAAAATCACCCATATTCAGTAGTTGCTTCCAGCTGAGCAGCCACCAAGAAAAAAGACTGCTCTAGAATTTCTTGCTTGCATGGAAGTGGACGTGAATGGCCAAGGAACATTATGTGGACAGATATAGTCCATTTCATCTCAAAGGACATATTAGTATGCTGAATTGAAAATATGTGCAATTGAAAATCCACATCCACATGCACATCAACTGGTATCACTTCATTGTGCAAAGGTGATTATGTGGTGATATAAAACAGCCATATGATAAACAAAAATAATGCTATCAATCCACACCACGTAAGCACCTTTGCACAATGAAATGGTATTGGTGTATATAGGAGATACACAGGAGATGACCCCTACATGTCCTGTTACCTGTACTGTAACTGGTAAATGCTATGAGAGTCTTCTGTGCACAATCGTCATTCCAGCCCTTCAACAGCATGGATGTGTGATAAGATCATTTCTATGTAAGATGGCACTGCTCCACACACTGCGCAGCAAGTGGAGTGGCTGGTACACACACACATTTCAGAAATGCTAAAATTATTAGCCGTCATTCCTCTATACCCTGGTCTTTCAGGTCACCTGATCTTAATCTGTGTGACTTTGGTTGTGGGGTTATATGAAAGATGTTGTGTTCAGTGTTCCAATTATGAACATATTTGAATTGAAGTCATGCGTTGAGCAAAACATTCTGAATGTGACCCCTGAGACACTTCGATCTATTGTAGAACATGCTGCTTCTCAATTTCAACTTTGGGCAGATAATGGTGGCAGCATTCTGAGTTTTGCACCAGTCTCATGACAGTTACGAACTGACTTAATTTTCCTTTTTATGTGGCTTTTGGCCCCAGGACAATTAAAAACCAATGTCATTTCACTTTTTATGTGGTTTTTGCCTCAGGACAATAAAAAACTGTTTTCTCCTACCCAGTGTGATACAACCTTGTCATTGTCAATGAGCTTAGCTAACTACCAGTGGCACAACTATGAATTGCCAAATTTGTGCAATCATTCCTAATGAAGAGCATGGATGGTGTAATGTGCAACTCAATCCATAGCCACAATAGTGGAATTGATCTGTCAGTTTTAGCGGATCCCATTTATGTTAAGACGCTTACAGTGCCACCTATTGGTAGAATTTTTGTTAATTTTTTTTCCCCTCATGATTTCCCACCTGCATCAATAATATGCTGTTCTAATTTAATGTCACTCTGAGCTGTGGTTGTGTTTCTACAGCATTTTGAAACTGGAACTATAATTATGGACACACTATAATAGTATAGATTAGATTGTGGAATGATGGCTGCATTTGATTTGGGAGATTTGTGTGGTTGGTTATAATACTACTTCATGACTGTATGACCTGAGATTAATATTTATGCAATGAATATTTCAAAGTTCAGTTTCATCCAGATTCCCTTCTCATGTTCTTCTAAGTTCAACTGCTTTATACAATCAGCCTGTAGTGAATGAAATCCAAATCTAATTAAGTTTTTGGTTCAAGGCACCAGGAAACAATACAGTTTTTTTTTTAATTATTATTCTATAACATTTCCGGTGTGTTACTTACATATAAAAGACATTACAGTCCTAAGCAGTGAATGCAGGACACTGTCTAATGTTTTACCATAGGAACAGAAAGAAAAAACAAATATTATAAAGTACATTTTTTTTCTTTTGGAATGAAGATAATATCCAGGCTAATCTGTACCATAACCCTTACTGAGAAAAGACTACACTTTTTATCTTCTCAGTGAAGACTTATGTAGTTTCTGTTTTGTGTTGTAACATCTGTAAATACGTGTCATCATAATATTGTGCAGCACTTAGAATTCAAAGGTACACATGGGAATTTTGGACAATAAATAATGCATTACTATTGGAGAAGGAGCAGGTAGTAAAAATCAATCACCAGACATGGTTTCACAGTGACGAAGTACAAATATGAATTTTCTTTATTCCTTTCTGTTCGCATTTTTAAGCAGGCACAGACAACATACTGTGAAATGCCAATTGTCAACAGAAGGTAACAACTTCGTTGAAATTTTGAAACAGAATAATTTTAAGATTGTAATTGAACCATGAATGCTGGAGACTATCATTTCATTAGCTTCAGTGCTATGGAGTAAAGATGATTCCTCTTCAGAAAAGTATACAAGAAAAATATGCAAAAAAGGTTAATTTTTAATTTGTACATAATATTTCATAAAGCTGCCTTGTAATGTAGCATCACAGACAAATGCATATATTTAATAGTACACTATTTTCTTTTAATATTTCAGGGCTCTTTATCGATTTATTATATTTAGTAATCAGCTGAGGTTTATGTATTGGCGCAAACACACAATACCAAAAATTTTCAGAGAAGTGGTCCGTAGAAATCCAAGTAAAGTTGCCTTCTACTTTGAAAATAAGCAGTGGACCTTTTCTGAGGTAATTCAATGCAATTCTTTTCCTAAATTTCAGTTAATTAGGATCTTGCAAACACATAACCAACATGTTTCATTTCATGCCATCTAGGTAGAAAAATATACAAATAAAATAGCAAATTATTTCAAAAAACAAGGCTACAAAAAAGGAGACTGCATTGCTGTAATGATGGATTCCAAACCAGAATTTGTTTTTGTTTGGCTTGGTCTTGCAAAAATTGGTGTCGTGGCGGCTCTTATAAACTCAAACCTCCGAAAGGCACCACTGACTCACTGCATTACAGCTGCCAATAGTTGTGCTATTATATTTGGCTCTGAAGTTTCAGAAGGTAATATATATGTTTATGCATATATGTATATGGTTATTTACAGTATCAATGTTGAAATTAGAATGTAAACTATTTGCATGTGGTCACATGTATTACAATAAAATTTATAATTAGTATTAAAATCAGTCATCTTATCAAAAGTTGTTCCCATATTTGTAAATCCCATGTTTACGCAGTAAATAAAGTTAATCAGTAATAAAGTTAATCAGCAAATGTAGAAAATTGAGGACAAGCATGAAATTCTTAGTCTCTAAAGATTGTAATATGATGAAGTGATATTTTTCAGATCAGGCCAAGAATGTTTTGAAGTAATTTGAAATTCTCTCCTCTGGTATTAGTCATATACTGATGTTGCTTTAGAGTACAAGCCACACATTGGAAAAGAATGGGTAGGTCACAGGAAACTGAATTTAGGTCCTCTATCGATCAGCCATGTAAACCACTGGACTGGGGCATCAGTCGTATACACTGAATTTTTATAGTGTACTTCTAACCCAATTTATCTAGAAAGTTAGTAAAGGCAAACCAACAACAACAGAGGTTTTAAATCAGCTATCAGTAAACTGGAAATTATTATGAGTGGTGAAAACATTGAAACTTCATCCTGTATGTTCTCACTGCTAAAAAAACTTGTAACTTACCCCACATGTATACATTCGGCACTAGTAAAACAAAGCAGCTGCATCAGTAGAAAACAACATGACAGTTAAAACTATTCATTCATTCATTCATTCATTCATTCATTCATTCATTCATTCATTCATCAAGTTCTGTAGATCCCCCCCAAGAAGGAAGGATATGGAATGAGTCAAGATATACATTAACAAAAGACAAAGAAATAGCAAGTTATTTCAGAAACTTAACTTAATCTGTATCCTGTATTAACAGTAAACTATCACTCTACTGCTTCATGTTATGCTATCCAAATTTAATGACATAAATTAGAAAGAAAGCTGCTATTTTGAAAAGGAAAAAAATAGCTGCTGCCTTCTCAGTTTTGCAATATGGCTGCTGTTTTTCTGCAGTTAATTTATTTACTAGATTATTATAGTATTATTCAAAGAAATACTTTCCTATATCTGTAAATACTGAGTCTTATTTCCATTAAGCTACTACTTGTTGTTCAGCTTGCCCTGTAGCTAACACAACTTCTCAATTCATGAATTTAGATATTGAGGTAATTTGTTTCCAATTTTATTTTGTTGGTGGAGACACTTTGACTCACATCAGCCACGAACTCTGGAATTATTGTTTGTATTCCAGTGAAGATAGATTATGGTGTGAAAATGGACCACAGTTACATGATAGTTGTTATTCTCAGAAGTTATGTGAAACAACAGTATTGATGAAGAAACGTTTATACAGCAAAATAAGTCTTTTGCGACCAATTATAGGTATGTAATTGGTGAAAAAGGTCTATAAACTGTCAATCTGGTGTAAATAGTTGAAATAAAGTGAATGCAGGGAAACTGGAGAAGAAGAAACTGCGAATATTTGAGATGTTGTGCTGTGTAAGGTGGAGAAAGTTAGCTAGTTCATACTCCAAGCCTAGTCATGGTTTACTGTAATACTAGTATGTAATGACATAAGTTAACTGCAACAAAGAAGCTACTGTTTCATCTTAACTTAATTTTGCTATTGTGAAACTCTGTTTTCTATGCCACACAATGTCTCCATACTAACTTCGAGAATTTTTAATATTATTCTTCATATTGTTAAATGAAAATATCCTCCTCCAAATCCTCATGAACCCTCCTCCCTCCAAGCATGACATTCTGCAATATCCCCATCTTGTAAATATCCATGTCTGCCCATATGCCACTCTTGCTAGCAGTCCCTTGCCCTAGTGGCCGTGTCCCTGTGAGTGATTGAGGAGTGGGATATGTCCCATGCATTCACTGATAATTTCTTGTCCCTGTCTTGTCAATGCCATAGCAGTATTCACATACCAGCTTTGTTGCAACCATTGCCCAACATTGTGTGGGTAACAAAAAACTACACAATCATATGTTGGCCACCACTATCCTGTGACAATGAGCCAAAACAATTACTCATTAGTAGTGCAAGCTATTCAGATAGACATTGTTGGTTTGCCAGCTACTTCAGATCTAGTGTCATCTGGAATTATTCCCAGTCCCTTTTCCACTCCACTACAGATTCTTTGCACCACACAGCTGGCAAACGTACACTCACACATCCAACTCCTAGACTCAGACCTCTTGTAATCACTGCCCTCATCCAGCTTTTCTGTCTTCCCCACACCAATGTCTCTTCCCCTACCTGTCGCTTGGCACTTATTCCCTTCAACAAACTCTGACCAATCACCCCACTTACTGGCTTTCTACTTCCCTCTGTCTTTTATTTTTTCTTTCTAATCATATCTGTAATTTTTCAATTTCAATAACGTCCCAATACATTTACTCTATTTCTCCATTCTAGATTCGATTCAATTCAATTCAGTTTATTAGCGTCCTTGTAGTACATCATCAAAATTACATAGGACTTGTCAATAAACATTACAATTTAAAATACGTGTACATGAAAATTTATAATTGAATTTACTTGTCACTTAGACATTACTATTTTAATAGAACTATAAGAACATTAACATAAAAATATACAAGTAGGATAACAACGTACAAAAAAAAAAAAAAAAAGAAGCTAGTGATTCTCACATCAAAGATTATTTCCATTCTTACATTAACACTGTTTCACACTTTCATAGAAACAGCAAGTATTTAAATGTGAGCAATTACACATATTTACGAGGGCGGTTCAGAAAGTAACCTCCGATTGGTCACAGTGCGGGTTGTGGGGGGAGTAGCGACGCCATCTGTGCGTTCACGCACTCAACAGGTCAGTCGGCATCAAGCCGTGGTCGAGTGAACGTCGTACCTGCGCTAGCTTAGTTTTTGTGGCAGTTTGAAATGTGTGCTGCAATAGAAAACCCCGCCAAATGTGAAGTGCGTGCTGTCATAAGGTTTTTTACAGCCAAAGGATATTCTGCAGCAGCTATTCGTCGTGAGCTTTGTGCCGTGTATGGACCAAGAGTTATGAGTGAAGGAGTTGTCCGTGAATGGGTACGTTTATTTAAAAGTGGACGAGAAAACGTTCATGATGAAGAGAGGAGTGGTAGACCATCATTGGTGACTGACGAACTCGTTCAGACAGTTGATGCAAAAGTTCGTGAAAATCGACATTTCTCAATGTCGGAGTTGTCTACTGGTTTTCCACAGATTTCTAAGACTCTCTTGTACGAGATAGTGACAGCAAGATTGGGTTACCGTAAGTTCTGTGCACGATGGGTGCTCGCAGAACAACGGCCCTTCTTGAGTCCTTCAAGTGGGACATTATCAACCATCCACCTTACAGCCCAGACCTGGCGCCAAGTGATTATCACCTCTTCATGCATTTGAAGAAATGGCTCGGGTCACAGCGGTTTGATGACGACGAAGAGCTCAAAGATGCGGTCACAGGCTGGCTCCAGGCACAAGCGGGTGATTTTTATGCAGAAGGAATTTCAAGGCTTGTGAAGAGATACGATAAGTGCCTCAATCGCTATGGAGACTATGTAGAAAAATAGTGCAAAGATGTAGTTGTAAGATGTATATATTAAAATATTTTTATTTAACTTGGTGTATTTTTTTAAATCAACCGGAGGTTACTTTCTGAACGGCCCTCGTATTATGTCAGGGAAATATTAACTGCGCTTTTATTGTCAATGATTCATAAACTCTTCAATACTGTAAAAACTATTGCTCAATAACATGTTTTTTAATTCTCTTTTAAATATGTGCAGTTTTGGTATTATTTTTAGTTCTTTGGGGAGAGCACTGTAGAGGATTTTGGGTTGGTATAGTACACTTTTGTGATACATAGCTGTTTTATGAATTTCTCTGTGGAAATCATTCCTATTCCTTGTTTCGTAGTTGTGAAATTCTCTGTTTAATGTAGAAAATTCCTCGTGTTCTTTTAAGAAACATATGCTTTCATATATGTATAAGGATGGTAGTGTCATGATTTTTAATTCTTTGAAAGCATGCCTACAAGAGTCTCTATATCCTATACCTTTTATTATTCTGACTGCCTTCTTTTGTAGTCTAAATGAATGTTTTGTTAGACTGATGTTCCCCCAAAACTGTACACTGTATCTTAATAAACTGTGCATGAATGAGAAATAAACATATAACACTGATTTAATATTACATGAGCTTTTAAGCATTCTAAGTATATAACAAGTTTGACTTAATTTTTTGTTCAATGATATTACATGCTTTTCCCATCTTAAGTGTTCATCAAACCATACTCCCAAGAATTTACTGTATGATGCTTGTTCAATCTTACACTTGGCCAGTTCTACTGTAAGGTTAGTTTTTATTTTATTTGTAATATGTCTGAAGTTGATCCACATTGTTTTTTTGGCATTCACAATGAGTCTGTTTTCATTAAACCATCTGTCTGCTTCGTCTGTTGCTAATGTGACTTTTTCCTGTAAGTCAGCTTCACTATTTGCTTTAACAAACAAATCTGTATCATCAGCAAACAGTACTGCCTCTGCTTCAGATAGTTGACTGGTAGGTCATTGATAAATATTAAAAACAGTAATGACCCTAATACAGATCCCTGGGGTACTCCATACAAAACTCTCTCGAATCTTGATGAATATGTCCTATCTGCATGGCCTGTCTCCACCTTCTGATACCTGTTCGACAGATATGATTCAAACCATTTGTGGGCAACTCCACGTATCCCATAGGCATATAACTTCCTAAGCAGTAACTTATGGTCGATGACATCAAAGGCCTTTGATAAGTCTAAAAACAATCCACAATTTAATTCCTTTCTATTTATGGAATTTAGGACAAGTTGCAAAAAATTGAAGATAGCTGTTTCAGCAGATCTTTACCACTCTTTCCTCAGAACTCTCCCAGCTTTGTGTAGCCTACACCTCCCATAAGCACGTGATTTGTCTGCCTGACAGCGCTCACGTTCACCAGTGTGGGAGCCAATTGTATGTTTTGTTCTTGTTCCTGTGCCCTTCATCCGGTGTCCTCCATTCTTTTTGCTTGTGTGTATCCTATTATTAATAATCAACAATGTAGGAAAGGAGAAGATTTCTACTTACCATATAGAAGACACATTAAGTCAAAATAAATACACACACACACACACACACACACACACACACACACACACACACACACACACACCAGAATGCAACTATCATGTGGTGGTATTGAAACAGCAATCTGGAGGGGGCAGAGAAGGGGAACGGATAATAGTGGATGGCTGGGGGGAGAGAAGAACACTGTCTGGCAGAGTGTCAGAGAGGGCGGAAACTGTGAGTGGGAGACCTGGGGACTGTATGTTACCATAGGCTGAGTGCGGGATAATTATGGGAGCGGAGAATGTTTTGTAACGATAACGCCCATCTGCACAGTCCAGAAAAGCTGGTGGTGGAGGGGAGGATCCAGATGCGTAGGGTAGTGAAGCAGCGACTGAAATCAAGCACGCTATGGTCAGGTGCATGTTGTGCCACAGGGTGGTCTACCCTGCTCTTGGGCACAGTTTGGCAGGGGCTATTCATCCTGATGAACAGCTGGTTGGTAGTCAAGCAAGTATAAAAAGCTGTGCAATGATTGCAGCACAGGTGGTAAATAACATGGCTGCTTTCACAGATGGCCCGACCCTGCATGGAGTAGGATAAACTTGCGACAGGACTGGAATAAGAAGTGATGAGTGGGTGGATTGGGCAGGTGTTGCACCTGAGTCTTCCACAGAGATTGGTATTGTGAGTGGCATAGGGGTGGACTGGGATGTTGTGAAGGTTGGGTGGGTGATGGAACACAACTCAGGTAGGATGTCCTTCATTTCAGGATGTGATGATAGCTAATCAAAGCCCTGGAGAAGGATGCGAAACACTTATTCGAGTCCAGGGTAGTTACGGCTGACAAGAGGGCAGTCTTTGTGGCCGATTCTTGGGAGTTATGGGAGGAGCAAGTAGGTAAAAAGATGAGGGCTAGTAGAAATCCTTTGGTAACAGAAGAAATATTGAATTCAGTTGATGAAAGGAGAAAATATAAAAATGCAGTAAATAAAGCAGGCAAAAGAGAATACAAACGTCTCAAAAATGAGATCGACAGGAAGTGCAAAATGGCTAAGCAGGGATGGCTAGAGGACAAATGTAAGGATGTAGAGGCTTATCTCACTAGGGGGTAAGATAGATACTGCCTACAGAAAAATTAAAGAGACCTTTGGAGATAAGAGAACCACTTGTATGAACATCAAGAGCTCAGATGGAAACTCAGTTCTAAGCAAAGAAGGGAAAGCAGAAAGGTGGAAGGAGTATATAGAGGGTCTATACAAGGGCGATGTACTTGAGGGCAGTATTATGGAAATGGAAGAGGATGTAGATGAAGATGAAATGGGGGATACGATACTGCGTGAAGAGGACAGAGCACTGAAAGATCTGAGTCGAAACAAGGCCCCCGGAGTAGACAACATTCCATTGGAGCTACTGACGGCCTTGGGAGAGCCAGTCCTGACAAAACTCTACCATCTGGTGAGCAAGATATATATGAAACAGGCGAAATACCCTCAGACTTCAAGAAGAATATAATAATTCCAATCCCAAAGAAAGTAGATGTTGACAGATGTAAAAATTACCGAACAATCAGTTTAATAAGCCACAGCTTCAAAATACTAACACTAATTCTTTACAGACGAATGAAAAAACTAGTAGAAGCCAACCTCGGGGAAGATCAGTTTGGATTCCGTAGAAACACTGGAACAGGTGAGGCAATACTGACCTTACGACTTATCTTAGAAGAAAGATTAAGGAAAGGCAAACCTACGTTTCTAGCATTTGTAGACTTAGAGAAAGCTTTTGACAATGTTGACTTGAATACTCTCTTTCAAATTCTAAAGGTGGCAGGGGTAAAATACAGGGAGCGAAAAGCTATTTACAATTTGTACAGAAACCAGATGGCAGTCATACGAGTAGAGGGGCATGAAAGGGAAGCAGCGGTTGGGAAGGGAGTGAGACAGGGTTTTAGCCTGTCCCCAATGATATTCAATCTGTATATTGAGCAAGCAGTGAAGGAAATGAAAGAAAAATTCAGAGTAGGTATTAAAATCCATGGAGAAGAAATCAAAACTTTGAGGTTTGCCGATGACATTGTAATTCTGTCAGAGACAGCAAAGGACTTGGAAGAGCAGTTCAATGGAATGGACAATGTCTTGAAAGGAGGATATAAGATGAACATCAACAAAAGCAAAATGAGGATAATGGAATGTAGTCGAATTAAATCGGATGATGCTGAGGGAATTAGATTAGGAAATGAGACAATTAAAGTAGTAAAGGAGTTTTGCTATTTGGGGAGCAAAAGAACTGATGATGGTCGAAGTACAGAGGATATAAAATGTAGACTGGCAATGGCAAGGAAAGCGTTTCTGAAGAAGAGAAATTTGTTAACTTCGAGTATAGATTTAAGTGTCAGGAAGTCATTTCTGAAAGTATTTGTATGGAGTGTAGCCATGTATGGAAGTGAAACATGGACAATAAATAGTTTGGACAAGAAGAGAATAGAAGCTTTTGCAATGTGGTGCTACAGAAGAATGCTGAAGATTAGATGGGTAGATCACATAACTAATGAGGAAGTATTGAATAGGATTGGGGAGAAGAGAAGTTTGTGGCACAACTTGACCAGCAGAAGGGATCGGTTGGTAGGACATGTTCTGAGGCATCAAGTTATCACCAATTTGGTATTGGAGGGCAGCGTGGAGGGTAAAAATCGTAGAGGGAGACCAAGAGATGAATACACTAAGCAGATTCAGAAGGATGTAAGTTGCAGTAGATACTGGGAGATGAAGAAGCCTGCACAGGATAGAGTAGCATGGAGAGCTGCATCAAACCAGTCTCAGGACTGAAGACCACAACAACAACAACAACAACAACAACATGGGAGGATTGGGGGTGTGAGGGGAATGGCACAGGAGATCTGTTTGCAGACTAGCTCTGGGGGATAGTGCTCGTCTGTGAAGGCCCTGATGAGGCCCTCAGCATACTGAGCAAGGGAGTTCTTGTCACTGCAGATAAGCTGTCCCCATGCAGTCAGGTGGTATGGGAGGGATTTTTTGGTGTGAAAGGGTTGACAACTGTCAAAATGCAGGTGCTTTTGGTGGTTGGTGGGTTTAAGTTGGAGAGAGGTGTGGATGGAGCCATCAGAGTAGGTGGTCAGTGTCAATGAAAGTGGCATGCTGGATTGAATATGACGAAGTGAATGGGATGCAAGATAAGCTGCTTGGGTTGTGAAGGCCCTGAATCCAGATCACGAAGATATCATCAATGAACCTGAATCAGACTAGGTGTTTGGAATTTTGGGAGGCTGGGAAGGTCTGCTCTAGATGGCCCATAAACAGGTTGGCATGAGGGGGGGGGGGGGGGGGTGCCATGTTAGGATAAATTTAATAAGGTGTATGAGGAATGAGTTAGTGGGCTTGGGGTCTGAAAGATGTTGGGAAAGGTAGTGTTCAATAGTGATAAGACCACAGGCATCACGGATGTTGGTGTATAGAGAGGTGGTGTCAACAGTGACAAGTAGAAATCCAGGAGCTAAAGGGGTGGGGATGGAGGAGAGTCGGAGAAGAAAGTGGTCAGTGTCTTTGACCAACTCCTCCAACTAGTTGCTTGTAATGTAGTGTCTCATGTCAATGAGGGCCAAAATTCTTTCAGTAGGGGCACAATTAACCAGCCACAATGGAGCATCCAGGATTGTAGGGTTTGTGGATTTTGGGGAGCATGAATGAATGAGGTGGGAGTGCAAGGTGTCATAGGGATGAGGAGAAGGGAAATGGATTCAGGGGAGAGGTTCTGGGAAGTGACTAAGGATTTAAGCAGGGATTGGAGATTGTGTTGGACGTCTGGGATGGGATCACTCTGGCAGAGTTTATAGGTGGAGGAATAAGATAATTGGTGGAGGCCTTCTGCCATGTAATCACTATGATTCAAAACAGTGGTGGAACCTTTGTCTGCAGGTAGGACTACTAGGTCAGGATTTGTTTTGGGGTTGTGTATGGTTATTCTTTTTTCTGCTAAAAGTTTGGTGTTCTGAGGAAGGGGCCTGGGGAAGGATGGTGGGGCTAAGTTGGAGGTAAGGAATTCCCGGAAGAAAACCAGCGAGTGGTTTGGTAGGAGGGGAGGAGGATCATAGTTGGATGGTGGTATGAAATGGGAGAGGCAGGGTTCAAGTGTTGGAATTAGGTTGGTTTCAATTGGAAGGATTGGTGGCAGAGAAGTGCTTCCAACATAGGAATCAGCAGGAGTAAAGCAGGACTTTCACAAGACCGGCATGGTTAAATTCGGGTGTAGGAATAAAAGTGAGGCCTTTGGATAGGACTGAAACTATTGTGAAGTTGAGGGTTTTGGTGGAAGGGTTAACAACATTGTTACGGCAGGGAATTTTGGGGGCTATGGCAAGTTGAAAAGGCAGGATGTAGGTGCTATGAGGGGTGGGCAAGGAGGAATGCTGAGGGTCGGACCGGGGTTGGCTAGTGGTGCTGTGAGGTGGCAGTAGGATGGCAGCAGGTTGGATAACTTATGGTATTAGTGTGAGTGCTCCTCCAGGTGCTGGAGAGCAAGGGATTCAATTTTGGTGAAGTGATGTCTGGAGCACGGATTACAGAGTATTAGTATCTTGCACAGGTAGTAGAGGAGGTACTGAGATGCCTGTACCATGGAGATGTGTTTTTGCAGTACCAGGTTTGTAAGGACCAGGGAATGGCAGAATCTGAAAAGGTGTAGGTTATTGTGTAAGGAGGGGTGGGATCTAGAGAAAGGAACTTTTTAATTAGGTCCTTTTAGCTGATTCTATGGTTTATGCAGCATTTGCAAAACAGAATGTGGGACTGGGATTTAGACGGGGAAGGAAATAATTTTCTGAACTTGTGCAGAAAGATGGAGCAGGGATCCATTGTGGCAACAGTGGTGTAAACTAAATGGGAATGATGCAGAAATAGGCAAAATAGATGTTGATGGTTGTGAGAGGAACTGAAGAAGAGAAAAGATGCATAAAAAATTCATAAAGACATGCAGAAACATGCACAGGTAAGCAGAAACATGCACAGATACAAAAAAATATACGCACACATAAAACCACACAAAATGCATCAAAACAACATAAAAATGTACAGAAATGTAAGAGAAAAGGAATCACAAGTTCATGTGGCATAGGCAGGTATGGAAAATAAAACACTGAAGTACATCAGGGTGAGGGATGAGGGAGGATCAGTAGAAATAAATATAACTGTCAGAGGATAGAATCTGGGGGGGGGGGGGGGGCAGATGCTGCATCAAAAATCCGCATGATCATGAAGCTTGTTTTCTGTGCAGACAATCATTGATACAGTGTAGTTTGGAAGTAGATGTTGTTTCAAAAACAGTGAATAAAGGAGGGAAGAAGAGAAAAAACAGTACTCAGAAGAGTAATGCTGTAGAGAAGAGTAACAGAGGAAAACGTCACTGGAATTTAGGGTGGAAGAAAACCTGTTTGACAAAATCAAACAATGGAAACTTCAGATAGGAATATCAACAGTGTAGGATGGTGTGTGACTTAGCATAAAGAAGAGACGTTAAGTTGCAGAAAGGCATAATTAAGACACTTAACAAAGCTTTTGGCCACAGCCTTTATCAGCAAAAAAGAAACACACACCATTCACACACACAAGCTAGCACATCTCACACACATATAACTACCAACTCCGGCAGGTTGGCCCAGAATTCATTTATCACACGGGATGGAAGCAACAGTCTGGAGGGGACAGATATGGGAAAGGGTAGTAGTGTATAGGTAAGGGGGGGAGAGAGGAACACTTTCTGGTGGAGTGTGCAGGGACTAGAATGCCAATAGGTGCAGTATAAGGGGGTTGTGGGACAGGAGGGTGGGGAAAAAAGATGGAAAAAAAAAGGAGCAAAAAAGGGAGAGGATCAGGGGAAGATGAGCAGGTGCACTGGCAGAGGGTGGCAGACAAAGATGGTAGGAAATGAGAATGGGAAGGATATGATAGGACAGAGGGGCGAAAACTGTTGGATGGAGGATGTGGGGACACTATGACACTATAGGTTGAGGCCGGGATCATTACGGGAGCAGAGAATGTGTTTTAAGGTTAACAAGAACTCCTTTTCTCAGTGAACCAAGCGCCTCACCAAGGCCTTCACAGACAGGCACTGTCTCCCAGACCTAGTCTTCTAACAGATCTCCTGTGTCATTTCATTTCACAGCCCTAATCCTCCCACTACCACAAAGTACCAGCCACAACATAGTGCCCTCTTAGTCAGCCATTACCACCCTGGATTTTGACAAGTGAACCACATCCTTCACTAGGGCTTTGATTGCCTATCATCATGCCCTGAAATGAGGGACATCCTACCTGAGTGGTGTTCCATCACCCACCCAACATCCACAACATCCTAGTGCACCCCTATACCACTTCCAACCCCGACCCCTTGCCACAAGGATCTTATCTCTGTAGAAGACTTGGGTACAAGACCTGCCCAGTCCACTCACTCAGCACTACATATTCCAGTTCTGTCACAAGTTTATTCTACCCCATGATGGGGTGGGCCAATTGTGAAAGCAGCAATGTCATTTACCAGCTCTGCTACAATCTTTGCACAGCTTTTTATATTGGTATGACTACCATCCAGCTGTCCACCAAGATGAGAAGCCACCCCCAAATTGTGCCCAAAAGCAGGGTAGATCACCCTGTGGGGACAACATGCAGCTGAGCACAATATGATTGATTGCAATGACTGCCTCACTACCCAGGCCATCGATCCTCCCCTCCACCACCAACTTTTCTGGACAGTGCAGATGGGAGTTATATTTACAACACATTCTCTGCTCTCATAATTATCCCAGCCACAACCTATGGTAACACACTGTCCCCACACACTTCACCCAACAGTTTCCACCCCCTCTGCCCTATCACTTCTCTCCATTTTCGCCTCCCACACTCTTTGTTTGCTGCCCTCTGCCAATGCATCTGGCTGTCTTTCCCTGCTCATTTCCTTTTTTTTACTCCTTTATTCCCAGCATCCCTGCCCCACAACTTCCTGATGCTGTGCCTCTTGGCATTCTAGTCCCTTCATACACTGCCACCACTTGTTTTGCCTACTTTTCAATGAGTATATATCCTGCCTTGTACTATCTTTTATTAAATTTATTATAAATTATCTAAAACCAAATGATCACAAGTGTTAAATAGGTTACTGAATGTGTCCAATGATGTGATTGTTACATGTAGAGTTTATGACTAAAACTACTCTTATAAATTACAAATTCTTTTGTGTATTGTTTCACAGTCCAAAACACATACAAGCTACAGTGTCACGGAGCTCTTTGATATGATGAATAATATTGATATGTATATTACAGTAATTCTTTTCCATGCCATTAACATTATTCTGTTTCGGAAACATTTCATGTTTATTTGGATGCATTACTTTTCAGCTATCAGTGAAGTACTAGACACAGTAGCAGGAAAGCCGCTGTATCAGCTTAATGAAACTGTTAGTTCTGAGGTGGTTGCCACTGCTACAAATCTTGGTAATGAACTGGCAACATCAGTAGATGGTAGTGCTCCTGAGTACCCAACATGTAGCCTTAGTGACAAGCTTATCTACATCTACACCTCTGGCACTACAGGTTTTCCCAAAGCTGCAGTCATAACACATACAAGGTGTGTACTTTTTTCAGATATTAGACATTTTATGCATTATTTCCTGAACTTTATTATTAATACTACGGTATGTTGATGATTTTCACTTATGGACCGTCTGACAGCAACTGAATAAAACACAATTTTAGTGCCATACGCGGTCAGACGGTCCATAAGTGAAAATCATCAACATACCGTAGTATTACGCGCAACTGAGGAGGACAGGACCAAAAAATTGAAGATGTCAATACAGCTATGTCAAGCATTCCCTGTCAACGTGTACAACAGGTTCATGAAAATACATCTGAGACTCCATAAGACGATACAGCATATAAAATTCAACAGAACATGCAAAAAGAACGATTTAATTCCAAGCTACATTAATGTAAAGGTTAAAAACAGTTCTACAGTGGCACAAAAGTCGAAATCATTTGCAGAACGATATTGGTTACTACATGAAATTAAGATGCTCTATTCGAAAAAACAGCACCTAAACATGATGCTCTATGAGACTCATCTAGAATTGGCAAAAAACGTAGGAAACGCCGCAGTTTTCATGGCACTAGTAGAAAAAACTGAGCACAACACATACATAGCAATGAAACATTTACATAACAAACATAAACACAAGATAATGAAACTAACAGTAAAAAAGACGCAAAAATACATTTACAGTTTAAATGTGAAACCACATGAACACCAACACTCATTCCATCCATGCTTAGTTAACCTAACAGAGACAGAACTACACGAAAACGAAAAAATGCTCTTGGAAAAAGGTTTGAAACACTGCACCAATAGCAAGGTGAACAATCAATACATAGAAAATCTCATAGTAGAAACCGAACACATCCTTACACGTGAAGAACAACAAAATAATTGCGAAATAAACATAGGACTGACAAGAGAACTAGTAAAAGAAGAAATAAAAGGCATAATAAAACAAACACAGAAGACACACAATAAGAGCAACCAAACAGAAGCAGCTACTATGAAAAGGTTAAAACAAAAGTTAACAAACAACAACGTATTAATAACAAGAGCAGACAAGGCCAATGTAACAGTACTCGTGGATAAAGAGCAATACATCACAAAAACCAAGGAATACATAAACACCAACACAATACAAAAACTTAAGTCAGATCCAACTACACGATTCCAGGCAAATGTGAAACGAACACTGAAAAACATTGAACACACACTCGTAGACAAACAAAAATACTACTTATCACAGAAAAACCCACAAGCACCAACACTCCGCAGTCAACCGAAAGTACATAAAGACGGAATGCCAATGAGACCTGTTATCAACTTCAAGAAAGCCCCAACATACCGCATAGCCAAACACCTCCAAAAGTTAGTTACAAAACACTATAAAGTAGAAAACAACAGAACAGTGATAAACACAGGAAACCTAATAGAAAATATACAGAACATACAGGTACCACACACAGCATCACTGATTTCATTCGATATAGAAAATATGTATACCTCCATCCCTATCACAGAAACAATAGAAATCATAGAACAAAATCTCTCATCCCACAGCAACCTCACCACAGACGCAATAAAAGAAATAACAGATATGCTCAGACTGACAACTGAACAAAACTACTTTCAGTTTGAGGAAGAATATTATCTACAAACTGATGGACTGCCCATGGGATCCCCAATATCAGGAACACTAGCAAACATTTTCATCAGTCACCTTGAAAATCTGATATTTGATAAGATAACCACAAATGAAAGTTTCAAAATCATATATTGGTACAGATACGTGGATGACATTATTTGTTTGGTAGGCGAGCCAAGTGAAAAAATAGATGAACTCCATTCAGAAATAAACAAAGCTCATAAGAACATAAAATTCACACTTGAAAAAGAAAAAGAAAATCAAATAAATTTTCTTGACATTACAATTAAAAAAGAAAATGGAAAACATACATTTAACATCTTTAGAAAACCAACAGCCACGGACACAATAATACATTCCACATCCAACCACCCCCAAAGCCAGAAATTTGCAGCACTAAGGCACATGTTACATAGATTAAACAGAATCCCACTCAGTAAGAGAAACTATGAACAAGAAATGAACACGATCATACAAATAGCTAGGAACAACGGGTATGACACACATGTGGTACACAGGCTCAATCAAAAAATAAAAACACAAATAAAAAACAAACACAACATTTCCACAATACAAAAGAACTCACAAGCTGAAAACTTACAAACACACTCAACAAACACACACAATGACAACACCACACAGAAAAGAACCAGATGGTACACCATGACCTACACACATAAACTAACACACAGAGTTGCAAACATCCTAAAGAGACAGGGCTTCAAAATAGCATATAAGCCTGGGCAAACCCTTCAATCACACCTAAGCCAGCCAGCTACCAAGAGGGACAAATTCCAACAATCAGGAATATATAAACTTGAATGTCAAAGTTGTGATGCAGTATACATAGGCATGACATGCAGGAATTTTGAAACAAGATACAAAGAACATATCAGATGTTGGAAGTATGAAACAAACCATTCCACATTTGCAGAGCATTTAAAACACTACAACCATCATCCTACAAACATGGAACAAGAAATGAAAATAATGAGAATAAGCAACCATGACAAACATCTTATACAAATGCAAGAGAACTTCCACATCCAGAAAGCCATAGCAGAAAACAAACATGTGATAAATGAACAAACACACATCAGCACAGGCCCCTTACTACACTTAATAAAGGAAATAACATAAAAAAAAGTATATAACACCAAAATACACACACACACACACACACACACACACACACACACACACACCCTCCCAAAAAAAAAAAAAATTGCATAACACCAAAATACAGACAGACACACATACACAGCACAAATATATATATATAATCACACCAAAACACACACACACATACACAGGACATAAACAAAAATAAATAATTAAATACAATAAAGTAAAATAATAGGACACCAAAAAACACACACACACACACACACACACACACACACACACACACACACACACACAAGCGCACACACAAGCGCACACACAAATGCATACACGAACAGACCACTGATACTTCGATAGTTACACTCATAAGTTTGGCAGTAATATTCGATCTTTGGCAAAAACATTTGACAGTCGGCAACAGAAACCAAAACATTGCATTAAAAAAAAGCGTTCAGTGCATAGTGCTGTGGAATGCAGAAAAAACAGCAAATTGGCGCTCATAGGAAGAAGAACAAGACCAAAAATGCAACAGGAGCATAATATGTAAGAAACTGTCTACGCAACCTGTAAGTACAGTTCAAAACATTACTACTTAATAGGAAATACCAACCACCAGAACTGTTTATAACCTATAGGCACAGTGACAAAAAATGTAAATAAAATAGCTAACATATGTACATATTACAGGCCACTGATGATGCCTTGCAGAAAATAAAGGCGAAACGCGTATGGCACTAAAATTGTGTTTTATTCAGTTGCTGTCAGACGGTCCATAAGTGAAAATCATCAACATACCGTAGTATTACGCGCAACTGAGGAGGACAGGACCAAAAAATTGAAGATGTTTATTATTAATATTCTGGATTTTAAATCTTGGTTTTCATGGTCCGCAATTACTTGAAACAACATACCTTTCAGGTATCTTCGATACCTCTATTGGAATAGGGTCCTTACTGATATTTTTATTCACTGTTAATTATAAATATTGTCATCCTCCTGTTTTCCAGCAAAAAATGCAATAAAATCTTTTTGGGTTACTAAACACAATATGTAGTGAGTGCCCCTGTTGGACTGTGCACATGTTAAGCAACTTTGCATAACTGGCAGCAAGGGCAAATTCTAGTCCACTGACGACAATCTCTGTGTATGTCCGGCCACACAAACCTCTGTAACACCAGCTTAAACATTGTGCACACTCCAGGGTGACACAGGTTATGGAAGTTACTGAACACTGTCCAGGGGAATGCAGTTGGTACATACAGTCATGATCTGTTGTGCATTACATCCCAGTACGCCTTGCCAATTTCACCCAGCATTTTGACCAGTTGCAATTTTAGTGAAGTTTTATCATTGAGTAATACTGCTTGTAGTTCATGGTCTTCTTGCTGCATGACTGCTAACACTGTCATGTTCAATGGTTGTGAAATACCAAATAAGCAGTCGACCATCACATTGGTCAGTCCAGAAATGTGCCACAAGTCTGTAGTGAATTGGCATATAAACTCGAGTTGAGAGTGCTCCCATAGTGAGCACTTGTCACTCTTCTTATGGAATGCGTATATCAGCTATTTATAATCAGTATGAACTGCGAAATCCTGTGCCTTGACCTGTGGCCTGTGATGGATTGGTAGATATCCAACAGCTCCCTATTACATGTCCTCCAATGCTGCTGTAAAGGTGTCATTTTATGCAAAAAATATTCCAATGGCTGCTGTGCACCACCTACCCATCCTTACAAAGCTGGCTGGCATCAACCACTAAGGTGAGCAAACCATAAAGTTTAGGGTGAGTGAGTAGGGTGGCCTGGGCAAGGCTGTTTTTCATCACTATGAATACTGCATCCTTACTCCCATTCCATTGCATGGGTGCATTATCTCGTACTTTCGCACCAGATAGTGCTGCATTTAAAAGCACCTGTTGCTCGGCAATATGTGGTAAATGAAGCTGGTAAAAATTTACCATCCCAAGGTATCTGCATAGCTCTTTTATGGTGGTAGGCTATGGCAGTTGTAATATGCCCTCTACTTTTTCTGGTAATGTTTCAGAGCCAGAGGACGATATGTGATGGCTCAGAAATTCAACTTCAGGCTGACCAAAAATGCATTTCACAGTTTTTAAAACTTCACTGTACTTCTCCAGTCATTTAAAAACCTCACAAAGTGACTGTGATGCTGTTCTCTAGTTTCTGAATAGACCAAAACATTGTCCAGACAAGCAAAGTGTCAAGTTAACCCACCAAGATGGAATCTATAAACTGCTGCCTGGTCTGTGCAGTGTTCCACAACCTGAATGTCACAAACTTCAACTCTAACAATCTGAAGGGTGGATAGCTGTCTTGGGAATGTGCTCTGGCAAGACGGGTTTCTTCATATAGGCCTTAGCGCAGTTAATGGCTCTAAATATTGTTGAACTATGAAAGATGTGGTTGTAGTCAATTAATAATGGTACCAGATAGTGGTCAGGAATAGTCTTGGCATTCAGCACTTGATAATCACTGCATAGATGCCAGGTTCCACCCTTTTTTTTAGGGGCTATGCATAATACTGATGTCCAATGACTGCACAATGGGCAAATAATTTGCTCATTCAATTTAAGATCAAATTTTGCTTTTGCTATTGTGAGGCATCCAGGTGCTAATCTGCAAGGGTAACATGACATAGGTGGTCCATCTGCAGTTTTGATGTGGTGAACAGTGTGATGCAACACCTGTTGTGGCACTCACAGTGGTCTAGTTAAGGCTGGAAAATCTTGCAAAATCACACGGTAAACTTCATCTACTACTGTACAAGCTTGATGCTACTGGTTCTAGTATTATGGTGATTTCCAGCAGCTGTCAAACCAGTAAGGCTATGCACAAGCCAGGCATCAGACATGTCAGACAAAAGTTTGAAATATGCTAAGAAGTAGGAAACTATTATTGCCTCACCCACATCCGCTACCATGAAGTTCCATGTTAACTGTCCATGCAGGACTAGATTCACATCCCCATGCTGCATACCATAAGTTGGCATTTCTGTATTGTTAGCTACTGCCAAGTTGACTGCCACACACAGCCTGCAGCTGCTGAGTGACTTCCTCAGTAAAATACTTATATCAGACCCTGTATCTATTAGGTATTTCCTTCCTGAGGACCAACCCATTACAAATAGGTACTGAAAATTGTGGCAGTCAGTGGTGCATACTAATGACCACTGACCCCATTTGGGAATATGCATGGGCTTGTACACATTTTCACCTGTTCACCATGTTTGTGGTGGTTCCAGCAAACAGTGGAGCCAGACTCTGATGCAGAATTTGAAATGGAGTGACTCCTTGAACGTCTTAAGTTGGTTACACCCTCTACAGTGGCTTTTATTACCATGTGAAAGCACAGCTGCCATCTGTGCACTTAAGGGATCCACCTTGGCAGCTAGGGCATTATAATCGGCACACGACACAGTAGGGGTCATGGATGTATCACTGATGGAACAGTTACTGTACTGACCTGCGAGCACAGTGTGATAGCATCTTGAATGCAGTCAGCAAGTTCTGTGGCTACATCCATATCTGACCATGTGTGAGTGATGGCTTTTACCTAGGTTGACAGATGGTTGCTCCAAATTGTGTGTTGTCAGGAATGGTGTCAATGTCTGCTTTGCTGTGAAGATAGTGATGGTATTGTGGGAGCTTCCTGTAGCACATTTCTTCTTGAGTCAATACCTGGTGAATGTGATCTTCCTATAAAGCCACTATACAGTGCATAGCTCTGCTTTTAATCTGTCATAGGTGTTTTCCGTTGGAGGAGCTGAATTTAGGAATATGGACAAGTCAAGGTATAATTTAATGAAAGACCATCAGAACTGCAAACAATGTATTCCAGTCAGTATGGTCAAAAGCTTTCTCCAAATCTACAAATGATATAAACATAGGTTCAGTATCTTCCTTAAGATAAGGCATTGGGTCAGTTTTGCCCCATGTATTCCTACATTTCTTGGAAAAATGATATGGAAATGATTAGAATAGCAATTCGCTGTGACAGGTGTAATGGCCACCAGAGTGCATTAGTGTTACTTGTGTCTAGTACTGTACTATACTGTACTGACCTGGTATATAAAGGGTGTAAACAGCATCAGATGTTGAGTGATCTCTGTGAAGGACACAGACATGCTATGTAATCATGTGAGACTGTGTTATCAGCACCTAACATAGTTTGAAAGGGGGGGCCTCATTGTGGGTCTCCACTTGGCCAACTGGTCTAATCATGCAGTATCCAGATTTGTGGGGCATTCATATGTGACAGTTGTTTGATGTTGGACTTCATGGGAATGTGAGGGCAGACATACTAGCTATCATGGTTCCAGTGGACTCTGTCTGACCACTACAATGGTTGATCGTCATGTGCACCAAGTGTATTGTAGCTCCTTCACGTCTGCACCTGCCATCCAAGAACAGGTAATGGACTTGCAGCAATAATGTGTGTCTTCCCACATGTTTGGTTGGAGACTGGTTGCAGCTGGATTATGGTATTACTCTGCCATATGTAGGCTGCCATTAACTTCTTAACAGAAATGGCTCCATTTGTAGTGGTGGCATGATCAGGAAACATGGACTGCTGATGAGGGATATCCCACTGTACTCAGCCTTGAATTGTAGTCTGCATCAGCAAATATAATGGTGACCTGGGAAGAGGTCTATTTCTTCCAATGTTTTGAAGAGGCACAACTCTGCTACTCCTGGTGTCATGGAATGAGGAGCCATCTGGTATGACTTCAGGTCACAACTAACAGTGACTGAGCGAACTCTGACAGCACAAGGTATGTCATAGCCTCATGTTACCTCTCATGCAACACTATTGTTGTACCATTTTTCAATAGGACAATGTTCATCTACAAATGGCACGTGTCACTTTGAGCTGTCTGCTTGACACTGAGGAACTCTCCCCGACAGAACATGTGTGGGATCAGTTTGGATATCAAGTACCAGTTACAATAATTGTGGGCCAGCTTACCTCAGGAAAAGATACAACTACTTTGACATACTTCCCAACCAAATTGGTGCATGCTTCCAGCTTACAGGGGAACAATGTCGTACTATTAAGTGGGCTCATACTACCACATTCTTTGTGAATTTGACTTGTATTGTAATCACAGAAATAACATTACATACCTTCTCAACCCATGTACGTTCATTTCATTTCCTCTTCTTCTGGGTGCTTCACTTTTATTGTCAGGCAGCGTATATCTTGCATACCACATAGAATACTTTTGCTGTGCAATGTTCTTTCATGGATCTCACTAATTCAAAGAGAATGTCTTCCATTCCAGATGCTTTACTTCTACTCTGGTCTTTCAGATATCTGTCAAATACTTCTCACAATATCACATCCCCAATCTCATCTTAATCTACTTCCTCTTCCCTTTCTGAAATACTGTCTTCCTGATCTTTTATTGATACAGCCATATTCATAATTGCCAGCGGCACATCACTGATGTAAAAATTTTAGCCTCTTGCTGGTTGGTATACATTTGTACTGGTGTGGAAAGTTCTTAAGCAATCACAGATCAAGCAAGTGAGGTCAGTCACAGCACACAGGGGGTATTTATACTGATCTCTTCAGCAATCATTTTGGTATAGCTGAGGCCACGTGTTGGATCGCTGGGTGTGTGTTGTCAAATAGGCAGCACTTCTAGAATGGATCGATATTGTCTATTTGGTTGTGGATGGGCAGGTCACTGCATCCTGCCTGTTCAGGAGTGAAGTGACAGACTGTGCCTGTGGACATGTGCAATGGGCATCTTTCTGATTTTGATAAGCCTATTCATTCAGTCTGTTTAGACTGAGGCTCCTTGGTTTACTGACTGTCAGACTATATTTACTTGGTGGATTCCTTGTAATTCTACAATACTCCATGTGCTCTCTTGCGTTGTTTTTAAAAGGGGCAGGAGTGCTGTGTTCACATGGTGGAATTATTAGTGGAAGTTATTTGCTCACCTAAGGTAACCATGTTGAAATGCACTCGGGGAACATTAAGGGTGTGTAGTCTTTAACTGTGTCTTTCATCTGTTGTAGAATCCTGTGCAAATTTGTTTGGTGCAAGAGAACAGGCAGGGTATTATGTACTGGTGGGGCTATTGTATCCCATGGGTGCTATGGAAATTTATCTTAAGACTGCTGAAAGTCTTTGCCCAGCTCTGACAACTCCCATCAAATTGCATACGCATGCACTCAGCAATGGGTTAGTAAAGTCTATTCTGTAACAAGTTCTGATCCCCTTGAGTTTCCTGTTCTGCTTATGCATTGTTTGTTAAACTTGGTTGGAAGCTGGTGAGTTTTGACTGGACACAGCTCATTGAAAGCCATTACTTACTTTTTTCCCCAATGATAAATTTCAATTGTCAGTTGCAAATAACGACTGAAATATATCCTGAAAAAATAATACTACAGTTGCTGAAAAAATCCTTAGTTTTTTTATCACGGCACAGATTAAGAAGTTTTAATAGTTGGATGGCTGTATGATTTTAGAAAAAAAGTTAAATGTTTATTAATTCTGTGTGTTTCTCTGTATTTTATATATTTACTGTACAAAAATTTCTCAAAAGGGACGAAGCCTGAGGTCTGGGTTAAGTTCAAGTGGGAGCAATATTCGCCCCACTGATCAATTTCAAGGTTAATGATAGTTTGCTAACTGGTCTTCTTCTCAAATATTAATCTTGTCTATCTGTGTCCATTTGTATATTTAACTGTGTAAATATAATAGAGGGAAACATTCCATGTGGGAAAAATATATCTAAAAAAAAGATGGTGTAACTTACCAAACGAAAGCATTGGTATGTTGATAGAGACACTAACAAACACAAATACACACACAAAATTCAAGCTTTCGCAACCCGCGGTTGCTTCATCAGGAAAGAGGGAAGGAGAGGGAAAGACGAAAGGATGTGGGTTTTAAGGGAGAGGGTAACGAGTCATTCCAGTCCTGGGAGCAGAAAGACTTACCTTAGGGGGAAAAAGGGACAGGTATACATTCACGCGCGCGCACGCACGCACACGCACGCACACGCACGCGCACGCGCGCACACACGCACGCACACGCACGCGCACGCGCGCACACGCGCACACGCGCACACGCGCACACGCGCACACGCGCACACGCGCACACGCGCACACGCGCACACGCGCACACGCGCACACGCGCACACGCGCACACGCGCACACGCGCACACGCGCACACGCGCACACGCGCACACGCGCACACGCGCACACGCGCACACGCGCACACGCGCACACGCGCACACGCGCACACGCGCACACGCGCACTCTTTGCCTTTACATATGTCTGCTTGTGCCTGTGTGTGTGTGTGCGCCTGTGTGTGTGTGTGTGTGTGTGTGTGTGTGGTGAGGGGGGGGCAGGGGGGGGGGGGGCGTGCCCGCAAGTGTATACCTGTCCCTTTTTCCCCCTAAGGTAAGTCTTTCTGCTCCCAGGATTGGAATGACTCCTTACCCTCTCCCTTAAAACCCACATCCTTTAGTCTTTCCCTCTCCTTCCCTCTTTCCTGATGAAGCAATCGTGGGTTGTGAAAGCTTGAATTTTGTATGCGAGTTTGTGTTTGTTAGTGTCTCTATCAACATACCAACGCTTTTGTTTGGTAAGTTACACCATTTTTTTTTTTTTTTTTTTTTTTTTTTTTTTTTTTTTTTTTTTTTTTTTTTTTTTTTTAGATATATAACTGTGTAAATAATTTCACAAGAAGGAGCAGTGCCCAAAGTCTGGGTTAAGATCAACTGGGAGCTACAATTACTCTGCTGACCAATTTCAAGGTTAATAATATTTTTTTGTTAATAGGGCTACAGCCCACGACTGAATATTAATTGGGTTTAATCCTGTCTATCTTGGTATTCTTAACTGTGCAAATAATTCAATGAAGGGGCAATGGCCTAGATCTCAGTCACATTTATGGGATGCTACACTTGCTCTGTTGACCATTTTCATAATTAATATTGTTTGTTAAAGTTTTAAGATTTAATCATGTTCCTTTCCTTAAGTTTCAATTATGTAGTTGAATGTTTTTAAAGGTTTTGATTAATGCAAGTTTAGCCAAGGATTTTGGTTTCAATATTTAATTATTAGTGTTTGTTAAAGTTTGCTTTAATACAGTAACTCCAAGCTTTGCTGATCGTTTTGCTGCATATTGTTAAGATCCCAAAGGGGCTTAAGTTTGATGTTCAAGAGTACTTCACTAAACTATGTTGCATTCATATCAGCGTATACCCGTGTAACATAAAAAAACAGTTGTTAAATAAACATTGTATTAAGGTGCTTTCCACTTCTGAACCATTGTGTTAAAGTCTGACATGGTCCAAGAGTTGCTTCCAGTTCTCTATCCCTGTCCTGAAGGTCTCACTTATTATTCACACAAGTGCTACTCTTTTCTTTATGGATTTCATTAATTATCCTATAGGTGGCATATATCATCCCATAATCATGCATGCTTCCATGGCTTTACATTTCTCCTTTAGCCATTCCTGCTGTGGTGTTTTGCCTTTTCTGTCACTCATTTTTGTCTGTTTCATTTGCTGCATTTTTATTGTAGACATTTGAAACACATTTCACAATTTGATAGCCTCAGTATTTGTACTGCTGTGGTGATTTTCCCACAAAGCTATTTTTCTATGTACGAGGGCGGTTCAGAAAGTAACCTCCGATTGGTCACAGTGCGGGTTGTGGGGGGAGTAGCGACGCCATCTGTGCGTTCACACACTCAACAGGTCACTCGGCATCAAGCCGTGGTCGAGTGAACGTCGTACCTGCGCTAGTTTAGTTTTTGTGGCAGTTTGAAATGTGTGCTGCAATAGAAAACCCCGCCAAATGTGAAGTGCGTGCTGTCATAAGGTTTTTTACAGCCAAAGGATATTCTGCAGCAGCTATTCATCGTGAGCTTTGTGCCGTGTACGGACCAAGAGTTATGAGTGAAGGAGTTGTCCGTGAATGGGTACGTTTATTTAAAAGTGGACGAGAAAACGTTCATGATGAAGAGAGGAGTGGTAGACCATCATTGGTGACTGACGAACTCGTTCAGACAGTTGATGCAAAAGTTCGTGAAAATCGACGTTTCTCAATGTCGGAGTTGTCTACTGGTTTTCCACAGATTTCTAAGACTCTCTTGTACGAGATAGTGACAGCAAGATTGGGTTACCGTAAGTTCTGTGCACGATGGGTGCCCAAAATTCTTACCGACCACCACAAAACTCAAAGAATGGCCTCTGCGTTAGACTTTCTGTCACGTTATGAGGACGAAGGAGAACCATTGTTAAACAGAATCGTGACCGGTGACGAAATCTGGATTAAGTACGTGAACCCTGAGACAAAAGAACAATCAAAGATGTGGGCACATTCAAATTCGCCTACCAAACCAAGAAAAGCCTCGCAAGATCTTTCTGCCAGAAAACTGATGGCAACGGTGTTTTGGGATGCCAAAGGAGTGTTGTTGGTTGAATTCATGGAACGTGGTATGACCATTAATCAAGACGTGTACTGTGAAACAATAAAAAAGTTACGACGGGCTTTACAGAACAAACTCCGTGGTATGCTGACTTCCGGTATCGTTTTTTTGCACGATAACGCCCGTCCTCACTCTGCTCGCAGAACAACGGCCCTTCTTGAGTCCTTCAAGTGGGACGTTATCAGCCATCCACCTTACAGCCCAGACCTGTCGCCAAGTGATTATCACCTCTTCATGCATTTGAAGAAATGGCTCGGGTCACAGCGGTTTGATGACGACGAAGAGCTCAAAGATGCGGTCACAGGCTGGCTCCAGGCACAAGCGGGTGATTTTTATGCAGAAGGAATTTCAAAGCTTGTGAAGAGATACGATAAGTGCCTCAATCGCTATGGAGACTATGTAGAAAAATAGTGCAAAGATGTAGTTGTAAGATGTATATATTAAAATATTTTTGTTTAACTTGGTGTATTTTTTTAAATCAACCGGAGGTTACTTTCTGAACGGCCCTCGTATTTATGAAACTACTATTGTGGATTATCCTGTTATTTTACAAGGTTAACAGCAAACTGATGTCACAGGTTTCTGCTAATGGCTGTAGGGCTCCGCAGCATGCTTAAAGTCTCCAGTGATGATATTGTCTATGATCCACTGCCAGTATACCACTCAGCTGGTGGTATACTTGGAGTTGGGCAGGCACTGTTGTATGGTACCTCAGTAGTCATTCGAAGGAAATTCTCTGCCAGTAATTACTGGTCTGACTGTATTAAATACAACTGTACGGTAAGTAAACAAAACTATAACGCCAAATTAAATTCTGAATTAATATATGACCCAGTTTATTTTTGTTGGTTGATACATCATCCATATACTGAACAGCAAGTAATATTTCAAATATTATAACAACACACTTTTTAAATTAGTAAAATTTTAGAATTCATTGAATGTATTTTAAGTACATACATCAAATTTCTTATATCTGATGTACTGTTAGAAAAACTTGTGCCTTTATGATATAAATGTCATTTTTCAGGTTTCTCAGTATATTGGGGAAATGTGTCGGTATCTGCTTTCTGTCCCAGAGAAACCAGAGGACAAGCAACATAAAGTTCGCCTTGCATTTGGAAATGGCCTGAGGCCACAAATATGGAAGAAGTTTGCAGAAAGATTTGGGATCTCACAAATTGGTGAATTCTATGGTGCTACAGAAGGAAACTCTAATTTAAGTTAGTAGTTATCACAATCATATTTGATGAATTTTAATAGTAAAATGGCACTATTACAAATAATTTTCAGTCTACAGAATCAAAAATGCAAAAGTGTCACAAAGTACTAACACTGTACATTAGTGATGACAAATACAATCTCTAGTAAAAAAAAACTCCCCAGGGTAACATAAGAAATTACGTACACATACAACTCACAGTTTTGCCATCAGAATTAATTAATTCATTCACATGCAAGCAAAAGTAAGGGAAAGCGTTCACCCATCTGAAGCTGATGCCTACATACATGAAACAGCACAGGAATGTTACTAACTTTAAAAACTACTACTCTTTTCCCAGTTTAATTATACAGCCTCATGATCACTAATTAAATTGGAAAAAAATGAATGGTAGCTCAAAAGTTAGTGACGTGTCTGTCCTGGAAATTTCCATCACTGTATATTCAGTCATCCTCATGCCACATAGATCTTATCTTGAGTAAGAACCATTATAAATGTGTAATGAGTCAAAACGTGCTTTAGCTTGGAGATTGTTACAATTAACGGCTTCTGTAGGCCTCCGTAACAACCAACTACTATTAACACTACTCGTGCTATATTATTTGTCAACAACAGCTTGTGTTCTCTCTTCACAATTAAAAATTTGCAATCATGGTATAATAGAAAAGTTTCTATTTTGAAAATGATGCTGCTTTTCATGTTACAATAGTCATCTGCAGTTCAACTCTGCTCAACTACAATCGACGTAGGTGCAACCAAGAAACAGACAGGCAGATCATTTATACAAAGGGTGGTTTATAACATACAACAATTAAATTTTGTTTTTATATCTGGTGTCCTCCAACAACCCACATTATTATTAGACACAATTCCCCACCACAAGACTAAATAATTCTTATTATTATTTATTTAGCACATGGCTAATACAGACATACCATAAAATTAAATTACATATACATATTTACACACAAGAAACTTAAGTTTGGCTTTACAACTGAATATCCAGTCCATCAATCCGGCACACTGCATCTGGATTTGATAGCAGGAAGTCCTCTTTGGCACCGTGATAGGCTCAAATCCTGCATTCACTGACAATGTGGTGAACAGTCTGGTATGGAGAACTGCAGTCACAGGCTGGATTAGGCAGCTTCTTCCACTTAAGGGTTTGAAACCCTTAGCAACCATGTCAGCAGCATTGCATAGAGTTGGGAGGGATGATTTCAGTCTCTTATGATTTAAAGGGAGCACGTCACTATGCACAGGTAGGTTAGAATTCCTGGAGATGTTGTGGAATTCCCTCATAGGCCAGTACATCTGCGTAGATCAGGAGGCAATTATGTTGGTTAACAGTGGAAGCCAATAAACTGGGGTAGATCTGATTGTCCCAGATATTATGTGCATTGTCATATTCAGCTGGGTGTCAACAAGCCTTATATGGTGACTATTCATCCAAACAGGTGCAAAATGCCAATTCAACAATTCATATAATTCATCTTTGTGTTCTAGACTGGGATCCTGAGTCAATGCAGAAATCATTTTTGTACCTATCATTGTCATTTGTATTGCAGTTCGTTAACAGAGACTTATTATTTTTCACAAATATCAATAAAGAGTAAATGTACTAAGATACTTCACTCTTACACAAGCATCTCTAGATGATGATGAATAATTTACAGTTCGACAAACTGCCTATTTGCTTCTGTCTCAGGTTCTTCAGATGAACATTGGCCGAAGAACCCAAAACAGAAGCAAATAGGCAATTTGTTGACAAATGGCCACAAAAGCCTTAACAATTTTGAATTTACAGTCCATCTATTTCTGCTGTTATCTCTATTCTGCTGTAGGCTGCATTTCTAATAAAGCAAATTATCAATTTGACACACAATCATGTAGTAGTAAAGTATATAAATGTTTGCAACATTTGATTTTCAAGTAATTCATAAAATAATAACCAGCTTTCAAGTTATGGAGAAACTAGTATAAACACTAAAGAAACAACAATTGTTCAAGAAATAGTGCACGTATGGTGACCAGGTCACACAATGGCCATATTAAAAACCCAAACACTGTACACATGCCAAGTGCCAGAAAGAGATTGAAAATCAAACCACAGTGGCAGCACTAGTTTGAACAATCAAATACTTAGGTAGTTCAAAGGTAGTACACTGCATCGATACTAGATTCTGGTGGTCGATGACTGTCACAGAGGCCCCCCCCCCCCCCTTCCCCCCCCCCCCCTTGCCTAGTGCAGAGCACAGGGAGAGATAGTGATGTAGGTTGGCATGGCACTCAGTCTGTGGTCATGTCTGAAGATGCCCCTGTAAGTGTAGAGCCTGTTAATGATGAAGTGTCATTGCCTTATCGGTGAGCAAAGCGGGCGACCGAACCAGCATCAGGCAGCTTGGTGATGCAGAGGCATGGTGCGCCATGAATAGCAAGCGAATAGAGGGGTGGCCATCATCGTCAACTGAGGTGGTGATGGCTGTCTCCTTGCATCTGGAGGAATTGCAAACGTGTTAAGGAGCATGATGTGGGTGCACGAATTGTCCAGTGTGCATGGAGGGGCATGCAGGATGAACAGTGTGCCATCGCATAGTCACAGGGAGAGGTCCTTGATGGGAAAGGATGACATGTCAATGTGGAAGACGGCAATGCAGGTGTTGTCAGTCAGTGGAGTCATTGGTGTGGGGGTAAGGTGAGGGGAATCCTTCAGATGCAATCTCCGAGCTGGGTGGAGGACACAAAGCACTAGCATTACATAAATTGTCATAGGCACTATCACAGCCTAAATGAGAGCTCGGCTCATTAGGAGCACTGGGAGTGAGGGATCACGTGGAAGAGGGATCGGGGGGGGGGGGGGGGGGGGGAGTTGTCCAAGTTTGCATCTTCATTGAGCTGCCAAGCTCAAGCTGGTTTGAGACGCGAGACACACTGTTTGTTTTCTGCTGTGAAGCAGAATGTGAAAGATTTGCGGCGAGTGGTGTAATACTTTATTTATTAGGGGGGAAGTGTTGGACGCACTCTACTAATGTCAGAAGTTCGGAATGCACAGGAGGGTTGGAGTCCTTGATGAATTGTGCTGGAAAGACTAGAGGTTCCTTGTACAATAAGTTGGCTAGGAAGGCTTTTAAATCCTCTTTGTAGGCTGTATGGACACCAAGCAGGACCCAGGGGAGAGCCGTGATGTGTCGTGGAACATCAGTGTAGTTTTTAAAGTGCGGTGCCAGCGTTCAACCAACCCATTGCTCTGTTGTACACATTTTGTTTGCACCATACAAGTCACTCTTCTTGGAGAAAAGAACAGCTTGAAATTGTCATCCCCGATCCATCATGACTGAAGATGGACAGCCAAACTGGGTGATTCAAGAGGCAAAAAAGGTCCATGTGACAGAGTCGTCTGTTATATGTGTCAGAGGAATGGCCTCAACCCACCGACTAACACAGTCGATGATATACAGAATGTATTGAAAGCCCTTTGACGGGGGAAGTGGGCTGATCAGGTTGGGATGTATGTGATGGAACCAGCCTTTAGGAATGTCAAACGAGCCCAATGGTGGGTATGCATGGTGACCGACCTTGGAGCATTGGCAGGGTACACATGTATGGGTCCAGTTTTTTAAGTCTCAAGAATCATAAAAGAAAGTTGTATATATGGAAGAATCCTGGAGATACTACAAGGTATCAGATAGATTATATAATGGTAAGACAGAGATTTAGGAACCAGGTTTTAAATTGTAAGATACTTCCAGGGGCAGATGTGGACTCTGAGCACAATCTATTGGTTATGAACTGTAGATTAAAACTGAATAAACTGCAAAAAGGTGGGAATTTAAGGAGATGGGACCTGGATAAACTGAAAGAACCAGAGGTTGTACAGAGTTTCAGGGAGAGCATAAGGGAACAACTGACAGGAATGGGGGAAGAAATACAGTAGAAGAAGAATGGGCAGCTCTGAGGGATGAAGTAGTGAAGGCAGCAGAGGGTCAAGTAGGTAAAAAGATGAGGGGTAGTAGAAATCCTTGGGTAACAGAAGAAATATTGAATTCAGTTGATGAAAGGAGAAAATATAAAAATGCAGTAAATGAAGCAGGCAAAAGGGAATACAAATGTCTCAAAAATGAGATCGACAGGAAATGCAAAATGGCTAAGCAGGGATGGCTACAGGACAAATGTAAGGATGTAGAGGCTTATCTCACTAGGGGTAAGATAGATACTGCCTACAGGAAAATTAAAGAGACCTTTGGAGAAAAGAGAGCCACTTGTATGAATATCAAGAGCTCAGATGGAAACCCAGTTCTAAGCAAAGAAGGGAAAGCAGAAAGGTGGAAGGAGTATATAGAGGGTCTATACAAGGACGATGTACTTGAGGACAATATTATGGAAATGGAAGAAGATGAAATGGGAGATATCACACTGTGTGAAGAGTTTGACAAAGCACTGAAAGACCTGAGTCGAAACAAGGCCCCAGGAGTAGACAACATTCCATTGGAAGTACTGACGGCCTTGGGAGAGCCAGTCCTGACAAAACTCGACCATCTAGTGAGCAAGATGTATGAGACAGGCGAAATACCCTCAGACTTCAAGAATAATATAATAATTCCAATCCCAAAGAAAGCAGGTGTTGACAGATGTGAAAATTACCGAACTATTAGTTTAATAAGCCACGGCTGCAAAATACTAACGCATATTCTTTACAGACGAATGGAAAAACTGGTAGAAGCCGACCTCAGCGAAGATCAGTTTGGATTCAGCAGAAATGTTGGAACACGTGAGGCAATACTGACCATACGACTTACCTTAGAAAATAGATTAAGGAAAGGCAAACCTACGTTTCTAGCATTTGTAGACTTAGAGAAAGCTTTTGACAATGTTGACTGGAATACTCTCTTTCAAATTCTAAAGGTGGCAAGGGTTAAATACAGGGAGCGAAAGGCTATTTACAATTTGTACAGAAACCAGATGGCAGTTATAAGAGTCGAGGGGCATGAAAGGGAAGCAGTGGTTGGGAAGGGAGTGAGACAGGGTTTTAGCCTGTCCCCAATGATATTCGATCTCTATACTGAGCAAGCAGTGAAGGAAACAAAAGAAAAATTTGGAGTAGGTATTAAAATCCATGGAGAAGAAATAAAAACTTTGAGGTTCACCGATGACATTGTAATTCTGTCAGAGACAGCAAAGGACTTGGAAGAGCAGTTCAACAGAATGGACAGTGTCTTGAAAGGAGGATATAAGATGAACATCAACAAAAGCAAAATGAGGATAATGGAATGTAGTCAAATTAAATCGGGTGATGCTGAGGGGATTAAATTAGGAAATGAGACACTTAAAGTAGTAAAGGAGTTTTGCTATTTAGGGAGTAAAATAACTGATGATGGTCGAAGTAGAGAGGATATAAAATGTAGACTGGCAATGGCAAGGAAAGCGTTTCTGAAGGAGAGAAGTTTGTTAACATCGAGTATAGATTTAAGTGTCAGGAAGTCGTTTCTGAAAGTATTTGTATGGAGTGTAGCCATGTATGGAAGTGAAACATGGACGATAACTAGTTTGGACAAGAAGAGGATAGAGGCTTTCGAAATGTGGTGCTACAGAAGAATGCTGAAGATTAGATGGGTAGATCACATAACTAATGAGTAGGTATTGAATAGAATTGGGGAGAAGAGGAGTTTGTGGCACAACTTGACAAGAAGAAGGGACCGGTTGGTAGGGCATGTTCTGAGGTATCAAGGGATCACAAATTTAGCATTAGAGGGCAGCGTGGAGGGTAAAAATCGTAGAGGGATACCAAGAGATAAATACACTAAGCAGATTCAGAAGGATGTAGGTTGAAGTGCGTACTGGGAGATGAAGCTTGCATAGGATAGAGTAGCATGGAGAGCTGCATCAAACCAGTCTCAGGACTGAAGACCACAACAACAACAACAACAACAACAGCCTCAAGTATCTACGGCCGTTCAATGTGTCAGGTGTGGTGATAATAACTAATAAATTATATACAAGAAACATGCTTCTTGAATCTATCCGTTAGTGAAAACCGTATTAAAATACCCACAGTGGATCCTAAGATTAGCTGTGATATACGGGCAGAAAAACGGGCCAGAGGATTTTATTTTGTGATATGAATAGATCCATGAGGTTTACCATCCTTCCATCAAACTGTTGCAAGAATATTGTTCCAGTTTTATTTGAAATCTTTGTCGGTATGGGAACCGTAGTCATCCAGTCAAGTATGCTGAGATTATTGGCAGTAATGCTGACGTTATAGACTAAACGTTGGCATAACTTCATGGAATAACAACTAAGATAGTGTTAGGTACCAGGAAGGCAATCCCTGTCCCGCTCTCCAGTAAAAAATCTTCCGTGGTAAGGCGATTGCAGCGACAGTTCCCGTAGAAGGACGCGGCTGATTTCCTTCCACACATTTCTTCATGACCGCATTGCCGGCGGAACATTGAACCTCAATCTACCTTTCTCTCTCTCTCTCTCTCTCTCTCTCCAGCAAATTCGAACTGTGGACACATGTTGTGTACCTGCAATGGACAGATGTATGCCAATGTGCCTGTAATAAACAATAGGGGCAAAGTCTTTGAAGTCCAGACAGTCGTGGATGACACAGGATCTGAAACTGATCATAGCAAAGTAGAAGCAGAATTGTTAAACTGTTTTCAAGTGTTCTTTTACAAATGAGTATTGAGTTCTGACCCAGTTAAAATTGCACATAATTGCAAAAATGTGAGATATAGATATTAGTGTAACACTAGTAAAAAGCTTAAATTGCTAAAACTGTATGAAGCTCAAGCGTGCGATGGAATCCTCTACAGATACTATTCGGAATTAGCCTCTAGCCTATCGTCGATCCCACGAACCACAACACTATGCCCGATAACTGAAAGAAAGCACAGGTAACAACGTCATAAAATCATTACTGACTCGGTCTCTGCTTCATTACGATTAAATTTCTACCGACTTCTGAAGTGTGGGCTGTGACGGCAAAAGGTGCTCGATGTCTGTGTGATCTGTGATCTTGGGAAGATAGAAAGACAGTGTTTAGCGGACACTGCAGTCGATCGTCTCAACTCAGCGGTGCGTAGATCCTGGATGAAACATTTGCCCTCGTAAATGACAACTGCAACGCTGTTCTAGACTTTCATTTTTAGTTTTACGAGCAGGAAGGCGGTGTTGGACAATTCATCTCTTAAACCCACAAATCCTCAGTTATCTAAGGGGTATTTTCAAAGTTAAATGGACTTTGTATTTATGTATTTCCCACCAGCAACAAAGGACTGGGAATTCCACAGAACACTGTTATCACTCCATAGATTCCACGTCGTATGAAAGCTGTCACTCGATGCAGTCAAAGAATAAGCCAGCCAGGTGGTTCCTCATCAAAACATTATGTAAAGTCTCAGATAGTTGTATCATCTGTTTAGCACATACTTGTCTCCTGTGTTTGAAACTGTCAACATTCATATCACTACGTTGTAACAAAGCTGATACGTTGCTAACGTAGCACGTTTAGTCTGCCGTCAAATGGCCATTAACTAAAAGATAGCTAGAGGTGCTTAGGAAATTACCAATGTGAAACCTACGCCTACTGCGGCGACGGCTGTTGTGAGTGAAGAGCCGAACCAAGGCTGGAATTCTCTGGGAAAGTTCAGCAGTTTCATGACCAGACTAACTTACAGAACAGTCCTTCAATTGAAATAAACCGTCGCTTTTTCACACAATTTGCGAAAGTTAATTGCTGATCAGGGATGCTTCTTAAGGATTCCTTCTGTGGTCTGCAGTAATCATTACTTCTAGTAATTGGCTGGAAATTTGTGGCTAATTGCAGCTTCGTTTTAAAGCGTTTGCTGCACGCTAAACAGATGAGAACAAAAGATCAGTCATGTGTAAATTTGTCATTACAAAGAACCTGAACAATAGTGATACGTCAGTCATAATAATGAATGAGAGTCTAGTACCGTAATCTCTGTAGTGCTTGATAATGGTGTTAATAAGAAGTTACCTCGTCTTTGTTAACTATTTTATTAGGAAGCAAAGCTCTGTTCCTCAATACATTGCTAACACAGTATCTTTGATCAGTAGCGGAACTGGAACTGACTGCAAAACAATGGTGAGATATGGTTTAAACTTGCGGATAGCCGGCCGGAGTGGCCGAGCGGTTCTAGGCGCTACAGTCTGAAACCGCGCGACTGCTACAGTCGCAGGTTCGAATCCTGCCTCGGGCGTGGATGTGTGTGTTGTCCTTAGGTTAGTTAGTTCTAGATTTGCCTCACACTCATGAAGTCAATTCTTTATGTTGATATCCACTTGATGTCATACGCAATTAAATGAATGTATGAACTGCAAATGTAGTATGCAGTCAAATAAATTAATTTTGGGACATCAATATGTTGCTTAATGGTATTCTGAATGTGAACACCTTTCATTATATTGAAGCTGTGCAGTACTGTCTAAAAAACAAAAAGCAAACCTATAGGTAGAACTTGGGCATTTAAAAACTGCAAATTCACTATGCTAATCCATAAATATTGCTTCAAATCATTTACAAGGAGTTGTTTCAGTCACTGATGTTGAACCTGGCCATACAAAATATTGTTAACAATGAAAAATATGTAGCTGAATATCTTATCGCATCGTATCGACTCTACTTACGATGGAAGAGACATGTCTACGAAGAGATTAAGTGGGACTGACAACAAACAAATTTAAAAAAATATATATGAATATCAAACTCTAATTATTCTCCAGGACCAGTTTTTTTAGTTTCTTTTTTGTTTTTTCTTTATAGTGATGAAGTGATTGTAGACTATAAAATTCAGTTGTATCAAATTTATGTGGCTGTCATATCTGCTTCAGCATACTGTTTTCTCGCCTGGTATGTGCATAGACCTTTCCTGTCATAAATATAATATACATATGCTTGACTACCAATGAATGTGAAAGAAAAGGCTTGTGTGTGTGGACGCAATTTCATAATCCAAAACTTTAATTAAATGAGGTTTCTGTATTTCTCTTTTCAGTTAACACAGACAATACTGAAGGAGCTGTTGGTTTTATTCCCAGGTATGCTTGGTTTCTTTACCCAGTATCACTAATTAGAATAGATGAAGAAACAGAAGAGCCTCTCAGGGATAAAAATGGTTATTGTATTCCGTGTAAACCAGGTAACAAACAGCTTGTTATCAAAAATATTTTACCTCATCATATTTCAGACAGAATTGCAGAGCATTTTCTGTACAGGTGAACCTGGTGTCCTTATTGGTAAAATTGACCAAAAGAAGGTAGTCAATAGCTTCAGTGGTTATTCTGACCCAAAGTCTACAGAGAAGAAAATAATTGATGATGTTTTCTCAAAAGGTGATAAAGCATTCAACTCAGGTATGTTTAAAATAATGTTTAGGGCTTAGTTCATTTTTAAAAAAACACTAGCATATTGATAACACACACTATAGATGGACTCTATCACCATTAAATAATAGGAGGAATGAAAAGAGTGAAACAATATCTTAAGGTTGGGACATGTCCTTTAAAGATTCACTGAAAATTTAAGCCTAAGGATACTTATGCAACATTTTAATTGTGATTTTTGAAATTTTTCTCAGGGTGCCCAGATGAGTTAATAATTTTTGGTTCATGTACAATATTTCAGAGATTGAGCTGGGTGTCTTCAGAAGGTGGGGAGGGGCTGGGGGAGGTAGGCAGGGAAAAGGGAGAGGAGAAAAGTAGAGAAGGGGGAAGGACTATGCAGGCAAGCTGGTGGTACAGGGCACCAATGGAGAGGGGTAGGCAGGTGGAGGTTAAAGTCAAGCAAAAGTTGAGACCAGAGAGTTAGGGGAATAAAAGGATACAATACAGGGAAAGTTCTCACCATCGCAGTTCAGAAAAATTGGTGCCGTTGGGAAGAATCTTGATGTCACAGGCTGTGAAGCAGTCAGCAAAGGCACACACATCATGTTGGGTGGCTTGCTCAGCAATTAGGTGATCCATCTGTCTCTTAACTACAGTTAGCAGTGGCCACTCATGCAGACAGCTTCTTAGTAGTCATGCCCACGTAGAATGTGACACAGTGGTTGCAGCTAATTTGGTGGGTCATATGCCTGCTATCACAGGTGGCCAGATGCCTGTGACAGGACTGGACTATGTGGTAGTGAGAGCAGACTTGAGACTGGTCTTACATCTAGAAGTGTTGCAGGGACATGAGGTAGGGGAGACAAACAGTTGGGAGAAGGGGTTGCATAGGTTAGGTGGGTGGTAGAATACCACTGTAAGTGGGCAGGGAAGATATTGCTCATTTCAGAGCACAATGGAAGGTACCCAAAACCCTATTGGAGGATGTCATTCAGTTGCTACAGACTTGGGTGATATTGAGTCATGAGGGGGGTGCTCCTTTGTGACTGGACAGTGGGTATGTGGGGGATGTTAGGGACTAGGGAGACAAAGTATGTAATATCTGTGTGAGGTGGGTAATTTCATTCTGTGAAAACTTCAGTGAGACCCTTGCTATATTCTGGAGAGTGTCTGCTCATCACTGCAGATGTAATGACGATGGTGGGTAGGTGGTATGGAAGGGATTGCTCATCACTACAGATGCAATGATCATGGGTGGCTAGATGGTATGGAATTGACTTTGTGGCATGGAATGGGTAGCAGCTCTCAAAAGCCAGGTATTGTTGCTGGTTAGTAGGTCTGATGTAGGGGGAGGTAATGATGTAGCCATCCTTGAGGTGGAGGTCGACATCAATGAAGGTGGCATGTTGGGCTTGTTGAGGAGGACCAGGTGAAGTAAATGGTGGAGAAGGTTTTGAGGACATCATCACATTTTAAGATGGTGCACAAACCAGGGAAAAAGCATATTAATGACAATAGTTTTAGCAGGACAACTGCAGTTCTGTAAACACAGGGCAAGAGCATTGCTGAGTGGAAAAGGGTACAGCCAGTTGACGCTGACTATCAGGCATTCAGGTCACAGCCACAGTTTGTGATGCATTATGGCTTACTGGGCAGAATGCCAATAGTGGACTGTGTGTGGTAGCACCTGCAGCATTCCAGGACAAAGTTTTGAAACAGGCACATGACCTTAGGGTGGCAGGTCATGGAGGTTGTAGAGAAACAAATGGATGGGAGGCACTTGTCTGTCCAGTAGGCTCTCAGAGACCAGTGTGGCCTGAGCTCCCAGTTGGTGCACATCGACAGCGCAGAAAGATACGTATATAGCTTCTTTTCTGTGTTTACTTAGTAGATTCTTACTTACATTGCGTGTGAGTTTCATATAGGAGGTGTAATTTTGAGTTTTAGTTACTGTAATCGTAAATTCAGGCAGATTGTTGTGCAGTCGTAAGGCATGTGTACAGGTTAGTTCATACATTCTTTGCGTGTTTCCCTTGCATTATCTAGGCATGGACTCATGTTTCAGTAACTGTTGTTCAACATCGATTAGAATGGGCAGGGACTGTGATTGCTGTGTTCGGATGAGGGCTGAGTTGGCATCCCTTCTCTCACAGCTGCAGGCGGCAGGCGGTGCTGACTTCGGTCGCACAGCTTGAGGCTGTTGCCAATGGGCACCACTGTGGGGAGCCGGACTTGAGTATCACGGGGATGTCAACCTCGTCCCGTCTGTCCCCAGATCGGTCTGCTGCTGTGGTTGCCCCGGTTGCTGCCCGCAGTGGGGCTGATCCCTCACCTGTGGTTGATTGGGAGGTCGTTCCAAGGCGTGGCAGGCAGTGAAAGACGTCCCCGGAGGCTGATCAGAAAGCCTCCCCGGTGCGTCTGACAAACAGGCTTCAGGTACTGTCTCTGGCTGAGCCAGATGCAGCTGCCTGCCCTGTTTCAGAGGATAATTCTCAGCCTTCAAAGTCGGGGCAATCGCAGAGGGTGGGCTTATTGGTAGTTGGGAGCTCCAATGTTAGGTGCGTAATGGGGCCCCTTACAGATATGGCGGCTAAGGAGGGGAAGAAATCCAGTGTGCATTCCGGGTGGAGTCATTCTTGATGTGGAAAGGGTCCTTCTGGATGCCATGAAGAGCACAGGGCGCAGCCAGCTGCAGGTGGTGGCACATGTCGGCACTAACGATGTGTGTCGCTTTGCATCTGAGGAAATTCTCTCTGGATTCCAGTGGCTATCTGATTTGGTGAAGGCTGCCGGTCTTGCTTATGAGATGAAGGCAGAGCTCACCATCTGCAGCATCGTTGACAGAACCGACTGCGGACCTTTGGTGCAGAGCCGGGTGGAGGGTCTGAATCAGAGGCTCAGATGGTTTTGCGACCGTGTTGGATGCAGATTCCTTGACTTGCGCCATAGGGAGGTGGGGTTTCGGGTTCCACTGAATAGGTCAGGAGTTCACTACACTCAGCTGGCGGCTACATGGGTAGTGGAGGCTGTGTGGCGTGTACTTGGCGGTTTTTTAGGTTAGAAGGCCTCGGGGGAAAGTATGGCGTGGGCTGCAATCTCAAAGGGTGCATGGCAAATACAGGACGTGTTTGGATCAAGGAACAGTCGGAATTGTAGTTGTAAATTGTTGTAGTTGTGCTGGGAAAGTCCCTGAGCTTCAAGCGCTAATGGAAAGCACAGAAGCTGAAATCATTATAGGTACAGAAAGCTGGCTAAAGCCTGAAATAAGTTCTGCAGAAATTTTTATGAAGTCTCAGATGGTGTTCAGGAAAGATAGATTAGGCAGAATTGGTGGTGGAGTGTTTGTGTCCGTCAGTAGTGGTTTATCTTGTAGTGAAGTCGAAGTAGATACTCCGTGCAAATTGGTATGGGTGGAGGTGATACTTAACAGCCGAACTAAGTTAATAATTGGCTCCTTCTACTGACCCCCAGACTCCGATGATATAGTTGCTGAACAGTTCAGAGAAAATTTGAGTCTCGTAACAAATAAATACCCCACTCATACAGTTATAGTTGGTGGGGACTTCAACCTTCCCTTGATATGTTGGCAAAAATACTTGTTCAAAACCAATGGTAGGCAGGAAACATCTTTAGAGATTGTCCTAAATGCTTTCTCCGAAAATTATTTCGAGCAGTTAGTCCATGAAACCACGTGAATTGTAAATGGTTGCGAAAACACACTTGACCTCTTAGCCACAAACAATCCAGAGCTAATAGAGAGCATCATGACTGATACAGGGATTAGTGATCACAAGGTCGTTGTAGCTAGGCTCAATACCGTTTCTTCCAAATCCACCAGAAACAAACACAAAATAATTTTATTTAAAAAGCGGATAAAGTGTCACTGGAAGCCTTCCTAAGAGACAATCTCCATTCCTTCCGAACTGACTATGCAAATGTAGACGAGTTGTGGCTCAAATTCAAAGATACAGTAGCAACAGCAATTGAGAGATTCATACGTCATAAATTGATAAGAGATGGAACTGATCCCCCATGGTACACAAAACAGGTCCGAAAGCTGTTGGAGAGGCAACGGAAAAAGCATGCGAAGTTCAGAAAAACATGAAATCCTGAAGATTGGTTAAAATTTACAGACGCGCGAAATTTGGCACAGACTTCAATGTGAGATGCCTTTAATAGGTTCCACAACTAAACATTGTCTCGAAATTTGGTAGAAAATCCGTAGAAATTCTGGTCGTATGTAAAGTACACAAGTGGCAAGACGCATTAAATACCTTCGCTGCGCAGTGCCAATGGTACTGTTACCGACGACCGTGCCGCTAAAGCGGAGTGATTGAACGCAGTTTTCCGAAATTCCTTCACCAGGGAAGACGAATGGAATGTTCGAGAATTTGAAACACAAACAGCCGCTAGCATGAGTTTCTTAGAAGTAGATAACTTAGGGGTTGTGACACAACTCAAATCGCTTGATACGGGCAAGTCTTCAGGTCCAGATTATATACCGATTAGGTTCCTTTCAGATTACGCTCATACAATAGCTCCCTACTTAGCAATCATATACAATCGCTCGCTCACCGATAGATCTGTACCTACAGATTGGAAAATTGCGCAGGTCGCACCAGTGTTTAAGAAGGGTAGTAGAAGTAATCCATCAAACTACAGACCTATATCAATGACGTTGGTTTGCAGTAGGGTTTTGGAGCATATACTGTATTCAAATATTATGAATCGCCTCGAAGGGAATGATCTATTGATACGTAATCAGCATGGTTTCAGAAAACATCGTTCTTGTGCAACGCAGCTAGCTCTTTATTCGCACGAAGTAATGGCCGCTATCGACAGGGGATCTCAAGTTGATTCCGTATTTCTAGATTTCCGGAAAGCTTTTGACACCGTTCCTCACAAGTGACTTCTAATCAAGCAGCGAGCCTATGGGGTATCGTCTCAGTTGTGTGACTGGATTCGTGATTTCCTGTCAGGAAGGTCGCAGTTCGTAGTAACAGATGGCAAATCATCGAGTAAAACTGAAGTGATATCAGGTGTTCCCCAGGGAAGTGTCCTGGGACCTCTGCTGTTCCTGATCTATATAAATGACCTGGGTGACAATCTGAGCAGTTCTCTTAGGTTGTTCACAGATGATGCTGTAATTTACCGTCTAGTAAGGTCATCCAAAGACCAGTATCCGTTGCAAAGCGATTTAGAAAAGATTGCTGTATGGTGTGGCAGGTGGCAGCTGATGCTAAATAACGAAAAGTGTGAGGTGATCCACATGAGTTCCAAAAGAAATCCGTTGGAATTTGATTACTCGATAAACAGTACAATTCTCAAGGCTGTCAATTCAACTAAGTACCTGGGTGTTAAAATTGTGAACTACTTCAGTTGGAAAGACCACATAGATAATATTGTGGGGAAGGCGAGCCAAAGGTTGCGTTTCATTGGCAGGACACTTAGAAGATGCAACAAGTCCACTAAAGAGACAGCTTACACTACACTCGTTCGTCCTCTGTTAGAATATTGCTGCGCGGTGTGGGATCCTTACCAGGTAGGATTGACGGAGAACATTGAAAGGGTGCAAAAAAGGGCAGCTCGTTTTGTATTATCACATAATAGGGGAGAGAGTGTGGCAGATATGATACGCAAGTTGGGATGGAAGTCATTAAAGCAAAGATGTTTTTCGTCGCAGCGAGATCTATTTACGAAATTTCAGTCGCCAACTTTCTCTTCTGAATGCAAAAATATTTTGTTGAGCCCAACCTAAATAGGTAGAAATGATCATCAAAATAAAATAAGAGAAATCAGAGCTTGAACAGAAAGGTTCAGGTGTTCGTTTTTCCCGCGCGCTGTTCGGGAGTGGAATGGTAGAGAGATAGTATGATTGTGGTTCGATGAGCCCTCTGCCAAGCACTTAAATGTGAATTGCAGAGTAATCGTTTAGATGTAGATGTAGTTAGGAATGTACAAGCTTTCATGTGGGGGAAACTGCCACAATACAGGGTTGATCAATGGGTTTTCGTAATGAACCCATATTTGTATTTGTATTTGTATTTCTTTATTGGTCCTGTAAATCATGTTTAGGTACATATTTTGCACAAACGTGTAGGAAAAGTCAGGTTGGTGCAGTATATACATCATCATACACATTGTTATTTTGAAAGGATAAATATTAAAAAATAATTCAATACATGTTGAATATTGATGACAAATTTAATATAATAAAATAAAATGACAGACTTATTAAGAATATTTGAGCAATTACACTACACTTTCCTGATACTCTAAAAGCTCGGAAACAGAATAGAAGCAGTGGTCAAGCAAATACTCTTTCAGTTTCACTTTAAACTTTTGTAAATTTTGCATATGTTTCAAATAGGATGGCATGTGATAGTACAGCATTAAGCCAGTATGATGCACTCCTCTCTTACAAATGTTTGTACTTACTGTATTGATATGCAGGTAATGTTTCTGCCTAGTATCATGAGGGTGGTAATCAGTTATACTTGAAGATATTTCCATCTTTTAAAGTACTTCCTTTTGTGAAATTTAATATTTCATACATATATAAGCAAGGAAGAGGCATTATACTGAGATTTTTAAATATTGGTCTACAGGAGTGTCTGTACTTAGCATGGCTTATTATTCTAACGATCTTTTTCTCTAGTCTAAATGTTTTGTTTGCATCTACGGAGTTCCCCCAAAAGATAAACAATGACATTCCTAACCTGATATGACACACTTTTCCAAATGGTAGAAATGTCAATGTCAATGTTAAGATACTGATGATGATGATGATGATGATGATGATGATGATGATGAAACTTTGTTATTCATATGGGACATGTTAAGCCATTTAATGGAGCAGTGGATTCTTTCCCACAAGTGACGTTGTCATCTGTAGTATGGAATGCTATGACTAAAAAGACAAAGAAAGGACTGTAAAGAGCAACGTGCACACAGGATGTTTGTTCACTCAGATGGATGGACACTGACAAGCCAAAACATTATGACCATTGCGCACCACGGTGATGGTTGCCACCTGGTGGTGTTGCAGGTATTTGACGTGGTAACAAAAGTATGTAAGTGGACCAGACACAGTTGGGGGGATCATCCTAGTGAAGATAAGAGCTACAAATGGGGAAATCCATTGAGATAAGTGTTGTATCATACTTTGATACAACCACAAAGGAGATTTTACTTATCACCCTCAACTATTTACAATGTGCTGAAGGAAACATGGTGAGAGGAGCATGAGGAGAGCACTGAAAAACAGATAATGATTAGTGATAAGAACTTGCACATATATTGATGAATACTCACTTTTGTACAAATTGGCTCACTCAATAGGTCCTGAAGTTCAACTACTATTCCAGAAGCTAAGGCTATATAGCAAACAGTTCTTGTCCCACTAGAATGTTCACTAGACAGGCAGGTGTGGACTCAATAGAAGGAGATGACATGGCACAAAACACATGTAAAGGCAGTCTTCTCGGTAGTTGAGCTGACTTGGAACTGGCTGCTGTGCAGTGGCACCAGTGCGTATCACTTCTCTGGCAGTGCCATCACTCTTGATCTATTAACGCTTGTGGTGCTGCCTGGTGGTGTGTGCTGTGCTTACAACACCACACTTCTCCCCCAAAATCTCATGGCCATAGTCACATATGGTTGCGGTGCGAACCGACGGCAAGGGGAGGTATGGGTGCAGGTGCACCAGATGGGACGGGAAATGAGACTGAAGTTGGGACAGGCTCCTGTCCATGCCCCGCCATTCACCCCCCCCACTCCCTTGAAGAGAAAGGCAGCAGGGTGCAGACGCGTCACCCATGGCAACCCGAGCTGCTGTGATAATTGGCATTGGTGATGAGGGTGCGTCCACCTTTACAGGAAGTGCCTCCTGCTGGAATGCCATCTGGTCCACTGCAGATGGCCATGACCCTGACTTTGGGCTGTGTGCTGAATCTGTAAAACAAAATGCAGCAGCAGGATCATGGAGTCTGAGGGTGAAGCTGGTTCCAGTGTATTTTGAGCAGTGACCCTGTAGGGGAAGAAACCAAGAACATGCAAAATGGTCCCCTGTTGCCATTGCTGTCCAGGCTGGAAGGTCCTGTAGAGTGCTGCATCCTGGACCTGAAAATGATAAGTGTAAGGCCTGCTGCCATGAGTGAATTCTATGGAGTTTCCTCATCTGCCCCTTGAATGTTTGCACAAAATGTTCAGCTTCACCATCTGACTGTGGATGGAATGGTGCTGTGGTCACATGTTCAGTACTACTGGCCATGTAAAATAGTTCAAATTCGTGTGAGGTGAACTGTGGTCAATTATCAGACACTAACATTTCTGACAAGCCCTCGATGCAAAAAATTGAAGTAAGTGTTCTGATAGTACTGTCTGATGTCGTATGGTTCATCGGAACCATGAAGGGAAAATGACTGAAGGCGTCCACTACAACAAGCTATCATGTGTTCTAGAAAGGTCCAGCAAAATCAATGTGGATGCATTTCCATGGACCTCTCAGGTGTGGCCAGTCAGAAAAGCATTGAGGTAGAGCCACCTGTTGCTCCATTCAAGCAACGCAGCAAGATATCATGTCTTCAATCTGGGTGTCCATCCCTGGTCAAAAACAATGGCATGAAATAAGTTGCTTTGTCCTCACAATACCCCAGTGTCCCTGATGCAACAACCTTAAAACATCCTGCTGAAGGGTGTGTGAGATGATGACCCAGGCCTGGTCATTCTGGGTGTGTAACAGTAAAACACCACCCTGTACTGACAAGACTTGAGGGTACCAATGTACTTCCACCTGAACAATAGCTTTTACTCTCCTTGGACACCATGTGCACGTGTAATTCAGCACAGTGCTTAAATCTGCATCTGCATTTGTTTCCTGTGCTATGTGACAGAAGTCCCTGGGAAATTTGTAAACTGTAGGAGCATGCAGAGCATCTGTCTGACAACACAATGCTTTGGAGGAGTCGAACTGATCATTCTTGTCCACTGGTAACCTTGGCAACACATTGGTGACAGGATGTTGGGCCATATGGTTGTACAAGATTTATAGTTGTAGTTTGACAGCAATAAATCTCATCATTGGAAGTTCTGTGCCATGTACCGGAACAGGCTCGATTGGGTGGAATGTAGAAGTGAGTGGCTTACGATCTGTGACAAAGCGGAAATTCATTCCATTGAGATGATGATGAAATTTGGTTACAATATAAGTGATTGCCAAAGCTTCTTTTTCAACCTGACTGTAATTTGCCTGAATCTTAAAAAAAAAGCATCAACCGCAAACACCACTGGTTTAGCCAGATCAATATGTATGAGGCATGTTTTGGTAAGCAGCACCCATTTCAGTTGATCAAAAGTTAACTGATGTTCCTTGGTCCATGCAAAAGGAACATCGTTATGCCATATTTGGAAGCAGAGCTGCAATCTGAGAGGCATGTCTCATTAACACCTTTGGGTGTTTGACAGATCCTCACCACTGCATTCTGCACAATGCTATCCTGATGACTGTAGAGGCGGTGGTCCTGACTCTCAATAGTACTTTATGAAGCATGTAGAAGACAAGATGGTGAGGAGAGGCGAGGTGGGGATGGAGTGGAGGGAGAGGTTTATGTTGGCAATAGACTTACGCAAGAATGTTATTCGGTGGACCTAAATCCCTTAATACGGAAACATCAAATACACAAAAATAAGCACAATTCATCATCTAAAAACTGATTCTGCCCTTAAGTCCTACCTCCGAATAAAAGTTCCACCACTGCAATTACGATCTGCTATAACTACCTGATGCAGTGACTCTGCCAGTTGTCAAATATGTCCACCTACAAGCTCTGCTGCAGTGATCCTGTCTAGCAACATATTCAGTCTCTCCTCACATACCTGGCTCCAATCCAGGACATCCCCCTGAGTGTGTACCCTCCTATAAAAAAGACACCATTTCCTCTACCAATTTCCATAGTTCCTGTTGCTTTACCACCTGGCATATGCTCATCACTGTGGATGCTATCTCCCTCTGCACTAACATCTCCAGTGCTCATGACCTTGATACTATGGAATACTACCTTCCCAAATGCCCAAATGACTCTACAGCAACTTTCCTGGTCACCATAAACAACTCTACCATCACTCACAATTAATTCTCCTTTGAAGGCATCACCTACAAACACGTTTGTGGCACAGCAATGTACACCCACATGGCACCATCCTATGTCACTCTATTCATGGGGCACCTAGAGGAATTCATCTTAACCACCTAGAATCACAAACTCCTCACCTGGTTCTGATACACTGATGACTTCTTCATGATCTGGATCAATGATGACACTCTATCCACATTCCCAGAGAACCTTAAAAGTTCTCCACCATTTGCTTCACCCGGTCATCCTCAGCTCAACAAGCCATATTACTTGAAGTTGACCTCCCCTCAAGGATGACTACATCAGTTTCTCCATCCACATAAAACTTAAATACTAGTAGCAATACCTGCACTTTAACAGCAGTCCACACCAAAAAGCCCGTCCCATTCCATCTAGCCACCCATGATCATATCTGTAGTGACGAGCAGCCCCTCTTCAAATATGTCAAGTCTCACTGAGGCTATCACAGTCTGAAAGTTCCTTTCTCAACTTGTCCAGAAACAGGTATCCCATGTCTTGTCTCCCCAGTCCTCTACCATATCCCATATACCCACTGTCCAGCCACAAAGGAGCACCCTCATCATGACTCAGTACCATCCAACAGTGGAGCAACTGAATCACATTCTCTGCCAGGTTGTCAAATACATCTCATTGTGCCCTTGTAATGAGAAATAACCTGCTCACTATTCTATCCACTCCCTACCTCAGTGGCAGTCCATTGCCCACCCAACCTACATAATATCTTTGTCCGTTCCTATTCGAACTCCTTGCCCCTTGACTCATATCCCTGCAATAGCCCCCTCCCCCCACATATCTTCCAGCTACTACCTACTCTAGTCGTGTCACACATCTCATATCTGGCCAAAGGCCAGGTCATGTGTGAAGACAGCCATGTGATCTACCAACTTACACCACCCAACATGAGATGCTTGATCTCAACAACTGCTTCACAGCCTTTGCCAGCTGGATTCCTCCCATCAACTTCAGCTTTCTTGAATTACAAAGGTGAGAACTCTTGGTGCAATATATCCTTAGTTCCTGTAACCCCCTGGCTTCAACCTTCACCTGTCCCAGTCCTCCTCCCGTCTAGCCCCTTTCTCAGTCCTGCTCCAGCCCTACACAGGCCTTCTATACCTCCAGCACACATGCATCTCCTTTGCCTTCTCAACTTCTCTCCTCTCGCCTTTGCCTGCTCCTGCCCTATCCCTGCCGCCTCCACTCTGCCCAGAACAGCCTCTGATGCTGCTCTTGGCAGCCCACTACACTATCCTGTTCCCATCATTCCAATAGACACTCCTACAGGTAGCACTAACATCTTCTCCTACCCCCTCCCAACTCCACTATCCCACCCCCTACCCACCCCATGCCTCTTCTGTATACCCACTGCCCACCCCCAATAAATGTTGCCACCCACCTCAGATGCAGTCACTGTCAGGCCTTAGTGCACAGTGGTGACAGGGGCCGTGTGTGTGATGGTTATGATGTAGGAGATAGTATTATCTAGAAGTAGTTTCAGTTGTCTACCATTCAATGCCTTCTCTGTATGGTGATTACCATCTACCCTTTTCACGCTTTTCGCTGCATTCAGGATTTTCCATTGTTAGACATTTTGGAAATTTGTGGCAAGTTCCTATGGTACCAAACTTCTGAGGTCATCGGTCCCTAGGCTTACACACACACACACACACACACACACACACACACACACACACACACACACACCCCCATGCCCGACGGAGGACTTGAACCTTCGATGGGAGTAGCCACGCAAACCTTGGCAAGGCACCTTAGGCCGCACGGCTACCCCACGCGGCTCCATTGTTAGAACCACATGATAAGCTACATGTTTAGTGCTAGGTCTGAATCTCTGCTGAAATCAATCTATTCCATCTTGGTTTTCTGATATTCTTGTTTTGATAGATGTCCCAGCATTATATTATATTATATAGTGTCCCAGCAGATCTGAGCCTGTGCCAGAATGCTAGTTTTAGCTGCTGGTGAATTTTTGAGTCTGCTTAATCATGGTCCAGGATCTCTCAAATTTCTGATCTTTCTCATTGCAAGTCAGCAAGATTCAGCAGAACCGGAAGCACCTCTTAAAACGTTCAGCACAACTCTATGGATGAAACATCAAGGATGAAAAAGATTCATGTAACTCAAGCAATTCAACTCAGAAAATTCACCGGTAGCTAAGACAATCTGTCATGAAAGTTGGTCTTATTGTACTGCTGCATATGTAACATGCCACACTGGAACAGAATGTTGCATGCACCTGAATTTTTGAGACCAGAATATCTTTAACATTACATAACAACAGACATTATATCTCTATAGCCAGGAGTAAAGTACATTTCATGCCATTTTTTGCATAGGAAACTACCGATTTCTTTGGGTACAGGGTTAGTAAATGGCATAGACATGTTATGTTACCTTTGCTTTTTGTTGTTTGTTTTCTTTCTCTCTCTCTCTCTCTCTCTCTCTCTCTCTCTCTCTCTCTCTCTCTCTCTCTGCAGTGACCTTGGCTGCAATTGCCACTTTATTTGTGATTTGAGTACCCATCCCTTAGAAAAGAAAAAAAAATGTAGGTATAATAACTTTTTATTGGCATGTATTAAATCTTTGAGGATGTTCATATGATGGTTCTATGGAATGAAAAGCGTATCTACTACCTACCTATCTGAGGATAGTCTTGTTAGAATGCATGCTCACTCTACAAACTAGTTTGCTCAACAATGGCATTTACTTGTAAAAGTAGTAATCGTTCAAGGTATGGGGATAGATGTAGGTATATGTAGATTTTTTACACACACCATGACACAGGAATTTGTGAGCCATTCTGTTACATGCTACACTGAGGAAAGGTAGTAGTTTCTCTTTTACAAATTTCCTCATTAATTTAGTATTAAGTTGGACAGAGTTTAGTTCTACTGAGAATTTTTTTTTTTCCGTCCTCTCTGTCACCATGCCACAAAAGTGCAAAAGTTTGTCATAACAGGTTATAATGAGCTACCTAGCAATACCTCATTGGTTTATACATAATATTGTGGGTCATATAGGAAATACAGCATGCTTGAGGATTTCAATAAAATGGGTAAAATGGGCACTGAAATTCTCATAAATCAATCAAAGGTTTCAGAAAATGAGACTCCCATAATAGGAAGACGTCACTGAAAATTACCGCAATATCCACATAATATAGGAGCCACAATTGACTGGGGCACTCTACAAAGTCAGTGATACAATGAATTCGTTCTGAGTGTATCTCAATGTATTCAAGGAAAATGTGATCAAATATTTTGTCAGTTGACATGTGGATATGTCAGTATTACCATTAGTCTTACAGGAGTGCCTTCATAGTGAAAATTAGGAAGCCATAAAATCGCGGTGCCTCAGTTGGTGATTTTCTTAGGACTCTTATGTTATATGGCAAGTCTAAAGCAGTAGGAAGAGTCATCATCATCTTGTAAATATTATTGGTGAGTTTGAAGCCTTATCTCTCTGATGGGCAACATCATTAAACACATCAAATATCTTATAGTTGTAGTTGCCAACTTGTATTGCATTGCATTGCATTGCATTAACATGATGCTATGAGTGCATCATAATATGCTCTGAATTTCTTCTTTCAAGATAGCAAGGAAGATAGTTGGGTTTCTCAGATTGAAGCTCTTCAATTCTTGAAGACTGCTTCATGTGTAAATATGAGATCAGCTTCTTCTATTTTGGTTTGTGATAATAACAGTATGCGACATCAGAAACATCGGTTAACCTGGCTGTGTTTATGAAGTCTTAAATTTCCCATTAAATCACTAATGACTTACATCTGGGGCACCCACTCAAATGATTAAAACACATGGTCATGTGTTTGCAATGTACTTGTCTGTTTCATTTCAAACTCCTACTTTAAAAGTGTGAGTTTTTAGTCTCTTTTGCTTAATATGTGTAATCTTGTTGTGCTGGTCAGTACCTCATTAACATGGCTCACAACAATATTAACATTATACTAAAACAGCAAACTGACTCAGAAATATCAGTAATATTAATCATATGTATAGATCATACTTAACAGTGAATGATATTTATCAATAAATGTGTCTTACACATGCCATCACAATAGTACCATAATTAAATCTGTTCACACATGTATTGAATATGATGTACAAATATATGAATATTGAAGTAAGAATAAAACGACTGAACAATTCATATGTCAATTTCCTAAAGCTGAAAGATCAGTCAACACGATTGGAAAAGACTCTACATTTATTCAACAAGGACATATAAAACATCAACTTGTATATGTGACCTTGTAAAAATATGAACTGTCAAAGTTGGTAAATTTCTTTAAGTGTACTAGGCAGATGAATGGTAAGTATAAAGTTGCACAAAATGGCCCATCTTCCACTGCCACACTTTCCTTGTGACTGTGGATGCAATTTGTCCATTCTGCATGATACCTGACATTGTTCTGCCTAATGTGATTTCCAGAAACTTTTGATCAAACAGTGCATCTGATTTGATAAAATCTACGGTTTGTGTGTCTGACAGAATGTTTCACTGGGCTATATATAGTAGATTACCTGAGGCTTAGGCAATGCAGTTGGAAAACCCAAACTTTTTCTTTAAATAGGCTTATTTGGTAGAAAGTTACTTAGATGTTTCACATGTCATAATTCTCTGCATGTGTTTGGGTTCTCTCTCTCTCTCTCTCTCTCTCTCTCTCTCTCTCTCTCTCTCTTCATTTCTGATAATTAACTTATGGTGTATATGAACAATAATTTGTGAGTTACTCGTTTCATACAAATTCATAATCTGAATCTTACTTCAGGCCAACAGTCACTAATACTACTTCCTATTTCTGTTCCAAAGGTGATATTCTTGTTATGGACGAATTTGGTTACTTCTACTTTAAAGACAGAACAGGTGACACTTTCAGGTAATTACTGCAGATCACAAATTTGTCCTATTCTAAGCTGTAATGTGATTTTGATAAATGTATGAGTTTAAGTATTGAAATAACCTGTAAATGTGTTAAGCCCATAATTATTACATGAAAGATGAAAGAAATTCATGATCTATAATTTGATTTTTTTTTTCATCCCCATTCTTATGTAATAACTGTCAATTTCCAGATGGCGTGGTGAGAATGTTGCAACTTCAGAGGTTGAAGGAGTCATCAGTGCAACAATTGGACTGAAGGATGTTGTAGTTTATGGTGTTCAAGTAAGTTATATTCAATAACATAACTATTAGTAAAGAGAGAATGTGCACCCACAGACAAATTCTTAGGAAAAAGAAAGACTAAAATTTAATGCAAAAAACAGGAGACTTTCAGGTATCCATTAAAAATTAATTGTTAAGCTTCAAATTCCAGGAGTACATGAGGTTATCTGTGATTTAGGACTGATTTATATTGGTGAGACAGAACACACTATCAACACATGTTGCCAGGCACGAGTGATACACACGACTTGATCAGTATACTAAATTCCCAATAGCAGAACATGAAGAGAAGTGTGGTGCCGCCATACAATTCACCACTAACTGAAAAATCAAAGAGGCCACTGAAACTGCAGAGCAGCCATCAAACATGAACCGCTAGGAGACATACAGGCTCTTGCTGTCATGGTTGCCATTTATTGCATGTCGGCAGGCCAACCTTGCTTGTGGAGCTGCCCCTCCATATCCCATAAACATGAAATACTGAAAGATCTCAGTTGCTGTCAGCTAATACACAAGCAGCACTACACTATGACACCAGCTTATACCAGATTTATCAATGGAACCCAATAAAAATTAACATAAAATATTCCTAGCAGTAAGCACATGAAAGACATCCTCCTTGATCCTGTGACCCATCAACTCATATGGCGCCTAGGGTTTGCAGCTGTGGAGATAAATACAGAATAGTCTACTTAAAACAGTAATCGCAAATCACCCTGAAGAAGATAGCCTGCAATAATAGCTGAAATTATGGTAGTCTTATCACTTCTTAATGTGGTCACAGACCCTGAAAAATTTTACTACAAAAATTTTATTCAGCCATTCTTTATATTAATAATGATGTGGAAGTACAAGGACTCAACTACGTGGGTACAGAATTCATGGCAACTTTTCCACAGCTGTCCATAGAATCTGCATTTTGTATCCACTAAATGACAGTTGTTCTTCAATTATGAGTAAATTACAGCCATATTCCGTAACTTCATTGGTATGTGGAGGGCTTAAATTACAAACTTTAGGAAACACCAAAATACGCTGTTATTGTTAACTATTTCACGGAGTTAGCTCTGAAGTCATTTTATGATCATTTTTGGAAAGGAATTGATCTTTTCTACCAAGTGCTGGGAGTAATTGTTGCCTGCATAAGCATCTGCCACTGAATATTTATGATAATCATTTCACACATCTTGTTCATCATATTTTATGTATCAGAATCCAATGTCTACGAGCGAATCATTGTAAGACAAAGCTATTCCACCTCGTGCACAAATTATGAGGCAGGCTGAGTACCCTTAGATTTTAGGAAGAACATAATTATTATAGTAAAGAAAGACCTGGCAGAATGTAAATAATTTAGGAGCAAAGGAGACCACTCATCGAACAGCACAGGTCTGGAGTTGGTGGCAAGCACACACAAAGAGACTGAAGACTTGCTAGCTTTCGGAAGAAATTGTGTGTGTGTGTGTGTGTGTGTGTGTGAAATTGTGTGTGTGTGTGTGTGTGTGTGTGTGTGTGTGTGTGTGTGTGTGTGTGTGTGTGGGTGTGCACATGCCTACCAGTGATTTAATGCTTAACACTTCTTGTATTCAGAACAGAATTATAATTTCAGAGGAGGAACGTGCTGAAAGGTGTGAATATTACCGAATCCCCAGTTTAATATTCCATGGTTGCAAAACACTGACAAAGATTATTTATGGAATAATGGGAAAGCTTGTTGAAGCTAACTTCATGGAAAACCAGTCTGCATTCCAGAGAAATACTGGAACATGCAAGGCCGTACTAACCTCACACTTTACTTTCTAAGATAGGTTATCTATAGGAAAACCTCCATATATGGTGTGTGATTTAGAGAATGGTTTTGACAATGCTGAATGAAATAACTTTTTGTAGTTCTGAAGGTAGCAAGGATAAAATACAGGGAGTTAAAAATTATCTACGTCTTAACAGACACCACACTGAAGTAGTGTAAGTCAAAAGACATGAACTGGAAGCAGTAGTTCAGAACGGAGTGTGTGAGGGTCATAGCCAAAACCTATGTTATGAAATCTGAACACTGTTTAAGCTCTGAAGGAAGCCAAGAAGAAACTCGGAAAGCGTATTATAATTTACCGGGATGAAATAAAAACTTCAGAATAGACAGTTGAACAGAGCGTATAGTGTCTTGAAAATAGGTTACAAGATGAGCATAAAAAAGTAACACAAGTGTAACAGAATGTAGTCAAATCTGGCAATGTTGAGTAAATCGGGATAGGAAATTACTCTAAAAATAGTGCACGAGTTTTGCTATTTGGGGAGCAAAATATCTGATGGTGGAAAAAGTAGAGTACATAAACGCATACTAGCAGAAGCCAGGAAAATGTTTCTGAGAAAGAAAACTTTTTTATGTCTAATAAAAATTTAAGTGAAGGTAGTGAATTGAATTGGGGAAAAAATAAATTTATGACTAAAAGAGGGAATCGGTTAACAGGACGCATCTAGACACACCAAGGGATTGTCAACATGGTAATAGAAGGAAGTTTGGTGGGAAAGTTTTGGAGGGAGACCAAGGCTTGACAATAACAGGCAGGTTCAAAAGAATGTAGCTTTCAGCAGTTAAGCAGAGATGAAGAGGCTTGGTAAAGAGAGACTTTATAAGTGGTATACAACATGGATCTCCTCCTCCTCCTTCTCCTCCCCCCCAACCACAACCACCACCACCACCACCACCACCATTAGTCATCTGAAATCCATTGCTGGGTAAAGGCTGTCTTAAGTCTTTCCCATATGTTACAGTCTTCACCTACAGATGTCCATGCTGCATGTTTTCTGCTGTAATCTGCCCACCTTCAAATAGGTCATCATCTTGGTCTTCTTTATTTCTTGGTATCTGTGAAAGAACTTCTTTGACTCCTTTACGATCCATTCATATAGCTGAAAGTCCTACCTGCCTCTGTTTCATTATCATTACAGTCTCAATTACATCTTCTACTACAGTCTATTCCCTGATCTGTTTGTTTTTTCCTGTCTTTCCCAGTTCTTCCCAACATGTATATCTTCAGTGCTTCCAGACCAGACCTCTGTTTTTCAAATATTTTCTCATTAAAGAGCCAAATCTCTGTTGTAAGTCAAAATTAGTAATACATATTGACTGTAAGCTTTCCTTTTCAGACATATCTAAGGCTTAGTTTGAAAAACCCTATTCAGCTTAGCAAAAGCATGCTGATCTTTTTTTCCTCATTGTTAGTTTATTTTCCTCTACACTGAATCATTGTTTTTAGTTATCCTAAATATATAAACTTGTAAACTGACTCTATGACTTCACTGTTAACCTGTACGACTTTCTTTGCAATATACTTTACATTATTTTTATGTCACTATAGTTGATTAAGGCCTTCTTTCAAATTTCCTCTATTAGTTCATTCCAACTGCACTAGATATTTGTCTGTATTGGTCACAAGGGGCAAACAGGACAATGTCACCTGTAATATGAAGGTGGTTCAAGTGTGATCCATGAAAACATATTCCTCCTCTACTTTTCTGAAAATGTACTCCACAATTGCTAAGAATAGGTAATATGGAATACTTTGTCTGACCCACATTTCAATTCTATTCCTATGAACTCTAATGGAAGTTGTTCTGCACTTATGCATATTTGTTTTCAGTATATTAATTTAGGTTGAATCAATGCCAAACATCATTACGCATTATGTTGGATTTCAGTGGAAAGCTTTTTTGAAATCTATGAATCCCAGATGAAGTGGAAATTAATACTGTATTGGTGGGATGTAAAGCATGTGAAGTGCTGCAGTGGGAACAGGGAAGGGGGGATATGTAGGTGGAAAATAGGGGCTAGCAAAGATAAGGCCCAGGGGGGGGGGGGGGGGGGGTTAGGGAACAAAGGATATGTTGTAGAAAGAGTTCCCACACGTACAATTCAGGAAAGCTGACAATGTTAGGAAGATGACACAGACTGTGAAACAGTCATTAAAGTGCAGCACATAGTGTTGGGTGGAATCTCCAGCAAGTGGGTGGTCAAGCTGCCCCTTGGCCACAGTTTCACAACAGCCATTCTTTCACGAAAATTTACCAGACTTCAGCACACTACTAACGCTGTATTCAAGCATTACGGGATTGTTCTTCCTACTCATCACACCATTTAGAAATTTTCTCTAAGTCATTTTGCATCCTCCTACAGTCACTCAACGATGACGGCTTCCTGTACATTACAGCAACATTAGAAAACTGCCACAAATTGCGGCTCACTGTTTACCAGATTATTTATACATATAGAAAATAACTGTAACAGAAGTCCTATCACACTTCCCTGAGGCACTCTTGATAATACCCTTGTTTCTGATGAACACTCACTGTTGGGGAAAACATAATGAATTTTATTACTTATTAAGTCTTCAAACCACTCGCATATCTGGGAACGTATTCTGTACACTCATACCTTCATTAGCAGTCTGTGGGGGAGGGGACGGGGGAGGTGTGGCACAGTCTCAAATGCTTTTTGGAAACCTAGGTATATAGAAAGGTGCCTGTTGCCCTTCATCTATAGTTTGCAGGGTGTCATATGAGAAAAGAGGAAGCTGAGTTTCGCACATGCAATGTTTTCTAAAACAATGCTGATTCGTGAACAGAAACTTTTCTGTCTCAAGGAAATTTATATATTCGACCAGAGAATATGTTCAAGAATTCTGCAGCACAACAATGTTAAGGATGTTGGTCTGTAATTTTGCAGGCCTATTCTTTTACCCTTCTTATATGCAGGAGTCAATGTGCTTTCTTTCAGTCACTTGGGATTGTGCCAGTGAAAGATTTCTGGTAAATGCAAGCTAAATAAGGGGCCAATGCTGTAGAGTAGTCTCTGTAAAATAGAACTGGCATGTTATCTGGACCTGGCAACTTATTTGTTTTCAACTCTTTCAGTTGTTTCTCTACACCAGAAATGCCTCTTATAATGTCCTCCACATGGGAGTCGTGCAGAAGTGAAACGACGGTATGACTACAATTCTCCTCTGTGAACAATTCCTTGGATGCAAAATTTAAAACCTGGGCTTTCCTTTTGCTATCTTCTACTGACCCACGAGACTGGAGAGAAGCCTTCTACTTGCTTAGCAATTTTCTGTGGGACCAGAATTTTCTCAGGTTCTTGGCAAGATCTTTTGGTAAGATATGATGGTGGTAGTTGTATGCTTTACTCATTGAACTTTTTATAGATATACAAATCTCTCTACTAACTTACGCACATCATTATTTGGCCATTCTCATTTGAATTAAGATTGCAACAGTCCTTGCTTCCTCAGCACTTCCTGAATTTCACTGTTAGACCACGATGGGCAGCTAGCCCTAAACATGAAAAAATCTAAGTTAATGCAGATGAGTAGGAAGAACAAACCTGTGATGTTCAGATACACTATTACTAGTGTCCTGCTTGACACAGTCAAGTTGTTTAAATATCTGGGTGTAAAATTGCAAAGCGAGATGAAGTGGAATGAGCATGTGAAAACTGTGGTGGGGAACACAAATGGTCAAATTTGGTTTATGCGGAGAATTTTGGGAAAGAATGGTTCACCTGTAAAGGAGATCAATTATAGAACTCTGGTGTGACCTTTTCTTGAGTACTCCTCGAGTGTTTGGGATCCATACCATGCCAGACTGAAGGAAGACACCGAATCAATTCAAAGGTGAGTTGCTAGATTTGGTACCAGTAGGTATGAACAACACGTAAGCATTATGGAGATGTTTTGGGAACTCAAATGGGACTCACTGGAGAAAAGGCTACATTCTTTTTGAGAAACACTATTGAGAAAATTTAGGGAAATGGAATTTGAAGCTGGCTGCTGAACGATCCTACTGCAGCCAACATACATAGTGCAAAAGGACCACGAAGATACGATACAAGAAATTAGCGCTCATGTGGAGGTATACAGACAGTCGTTTTTCCCCTGCTCTATTTGTGAGTGGAACAGGAGGGAAAATGACAAGTAGTGGTACAGGTACCCTCCATCACGCCCTGTACGGTGGCTTGCAGAGTGTCGATGTAGATGGGCCTTTACTCTGCACTTACCTTCGTAGACCACAATTAACAATCATTTAAAGTTTACTCATAATTCCTGTATCTCTACTAAAACCACTGATAAGGTCAAGACTGTTTGTAGGTACAAGGTCTAAAACATTTCCATTGTGTGGGGTCTGTTGAATTAGCTGCTCAAGTCAGCTTTTCGAAAATATGTTTAATACTTTCGTGGGGGCATTTTTTGTACCAACTCAGCTAAGATAATTTTTTTTGCCATCCTATTCAAATGCGATCAACTGGCTATATTTATTTTTTGATAATTTTATTTTTGTGATTTAGGACCAAAACCTATGGTGGTACACGCATCACCATGGCACCCTTGTGAGGTATTAAAACTAGTGGAAAATGGATTTCCCACTTCCCTTTTGTGTGCTGCTATGTGTTGGGATTACACATAAAAAAATGAACAGTGTTTTCTGTGTTTATTTTATATTTTCTTTTACTTTATTTAGAAAATGTGTTACCAATATTAAAGTTTATTTACCACAATATGAAAAAAGCCCTTGAAACTTTATCATGCAATATGTGCTGAAGCAGGTCACAATAATGCATGCAATGTGTTCCAATAACAGTAATGATCCCACGACGGACATAAACTAACTGTTGTAGCAATTTTCAAACACCTGGTGCTGTGTACTACCACAAGGTGTCAGGCATAGACAGAGTTGGTAAAATGTATTCCCAAATGCCTTGTTATACCAAGTATACTGCCCAAGCCCCTTCTGGAAACTATGATGGTGCTAACCATACTTCCCACAGTGCTGAAGGCCATATTTCACAACAAAGAGAAACTGCAGAAGGTGTATCAGACTGCCACTAGATGCCAGGAGTGTACAGAACTGGTAACACACATTCCCTACTGCCAGACTAACTGCCTATACCCCTTGCAATGAATCCATAGATGACCCAGTCTTTAGTCTACAGGTTAAAGCAGCTCCAACTAATATTGAATGATCTGGGTATTTTTGCACTACTGACAATGAACTTTCTGTGAATGGCTCTAAAGCTGCCACAATGGACAGGTAACTTCACTGTCACACTCAAGTTCAATCTCCATAGGGACAATATTTTTGTCAACTGCAATGAATACTATTACTCCTACGGCATCCAATCTGTCTTTCCGATATACATTCCATGATTCGCTAAATATCTCAGTCCTTTCTACTTCAGTTTCAGCCAGCTGTCAGTTTCAAGAATAACTTGAGAGTAAGAAATTTGCTGGAGGGCAGTAAATTCAGGAACTTTGTTGTGAATACTTTGCCAATTTACTGATAAAATTTTGACACTCAAAGTCTGTATGCTCTGAACAGGGTCTGGGTGTTTCCTGGTGAGTGTTCATCGCAGTACCTCAAACTACCGCTTATCCTAAAAGAACCACATGCACTCCACAAGTATTCTGTAACCTGAGTAGCTGCTTCCTTTGTATAGAGCAGCCCTGCTCTATTAAGGACAGTCCTACAATCCTCCACCTGATAACACAGGTGCAAAATGACATGACATTAGTAATTGTAGGAAAAAATCTGGAAAAGGGTGAAAGATAAGCATTTATTTAAGCAAATAAGTGCTGTCTCTCATACAGAATGACTCAATTATAAATCTAAAAATGTCACTGTTCATGGTCATCACTAATACGGTTTCTTGGTTGGTTTGGAGAATAAAGGGACCAAACTACAGGGCCATCAGCCCCTTTTTCCTCATACAAACAGGTCTCAGATTGAAGCCATTCCCAAAAGGAGTCAGGGAAACTAAAAAGGCGTAAAAATTACTGGAAATCACACTGAGAGAGAGAACAAAAGAAGCAAACCAAGCAGGGAAAATCATGAACAAAAAGGGAAAAAAGCGATGGAAGGTATTAAAATAACATATCAGATGGCCTGGGCTGGCTGATAGCAAGAATAAAAAAGGATGAGCCAGCCACTCTGCAACACACTAAAATCTCCAGCTGAAAATCACAAGGTTAGAGAAACACAAATAGGGAAAATACGAACACCGAGACGAACAAACAGCAAAGAAAGAGCAAGGAAGAGTTAAAAAAGAGGGAGGGTGAAGGACTGGGAGAGAAGGTCAGACACCCATATTTATAGGGAGTGATAAAAATCTTCCTCTAGAAGAAAATTTAAAACTAGATCAACCGTTGAGGCATTGTCTCATAACTCTGTAGGCAGCATGGCAGGAAGGTTAAAAGTCCACCTCAGGGCTGCTAAAACTGGGCAGTCCAACAAGATGTGGACCACAGTCAAGTGGGAACCACATAAACAAGAAGGTGGATCATCACAATGTAAGAGGTAGCCACGAGTCGGCCAAGTATTGCCGAGGTGAGCTGGCAAAGGACAATGGAGTCCTTGCGAGTGGCTTGCATAGATGACCTCCACACATGTGTTGTTTCCTTGCCAACATGTAGTTTATTTGGTTTACTGAGGGTGCACCATTCAGTATCCCAGATCCCAAAAAACTTTACGGCATAAGACTGATCGGAGATCAGTCTCCAGTATGCCAATCTTTACGGTTGATTTACCGGTAGCCTGTTTGGCCAGCCTGTCAGCAAGTTTATTGCCCAGGATCCCAACATGTCCTGGGTTCCAAATTAGGAACACTGAATATCCACTGTTTTCAGGGGCATAGACAGACATCTGGACAGTCACTACCAAAGGATGGCAAGGGAAGCACTGGTCGAGAGCTTCTAGGCTGCTTAAGGAGTCACTATAGATGATGGATTCGCCTGCACAGGAGCAGATATGCTTAAGATCACTAATAAGAAAAATGAAAAACATATTGATAACTCTATAGATGAAACTAGACTGTGAGAACCTATCTCCATAAAATTTTGGGGACTTTTGTTAAACAATAAACTCTTAAGGAGACAATGTATAGACTGCTATAAATTAAAACTGTATTTTTTAACAACTTGCACATTATACCAATAAGAAACTTCAATTTATTTATACTCATCCAGGGATCATCTCACTATGGTATAAGAATTGTCATGGTTAATTGGGTTTGGATGGGAAAATTTTAATAAATCAATTGCAGAGATAATCCTCAGAATGTGATGTTTAATTACAAATATTCACTTTTCCACATAATCACCAGGCAATTGGATACATTTCTGCCACTGACGAAAAAGTTTTCTGAAGCTGTCACGGAAGAAGTTGACACCGTTTCTGCAACCGCAGTCTCACAGTTCTCTAAACACCTTCATCAGAAGCATAATGATGCCACCGCAGATAATCTTTCATAATCGGAATCAGATGGAAGTCATTGGACGGTGCTAAATCTGGATTGTATGGATGATGCCGTACGGTGGTGAGATTCAGTCTCTGAAGTTCTGCTGTATCCATCGTGCACAGATCTTCCAACAGCCAAGCAAAGCAATAATGTGACCCACATGTTGTTGTGAAATGCCAATTGTGCTTGCAATTTCTATCTGAGTGATACGATGATTGTCCTGAATCAAACTGTCGACATTTTGCTTGTGAAACTTGGTGGTTGCTGTCACAGGACGTCCAACTCTTGTTTCTCATGCAGGTCAGGTGTTACTGCCTCAACATCTTTAAACTTATTCACCCAATGACACACAGTACTCACATTAACACAATCACCATAAACTGCTTTCATTATCTGATGTATCTCCTTTGGGGTGACGACACCTACTGTCAAGAATTCAATGACTGCGCATTGCTTACATCGCGTAGGGTTCCATAATATACACTGTAACAACACAAATGTTCAATGCTAAGGCTTCCTGCTAATTGCAGCTGTAGAGAAGAGGCTACAGAACAAGCCAGTATCTGTGCATAAGAATGCTGCCAACTGTTCAAGAGTTATGAACATGGAGGCATTACTTTTCAGTCAAGCCTCGTAATATCATGGAAAAATACTAGCTCAAAACATATACAGAGAATATGTAAGTGTGCTCTATGAGGATAGAGGTCAGGGTCTTAACAGCTGCACCACCTCATTCGGTTGGTTCCTGTTATACAGCGTTCTTTGACTTGCACACAATTTGCTTCTGGTACCTTACAATACAAAACACAGTTTTACCTTTCATTGCCACAGACACTGACACCCGCTGACGACTTCTTGGTCATGAAACTTCTCCTACTTCCCTTGAACTAACTCTAGTCTGTCCAGAAAACTGACTCAATGCCACAAACATTCAACTATGCTCCATATTTGATGAGGGGGATGTTGAACACAGGAGAATGATAAGTCATACTGATCAAGCACTTTAGATCATTACACATGATTTTGTTATAAAAGCAGTAAACTGTTATCATGTACTGAAATGTGACAGGGTGTTGCAGTTATTCCCTTTCATTATTAATCCTGTAAGTAATCTTTGTGTAGTAGGCATTACTTATAGACAACGATTTAGCTGCCTTTTTAAACTAATGTATTTTAGTAATCTTTTTCCACCTCCTTCGCCACTTTATTATAGAATTTTATTCCCTGATAGAAAGTACTGTTTTGAGTTGTTTGTTTTTCTCTCAGTAAATGTAAGTCCAAACTGGCTCTTGCTCCATGATTATATATAGAACATTTAATGGAATATGGAGTAAGTTTTTCCCACATATTCACAAGAGATTGGTAAATTAACTGAACTGGTACAGTTAGGATACCTAGTTTTCTAAACAATTCCATAAATGAGCCCATCTATTTCTTGAGTTATTATTCTTACAGTCCTTTTCTGCAGTTTAAAAATCATATGCGTCTTTTATTCTTCAATCCCCAGGAAAGAATTACATAGTTAAGAACTAAGTGTATGTAAGAATAATGTCACAACAAGACATTGGTTCTTACAAACAGAGTGCCGGCCGCTGTGGCTGAGTAGTTCTAGGCACTTCAGTCTGGAACTGCACTGCTGCTACGGTCGCAGGTTCGAATCCTGCTTCGGGCATAGATTTGTGTGCTGTTCTTAGGTTAGATAGATTTAAGTAGTTCTAAGTCTAGGGGACTGATGACCTCAGATGTCAAGTCCCATAGTGCTTAGAGCCATTTGAACCATTTACAAACAGGTTATAGATTCCTAAGAGCAGAATATGCAGATGACTTTTTTTGCCAGCATCTTTGGTGTTCATTTCATATTAACTGACAACTTTCATCCCTAAGAACGTTGTGCTTGTTACACCATCTATAAATTTATAATGTGTGCTTCATGCAACAGAATTGTGTTCCCTCTTTATGCTGAAGTGCATGATGTTTGTTTACTGTACGTTTAAACGTAAATTTATTACATACTGCCCTATCATAAACACTGTTGAGAATTTAATTTGCTATCTTTAATAGTCCTGATGTTTTATCAAAGACTACAATGGTGCTGCCACCAGCGATGACAATTGTCTCTGCATGTCTTATACTGTCTGGACCCAGTACACTACACTGGAGAACGCCTATGTTTATATGTTTCTTGTCTGACAATTGTGATACTAAAAATTTGTCACCAGCAAACGTGTGAACTGCCTTTGTCTTCTGTAGCCTGTTTTCCAGGTAAGACTGAAATCTCTCATTTGCTATTCCTCTTACACCTAGTGCTTCTACCTTGTTCAGTAGCGTTTTATGTTAAGCAGTGTCGAAAGCCTTGGACAAATTAAAGAATATGCCTGTGATATAGTCATATTTGTCACGTACAAGAACCACTTCTGTAAATTCTGTAAGGGCCCATGTTGTACTTCTCCCACTTTGCAACCCAAACTGTCATTTTTACAAAAGTTGTATTCATTCATGTACCTCACTATTCTAGCCTTCATGACTAATTCAATTAGCTTTGAGAATGCAGACAGTAGTGAAACTGGCCTGTAGATTTCAGTACTTTCCACATTACCTTCCCTTAATAAGATCACACCCCCCCCCCCCCCCCCCCCCCCAATGAACCATAGACCTTGGCGTTGGTGGGGAGGCTTGCATGCCTCAGCGACACAGATGGCCGTACCGTAGGTGCAACCACAACGGAGGGGTATCTGTTGAGAGGCCAGACAAACGTATGGTTCCTGAAGAGGGGCAGCAGCCTTTTCAGTAGTTGCAGGGGCAACAGTCTGGATGATTGACTGATCTGGCCTTGTAACATTAATCAAAACGGCCTTGCTGTGCTGGTACTGCGAACAGCTGAAAGCAAGGGGAAACTACGGCCGTAATTTTTCCCGAGGGCAGGCAGCTTTACTGTATGGATAAATGATGATGGCGTCCTCTTGGGTAAAATATTCCGGAGGTAAAATAGTCCCCCATTCGGATCTCCGGGCGGGGACTACTCAGGAGGACGTCTTTATCAGGAGAAAGAAAACTGGCGTTCTACGGATCGGAGCGTGGAATGTCAGATCCCTTAATCGGGCAGGTAGGATAGAAAATTTAAAAAGGGAAATGGATAGGTTAAAGTCCGATATAGTGGTAATTAGTGAAGTTCGGTGGCAGGAGGAACAAGATTTTTGTTCAGGCGAATACAGGATCATAAATACAAAATCAAATAGGGGTAATGCAGGAGTAGGTTTAATAATGAATAAAAAAATAGTTCGGGTAAGCTACTACAAACAACGTAGTGAACGCATTATTGTGGCCAAGATAGACACGAAGCCCACGCCTACAACAGTAGTACAAGTTTATATGCCAACTAGCTCTGCAGATGACGAAGAAATTGATGAAATGTATGATGAGATAAAAGAAATTATTCAGGTAGTGAAGGGAGACGAAAATTTAATAGTCATGGGAGACTGGAATTCTGGAGTAGGAAAAGGGAGAGAAGGAAACATAGTAGGTGAATATGGATTGGGGCTAGGAAATGAAAGAGGAAGCCGCGTGGTAGAATTTTGAGCAGAGCATAACTTAATCATAGCTAACACTTGGTTCAAGAATCATGAAAGAAGGTTGTATACATGGAAGAACCCTGGAGATACTAGAAGATATCAGATAGATTATATAATGGTAAGACAGAGATTTAGGAACCAGGTTTTAAATTGTAAGACATTTCCAGGGACAGATGTGGCCTCTGACCACAATCTAATGGTTATGAACTGTAGATTAAAACTGAAGAAATTGCAAAAAGGTGGGAATTTGAGGAGATGGGACCTGGATAAACTGAAGGAACCAGAGTTAGTAGAGTGTTTCAGGGAGAGCATAAAGGAACAATTGACAGGAATGGGGGAAAGAAATACAGTAGAAGAAGAATGGATAGCTTTGAGGGATGAAGTGGTGAAGGCAGCAGAGGATCAGGTAGGTAAATAGACGAGGGCTAGTAGAAATCCTTGGGTGACAGAAGAAATACTGAATTTAATTGATGAAAAGAGAAAATATAAAAATGCAGTAAATGAAGCAGGCAAAAAGGAATACAAACGTCTCAAAAATGAGATCGACAGGAAGTGCAAAATGGCTAAGCAGGTATGGCTAGAGGACAAATGTAAGGATGTAGAGGCTTACCTCACTAGGGGTAAGATAGATACTGCCTACAGGAAAATTAGAGAGTCCTTTGGAGAAAAGAGAACCACTTGTACGAATATCAACGGCTCAGATGGAAACCCAGTTCTAAGCAAAGAAGGGAAAGCAGAAAGGTGGAAGGAGTATATAGAGGGACTATACAAGGGCGATGTTCTTGAGGACAATATTATGGAAATGGAAGAGGATGTAGATGCAGATGAAATGGGAGATATGATACTGCGTGAAGAATTTGATAGAGCACTGAAAGACCTAAGTCGAAACAAGGCCCGGCAGTAGACAACATTCCATTAGAACTACTGACAGCCTTGGGAGAGCCAGTCCTGACAAAACTCTACCATCTGGTGAGCAATATGTATGAGACAGGCGAAATACCCTTAGACTTCAAGAAGAATATAATAATTCCAATCCCAAAGAAAGCAGGCGTTGACAGATGTGAAAATTACCGAACTGTCAGTTTAATAAGTCACGGCTGCAAAATACTAACGCGAATTCTGTACAGACGAATGGAAAAACTGGTACAAGCCGACCTCGGGGAAGATCAGTTTGGATTCCGTAGAAATATGGGAACACGTGAGGCAATACTGACCCTACGACTTATCTTAGAAGCTTGATTAAGAAAAGGCAAACCTACGTTTCTAGCATTTGTAGACTTAGAGAAAGCTTTTGACAATGTTGACTGGAATACTCTCTTTCAAATTCTGAAGGTGGCAGGGGTAAAATACAGGGAGAAAAAGGCTATTTACAATTTGTACAGAAAGCAGATGGCAGTCATACGAGTAGAGGGGCATGAAAGGGAAGCAGTGGTTGGGAAGGGAGTGAGACAGGGTTGTAGCCTATCCCCAATGTTATTCAGTATGTATATTGAGCAAGCAGTAAAGGAAACAAAAGAAAAATTCAGAGTAGGAATTAAAATCCATAGAGAAAGAATTAAAACTTTGAGGTTTGCCGACGACATTGTAATTCTGTCAGAGACAGCAAAGGACTTGGAAGAGCAGTTGAAGGGAATGGACAGTGTCTTGAAAGGAGGATATAAGATGAACATCAACAAAAGCAAAATGAGGATAATGGAATGTAGTCGAATTAAATCGGGTGATGCTGAGGGAATTAGATTAGGAAATGAGACACTTAAAGTAGTAAATGAGTTTTCTTATTTGGGGAGCAAAATAACTAATGATGGTCGAAGAAGAGAGGATATAAAATGTAGACTGGAAATGGCAAGGAAAATGTCTCTGAAGAAGAGAAATTTGTTAACATCAAGTATAGATTTAAGGGTCAGGAAGTCGTTTCTGAAAGTATTTGTATGGAGTGTAGCCATGTATGGAAGTGAAACGTGGACGATAAATAGTTTAGACAAGAAGAGAATAGAAGCTTTCGAAATGTGATGCTACAGAAGAATGCTGAAGATTAGATGGGTAGATAACATAACTAATGAGGAGGAATTGAATAGAATCGGAGAGAAGAGAAATTTGTGGCACAGCTTGACAAGAAGAAGGGATCGGTTGGTAGGGCATATTCTGAGACATCAAGGGATCACCAATTTGGTATTGGAGGGCAGTGTGGAGGGTAAAAATTGTGGAGGGAGACCAAGAGATGAATACACTAAACAGATTCAGAAGGATGTAGGTTGCAGTAGGTACTGGGAGATGAAGAAGCTTGCACAGGATAGAGTAGCATGGAGAGCTGCATCAAACCAGCCTCTGGACTGAAGACCACAACAACAACGTGAGTTATCATAGCTGATGGTGGTGGTAAGTGACAAATTCTATATAAGAAAATGGGAAACATAACTTTCACGTTACACGCTTTCTTCAAGTGAAAAGCACAAGAATGCACATACTGCAACTATCACTTGGAATTGGCAACATGTCATCGCCATCTGTAACCCAATTTGTGCAAACCACCATCATTCATGAATTTGACTATAGTCATTTCCTTTCCTGTTCCACTCGCAAACAGAGTGAGGAAAAAACAACTGTTTATATGCCTCCATACGAGCCCTAATTTTTCTAATGCTACCTTTGTGGTCTTTAAACTTACGTTGGCAGCAGTAGAATTGTGCTGCAGTCATCCACAAATGACAGTTCGCTAAATTTTCTCAGTAGTGCTTCTCGAAAAGATTATCGCCTTCCTTTGTTGTTTCCCATTAGAGTTCCTGTAGCATCTCAATAATACTTGCATCTTGGACAAAACTATCGACAATAAATCCAGCAGTCAACCCCTGAATTGCTTCCTTTAATCAACCTGTAACAAGTCCCTAACACTAGAACTGCACTCAACAGTGGATTAGGCTAATGGCCTACATGTGGTCTCCTGCACGGATGAATCACACTTTCCTAATATTTTCCTAATAAATAGAAGTAGGCCATTTGCCTTCTCTGCTTATTCCCCACTCTTTTGGCTACAAAACCCTATTTTTGCAACATAATCTCCACTGAATGTGATAGGCTTACGCCACCTTATTGGGAGGGCATGTATGCCCTCACTGTACCGGTCTACTGGTCGACATCGGAGCCACTGTCTTGCTGCATCAATGAACTCTACGTCAGCCACATACTGCTTCCCATGAAATGCATCCTTCATTATGACAAACAGATGGAAGTCTGAAGGTGTGATATCCGCCTATAGGGAGGATGAGAAGGAACAGCCCACTGAAGTCTTGTGAGCTCCTGTTAAAAATTCTATAATCTAGTTAATCATAAAATTGCCATTAGTGTGCTTGCAGCTTGTTAAAAAAATTTAATCCCAGAGTACAGGATTCCACCTGAACGCCTGACAAGTTGTCAGTCCTTAGAGATACATTTTTTCCTTGAACAATGGGTTATTAATTGCATTTCATCTAACATGGATTGTTACTACTATCCATAAAGATCCTTAAGGTGGTACTATGTTGGGAAATGAATGAAAAATTTCATTACATACAAAAAGTCCTCTGGAAGATGTACATTTATTTACATTGCATTATATTCTTATTGTTCATGTTTTTACAGCACATACTTATTAACTGTTAGCAATCCTGCCTCCAAAAATAATGCCAGAGTGTGAAAGTAGGAAGGAAATAATCTAGCATTTTTACTTGGAGATAGAGAGAATCTGAGAAATTATAAATGTAAATCCGTCAAACTGAACTTCTTTATTATCTTATCAATGTACTGAGTGTTTTAGCCTGCTATCAACCCAGACTCGCAAATCAAGCAGTAAAAAACAAAAAGATCATATTTGGATTTACGTCAGGCACTGTTCAGCTTAACATCCCTCACACTCTCAGGTTGTTGTAAAATGATATCACCACTACCATACTGGACTGGGATGTTGACTTTCTGCTATGATGCAAATGAAACTGTAAAGACAATTAGAAATTTTATATTTTCTGGATAAAATATATGTAGCTCCAGTGTGACCATTTATATGCCACAACCAAACCAGTTTTTTCAGTTAAACAGAGTTGTATATTTCAGCTGAGGGATAGTTAAAGGATAGTTTTCTAAAAACATACACTTGGGTAACTGTGAAGTTGCCATCAACCCTAAAGGCAGAAGATCATAATTCTTTACTATGAATGGTCCTATTGGAGGTGCATCTTTGCATTACTCCAACCTATTTACTGCCTGATCTTGGCATATTCCACATCAACAAAACATTACCAGAACTGAAAGGCATGAGAAGTGACAGAAAATAAATTCGCAGACTGACTAGGGTTGAATCCAAGACCTTTGGATTTGCAGTCTGACTTTTACCATCTGAGTGACATATTAGCCTCCAAAATACTCAGAAAATATACAAAACAAACGAGGAACTAGCATATACAATAGACAAAATTTGCATAGAATATTTGCTTATGTAATACTAGGAAAAACCAAGTTCGGAGAAAGAATCTAACACTTGAAATGGTACAGATTAATATGAAATACAAGGGACATGAAGGATAGACTGTGCTATTTGGCCTTCCTGAAATTTTAGTTGTGGTGGTTAACTGATCTGTACTGTAGCCTAAGGTCTAGGTTAGGCTGGAAGGTGATAATTTGGTTGCGAGTTGTCGAAGCCAATGAATGTGAAGATCAAATAAAAGTAGTTGTGCACAGATTGGTTTGTAGTGTAGCCTAATCTTAACGTTTCTACATTTAAGAGACCTTTCATCATAAAAACCAAAACTGCAAGGTAATTGCAGTATACGTATATTAGATTTGGACTGGTCTCTGGTAAGATTTTTTATAAATATTATTTACATATATTGCACACAACCTGCATAAAATGTAAGGAGGGCCCACTCTGTAACTTTTACAAACGTGAAACTCAACAGAAGCTTACTTGTGTGTGTGTGTGTGTGTGTGTGTGTGTGTGTGTGTGTGTGTGTGTGTGCGCACGCGCTCCCCCCACATCTCTATGCCCCTTTCTTATCACACTCTTCTTTTCTCCTAAACCAAATGATTCTACAAGATATGAGTTAATCATATTATCTTTGTTACTGTATGGTGCCAGTGGCACAAAGTTCATGAATTTAAAACAGAGAAGGGCTACAACACGCCTGGTTCTCAACTCGTGTAACAGCTGAAAATTTTTCACAGATACCAAATGTCGAAGGACGAGCAGGAATGGCAGCAATTCATGATGACAATGATTCCCTGGATCCTGTAGTACTTGCTGAAGCTGTGAACAAAAACCTGCCATTTTATGCATGCCCACTATTTGTTCGTGTAGTAAGAGAACTACCAATGACAGGTAATTTACATAACACTTGTGGTTACAAGTCTACTATAGTTAACATTTTGTACTAATTCCTAAAATAAATTTTGATTAACTTCTGTTCTCCAATGGGTCTCATTATTATCCAGTGGCAGTACAAGTATATTATGACAGTCACTTTAGTAATATATTTCCACAATCTACTACACATTCAACCGCTCCCGAGATTCCAATAGCTATCAGTTCATCAAAAAATTAACAGAGAAATTTTAAAACCATTACTTTATAACCCTTTCATTGTTTTTGAATATATGTGAATTTTAATAAGGACAATATACATAGTAAATGAATGTTGTGTGTGTTATTTTATATAAAAAAAACTCCTCTAGTTATAGTTGTAAGAGTCTTGTAACCATTTTCCTCTTGATGCCAGCTAATTCTCCACCCACCTACATTAATAGACATATTGTTGCTTTGTAATGTAATTCGAACCTATCTTGATAATTTCTTTCTGTTTTAGGCACATACAAACTAATTAAACGGGAGCTGCAGAAAGAGGGGTACAATCCGTATAAAATTACTGACAAACTCTATTTTCTGGAAAAAGGAAAATATGTACCTTTGAACCGGCAATTATACGATGACATTGTAAATGGAAATGTGCGACTTTGAAAGGAAAATTACAGACCGATACTCTGATATTTGGTGTTCCCTCTTCGTGGCGTGCGACCGTCGTTATGGATTCCGTGTCACTAACCAAACATCACTGGGCATCCTGCATTGCATCTACACTCTGTAAATAACTGTAAACCATGAGTGCGTCATTACTGTATTGAGCAGTGATTATGAGCTTTTTATAGACCCGTTTCCTAATTTTTAAGCAAATAATGGTATTCTAGTCTAATGGCGTTTTCTACTCTTAGAAGATAAAATGCTTTAGTGTAATATTTTAAATGTTCAAATATATGTGTATTTTGTAACTGAACATTTCTTCATTTCTGCAGCAGCAGCAGCGCAATATAACACGCGGCTGGCACGATTTTATCGCGACCCGGCATTATTCGGCTGCACACAATACGTTTTTTTTATAGGTCAAACGTTTATTATCTGAAATAGCTCCACAACCCCATTGCGGCACTGACATTACCAACAACTATACTTACTTCATAGAAAACTTTCAAATGTGCCAAACTTCGTATACTAGTAACAAAGTAATAGTGTAGCCAACATTGTAATAAAAAAATAAAATCAGAAAATTATTATACTATATATTTACAAGAAAAATGATCACATGTGCCAAGCTGCACACTCAGCGTAATTCTAAGATAGGGTGTGTGGCAACAATATTCACCTATGAGTAAAAAGCTTGTTACGTTTCCGATTATTCGGTTGGCTCCCCACCATACTCCTCGGTAGATAGCGTCAGACGCCTGGCTATGTCACAGCCAGTAGTGTTTGGGGCGTGACGAGGGCGGGTGGTTTGCCTTACGTCGTTGCAAAGTGCCGGGACGAAGTTTGTAGTTTTGCGGGAACAAAATGACGAACCAACACAAAGCCGTCATTACCGGCATGTTTGCTGGAGCAGCTGGTCTCTCCCTCCTCCTAGGACGTAGGGTTATTCTTCAGGCCCTACTTGTATTAATAGTAGGATTTTTAGCTACAGGCAAGCGGTACAGATGGATCTACATTTTATACAAAACACTTCCGCGAGATATAAGGTAAGTCAACAGTGTAGTTAGATTGTTTTGTTTTTCGTGCTTATAATTTCTTACTTGAAAATAGGTTCTATTTAAAGAACATGCGATTTTTAAAGTGCTCCGTATTTGTTTCTTTCTGTTAAGTGGGGTTATTAAGAAATTTTTTTGCAAATTTTTGTTAGAGCTTCACATCCAGCAGTAAATAATAATAATGATGACGATGATGATGATGATGATGGCTTAACAAGACCCGCAGTTGTCGGAAATAATTTACGTAGGGATTGCAGAGAAAATGTTTGCAGTCATTCGGCCTCGACAAATTTGACGCTGGTACACATCTTCTTGACGACCACTGACGTTTGTTTCGGTGTTCTCGTTTTCTGCACCACCGCGCTTTCTTATGAAGTCTGCTGCCCACCGGCACAGCTACCGTAACGCAGTACAGAGGAAAATGAGAGTTCCGGGACTTTCAAATAAGCGAAGGGCTTGAGGTTTCTATTTAACGCTCTTGTAAGTAGCGTGGAGCTCAGTGTGTCCTTTTGGAGAAAATCCCAGTGTAGTCACTTTCAAACTCAGAGCATTGAGTTATAAATTGTTATTAACATAGTCTCAAACAAAAAATCTGAGCTCACAGTTTTTCACTCTTTTCCATCAATTGTTTTCTTGTCTACATCTATACTCCGGAAACCACCGTAGGGCGCATGGCAAAGGGTACGTTCCACTGAACCAATTATTAGGATTTCCGTTATGGGGCGCGAAAAGAACGATAGAACGAATTTGGATACACCAATTATTCTAATCTTATCCTATGTGAGCGATACGTATGGGGCTGCAATACACTGAAGCGCCAAAGAAACTGGTAAAAGCATGCGTATTCAAATACAGGGATATTTAAATAGGCAGAATACAGTGCTGCGATCGGCAGTGCCTATGTAAGACAAGAATCTGGCGCAGTTAGTTCGGTTACTGCTACTACAATGGTAGGTTATCGACAATTGAGTGAGTTTGAACGTAGTGTTACATTCGTCGCACCAGCGATGGGACACAGCACCTCCGAGGTAGCGATGAAGTGGGGATTTTCCCGTACTACCATTTCAGTAGTGTACCGTGAACATCAGGAATCCGCTAAAGCATCAAATCTCAGAAATCGTTGCGGCCGGGAAAAAATCCTACAAGAACGGAACCAACGACTACTGAAGAGAAAAGTTCAACATGACAGAAGTGCAACCTTCCGCAAATTGCTGCAGATTTCAATGCTAGGCCATCAACAAGCGAACCATTCCAACGAATCATCATCGATATGAGCTTTCGGAGCCGAAGGCCCCACTCTTGTACCCTTGATGACTGTACGACACAAAGCTTTACTCCTCGCCTTGACCTGTCAACACAGACATATGTCTGGAAACATGTTGCCTCGTCGGACGAGTCTCGTTTCAAATTTTATCGAGTGGATGGGCATGTGCTGGTATGGAGACAACCTCATGAATCCATGGATCCTTCATGTCAGCAGGGGACTGTTCAGGCTGGTGGAGTGTCTGTAATGGTGTGGAGCGTGTGCAGTTGTAGTGATATGGGACCTCTGATACGTCTACGAACGACTTGGACAGTGACACGTAAGTAAGCATCCTGTGTGATCACCTGCATCGATTCATGTCCATTGTGCATTCTGTCGGACTTGGGCAATGTCAGCAGGAAAATGGAACACCCCACACGTCGATAATTGCTACAGAATGGCTCCATGAACACTTTTCTGAGTTTGAACACTTCTGCTAGCCACCAAATGGCCCAGACATGAACATTGTTGAGCATATCCGAGTTGCCTTGCAACGTGCTGTTCAGAAGAGATCTCTATCCCCTTGTACTCTTACGGATTTATGGACAGCCGTGCAGGATTCACGGTGTCAGTTCCCTCCAGCACTGCTTCACAGATTAATCAAGTCCATGCCACGTCGTGTTGCGGCACTTGTGTGTGCTCGCGGGGGCCCTACACGATATTAGGCAGGTGTACCAGTTTCTGTGGCTCTTCGGTGTATATTCCTCTCGTCATCATTTAAAGCTGGTAGCTGGTTCTTGAAACTTCGTTAATAGACTTTCACGGGATAGTTTACGTCTATCTTCAGGAGTCTTTCAGTTCAGTATCTCTCCAATACTCAGCCACGGATCAAGGAGACCTGCGACCATTTGTATTGCTCTTCTATGTATACTTCCAATATCCCCTGTTAGTGCTATTTGGCACGGGTCCCACACACTTGCGCAAGATCCTAGAACTGGTCGCACAAGTGATATGTAAGCAGTCTCCTTTGTAGACCGACTGCACTTCTCCAGTGTTATACCAATAGTCCGGAGTGTACCACCTGCTTTTTGTGCAACGGAGCCTTTGTGATCATTCCATTTCATATCCCTAAAAACTACTAGCCACAGGTATTTGTATGAGTTGGCTGATTCCAAAAGTGACTCAGTGATATTATAGTCATAGGATACTACATCTTTCGTTCTGTGAAGTGCAAAATTTTACATTTCGGAACATTTAAAGCAAGTTGGCAACTTTGCACCACTTCGAAATCTTATCAAGATCTGACTGAATATTTATGCAGCTTCGTTCAGACAGTACATCATAGATAACTGCGTCGTCTGCAAAAAGGCTGAGAGAAGTATTTATATTGTCCGCTAGGGCATTAATATACAACTTGAACAGTCGGGGCCCCATCACATTTCCCTGAGGCACACCTGAAGTTACTTCATCTGACGATGACTCCCCATCCAAGATAACACGCCGCGTCCTCCCTACCAAAAAGTCCTCATTCCAGTCACAAGATTCACTTGATATCCTATACGATCGTACTTCTGATAATTAGCGTAGGTGTGGTACTTGCTGAATTCAGGCTACCTCGCGCAGGTACCTAGTTACGACAATGGAGGATGCTGCTGTAACTCGTGTGTTCCATGAATCAAGGGGTTTCAGTTAGCCACTTCATGAATTTCATGTTTGAGACGGCTTATCATCGATGGTTCAAAATGTTAAACTAATAATTCCTAAGCATTAGTCTCTCTCTGTTGACGAGATTTGAGCTCGTAGTAAACACTCGATGAGCAGCAATACAAACTCTGCACGACCAACGTGTGGTATATTTTTTCCACCTAGAAATGTATGTGATAATGAGGTTGAATTACCAGTCCAAACTAAAGAAATTTTTCTTGCTCTTACCGCAATTATTTATGCATCTATCATAGTCTCTAGAGGCTGGCATTCTTAATCACCTTAGTTCACTAATGCCCTGTCTATTATGAAGCATTGCAGACTCTCAATAAATGAAATCTGTCAATTGCATTATTTGGAAATGAGTTAATCGCTCGCCATTGTCGCTAAAGCTGCCTGAAGTGTCGTTGAAACATAACATTTCGACATGTCTTCTATGAGCGATCTCGAAGAGTGGTGAGTTTCCCTTAGTGTTACAAAGTCATAGCAACGTTTCCTGCATGCTCTTTTCTTCTCGAGATTATTTGATCCCTTGAGTATTTGTAGTCTTCGAAATTGTAAGGCGCGGCTTTCTTTTATCACAGGGACAATATTTGGTGCTATCGTTACCGTAGTGAGATTATTCAAAGAAGCAATTTTCGTGTAGACAAGCACATTACCGGCGTACGATATGTGGTTGCTAGTGTCGTGTTTTGCGCACCTCTGAACTTAGCACTTACTAGGCTACGAATGTTTGGTAAATTGCAGGTCATGAAATTTGTGAGGAATTTGGGACCAGTATGGCTGGGACAAAAACTGCCGTCTGTGGAATTTCGTTTTCCCTGCCTTTGTTATATGACAGATCAAAACAGCTAAAGTGTTATCTCTGTCTTTTAAGGATAACATGCTTCTGTTGGCAGTTACCGTGCGACGCCCTCTGCAGTTTTACGCTTTTGGAGTCCATGTACGTAATAAATCAAGCAAAACAAGTTGAGGATTTACACTGTCCGAAGGTACAGGCAAGCGCTTTAACGATTGGCTGTGCGTCCCTCACTGCACAAACACTATTCGCTTTCACCTTTTAGCGGTTTTGTGTTTCAATTACACTCAAGCTGTCGCCTAATGTCTTTCTCTCTCCGTTCTGCACGACTAACAACTGTACTGGATTCAGCGGTATGTTTAAGGATAATGACTTTAACCCTCATACTTCTTTTACGTACGTCGTGAACGCAGATTACGATGATGTTTCTTCAATTTACGACCGTGTTTTTCTCAACTTTCTGCTGCCGGTAGGACAGTGTTATCTTGTTACTGCGTATGTATTAATAAAATTTCTTCCTGTTGAAAATCGGAATCTGCATGCAACTACTCGAGCTGCAAGTCTGGAAATTAAAATATTCAAAAATCACAGTCGTTCACGCTATGACGTTTATTGAAACCATTCACGTACGCTGTATAATTCTAAGGCGACGTACGTGTATTCTGCGTTCCTTTTTTAAATAAAAAAAGGAACAAAAGTTTATTCCAGCCAACAGCTAAATTCACGAAACAAACGTATTACAAAAAAATCAAGATGCTGATGATCTTCCGTCATCGTTACAACAGTGGACCAGAGACATTCTTCCGAGGAGCGGCCGTCTATGAGAGACGCCGGTCTCATGGTCTTGAGCGTAATGGCCGCGGCTTGATTTTTGCATGCATCAGAGTATGGGTGGGGAACTGGCCTCTCACGATTGGTTCCAATTTCGTGAGGGATAGAGAGGCACTGGGATTGACTTCGCCAGTGATGCATTTTCGGATTTTCATCATTCTTTTGTACGCATTATTCATTTCGGCTGTGGTACAATACAGCTGATATATGCTAAATTCAAGCGATTTAATTTTTTTAAATTAACAATGAAGTGATGGCTTCATTTATTTAGCGTTACAGGAACAACCCACACCTATGCAGTCATCAAGAGAATATCAGCACACTGAACTTCAGACACACTAATGACCTGCATGTGGCGAAGAATCGCAAAGTTAGGACTAACTGTTTGTGGGCTAGAACTGCTTGTCCCATTGCCGTATTTTGTTTTATTATTATTATCATTAAATAATTCTTTACTACTGTGGACGTATTAGAACACTGCAATGTTGAGACTGAAGATAATTTATAATGTATTAGCTGCAGCCAGTTGCCTTCATGGGCGTTTATTTTTCCAAGATATTTCAAGACACGTAACAGCCCATCTTGAGGCGTTTACTTTTTTCTTTTTACTTGTCGTGAACATCAGGTTTTTACTAACGGCGTTGCACAATTTTGCAATGGAAGTTTTTAAGACAGCTATTGGGAAAGATCTTAAGAAACAATGTTCGCCACGCGTAAATAAACAAACATCTGAAGACAGAGGCACATAAAATGAATATACTCTCAAAAATTAATTTTTTAATGTTCTATAGACGCAAATTGTTAACGTGTCGTGTCGTGGAAGGTGTGCCTTTCATATTGGTGCATTGCATCATAAACATTAACATCACGGGCGTTATAGTTTCTGTCTAGGGACCCTATCACGTCACGTGACAAAGCGGCCCGCAAGCTTATTAAGGTCCGTGGGTCACCAAAGGCTGACCATGCGTGGTAGAGAGCATCATTGAGTACATCAAATTTTCTTACAACAGTCATCAGTCAATGTTCACATTTATTTTTGGCTAAACCGGTTTCGACACTTAAATCATTCTCAGGATCCAATATAGCAATGGCTGAGTCAGTATGTAGTATGACCAGCCATTGCCAAAGTAGTAATATTGGCAGAAGACAATTTTCAAGTGTCTAATCTGATTGAGCCAATAAACAAGAAATGTGAGCAATGACTGATAACTGCCGTAGTCATAATGGCCACGACATGGCTCTTTCGAGAATTAGGCCGCTTACAAACACAAATTAAATACAGTAGGAGTACCAGTAAGTTTCTAGACATTCTTGGCTCATAACTTATTCATTCTTGGAACGGCCTCTGTTAAACTGAATCAGAGAGTGGTGGTGGATGGAACAGGTTATGATTTACCTTAAGGAGCCATCGCCGCGTGATTTGCGTTGTGAACACCCCGAAGACATGAATTTGGTTGGCGTGACGGGAAAGGAACTCAACTTTTCCCGAATGATAGAAATTCACATCAGTAAAAAGACTGTTTCCCTTCTTTCTACTGTCTTCCCTTTTTCGATCAGTTTGTCCAAAGTTTTCCAGTGAGTGGAAGGCCTGAAAAACACAAAGAAATAAAAACATTTCCGCAAATCCTAATTCCTATAGATGTTGTAACAGTTGGAAGGAAGTTACAGAGTGCCAAATCTGGTGGACGTTGGGGGATGTTAGAGTAATTCCTGTTGTCCGAAGCACTTGCGTCTATTTTCTAACGAAAAATTCGTTTTTGCAAATTGGAAATTTGTGGTAAGGTCTCATGGGATCAAACTGCTGAGGTCATCGGTCCCTAAGCTTACATACTACTTAATCTAACTTAAACTAAATTACGTTAAGGACAAAACAAAATACACACACACACACACACACACACACACACACACACACACACACACACACACACGTGTCCGAGGGAGGACTGGATCCTCCGACGGGGGGGAGGGGCGCGAACCGCGCAGCTACCCAACACGGCTTCATTTTTGCAATGCAGGTCTTTTGACATTTATTCTTTCCAGAACATCTGCGTAGTATTTGCCAGTTATTGTTTTAACCTTGCAGGATAATCGGTAACAGAATCGCTGCTTCCACTGAGAAAATACTGGCCTTAAATTCTGTGATATACGAAACTGACCTCGTATGATGTATACTCTAGGCCAGTGGCTTCTATTGGTTGTTATTTCATTTCTGGTGGCCCCACGTGTCAATCAAGGGGGGTTGGTGTGAAGAGTGCAGCAGCAGAAGCAGCACCCCCTCCCCCAAAACAAAAAAGGGTCGTGAGAAACCGAGCATCCTGGACGCGCTCTTGCTGTCATTCACATTAAGAGGTCGACGCACGAAATAACTTTGTTTCTTTTTTTAAAACGGTAAGAAATTCATTTTTCTCAGTATTAAAAAAAATGCGATAATCATGCTGGCTAAACTGTCTCATGTAGTCGGTTCAGCATTTAAAATGTACTGTAATCTTTCTTATGATACTTCATACGGCAGTCACTGCAGACCGTCCAATACTGTATTGTGCACTTTCTCGTCATTCGCTTTGTTGTTGCATTTTTAGACTTGCTTCTCAAAGACCACGTCAAGAGAAGTAGGGCGTTGTTTGAACTCAGCATTTCTTAACTTTTAAAAGTAATGGAGCAAACTGCATATACATTTGACAACTTTGGATAGCAGTATTCATTGGCACATAAACTGCGTAGAATTAAAAATTCTGTGGTGACGTATCAGAGTTTAACCATTTGGACAATACACACTCAACACCAATATCTTAAAATGGGGTACACAGAAACCTATTCTACAAATCAGTGTTTCACTTGACATACATTACCAACATACCGAAACAAAATTTCATTGTTATCAACGATTTCTGTGCCCTAGCCGAAAACCTTTCAAATTACCGCCCGCATCTCGTAGTCTAGTGGCTAATGTTGCTGCCTCTGTATCACGGGGTCCTGGACTCGAATCTCGCTCAGGGACTGGGTGTTTGTGTTGTCATCATGTCATCGTCGTCATTCGGGAACAGTGGCGCGACTGGACTGTGAAAAGATTGGGAATTTGTACGGGCGCTGACAACAGCGCAGTTGAACACCCCAAGGATCAAATATTATCGTCATGGTTATATTCTTCATAGCGTATAGTCGAGGAGATGTCTTCCAGTACTGCGCTAGTGGTCTTTCAAGCTTATTGTTAGACCTACTAGGGAATCTGTGCGGGGCGCTTTCCTGTAACGCTAGGTCAACAGGTTGGGCGTCTCCCAACAACGTATCTTTCGGTTCTTGTTCCCGACACCTTGGATTGCTGCATTATGAGAATCTCTCGCTTCGGTGTTTATTACAAGACGCGAGTCTGGCCACACGAATCATCTAAAACGGATGTCGTGGCTAAAAACGACGCGATGCGACATTGTTCTGAGTTCGTCCAAGTCTCCTGGCCTCACGTTTCGCCAATCTACAGGGTGTTTATAAATGTATATCGGGGTTTTAACGCTTTGTAATATTTAGTATATTAAACGTACAGTTATAAATGATGTGTCAAATGAAAGAGCAACTCAAATAGTTTTACCAAGAACCTTATAAATGTTCAATGTGAGCACCATTTGTCACACGGGATACACCAAGTCTATAGCAGAGTTCTTCCCTAACGTTGATAAGTGCGTCTTCAGTGACTAGCAACAGCTGCTTCAATCCGGTTTCTTAATTCAGGGGGGGGGGCGGGGGGGCGTCTGTTGGTAACGGAGGCACGTACACACGATCCTTGATGAAGTCCCAAAGGAAAAAAATCGCATGGCGTTAGGTCGGGTGAACGTGGAGGCCATGCAAAGCAAACCCTGTCATTGGGTCCTTTGCGGCCTATCCAGCCCGCAGGACCATTCTGAAGCTATTTTTCGATACTTTTTTTGTTGGGAAATCGAACTTGAAGCAGTTCGTCTGTGAGTCTAGACTGTCATATTTTCAATACATTCTGTACATATTCTATAATATGTTACAAACCGGTCTGATACTGAATGAAAAAGCACTAGCCTGTTCCTCACGAAAAACAAGACTTTGGTTGCGATGGTTAAGACCGCTGCTCAATTCTTGTTCAGCCATCTTGGTTTTGGTTTGCTCTAGTTCGCCTGATCACTCCCAACACAATCTCCTCAAATCCTACCGTTGACGATAGTTTCTTTCGATTAGGATGGCACCCGATGCGAAAGTATTCTGCTTACGAGTTGCGATGTATTCGCACCAAAATTTACAACGATCCAGGAAAGCGTTTGTGTTTTTAATCCAGTTACCTGCCACAATCTGATACAACAGGTAATTAATTCCGGTCTGTGGTGTTATGACCACACCCGCTTTAAAGATGGCCAAGTGAAAAATTAGACGAATGGAAAAACTGGTAGAAGCGAACCTCGGGGAAGATCAGTTTGGATTCCGTAGAAATGTTGGAACACGTGAGGCAATACTAACCTTACGACTTATCTTAGAAGAAAGATTAAGAAAAGGCAAACCTACGTTTCTAGCATTTGTAGACTTAGAGAAAGCTTTTAACAATGTTAACTGGAATACTCTTTCAAATTCTGAAGGTGGCAGGTATAAAATACAGGGAGCGAAAGGCAATTTACAATTTGTACAGAAATCAGATGGCAGTTATAAGAGTCGATGGGCATGAAAGGGAAGCAGTGGTTGGGAAAGGAGTGAGACAGGGTTGTAGCCTCTCCCCGATGTTATTCAATATGTATATTGAGCAAGCAGTAAAGGAAACAAAAGAAAAATTCGGAGTAGGTATTAAAATTCATGGAGAAGTAAAAACTTTGAGGTTCGCCGATGACATTGTAATTCTGTCAGAGACAGCAAAGGACTTGGAACAGCAGTTGAACGGAATGGACAGTGTCTTGAAAGGAGGATATAAGATGAACATCAACAAAAGCAAAATGAGGATAATGGAATGTAGTCAAATTAAATCGGGTGATGCTGAGGGAATTAGATTAGGAAATGAGACACTTAAAGTAGTAAAGGAGTTTTGCTATTTAGGGAGTAAAATAACTGATGATGATCGAAGTAGAGAGGATATAAAATGTAGACTGGCAATGGCAAGGAAAGTGTTTCTGAAGAAGAGAAATTTGTTAACATCGAATATAGATTTAAGGGTCAGGAAGTCGTTTCTGAAAGTATTTGTATGGAGTGTAGCCATGTATGGAAGTGAAACATAGACGATAAATAGTTTGGACAAGAAGAGAATAGAAGCTTTCGAAATGTGGTGCTACAGAAGAATGCTGAAGATAAGGTGGGTAGATCACGTAACTAATGAGGAGGTATTGAATAGGATTGGGGAGAAGAGAAGTTCGTGGCACAACGTGACTAGAAGAAGGGATCGGTTGGTAGGACATGTTCTGAGGCATCAAGGGATCACAAATTTAGTATTGGAGGGCAGCGTGGAGGGTAAAAATCGTAGAGGGAGACCGAGAGATGAATACACTAAACAGATTCAGAAGGATGTAGGTTGCAGTAGGTACTGGGAGATGAAGAAGCTTCCACAGGATAGAGTAGCATGGAGAGCTGCATCAAACCAGTCTCAGAACTGAAGACCACAACAACAACAACAACAACAACAACAAGTGAAAAGTGCACTAAAATTAGAATTTGTGTTTTATATGTAAGTAACATGTTCTCATACTGGGGTATAACACTTTACTCCCGCATCCACCCAACATGTGTGACACAGTCAGAAAACAAAAAGCCAGAAAAACTTAGTTTCATGTAAAATTGTAAGTACCACGTATAACGCATTCGAACAGGCATGTTGAATGTATGCAACAGTTTTTAGCTGTGCGGCACACTAAGTGTCGCTACGGCTCACCCAATTTTCAGGAAATAAACACTTAACCATTTCCCAATAATCCCTCCATCCTTCTTTAATCAATCAAACCATCGTGTATGAAATATTTGACGTTAAGCAAGTAAGCGAGAAAAGTTCAGAAAAGGTTTAAAATTGCGTTTGAAATTTGTTTGGAAATCGTTAAATGCTGTCATTATCAAACGCTTGGATGATCGTAGTTTGGGTAACTTGCGCTCCGTTAGAAGCAGGAGCTACGAGGGCCTTCAATAAGCAATGCAATACTTTTTTTCTGAAAGCGGGTTGGTTTTGCTCGAGATTCCAATACACCTTATTCCAATACACCATATTATTCCCTTTACGCCACCATATTGGGAGGCCTGTATGCCCGCATTGGTACCCTTTTACTGGTCGGCGTCGGAACCAACGTCTTGCTATATCAATAAATTCCCCATCACCCACGTACTCCTTCCCGCGGAGTGCACCCTTCTTACGCCAAACGGATGGAAATGATTTGCGAACTCCTTTCGGGTTCGCAGGCTTTTGCGAGACGTATTGTCATGAAGGAGAAGTTAATTTGCGCTCTTGTGGCGACGAACACAGCGAAGTTATTTGCTAAGTTTGTAAACCGATCGCGTGAATGGCTAAATGACAATGACCACAACCGTCGCCGAGGGAAGTGCAGTTCAATACGAGCGATTCATAACAGGGATGAACGTCGGCGGCAGAGATGTAGGGGCGAACAGAAGTGTAACTATACATATGAAGACAGACAGCTGTTCTCGAAAGAACAGAATACTGTTGATGACCGTGCAGCTTTTCCCTGGAATAAATGATGACTAACTGAAACCGTCAGCTGCCGACAGGTTTTGTTGATATACCTCGATGTGTCATTCTGTTCTTTCGAGAACAGCTACTGTCTTTATATATATATATATTTTTAAAGGCTACCAAGCCATTGACCTTCGTCTGTGCGAATGCGCATAGGTTGCCCAAACTCTTACGGGAATCGCCAAAGCGTGCGTCAGTAATGAGTGGATGGGCAAATGTCTATAAGGTACATTACATATGTAGAATTGTGGACAGTTGGGAATGTGAGTCTCACGGGAAGCGTGCAAGGGATAAGTCCCTGCAGTCGCACTATTCATCTGTGTCCTCGGTGGCTCAGATGGATAGAGCGTCTGCCATGTAAGCAGGAGATCCCGGGTTCGTGTACCGGTCGGTTCACACATTTTCAGCTGTCCACATCGAGGTATATCAACAAAACCTGTCGGCAGCTGAGGGTTTCAGTTAGTCATCATTTAGAAGTGTAACTGTTGAGCAACTGACCGCCCAGATGAAGGAAGAGGCTACCAACAGTGTCTCTTCTACGACCTTTCAGGGAACGTTGCAGCGTATGGGTCTCCACAGCAGGCGCCTGGTTCGTGCAGCCATGTTAACTGCTATTCGTCGGCGACGGAAGTTGGAATATTCACGCCAGTACCGCAAGTGGATTTCCACTGAGTTGCGATTGGTGGCCTTTTCGGATGACAGATGGCCATTGGCGTGTGAAACGTCTGAAAGCAAATATCCTGCAAGCGTCGGGGGGTGGGTCCTGCCTGGGGGAATGTTTTCGTGGCATTCCCTGGGTGATCTCGTCATTCTGGAAGACACGACGGATCAACTCGAGTATGCTTCTATCCATGGGGATTTTGTTTTTCCTCAGTACGACGGCATCTGGCACCAAAACAGTACAACATGTCACACAGGTCGCAGTGCACGTGCTTTGTTCGAAGAGCATCAGGATGGGATTAAGTAGTCCACTGGCCACTAAACTTCCAGGATTTAAATCCAATCGAGAATCGGTGGGACCATCCCAATGGGGCTGTTTGCGTCATGGATTCTCAACCGAGAAACTGAAGTTGGCATGGCGCCACATTCCCGACCGTACCTTCCAAAACCTCACTGCCACTCTTCATGCACGTCTCACAGTGATCCGGGCTGGAAAAGGTGGTTATTTGGGCTTTTGGCAGGTGGTCACATATATTTGACTAGTGTATTATGTTCTCCAAGAATCGCTCACAATATGCTCAGCTCAATTTGCCACTTCATTGCTTTTAGTTCTCATGGATTTTAGCATCAGTATTATTCCAAGCTGCTTTTTCTGATTCGTCACTTCAACCCAGTGTGTGTCCGTGTAGTTGGCATGGGGAACCGAGGACCATTATTTTAGATTTCTTGATGTTAATACTTACTTCATTAGCCTTGGCGTCTAGACTCATCATTTGCATCACTAAATCCATCTCCTCGCTAAAGTTTACGATAACGCTCATGTCATCGGCGTAAACTTGTCAAAGCGTTTTTTGTATGAAATGCATTTGCACTTATGGGGGGTAGGACGTCAAACGGGCTGACTTGGAGCAGGAGAGGCACCAGAGGACATTTTAATTTCCACTGTCTATACTTTTATAAGTAAATTCATAAAACTTTGTCAGCATGACCAGGAAGGATTCAGGATTCTGTTCTCTGCATGGGCTTGATATGGACCTACGTTTTTCTTTACCCTTGTTCCAATGTATTACTTACTATCCTTATTAGCATTGTAAAACCTGTGTTCAGTGGAGTAATCCACCATCTGGTACTCCAGAAGCCTTCGCACTGTCCTTGCAGATACTTGGCTTGTACAAACAAAAGCATTTCTAGGGTCAAGGCACGTGAGGTGTTTATACTATCCTGCGCAGCCAAGCGAGCAATGTTTCTGTCTTGGGCGTTAGTTGCGTGGGTGCTGTTTAGCTCCCGCCGATGAGTGTGGCTCACTTGAATCCATCGATTCCAGATTTGCATGACAGTCGGGAGGTTCCCAACCAACGTGAAGTGGAACTTCGCGAACGATGAACAGGAATGTCGATAGGCCACGATCCTGCCGCTGTCTAATTCCGACGCGTCTGGTATAACAATCTTCTCACGAACAACAAACATTCAACTGCGATTTGTGAATGAGGAACCAGCTGTTTAATCTTATGCATGAATGTGGATGGCATTACTCCTACCTAAATTATGCGGTTGCGCAAAAATACTATTTGTGCAGGGTGGCTTCGTTAACAGTAGCCCGTCTCCCCTTTGAATGCGATTGCAATATTTCGACATGTGAAATAAACAGCAACAACAATGGATAGTTTTATGCGATAATAGATCGTTAGAATTCTTCTGATAGCATCTGTTTATTTCATCAGTGAAGCTGGAAGTTTCTCTTTGCGTTCTGCAAGATGACTTTCTCGATTGAAGACAGGATGGAAATTGTTAAAGCATATGTGAAAACAGGTTCGATTAAGGAAATTCGCGAAATTTTCGGGATCAAGTATTCGGATAGAGAACTACCAGCAAAGGGAGCAATAGATAATTCTGTATCGAAATTGGCGCTCCTACGGATTTGTGCAGGGTGTAAAACGACAAAGAACTGATTCACTTTGCACACAAGAAGTTATTGTGCCGACATTCGCCGAAGAATTATTCAGTGTCCAAAGAAGTCTACACTTAAATTGGCCCAAGAGGCGCATATAAGTAGGGGGAGTTGCCAGCGGATATTGAAAAGTCTCAGTTTGAAGCCATATCGTGTGAGGATTGTGCAGGAATTTAGAGAAGACGACGCTCAGAAAAGTGTAGATCACTGCACGTGGATTTTGAATAACATCAACAAGGGTTCGTTCGAAAAAAAAAAATGTTCAAATGTGTGAATTCCTAAAGAATCAAACTGCTGAGGTCATCAGTCCCTACACTTACACACTACTTAATCTAACTTAAACAACACTCACACATCCATGCCCGAGGGAGGACCCGAACCTCCGGCGGGAGGGGCCGCGTAGTCAGTGACATGGCGCCTCAAAACCGCGCTGCCACAATGGTTTGTCAGACCCTTGCCACTACACCATGAGTGACGAAGCATGGTTTCATCTTACCGGTGATGTGAATTCACACAACACGAGGTACTGGGCAACAGAGAACCGTAACATTGTGTGTCAGCAACCACTCCATGGTGGGGAAAAAAAAACTGCGTTTGGTGCGGTGTAACAGCAACATGCATTATTGGACCGATATTTTTTGACACTACCATCAACAAGGTTGCATATATGGAAATTTTTGATACTTTTGTGCTCAACTCACTTAATATGAAAGACAGTACAGCTTCTTCCTGCGAGAAGGGGCAACATGCCACACTTCTAAGGTATCCCTGGAACGAGTCCATATCATCTTCACTGGGCAATGAACTGTCAGCAAACATTTATGGCCACCACGTTCGCCGGATCTAACAACATATGATTTTTTCATGTGGGGACGTTTGAAGAGCAGAGTACAGGGCTATTACAAATGATTGAAGCGATTTCATAAATTCACCGTAGCTCCATTCATTGACATATGGTCACGACACACTACAGATACGTAGAAAAACTCATACAGTTTTGTTCGGCTGAAGCCGCACTTCAGGTTTCTGCCGCCAGAGCGCTCGAGAACGCAGTGAGACAAAATGGCGACAGGAGCCGAGAAAGCGTATGTCGTGCTTGAAATGCACTCACATCAGTCAGTCATAACAGTGCAAAGACACTTCAGGACGAAGTTCAACAAAGATCCAACAACTGCTAACTCCATTCGGCGATGGTACGCAGTTTAAAGCTTCTGGATGCCTCTGTAAGGGGAAATCAACGGGTCGGCCTGCAGTGAGCGAAGAAACGGTTGAACGCGTGCGGGCAAGTTTCACGCGTAGCTCACGGAAGTCGACGAATAAAGCAAGCAGGGAGCTAAACGTACCACAGACGACGGTTTGGAAAATCTTACGGAAAAGGCTAAAGCAGAAACCTTACCGTTTACAATTGCTACAAGCCCTGACACCCGATGACAAAGTCAAACGCTTTGAATTTTCGGCGCGGTTGCAACAGCTCATGGAAGAGGATGCGTTCAGTGCGAAACTTGTTTTCAGTGATGAAGCAACATTTTCTCTTAATGGTGAAGTGAACAGACACAATGAGCGAATCTGGGCGGTAGAGAATCCTCACGCATTCGTGCAGCAAATTCGCAGTTCACCAAAAGTTAACGTGTTTTGTGCAATCTCACGGTTTAAAGTTAACGGTTCCTTTTTCTTCTGCGAAGAAAACGTTACAGGACACGTGTATCTGGACATGCTGGAAAATTGGCTCATGCCACAACTTGAGACCGACAGCGCCGACTTCATCTTTCAACAGGATGGTGCTCCACGGCACTTCCATCATGATGTTCGGCATTTCTTAAACAGGAGATTGGAAAACCGATGGATCGGTCGTGGTGGAGATCATTATCAGCAATTCATGTCATGGCCTCCACGCTCTCCCGACTTAACCCCAGGCGATATCTTTCTGTGGGGTTATGTGAAAGATTCAGTGTTTAAACCTCCTCCTACCAAGAAACGTGCCAGAACTGCGAGCTCGCATCAACGATGCTTTCGAACTCATTGATGGGGACATGCTGCGCCGAGTGTGGGAGGAACTTGATTATCGGCTTGATGTCTGCCGAATCACTAAAGGGGCACATATCGAACATTTGTGAATGCCTAAAAAAACTTTTTGAGTTTTTGTATGTGTGTGCAAAGCATTGTGAAAATATCTCAAATAATAAAGTTATTGTAGAGCTGTGAAATCGCTTCAATCATTTGTAATAACCCTGTATATGTATCAAATCCACACACAATACAGGCACGAAAGACAGCATCAGCCGTGAAGTTGCCGCTATCGGGATCCGAACTTTATGCCGGGTGTATCTGAATACGCTTAGACGTGCACAGCTGTGTATTGTTGCAGGGGGTCACTTTCAGCGTCTTCTGTAAGTGTATTTTTCCACTGTGTTTTTCACTTTAAATACGAGTAAATGGTAGGTCCATTTCAGCTCTTCGTTTCACTGCATTTTCTTTACACTTACATGGTTTTTTTTTTTTATCTGCGCCAGCCTGTATATTCAAACATGTATTAAACTTCAAGCGTATTTAACGTTTGTTACTGACTGCATCATGTACTTCAAATGTCCAGCAGTGCAGACAGACAATATAACGCTAAGTTGCTGACACGTGTAGTCGCGAAATATCTTACAGTCCTGTTTAAGACGAGTGACCGTAGCTGCCTATTGCATTTTAGCGCCTTACCTGTAAAACAAACGACCCGCCAGTGCTGACTACAACATCATCAATGCGGCGCATTGCATGTACTTCTGTAGCAGTACATTCGTGTTTCACTCAGCGTGCGATTTCCGGCACAAAGCGTCGCTTAACTTCCACCGGACTTACCGAGTTAGCGGCGCTTACATTCTCTGCTGGTCGAGTCGACACGCAAACCTCTGGGAATCCAGGCGAGGGACAGAACGTCGTTTCTGCTTGAGACCCATTCCACTATCTCGTAAGTCATTTGAGCAACTCCAATTTACCATTATTTATGGTAACGACGCCATTGCGTGCGGTGAGAGACGATCTTGTAGAGGGGAAGAAACTGTAATTGCATGGTGCCAATTAATGTATAATTTACGCTCATAATTATACATAAAAATGCATCTTCAATTTTTTGAATGACGAATATTCTTACGTGCCAACCGCTCGTTAAAACCAATAATCCTCATTGTTCTTAGTAAAAAGCCATTATTGGTTCTGTCTATAGCTTCGTTGAAGCCCAAAAACGCCAGACCTAACTTTGATTTACATATCCAGGTTAAAAGGCCTTAGTCATCTCTATAATCATATTTGTCGTCATCGTCCCGTTAGCTGTTAACTTCTGCCAGTTGCGGTACCACTGTCTCCCCCCTCCTCCGTCCCTGTCTGCAGTTCTTTTCCTGTTACCATAATGTGCATGGGAAGAGCGACTGCCGATAAATCCCGCATGAGCTTAAATTTCCCTGACGCTTCATCGGACTGAAAGCACACTGCAACAATCTCTGAAGGGTCCAGGTCGGACGAGAGTGCGTTATGGGCCGAGAATATTTTCGTGGCATTCCCTGGGTGTTTTCGTCATTCTAGAAGGCACAGTGGGTCAACCCAAGTACACGTCTATCCTTGGGGACCATGTCCACCCCTATATGCAGTTTTTATTTTTCACGATGGCGCCTACCAGCAGGACGATGGAACGTGTCACACAGCTTGTAGTGTACGTGCATGGTTCGAAGAGCTCCAGGATGAGCTCACTGTACTCCCCGAATTTAAACCCAATCGAGAGAGTGTGGGACCACCTCGATCGGGCTGTTCGCACCACGTATCCTCAACTGAGAAATGTAGCGCACCTGGCTTCAGCAATGGAGTCGGCACGGTTCCACATCGCTGTCTTTACCTTCCAGAACCTAACACACTCTTCCTTCACATCTTATAGCAGTCCGCTCTGCAAAAGGTAGTAATTTAGGCTTTCACCAGGAGGTCACATTAATGCGAAGGACAGTTTATATGCAGATGTAGCTTTGTCAGCTACTTATTATGCATTTCTAAAACGTTATTGAACAGAGAATTTTGCATATGTTCTGTATGTTTCTAACTGGCGGCTGTATATTCTTTACTCACTTTTTCAGTTTCTAGTTACCTTCTGTCGTCTGCACAGTCCTTAGAGGAATTATAATGGGATAGCATTGAGTCACGGGACAGATGCATTCCGGTTAGGGAAGCTACGCGAATCATAAATCAGAAAAGGTACCTGTAATTTGAACCTGAATCTGTCCAGCACGAATTCTGTACCCCACTCGTAACCATGTCGCCACCGTAACCACAGATAAAGATGTTATGGTGTCATCTGTGGGTGCAATCATTTTCTTCAGAGCAACATTCAATAAACCAAATTTCTGTTCAGTTTTTAAAAAAGTACGAAAAACTACGGGTTCTGAAGAACCCAAATTTGAGCCTAGCCGATTTCAAACTTCGCAGCAAACGTTACGGACACGAAATCATTGGCTCTTTATGGGTAGCTTATATTCTTCCGCAACATAGTTGGCATTGATGGTTGTGTCAACAGCCGCGCCAAGGTACGAGGGTAATCCCTAAAGTAAGGTCTCCTATTTTTTTATAAGTACATGGACCTGTTTATTTCTACAGTGGTTTACAACAGTTTACAGCTTGAACATTTAGCTATTTTTCTACATAATCACCATTTCTGTCGATGCATTTTTGTAGACGCTGTGGCAGTTTTTGTATGCCCATGTTATACCAGCTCGCCGCGATGCTGCTCAGAAAGATATGAAACTCTTCTTTCACCTCGTCGTCGGAGCTGAATCGCTTTCCGGCCAAATGTTCTTTTAACCTAGGGAACAGGTGATAGTCACTGGGCGTCAAGTCAGGACTATAGGGTGGGTGGGTGATTATGTTCCACTGAAACTGTTGCAGAAAAGCAACGGTTCGCCGAGCGATGAATGGGCGAGCGTTGTCATGGAGAATGTGTGTGCCCTTGCTCAACATTCCTCTTCTCCGGTTCTGAACTGCCCGTTTGAGTTTTTTCAGAGTCTCACAGTATCTGTGAGCGTTAATTGTGGTCCCAGCGATTCAGATCCGACGACGAGGTGAAGGAAGAGGTTCATAACTTTCGGAACAGCATGGCGGCGAGCTGGTATGACATGGGCATACAAAAACTGCCACAGCGTCTACAAAAATGCATTGACAGAAATGGTTATTAGGTCGAAAAATAGCCAAATGTTCAAGCTGTAAACTGATGTAAACCATTGTAGAAATAAACAGGTCTATGTACTTATAAAAAAATAGGAGACCTTACTTTTGGGATTACCCTCGTATGTACCGGGTGTGAAAAGAGATTGAAGATATAGCACAGGATGGACTGACGTGATAACAGTAATTACAGGGTGTTTAACTCTCGATGAACGAGAAGACGACCTGGACAAAGACGACATGGACACCCCACCGGGTTAAGGACTTACAGATATTCTATTTGTTCAGTACAGATAGTTTTGTTTACTTGACAGGGCTAACAAGCCTGGCAGCTCTGAAAGGGTTTGAAGTCTGTTGAATAGTTTAAAACACCCAAAAAAACTATTTAAAAGCTACAGTTTTACGTCAGAAATTTTTTTAAGGTTGAATACATGCCTCAATTACAGTACTGCTCAAACTTAGCTGTACTCGTCACGCGGCAATGCGTGAGGCGCAGCTCACAAAAGATGTTCTTCTGTAACACATCAAACAAACTATTAGAACACGGTCAGTTTTACGCAAACTGTGAAGCTAGTCAACCTTTTTTGCGTGCAGGATCTTAACGTACAACCTTGCAAACAGTTAATAAACCTGAAGTTCTTAGAGCAAATTGCAATACTTTAAAGCACGTAAATCATGATGCTCAAAGTTGCAATGAAAATCTTTTAAGTAGGAGGCTGTGGTGTCACCGCCAGACACCACACTTGCTAGGTGGTAGCCTTTAAATCGGCCGCGGTCCGTTAGTATACGTCGGACCCGCGTGTTGCCACTACAGTGATTGCAGACCGAGCGCCGCCACACGGCAGGTCTAGTCTAGAGAGACTCCCTAGCACTCGCCCAGTTGTACAGCCGACTTTGCTAGCGATGGTTCACTGTCTACATACGCTCTCATTTGCAGAGACGACAGTTTAGCATAGCCTTCAGCTACGTCATTTGCTACGACCTAGCAAGGCGCCATATTCAGTACTATGAATGTATCCTGAACAAGTGATATTGTGAATGATGTACCGTCAAGAGCGACGTTCATCATTAATGGATTAAAGTTAAGTATCAAACTAATTACGTCCGCTTTCTGAATTTTAATTCCTTGTCATGTTCCAGACCTCACGTCAGTATAGTTCTTCCCTCCTCACGACAGCCTGAGTGAGCTAAAACGCGTGCATTTCGGCCTCCACTAGTAACATGGTGTTGGCTCTTCTGCCAACACAACAGAGGCTTATTGAGATACTCTAGCAGTGTGCTAAGCAGTAAAGGGTTAAGATAAAATTACGCCTTTAATTAAAACTAAAACGACATTGGATAATTTGAGCTGCTTGCGTACACAGTTGAACAGAGGTAACCAGTAAGTAATCAAATACTGCAAGGGCAACCGTTACTAGTAATTTGACTGATAATTAATACTACACACGCTGCTATTCAATACAACATACTTCAAACAACATAACAAACTTTACCACAGTCACCTTTATAGAACTTGCCAAGCATTGGGCTTTAAATAAACAGATATTACTCCAGCAGAATTTCTGGACGCAAGCTGTATACAGTTTGAACAACTTGCACAGCTTTCGTAAATTAGACTCAGTAAATTACGCAACAGACACTGGTAGTACTTGTAAGCAAAACGACACCTACAAGGCGAGGAACTCTGACACAAAACGCGACAGCTCATTTGAGATAACAGAGCCAAAGGCGAAAGTCGTATAGGTCCACCCAGCAGTTAACCGTACAGGAACGATCCCGGATGGGAAAACAGCTTACCCACCAGAATTAACACAGCTGAAGGTGGCAGCGGCAGACAGAAGTCTTGGCACTGAGATAGGATACAGACGGTTGTATTCAGGTCTCCGCACGGCTACGTTGTCCTCTAGACTTAGCGAGGCCCCAGTTACGCTATTAGCGTGAAGCCTCACTCCACGACGTCCACTCACAAGCGTTGCTTCCGTGCTCGGCCAAAATAAACTCCGTGCTTGCACGGCCTACCAACGACCGTGGCACGACCAATACGATGACGACACTGGCCTCTCTCGGTAACGAGCGTAATTTCCATCGCGTCTCGATGCTACGCTGACTCTTCTTCCGAATCGTTCGGCGCGCGCCTGAGTAGGCGATTGCGACCAGTCGCACCACGGCAAAGCTCGGGCAGAAGAAACAGCCGACACGGTAACCGCTCCAGAGATAAGTTACGACGCAAAGCTGAAACTTGCCGGAAGCGTTCAGGACAATGCCCACATTAAAAGTCCCAAAAAATCCCCTTCGAGGAAAACCAGCCAGATTGAAAAGACAGCCGCAGCTGGGAATTTCCTAATTTTAACTAAAGTAACTGACCAAGCGTCCTATTTAGTTCATTTTTGCACCAAATTAATGAGTTTACTCAGCGATGTCGTCTAAAAAGATAAAATTATGTACGTTAGCCAAGTTTTGCTTTTCATGAAACAGTAATATTTATGTCAACTCAACTAGTGTTGAAAAAAAAAATACCTAAAATTTTGCAACTTTTGATCATGCATTGTTAACGTTATTTTAATTACGAGTAATCTAATGTAAAATAAAAACAAAAAGCAATTTAAATAATTGTCACGAGACGGGAAAAGCAGCACAATGATACATCGTTTCTCAAGAAAGTGGGCAGAGTTGCCGAAGGTTCGAATAGTTCACCGAAGCGATGCTCGTTCACTGGCCAAAAACTAACAAGAAGAAGGCGTTATCTGAAAAAACTAGCATTAGAATTGTTTTTGTAAAAATGAAAAACAGTGGACAGGACTGTTTACATCAAGTGGTTATTTACCGTTTTTATATAAACACGTCAGTCATAAAGTTTCGACGTCGTCCTCGCAGTCAGTCATGGCCAGTGCAGTTGCCACATTTATTTCTACAACTTAAGCCGCTTGTCCCGCATACGCACTTGTTTTCACAACCAGGTTTACAGTTGCAGGACATAATGGGAAGCACTTGCTCCGGCGCTGGTTCGTCTTCAGTCGGAATCGGTTTTAGGTTACCGAGATGCAGGCCCCGTTCCCGTTCTTTTTCCAGAACGTTACTTCGTATCTATACGTGAACCGAAAGGTGATAATGTAAATCATTTTAACATCCGAGGATTTGTTTTTATATTGGACGGAATTAATCAAGATAATGCCTTCTTCACCTGGTTGTAATCTCGATACGTCCCAGTCGAAGTGATTATTGACGCACTGGAGGCAGAATTGGCTGTAATTTGCTGGACATGACCACACGGCCCGACTCAGCGTTCTTTTTTGCATTAAGGTCATCGTCGTTGCGTACAACACACAGCATTAATGAAAAAGCTGATTTGGATTTATTTCCACGACGGTGTGATCGTGACTGTTTTAGACAGAGAGGCAAGAGTCGTGACTTTATTTTTTCTCATTAAGTGGACGTCATTGAATCGTTGACCATCAGTCGATTTCTTCCATGCACACCGAGGGAAAGAGCCTCTTCACAGGAAACAGTATCATTGGCTACTACCACGCCAGAATACATGGAAACTAGAAGGTTGTTTGGGCTGTCAAAATGATTGTATGACTGAAGCCAGCTCAGTATCTTCCCAAAATCTGACTAATCCCGAACTCTGCGAGACACTATTAGCACCACATGCTGGTCAAAGGTTTTAGAGAACAGTCCACACAAATGTTCCATGGCATTGGTTACATCTGCACGTGCGGACACGGCACCAACCCATCGAGGGAACACACTATTCGACGATCCGTGTCCATGTGTGAGGTCGCCCGCCATCTTCATCTCATCAAAACTTGCTCTATGGTCATGGCAGTCCACATGTCTGACCAGAGAACTAGTGATGATGGCAAGATACTGTGTGGGACTCTCACTCAGTAGTACGTCCAGTTTTTATTATTGCCTTTAATCACAAGGGCACAAAACAAATGTTCTGGAAAAGTACACAGAATATTAACTCTCTCTGACTTGTATTTTTGTTTAACATAACATTTTAACACAGTACAAACGATTAATTTAGCATTTGAATTTTTATCTTTATTTTTGGTTATTATAGCCAGTAAAATAATTTGGCGCAAAAATGGAGCCAATCGGACACTTGGTCAGTTATTACATTAAGAGTCCGTTCCCAGATTTCTACAGTCGTCAGGGGACAGCTGGGTGGGATGTGGTGGTGAGATCCTAGTTACACTCGAGAGCACCAAGAAAACATCACTGATAAAAACACATTTATTAAGCAGTATCGCAAGCACAGCAAAGCATCGGGTGGAAGCTGTTTCGTCATGGTTAGCAGTCGACTGTGTAATGTGCTACCTCCAGCTCTGCATATCGATCTCCAAAGTGCTCTCGTCGACGTCAAAGATTTGCACTCACGAGTCTCGTCCCAAGTACTCGCTGGTTCATCAGAGTTGGCTCTGAGCCCCCGTTTAGAAAACAGAACCAGCAGCATCGGTTTTGGCCACAGGCTTGGGATGAGCAGCAGTGGCACCCAGCCACTCGATGGCAGATGAAGGACAGCGTCCAGATCACACACGTAAGGCGACCATCTGATCTATGGGTGACGGTGGGCTCCGTGCCCCCATCAGTGTGGCGTCGGAAGTTTCAGCTGCAGCGTGCTTCCAGCCAGGCTCGTGGTTCCATAGACGATCAGAGACAGTTAGGTGTGCCGAGGGTTGACCTCCATAACCTCCCCTCTCACTGGATAGGGCTGAGACTAAGCACTGGGCAGTTGGCTTCCCCTGGTCTCTGCATTGGTGAGGACATCATGTGTCCTGGTTTTTTCCTCGCTGTCAGCTCTCCTAGTGACTTCTGACATTCACAAGTTCACCTTTCAGAGGCTGTTTTCTGCTGGATCGACACCTGAATACTTATTGTTGCGTCATACTTAGCCATCCTTGTGAAAGTCTGCTTTGTTATTGCTATCTTCTAGGCTTCCATGTGGTCGGTGTGCTTCGCTTTTCAGATCTGAGCACACAGTCGTTCGTCTGTGCTGCGACATCTTCTGTGTTTGCTGCAACTGTCTCAGCATTTCCCCCTAGTTGGCAGTCTACTGGTCATTGATACAAACATTTCGGCTTCTGAGAGCTACCTAGGTAGAACTTGGACGAAATTTTAGTGTCTGCCGGGAATACTATTCTGGAGCGTAACACCATGTTTAAAACTCGAAAATTCCAAGATGGCGGCTTGTCCCCAAAGTAGACTTTCGTGATGTATGTCAACATCCTGAGCGTTTCTGTCAATTTTCAGCTTTTTATGTCCAGTTTGGGGCGATTTTTTGTCTAATTTGACTGACCAGAAGCCATGGGAAAGTACCGGATGTGATGTTCGGTCGTCGGCTGATGAAGCCTAAGCGGAGCATATGTTTTCGTATACCCCAGTTTCAAATCGGTGGCGATCTCATTCATGTTAAACCATCGATCGCCCCTGGTGGCTCTAGAGAGGCGACGTGATGTCTGTCGTTACACACCTGTTGTCGCCCTGATCAGCGGTTTGTTTCTGTCATGGTGTTGATCTGTTCTAGGCACTGTTCAGCCCGGAAATCGAAATTCTAGCGTAACCTCCGGTATACCATGACTAATGCATCTTGCACCGATTATCGTCCTACATTACAGTCGGTGCCATATTCGCACTGCTCACCTGCCTGTAACAGACTGCTCACAGATGTCGTCTCTATACTAGCGCCACACAGCGTATCTAGCTGCAACATACACAACACATCTTCAGCTGGACAGCAATGCCTGTGATTTATGGCCACTGAGTTCATAATTTCGTGTGAATTTACGAACCATATCAGCTAGCAACACTATTCGAAGCAGTAGTTGGTGCTTTTTCGTTGTACTTGCAAATGATCAAAAAAGCCGTTGCACACGATTTAATTACTCATAAATGTGAGGTGCCAGTGCTATTTCAAATTGTCACTGAAACTGGCCTGGGTGTATCGCAAGAACCACACATTTCAAAGAATCGAAGTCGCTCTATTACTCATGTAAGATATCTATAAACGCTTTGTAGTTATTGTTCTGTTTTCATTGAAGCTACTAACGCGCGCGCGCACGCACGCACGCACGCACACACACACACACACACACACACACACACACACACACACACACACACTGTAATTGTCTCTTACTGATATTTTTTTGGAGTACGTATTTTTTTGGAGTACGTAGCGAAGTTTTTTTTAAATGCTTGAAGAGCGCAATTGTGCTAACTGCCATTCAGACTCATTCTTAACCTTCAGACTACATAGTGGGATATTTTTTTATTTTGAATTTAAATAGACTATTGTATTTAACAACTTTTTATTGTCAGATACGCTTTTTACTTCATTCTTTTATATTGGGAACATAATTAAGCGAATAAGACAAAAATTATTTTCATTTTGATTGAGTGGGTTCTCTATTGACAGCACTTGGTGGCCGGGATAGTACAAAACTTCTTTTTCAGGATATGATTTCTCTTCCTTCCATTGGCAATAATTATGTCTCTAATAAACATTTCAACATGAACAGCCATTGTCTAACTTCGTTTAGTTTGTTATTTGACAATCATATGGGTACAAGTGATGTTTGAGTTATTGAAATAAAACCGTCAGGGAAGTATGGTGACCTGTTGTTGTTGTTGTTGTTGTTGTTGTTGTTGTGGTGGTCTTCGGTCCAGAAACTGGTTTGATGCAGCTCTTCATGCAACTCTATCCTGTGCAAGCTTCTTCACTTCCAAATAACTACTGCACCCTACATCCTTCTGAAACTGCTTAGTGTATTCATCTGTTGGCCTCTCTCTACAATTTTTACCCTCCACGCTGCCTTGCAATACTAAAATAGTGATCCCTCGATGCCTTAGGACATGGCGTACCAACTGATTCCTTCTTCCAGACAAGTTGTGCCACATATTCCTCTTCTCCCTTATTCTATTCAGTATCTTCTCATTAGTTACGTGATCTACCCACCTAATTTTCAGCATTGTTCTGTAGCACCACATATCGAAAGCTTCTATTCTCTTCTTGTCCAAACTATTTATCGTCCTTGTTTCACTTCCATACATGGCTACACTCCATACAAATACTTTCAGAAATGACTTCCTGACACTTAAATCTATACTCGATGTTAACAAATTTCTCTTCTTCAGAAACGCTTTCCTTGCCATTGCCAGTCTACATGCTCCCCAAATAGCAAAACTCCTTTACTACTTTAAGTGTCTCATTTCCTAATCTAATTCCCTCAGCATCACCCGATTTAATTTGACTACATTCCATTATACTCGTTTTGCTTTTGCTGGTGCTCATCTTATATCCTCCTTTCAAGACACTGTCCATTCCGTTCTTCTGCTCTTCCAGAACCTTTGTTGTCTCTGGCAGAATTACAATGTCATCGGCAAACTTCAAAAGTTTTTATTTCTTCTCCATGGATTTTAATTCCTACGCCGAATTTTTCCTTTGTTTCCTTTACTCCTTGCTCAATGTATGGATTGAATAACACGGACGATAGACTATACGCTGTCCACTCTCATCCCAACCACCGCTTCCCTTCCATGCCCCTCGATCTTATAACTGCCGTTTGGTTTCTTTACAAATCGTAAATAGCTTTTCGCTCCCTGTATTTGACCTCTGCCACCTTCAGAATTTGAAAGAGATTATTCCAGTCAACATTGTCAAAAGCTTTCTCTAAGTCTATAAATGTCAGAAACGTAGGTTTGCCTTTCCTTAGTCTATCTTCTAAGATAAGTCGTAGGATAAGAATTGCCTCACGTGTTCCAAAGTTCTACGGAATCCAAACTGATATTCCGCAAGGTCGGCTTCTACCAGTTTTCCATTCGTCTGTAAAGAATTCGTGTTAGTATTTTGCAGCTGTGACTTATTAAACTGATAAATCGGTAATTTTCACACCTGTCAACACCTGCTTCCTTTGGGATTGGAATTATTATATTCTTCTTGACGTCTGAGAGTATTTCGCCTGTCTCATACATCTTGCTCACCAGATGGTAGATTTTTGTCAGGGCTGGCCCTCCCCAGGCTATCAGTAGTTCTAATGGAATGTTGTCTACTCCCAGGGCCGTGTTTCGACTTAGGTCTTCCAGTGCTCTGTCAAATACTTCATGCAGTATCATATCTCCCATTTCGTCTTCACCTACGTCCTCTTCCATTTCCATAATATTGCCCTCCAGTACATCGCTCTTGTATAGACCTTCTATATACTCCTTACACCTTTCTGCTTTCCCTTCTTTGCTTAGAACTGGGTTTCCATCTGAGCTCTTGATATTCATACAAGTGGTTCTCTTTCCTCCAAAGGTCTCTTTATTTTCCTGTAGGCAGTATCTATCTTACCCCTCGTGAGATAAGCCTCTACATCCTTACATTTGTCCTCTAGCCATCTCTGCTTAGCCATTTTACACTTCCTGTCGATATCATTTTTGAGACGCTTGTATTCCTTTCTGCCTGCTTCATTTACTGAGTTTTTATATTTTCTCTTTTCATCAGTTAAATTCAATATCTCTTCTGTTACCCAAGGATTTCTACTAGCCCACGTCTTTTTACTAACTTGTTCCTCTTCTGCCTTCACTATTTCATCTCTTAAAGCTACCCATTCTTCTTCTACTGTATTTCTTTCCTCTGTTCTTGTCAATCGTTCCCTAATACTCTTCCTGAAACTCTCTACAGACTCTGGTTCTTTCAGTTTATCCAGGCCCCATCTCCTTAAATTCCCACCTTTTTGCAGTTTCTTCGGCTTTAATCGACAGTTCATAACCAATAGTTTGTGGTCAGAATCCATATCTGCCCCTGGAAGAGCCGTGCAATTTAAAACCTGGTTCTTAAACCTCTGTCTTACCATTATATATTCTATCTGAAACCTTCCTTTGTCTCCAGGCATCTTCCACGTATACTAAACGAAGTGTTGACTATGATTAAGTTATGCTCTGTGCAAAATTCTACCAGGTGACGGATATGATCTAATTAAAGTGGGGCACTGTTGTGAAGTAAGTCATCAAATCTGATCACATCACTACAACAAAAGAAAGGAGAAAGAATGATGCCCTAGAAAGAAACCAAGGACATAGAGTAGTGCTGGATCTGACTAGGTGTCTCAGAGGATGTTATGCCATCGTCACTGATAGTTGTCTTATATCTCTTCCACTTACAACTTTTGAGAAATTTGGCTCTTTGTCGAAAAATGCAGAAGAATAAGCAAGAAATAAATAAATCACTGTTGTCTAACCATATAAAAAGAGTAACGTCAGCTGTCTGTATTTTTCATAATGAGGTTAACTTTATGTCTTGTGTCTCCGAAGAAGAATCGTGGTGTGATTTCACTTAGAACCGAGCATCACGACAGAAATGTAGGTTTATAATTTATTTAAAAAACAGCTACCAGCCACATGTATGGTTTTAAACCTTAAGTACAACAGCCACGTTTCTCAACATGTCGACTTTTGACAAAATAGCGAGAAATGTTGGTGGTGGAACTGAAAGCTACAGACATCATTCGTAAAACAGTACCCAAGGGGATGTCGATATAATGGACAAGATGGTCAACCGGCATTCTGTGAAAAGAACTACGAGAACATGGCCTTGCATCTTATTCCTCAACATTGTCGACGTAGGCTGTTCGAATCTTTATGTATTATGGAAGACAAAAGATCACTGTCTTCCATCAAGTTCTGTGTATGGGAGGAGAATTTCTGTGCTGGATCTAGGCGAGCAGTTAATCAATTATACCACAAGTCAAACGACGACTTGAACCACCCATAGAACTTACAAAGATAACAACTTGGAAAAAAATCTTGTTCCAGAAGCAGGGGCTATGGGAAGAGAAGACGGCGATACTCTTGCCAAAGTCTAGCTATCAATAAGAAGTCGGTGTCAGCTGTGCCCAAGAAAGTTTGACAGAAAGTATACTGTGTAATATGAGAAGTGCAAAAAATATACATGCACAAAACTTTCGAAGAAAATTACAAAAACTTTGTGTGTTCCACGCAGTGACAACAAGAAATAGACAAATGTTTGGAAATTTGATAGCTCCTTCTTTTTCAGTTGTGTTCTCATTTTCTCATTTTTGTTCAGTTTTCATGTGTGTGTGTGTGTGTGTGTGTGTGTGTGTGTGTGTATGAGAAAGCGTAAAAATATAAAAACCGGTATTATCGCAAACTTATATTAAGGACCAGAGCATTGTAGTCTCAGCTGGTTGTTTAAATGAGTTGTAGTTACATTAACAAAGAAAGTACATTTGTCATTTACTTAAAGTATTTTGTTACATTTTCCATTCATTTCTATTCAAGATCACTATTATTGCGTAGGGCCTCATTCGACCCCTGTTGCTAGTTGTTGTTGATCCTGAGACTTTGTAGTCCGAAGATTAAAAGAACAGTGGTCAGCCTCTAACGTCTCGTCGGCTTACATGTTGTTACAAGGCGCTAGCTAGCTCCGTGATGCAGTGTTAACGCCCGCATTAGGCTGACAGAGGTCTTAAACAAATCTTTTCTAAAACGCAGGACCACCGTATGTAAAAAAGATATTATGTAAGTGCCGCAGTACACTGTCTAATGTGTTATGAAACGTCTTTCGTAACAGATCTTTGGCAAATTTAATTTGCAGCTTAATACGGGTGTAAGGAACCTTCTTCGACCTTGAAGAAAACCATCCCTTTGTTTAGTAGAAGTTCTTTGGAGAATGGATGGGAAATCTAAAGTAGGCTGGTCACAGTGGGCTTGAGCCAACCTCCTCCTGAATTGAGGGCCATTTTCACAAAACTCAACAACTACAAAATTTGGAAAAACGTGTTATACATGTTTTCGTGTACTTCTAAATGAAGCGAATCCACATCCATAATCGAAGTTTATGAAAACTTTCTATTTACGTTTTTAATCTTGCACACAAAACTGTGAAATTTGTCCAAATTCGACATACACAAAAATGAGTTTTGTCACACGTGCACAACTACTGCTTGTGATAGACATTTGTTTGTTTCCGACTAGGTAGCTCACAACGGTACTTCCCAAGGAGAGGTCACAGTTACATGGCCTTTGATATGGTATCTGATATCATTAAAAAGGAATTGAGAAGACTTGATAAGCTTACCATCACACTATCATGAGGTTGTGAGCAGCCATGGTAGCAGTATTGTTCTAGGCAAGAACTGACGTGCCCACGATTTCAAGACCAATGTTAATTTAATACAAGAGAAGCTACCATTCAAAATATCTGAGGCCACAATTCTTATTTGTTGTTGTTGTTGTTGTTGTGATCTTCAGTCCGAAGACTGGTTTGATGCAGTTCTCCATGCTACTCTATCCTGTGCAAGCCTCTTCATCTCCGAGTAACTACTGCGGCCTACATCCTTCTGAATCTGCTTACTGTTTTCATCTCTTGGTTTCCCTCTGAGTTTTACCTCTCACACTTCCCTCCAGTACTAAACTGGTAAATGGAAATGTCGTGTGGCTAGGGCCTCCCGTCGGGTAGACCGTTCGCCTGGTGCAGGTCTTTCGATTTGACGCCACTTGGGCGACCTGCGCGTCGATGGGGATGAAATGATGATGATTAGGACAACACAACACCCAGTCCCTGAGCGGAGAAAATTTCCGACCCAGCCGGGAATCGAACCCGGGCCCTTAGGATTGACAGTCTGTCACGCTGACCACTCAGCTACTGGGGCGGACACTAAACTGGTGATTCCTTGACGTCTCAGAATGTGTCCTACCAACAGATCCCTTCTTCTAGACAGATTGTGCCATAGGTTTCTTTTCTCCCCGATTCCGTTCAATACCTCCTCATTCGTTAATTGATCTACCTATCTAATCTTCAGCAATATTTTGTAGCACAACATTTTAAAAGCTTCTATTCTCTTCTTGTCTAAACTTTTTATCGTCCTTGTTTCACTTCCATACGTGGTTACACTCCATACAAATACTTTGAGAAAAGACTTCCTGACACTTAAATCTATACTCGATGTTAACAGATTTCTCTTTTTCAGAAACGGTTTTCTTGCCATTGCCATTCTACATTTTATATTCTCTCTACTTCAGCCATTGTCAGTTTGTTTGATGCCCAAATAGCAAAAGTTATCTACTAATATAAGTGTCTCGTTTCCTAATCATTTCCCACAGAATCATCTGATTTAATTCGACTACATTCCATTGCTTTTGTTTGGTGTTCATCTTATATCCTCCTTCCAAGACACAGTCCACTCCACTCAGCTGCTCTTGCAAATCCTTTGTTGCCTCAGACAGAATTACAGTATCATCGGCAAACCTCAAAGTTTTTGTTTCTTCGCCCCGAACTTTGATTCCTATTCCAAATTTTTCTTTGGTTACCTTTACTGCTTGTTCAATCTACAGTTTGAATTACATAGGGGATAGGCTGAAATTCCTGTGTCACTCCCTTTTCAATCATTGCTTTTCTTTCATGCCTCTAGACTCTTATAGCAACTGTCTGATTTCTGTGCTAGCTGTAAATAGCCTTTCGCTTCCTGTATTTTATCCCTGCTACCCTCAGAATTTTAAAGTGAGTTTACGTTTCCTTAACCTATCTTCTAAGAGAAGTCGTAGGGTATTTTTGCCTCGCGCGTTCGTTCATTTCTCCGGAATCCAAACTGGTCATCCCCAAGGCCAGCTTCTACCAGTTTTACATTCTTCTGTAAAGAATTTGCGTTAGTATTTTGCAACCATGACTCTTTAAATTGATAGTTTGGTAATTTTCACACCTGTCAGCACCTAATTTCTATGGAATTGAAATTATTATATTCTTCTTGAAGTCTGAGGGTATTTCACCTGTCACCTACATCGTGCTCACCAGATGAAAGAGTTCTGGCATGACTGGCTCTCCCAAGACTATCTGTAGTTCTAACGGAATTTTGTCTACTCCCGGGGCCTTGTTTGAACTTAGGTCTTTCAGTGCTCTGTCAAATTCTTCACGGATTATCATATCTCCATCTCATCTTCATCTTTGTCCTCTTCTACTCCTATAATATTGTTTTCAAGTACCTCTCCCTTGTATAGATCCTCTATATACTCCTTCCACCTTTCAGTTTTTCCTTCTTTGCGTAGAAGTGACTTTCCATCTGGGTTCTTGACATTTATACAGGTGGTTCTCTTTTCTCCGAAGGCTTCTTTAATTTTTCTGTAGGCGGTTTCTATCTTTCCCATGGTAATGTATGCTTCTAGATCCTTACATTTGTGCTGTAGTCATTCCTGCTAAGCCATTTTGCATTTCCTGTCGATCTCATTGTTTAAACGTTTGTACTCTCTTTCTCCTGCTTCATTTGCTGCAGCTTTAAATTTTCCCCTTTCGTCAGTTAAAATAAATATCTCTTGTGTTATTCAAGTATTTCTCCTAGGCCTTGGTTTTTTACCTATTTGATCCTCTGCTGCCTTCACTATTTCCTCTATTGAAGCTACCAGCTACCCATTCCTTTCCCCTGTTCTAGTCAACTGTTGCCTAATGCCCCCACTGAAAATCTCAGCCACCTCTGGTTCTTTCAACTTATCCAGCTCCCATCTCCTTAAATTCCTACCTTTTTGCAGTTTCTTCAGTTTTAATCTACAATTGTAGTCACACCCACGTTATCGCTATCTGTATCGCCGTATATGCAAGCCACCCACCGATGGTAAAATCTGTTGTTTATGGGGGGAGCTATATTTACAGGGTTATTACAAATGATTGAAGCGATTTCACAGCTCTACAATAACTTTATTATTTGAGATATTTTCACAATGCTTTGCACACACATACAAAAACTCAAAAAGGTTTTTAGGCATTCACAAATGTTCGATATGTGCCCCTTTAGTGATTCGGCGCAGCATGTCCCCATCAATGAGTTCGAAAGCATCGTTGATGCGAGCTCGCAGTTCTGGCACGTTTCTTGGTAGAGGAGGTATAACACTGAATCTTTCACATAACCCCACAGAAAGAAATCGCATGGGGTTAAGTCGGGAGAGCGTGGAGGCCATGACATGAATTGCTGATCATGATCTCCACCACGACCGATCCATCGGTTTTCCAATCTCCTGTTTAAGAAATGCCAAACACCATAATGGAAGTGCGGTGGAGCACCATCCTGTTGAAAGATGAAGTCGGTGCTGTCGGTCTCCAGTTGTGGCATGAGCCAATTTTCCAGCATGTCCAGATACACGTGTCCTGTAATGTTTTTTTCGCAGAAGAAAGAGGGGGCGTAAACTTTAATCAGTGAGATTGCACAAAACACGTTAACTTTTGGTGAACTGCGAATTTGCTGCACGAATGCGTGAGGATTCGCACATTGTGTCTGTTCACTTCACCATTAAGAGAAAATGTTGCTTCATCACTGAAAACAAGTTTCGCACTGAACGCATCCTCTTCCATGAGCTGTTGCAACCGCGCCGAAAATTCAAAGCGTTTGACTTTGTCATCGGGTGTCAGGGCTTGTAGCAATTGTAAACGGTAAGGCTTCTGCTTTAGCCTTTTCCGTAAGATTTTCCAAACCGTCGTCTGTGGTACGTTTAGCTCCCTGCTTGCTTTATTGGTCGACTTCCGCGAGCTACGCGTGAAACTTGCCCGCACGCGTTCAACCGTTTCTTCGCTCACTGCAGGCCGACCCGTTGATTTCCCCTTACAGAGGCATCCAGAAGCTTTAAACTGCGCATACCATCGCCGAATGGAGTTAGCAGTTGGTGGATCTTTGTTGAACTGCGTCCTGAAGTGTCGTTGCACTGTTATGACTGACTGATGTGAGTGCATTTCAATCACGACATACGCTTTCTCGGGTCCTGTCGCCATTTTGTTTCACAGCGCTCTCGAGCGCTCTGGCGGCAGAAACCTGAAGTGCGGCTTCAGCCGAACAAAACTGTATGAGTTTTTCTACGTATCTGTAGTGTGTCGTGACCATATGTCAATGAATGGAGCTACAGTGAATTTATGAAATCGCTTCAATCATTTGTAATAGCCCTGTATATGGCAATGAAAATAATTAAAAACAGTGCCTTAGTGAAACAATTTATTAAATTCTTATTTGTCCAGTAGGTTAAAATCAACTAGAACATCACTTCTGCAGAATAATTTATCGGTAGATGTTCTGTTTCGGAAAAAATCATTATTTTTATAAATATTTTACCACTGAAAGCTCATTGAAGTGTTTTGCCACCATGGTATTATGTATCCAGAGTTTATTTGTGAATTGTAATTTTGTAAGACACGAGCAAAATAAAGTGTTCAAGTAATTCAATAATGTGTTTCCTGAAAATTTAGTTTTTTGTAGGTGTTGACTTTCGTGAAAGCGATCCTCATTTCGAGTCTATTGTCTCTATCAGTGCGTCACCTGATGCGGAGAAGCCGGTAGCACATCTGTAAGCAGTGAACACTGCTTCCGACCCGCCGCTGAGGACAGTTAATTAACGACACCAGACAAACGATGGCAGCTCGTCTGCTTTATTCCGCTATTTGCTTGAAGGTGACAGTCCAGGCCGGCGGCGCGTGTTGAATATGCAGGTCTGCGCCCGCCGGCCGTATGACGGGGATTCAAGCACAAGCGTCTCGTTGTCGCTTCCGCGACCAACACCTGTGGCACGCACGTTCCGACAGTATTTCTCCTCCGCTGCCGACTGACTGAAGGACGGTTTCCCTGTTCTGGCTGTCTCGCTCAAGGACAGCGCGTTAGAAGACGTTGCCGATCATGGCAACGAGACCACTGGTCCTAGTAAACAGTACTGTAAGACATCTTTCCCTTTCTCTCTGTTCTACCGGTTCATTTACTTAGCATACAAGGTGTGTCGCAAGAGTCCAATATTAAAAATTCTGAAAACAACAACTTTTAACTCTCTAGGTAACCTCTTAAGCAACGTGTTGAGCAACGGCGTGTACTCAGTGATGGCTTGCCTCACAGCTCCGTTCTTGCTCCGGTGTTATTCTATACATAGCTGACCTGCCGAAAATTCCACTTTACGATGGCTCGTGGCGACGTAGGCCTAATATTTCTAAAACAGAAGTATCTCTTTTCCACTTCTCTAATCGCCTAGCATCAGCAAAGGTTAGCCCACGACTCGGTCCTCTTTGCGAGGTCGAACACAACGAAAACCAAAATGCCTTGGTGCCACATTAGCCAGAACGCTGACATACCGTAGTTTCCAACACAGCTAAGAGGCTACAAACAGGAATGATGGTGAAGAAACTGCCAGGTAGTAGGCAAATACATTGCACTGATTACTTGATATCCTCTGCAGCAGAATATTACGCAACACTTTGGCTCTGCAGCGCCCAAATGAAGACGTCCGTGTGAATGCAACAGTAAGAACCATTAATGGCACAGTCTGAATACACCTATATGCTGGCTGCCAATACTATCGCACATCTGTCCAGCTCACCTTCGTCGAAGGGCAGCTCACTACAACATTTGTGAGCAAGTTTCGAAAAATGAATCAGTCCCTCTTCAGCACACTCTCGCTGGCTTGGAGACGCCTCAGATCCAGAAGACTAGCATACGATTGAGGAGCCCGAAAGCTCTCCACTGGATTCAACCGGGATTTTAAATGAAATTGTGAGTGGCATACTATGAAAATTTGGAACCATGAACTTATTGGCAACCCAACTGATAAAGCTCCAGTCTTTCATTGTGCCAAGGATGCTTGGGTACAGCCCAATAGATTCCAGACTGCAGAAGGTGGTTGCAAATACAACAAGCAGAAGAGCAGATTTCGCACTGACACTACGTTTGACTGTTGTGGTATTCAGACAATGAACCACATTGCCCTGGTAGACGTTTCCCTGGTAGTATGAACTATCAAGAGGCTGCATGAAGCGTTCGACAGTGCGCTTCTTTGGACTGAGTCTTCCCACATTCGTGTGTAGTTTTGGCTGTTGAATGTTTTTGTAACGTAAAAAGTAGCACATGTACTTTTTGTTGTTATAACTAATGCATACGATAATGATAAGCAACTGATTTCACAACGGTTGGTCCCCATATCTACAGCTAACAGTACTTTTTCGTGATGTTTCTTCTACAAAATTATGTAAAAAAAGTAAAGTAAGCCCCTTTCGTGTTCACATTTTTTTTTTTCTGTACCGATCTCTTCATCTCGGACCAGCACCTACTTACAACGTCCTCAATTACTGGTCGGCTTTATTTCAGTCCATGCTTTCCCCTACAGTTTTTGCCTCCTACGTCTTCGTATAGCGTCGTCAAAGTTATTTTCCGACTTCTCAGTACATGTCCCGCTATCCCATACCGTCTTATTGTCAGTGTTTTCCACATATTCCCTTTTTCGCCGATTCTGCGGAGAGCTTCTTCATTACCATCAGTCCACCTGATTTTCAACATTCTTCTGTAGCACCACATCCCAAATGCTTCGATTTTTTTCCGACATTCATGTATTCCTTGGTTGACTTCCGTACCATACTGTACGCTAGACGTAAAGTCTCAGAAATTTCTTCCCCAATTGAGGCAATGTTACATACTCATACGCTTATTTTAGTGAAAAATGTCATTTAGGCCTATGATAGCCTTCTTCTCATATCCTCCTTGCTTCGTTCGTCATGCATTATTTTGTACCCGAGGTAGAAGAATTCGATGTTCCTAATTTTGATGTTCAGTTTACCACTAATCTCATTTCTGTTAATCCTCTTTCTTTCTTTCGTCTTTCTTTGGCTTATTGTGCTCATATCCTGTGCTTGGTAGATTGTTCAGTCAGGTTCAACAGGTCGTGTATTTCTTCCTCACTTTCAATGAGAATAGCTAAGTCATCAGCTAATTTTATCATTGATATTCTGTCACCCTGATCATTAAACCCACTCCTGAAACGTTCTTTTATTTCCACCATTTGTTCCTTAATGTACGGGTAAAACAGTATAGGGGAAGAAAGTATTTTTACCTTACGCCCCTTTTAATCCGAACTCTTCTTTCTTGATCTGCCGTTATTTTTTCTTATTGCTTCTTACAAAAAATGGTTCAAATCGCTCTGAGCACTATGGGACTTAACAGCTGTGGTCATCAGTCCCCTAGAACTTAGAACTACTTAAACCCAACTAACCTAAGGACATCACACACATCCATGCCCGAGGCAGGATTCGAACCTGCGACCGTAGCAGTCTCGCGGTTCCGGACTGAGCGCCTAGAACCGCGAGACCACCGTGGCCGGCTTGCTTCTTACACATATTACCTGTCTTTACTTGTGGTTTATACGTTAAAGTATCACACAATACTATATTTATAGCCGTCCTGCATTTTCTGGTACAATATTTGAATTATGTTGATGTCTTGGCTGTCAGTTGGACATGGTCGCCGACGCATTACAACCCCGATATCTGGTCATCGCTACGTTGCGGCATCCTACTGATACCGCCAGCGCGCTTCAAGACGATCAGCCGAGTCCTATCAGATCGTAATGAACAGGTTACTAGAAAAAGGACCTGCTTGATACGACATCATCTTGCAACTCGCCTTCAGTTCCACCGTTCCCATATCAACTGGCAGCTTTGCCACTGTCGAAATGTGTTATTCACAAACGAGTCCAGATATTTTCTGAAGCGAAGTGATAGCCATGTTCGTTTGTGGAGACAAGTGGTGAGCAGTACCTACCAAATGTCGTCCAGAAAACTGACAGATTTCCACAGTTCTGTGATGTGGGGAGGCTTCAGTGTTGACAGTCAAACGGATCTTCTCATTGTCCATGGTCGCCTTATCGCCAGCCAGGTATTCGAACAAATCCTGTCGGCTGCTGCGTTCCGTGGTGGCCGTGAATCCTGTCCAATGACAGGACCTATGTGGCGGGCGTCAGGAGAGATGTCTTGCGAAGCCCGGACATTGACGTCACAGAGTGGCTGGCGATGAGTCCCCACTTAAACTGCATCGTGCATGTGTGGGACATGCTTGATAGACGTGTTTGTGATCATCCTGTTCCACCACACATTCTCCAAGAAGTCTCACGGAGTCTGATTGAAGAATGGGAACGAATACCACAGGGCTACCTCCTTAGTCTTCTAAGGAGCGTGTGGCGTGCCAGGCAGTGATAAACGCTCGCGTAGTGCATACACGTTATTGAAACTCTCAAAAAAAAAAAAAAAAAAAAAAAAAAAAAAAAAAAAAAAAAAAGTAACTTGGATGACGGGATGAATAACTGTTTCCACTCTGTCTTCGACACGTGTCGGATATTTCAGTTCTTTTTATGCAAACAATCGAAGATGTAATGATGGTTTGTTGTGTACTTAATTTTTGAAAGATAAAGGTACGAAAGCTGTTCGGAAAGTAAGGTCCGATCGTTCGCGAAATGAAAACCACGGTAAAAATAAAATAAAAAAATATTCGCGACAGTTAGGCACACCTTCCAGCTACCTCTCTAAATAGTCGCCGCTATGACTTAGACATTTTTCGTGGCGTTCTACAAACTTTTCAGCACCCTCGTCACAGAAAACAGCAATCTCTGCTTTCCACCAGTTCTTAACGGTGGTCTGCCTTTCGTTGTTTGTGTCAAAATGTTGTCTTCTGAAAAGAGCGACGTGAAGCGATGGACAGGCACACTAAAGACGCTTCCCAAAACAACTCTGCAAAGTTCCATCGGATTTTGACAGTGGTTTCCATTTCGCGCCTAATCGGACCTTACTTTCCGTATACGCCTCATATAATTCGGTAACAGTCCTCAATAATTGCTCAATAGAGTATGGCTGATGCCCAAAGTCCTGTACCTCTAATTCATTTGAGCAGTGTATATTTTAATCGTGTATGGAGAACAACACACTTTTAAAACTTACGTTGGCGCTCATGGCCATTTCCAAAAAGGCCGGCACCTTTGAACTTCGCGTTCCAGCGCCATGTCCTGCCATCCGCGCGGCCTTGTCCGGCAGGTACAAAGGTGCGTCACGCGCAATGGCTGCTCGGCCAGCTGCTTGTTACCCAAGGCTGGCGTAATGTTTGTTGACACAGGGCCCGGGATTTTTTTATTGCACAACTGGTAGCTGGTGGCGCGTGGTCAGCACTCCGCGTGGACACAACACTGTCCGGCAACCACGCTCTCAGCTGGAACTCTCACCACACACACACACACACACACACACACACACACACACACACACAATGTAGAAACTTTTTTGTATGTAAATACTGCCGCGCTAGTCTGCCGCTCTGTTCACTTGTATGTTTCATACTTTTACTAACGTTACTGATTCTCGAACACATTGCTACATAGGGCACTCACCTGACAAGATACTAGTTACCCATCAAAAGAGTGTAATACTCGCGTTCGGGTGCTGTAGGTTGAGGAGAACTGATACCAGGCCGTCATGTGCCACTCCATTGCTGATGTTGTGTCATACCCGTGATGTGGTGTGTGAGCCAGTTGGTTGACTAAAATCGCCGGCCGGTGTGGCTGAACGGTTCTAGGCGCTTCAGTCTGGAACCGCGCGACCGCTACGGTCGCAGGTTCGAATCCTGCCTCGGGTATCGATGTGTGTGATGTCCTTAGGTTAGTTAGGTTTAAGTAGTTCTAAGTTCTAGGGGACTGATGACCTCAGATGTGAAGTCCCATAGTGCTCAGAGCCATTTGAACCATTTTGACTGAAATCCGCACCACAAGATGGGTCGATATGGAGGCGTGACAGGCTGGGGGAAATTAACGAAATTGATGTCTCAGGCGTTCGGCAAGATTGGTTAATGGTGCCCATCTGGTGTTCAGTCGAGCAGCTGCCAGAGGTGTACACATTCCGCTTTTAGGCTGCCCCTGCTTGCCTGTTAACCAGGCAGGCAAGCCGCCGCACGTTGTCAGCAGAACAGACAAGCTGCTTTTACTCCTAACAAAGCCAAGATGCTCACCTCAGACAAGCTAAAGGAACCGTGCTTGGGTGCCCATGTTCCCGCTGTTCTACATTACGTGGCAGTTTATTCTGTACGCCTTCATTGAAGTGTTGTGAGTAGGGTTCGAAAGTTGACGAAAACTCTTTTCTGCCCGAGTATCACAAGATGAGGCTCAACTGAATATGTATTCATTTTAGATCATTGTAGGCCAGAAAATGATGGATTTTAATTCATTTTTTTCCCGTTTCGATGTACTTCGGACTTTGCGCTGCATTTTCACCCTCTTTGGACTAGTACTCCCTATTCTCAATTCGAACCATCACCAGGTCACCTCTAACACGTTTTCCGCAGTAATCAGAACCTGAAGATGTCTGTTATACTGCGACGTCAAATGAAGTAAGGTTTTGGAAGTCTAGTTTTTGTAACCCTAGTGCGTTTCAGCCAAATATGAACCTAATTATACCGAATTTAATTACTTTTTCAAGGATGCGGGTTCGCTGAATTCATTTTAAGCGGCCAAAGTAGATTATTGTAAATTTCCCAGATGCATTTTAGCAAATACGAAGTTCGTTTTTCACGTTATGTTAATCTAAAAAGTACATGTCTGAAAGAAGGATTTCTTTCGTACTAAGCTTTGTGTACCACTAGAATGTGGATTTTAATATCCACTGAGTCACATTTTTTCGTATTTTATTTAATGTTGGCACTAAGTTTAGAAAGCCTATCCACTGTTAAAGGGAGTCTTTTTTTGCACACATTTCCACACACTTGTCAGCCAGAAAATCTCCGTCCTCTTTCAAAATACTTATGGAGTGAGGATTCTGCTAGTCAAATTTACAAACATATCGTAGCATACTCGACATTCCCGAATTACTGTTTAGTAATTTGTTTCAAAATTTGCATTGCGAGACACCTACTCATTTATTTGAAGCACCTGACAAATGCACAACTTATCCCGTGCTGGACTTGGGCTCTGTATAGTGACTGGCACTAGGTTTCCCGATTATTAATTTCTCATCAACCTCCTTTAACTTTGTTTTGTTAATTTTGCTGCTCCCGCCGTTATGATAAATGAGCTGCATTGAAACTACCTATACAAACTCCTACCTGGCAGTCTGTAGTCACATGGGATTGATAGCTCAACCTGTCGTTCGGTGCAGCAGGCTGAAAGGGGGCCAGAGAAGCTTGCCAGGTTTGCGGAAACCCAAGGTTGAGTGCTTCAGTAAAAATGTACTCCTTTGTCTGTGCCGCAACAGGTTGCCTCAGTGGTCGCGGTGGAGATAGGGACAGGCAGGCTGGAAAGATTGTACACTTCTGGTTGTTGCTTCTGTTTTATGCCCCGTGGCGCTCAACAGCAGTAAGTATACCAGTAAAACCTACCTTGTTCGGTCGTGCTCAGGACCACGACTTGAACGAAGTTGTCCGATTTCTGGTGTATGAACGCAGTCTGCCCATCGTGTCTGTAAGGAATGATATCTCATCCGCAGCCATGTAACACGGCGTAAGCACAGCGCTCGTAAAGGCAAAACCAACTCCAACAAACTCGATTGGCATCTGTTTTCAGATCGAAGTTTGACTTAGTTTTCAGCTATTGTCAACAGGTGACTGAAATCGCGAATCTGAAAAATTAATTGAGAGTAGTTTTATCTCGAGTTTGTAGTTAATGGTGAGTGAGCAAAAACACGGCAGAGTTGAGTGGGGCATGCGCATTGCCATGTCGTCTCCATCGTTTCTTACCTGTGTTTCTACAACAGCGACTCCCGAGTGATCCACAGAAGTTGCTACTCAGTTTTTATTGGGCAATTGAAGCTAGGAAATCGCTGTGGGATCCTTCTGATTCCACCTATTTAGACCGATAAGTATCACCTGTTGCCAAACATCTAAGGGTTACAAGAAGCTGTTTTTCTGGTGATAATCGAGTTCTAAAACTTGTCTTTCTGTTGAATATGTGGGGCTACTAGTCTCAAGAATTCTTCGAAGTGTCCACAAGTCACTCTGAAAGGTTCTTGAAACCTTGCTTGTCTTCAATATAGAACTCCTCCAGTACAAAATTGTAAGCTGCATCGGTGTCTCTTCGCAACAAAAAAGTTTATGGACCACATGCATCTTTTTTTGGATTGATTTTTGGGATTAATTATTACACCAAGAACTATAGCTCAAAGTGCTGATGCATCTTCACAGTCAGAAACCATTTTGTTTTAGATTAAAAAAAAAAACACCGAATGTATGTTATACAGAGTTTGAACTGTTGTCAACTTTTAATAAAGTTAAGTGTTGCAAAGTGCAGAATTTATAATAATTGCGCGTTTGCAAGATTTACTACACTTATATATTTTTGTTTGTTGGAATTGGTTTTCAGTGTGGAGTTACCTTAAAAAGAACCTAACCGCCAGGGAGCCGAGACGAGCATTCCGCCTTGACGATGACAATTGGTTTGAGAGATGATGATCGTTGCTACTGTCAGTGAATGCGGCTCCAATTGCTGTTACCAGATTAACTTTCTAATGTTATAGTCACCGTAATAATATCCGACATTCATCCGAAGCGCACAATACTCTCTTAGTAACAATTGTTAGAGATAGTCACTGCCGGCCGCGATGGCCGAGCGGTTCTAGGCGCTCCAAAAATGGTTCAAATGGCTCTGAGCACTATGGGACTCAACTGCTGAGGTCATCAGTCCCCTAGAACTTAGAACTAGTTAAACCAATCTAACCTAAGGACATCACACACATCCATGCCCGAGGCAGGATTCGAACCTGCGACCGTAGTGGTCTTGCGGTTCCAGACTGCAGCGCCTTTAACCGCACGGCCACTTCGGCCGGCTAGGCGCTTCAGTCCGGAACCGCGCGACTGCTACGGTCGCAGGTTCGAATGCAGCCTCGGGCGTGGATGTGTGTGATGTCCTTAGGTTAGTGAAGTTTAAGTAGTTCTAAGTTCTAGGGGACTGATGATCTCAGATGTTAAGTCCCATAGTGCTCAGAGCGATTTTAACCATTTTTTAGATTGTCGCTAAAGTTTCAACAACCACTTGATACAACTACTCTGACTACTCGAATGAAACGCTCTCTGAGCGTAAAAAAATCTGCTCTGATGCATTAGCCGAATTATTTTGGTGGCACTCAAACAAGATGGCCAGAATACTGCACAAACAATGTCTCATCTTAGCCAATCAAGACCATCGATGGTACAGACGGAAAATATTGCCTCGACACACTCCGACCTTTCTAACAAGAGAACATCACCAACTCGACCTCATATTTTAAGTTGAAAAAAAAAATCAGAGTTGCAAGACGTCAGCCCCAGAAATATATCCCGCTCGGAAATTTGGGCCCTTAATGCCGATAGTAGGTACGTGTGACCTTCTGAAAGTAAATCTGTTTAACTTTAGCGCGCACCGTTTGCTGGTCACTCGCCTCGCCTTACTGCAGCCACCTATTGCTCCAGCGCCCAGTGCTGTACCGTTGATTGATTGAGAGATTTGGGAATCAGTGTTTTGACAGTGGTAACATGCTTTGTTCCCCGTGTCAAAGTGCGCGTTTTCCAACCTATAGCTAGTGCCAGAGATCTCTTCGCTCTGACTATCTTTATGATGCGACTCACAAATGCACTGAAAATTAATGGAATGAATTAAGAGGCTACTTAATGATTAACGTCACTGCAGAGGGCTATTTTTTATTTTATTTTAAAGCAGACCTATTAAAGGGAAGTCTATTTGCAGGTGACAAGCTATTTCTCAACGTGGCTGACATGATCAAATTGCACAGCGAAAATCATTAACTTACTTCCGTAATTATTCTTCAGCTACTTAGGTTCGTTGATTTTTATTTTGAGGCATATACACTGAAGCGCCAAAGAAAGTGATATAGATGGGGCTCTGAGCACTATGGAACTTAACTTCTGAGGTCATCAGTCCCCTATAACTTAGAACTAATTAAACCAATCTAACCTAAGGACATCACACACATCTACATCTACATCTACATCTACATTGATACTCCGCAAGCCACCCAACGGTGTGTGGCGGAGGGCACTTTACGTGCCACTGTCATTACCTCCCTTTCCTGTTCCAGTCGCGTATGGTTCGCGGGAAGAACGACTGTCTGAAAGCCTCCGTGCGCGCTCTAATCTCTCTAATTTTACATTCGTGATCTCCTCGGGAAGTATAAGTAGGGGGAAGCAATATATTCGATACCTCATCCAGAAACGCACCCTCTCGAAACCTGGCGAGCAAACTACACCGCGATGCAGAGCGCCTCTCTTGCAGAGTCTGCCACTTGAGTTTATTAAACATCTCCGTAACGCTATCACGGTTACCAAATAACCCAGTGACGAAACGCGCCGCTCTTCTTTGGATCTTCTCTATCTCCTCCGTCAACCCGACCTGGTACGGATCCCACACTGATGAGCAATACTCAAGTATAGGTCGAACGAGTGTTTTGTAAGCCACCTCCTTTGTTGATGGACTACATTTTCTAAGCACTCTCCCAATGAATCTCAACCTGGTACCCGCCTTACCAACAATTAGTTTTATATGATCATTCCACTTCAAATCGTTCCGTACGCATACTCCCAGATATTTTACAGAAGTAACTGCTACCAGTGTTTGTTCCGCTATCATATAATCATACAATAAAGGATCCTTCTTTCTATGTATTCGCAATACATTACATTTGTCTATGTTAAGGGTCAGTTGCCACTCCCTGCACCAAGTGCCTATCCGCTGCAGATCTTCCTGCATCTCGCTACAATCTTCCAATGCAGCAACTTCTCTGTACACTACAGCATCATCCGCGAAAAGCCGCATGGAACTTCCGACACTATCTACTAAGTCATTTATATATATTGTGAAAAGCAATGGTCCCATAACACTCCCCTGTGGCACGCCAGAGGTCACTTTAACGTCTGTAGACGTCTCTCCATTGATAACAACATGCTGTGTTCTGTTTGCTAAAAACTCTTCAATCCAGCCACACAGCTGGTCTGATATTCCGTAGGCTCTTACTTTGTTTATCAGGCGACAGTGCGGAACTGTATCGAACGCCTTCCGGAAGTCAAGAAAAATAGCATCTACCTGGGAGCCTGTATCTAATATTTTCTGGGTCTCATGAACAAATAAGGCGAGTTGGGTCTCACACGATCGCTGTTTCCGGAATCCATGTTGATTCCTACATAATAGATTCTGGGTTTCCAGAAATGACATGATACGTGAGCAAAAAACATGTTCTAAAATTCTACAAGAGATCGACGTAAGAGATATAGGTCTATAGTTTTGCGCATCTGCTCGACGACCCTTCTTGAAGACTGGGACTATCTGTGCTCTTTTCCAATCATTTGGAACCCTCCGTTCCTCTAGAGACTTGCGGTACACGGCTGTTAGAAGGGGGGCAAGTTCTTTCGCGTACTCTGTGTAGAATCGAATTGGTATCCCGTCAGGTCCAGTGGACTTTCCTCTATTGAGTGATTCCAGTTGCTTTTCTATTCCTTGGACACTTATTTCGATGTCAGCCATTTTTTCGTTTGTGCGAGGATTTAGAGAAGGAACTGCAGTGCGGTCTTCCTCTGTGAAACAGCTTTGGAAAAAGGTGTTTAGTATTTCAGCTTTACGCGTGTCATCCTCTGTTTCAATGCCATCATCATCCCGTAGTGTCTGGATATGCTGTTTCGAGCCACTTACTGATTTAACGTAAGACCAGAACTTCCTAGGATTTTCTGTCAAGTCGGTACATAGAATTTTACTTTCGAATTCAATGAACGCTTCACGCATAGCCCTCCTTACGCTAACTTTGACATCGTTTAGCTTCTGTTTGTCTGAGAGGTTTTGGCTGCGTTTAAACTTGGAGTGGAGCTCTCTTTGCTTTCGCAGTAGTTTCCTAACTTTGTTGTTGTACCACGGTGGGTTTTTCCCGTCCCTCACAGTTTTACTCGGCACGTACCTGTCTAAAACGCATTTTACGATTGCCTTGAACTTTTTCCATAAACACTCAACATTGTCAGTGTCGGAACAGAAATTTTCGTTTTGATCTGTTAGGTAGTCTGAAATCTGCCTTCTATTACTCTTGCTAAACAGATAAACCTTCCTCCCTTTTTTTATATTCCTATTAACTTCCATATTCAGGGATGCTGCAACGGCCTTATGATCACTGATTCCCTGTTCTGTACATACAGATTCGAAAAGTTCGGGTCTGTTTGTTAACAGTAGGTCCAATATGTTATCTCCACGAGTCGGTTCTCTGTTTAATTGCTCGAGGTAATTTTCGGATAGTGCACTCAGTATAATGTCACTCGATGCTCTGTCCCTACCACCCGTCCTAAACATCTGAGTGTCCCAGTCTATATCTGGTAAATTGAAATCTCCACCTAAGACTATAACATGCTGAGAAAATTTATGTGAAATGTATTCCAAATTTTCTCTCAGTTGTTCTGCCACTAATGCTGCTGAGTCGGGAGGTCGGTAAAAGGAGCCAATTATTAACCTAGTTCGGTTGTTTAGTGTAACCTCCACCCATAATAATTCACAGGAACTATCCACTTCTACTTCACCGAGGCAGGATTCAACCTGCGACCGTAGCAGTCGCGCGGTTCCAGACTGTAGCGCCTAGAACCGCTCGGCCACACGGGCCGGCGAAACTGATACAGACATGCGTATTCAAATACAGGCAACGCCTATATAAGACAAGTGTCTGGCGCAGTTGTTAGATTGGTTACTGCTGCTATAATGGCAGGTTATCAAAATTTAAGTGGATTTGAACGCGGTGTTGTAGTCGGCGCACCAGCAATGGGACACAGCATCTCCGAGGTAGCGATGAAATGGGGATTTTTCCGTACGACCATTTCACGAGTGTGCCGTGAAACCAGGAATCCGGTGAAACATCAGATCTCCGACTCCGCTGCGGACGGAAAAAATCCTGCAAGAACGGGATCAAAGGCGAGTGAAGAGAATCCTTCAATGTAACAGAAGTGCAACCCTACCGCAAGTTGCTGCAGATTTCAGTGCTGAGTCAGAAACAAGTATCAGCGTGCAAACCGTTGAACGAAACATCATCGATATGGGCTTTCGGAGGCGAAGGCCCACTCGTGTACCCTTGATGACTGCACGACAAAGCTTTACGCCTCGCCTGTGTCCGTGAGCACCGATACTGGACTGTTGATGACTGGAAACATGTTACCTGTTCGGATGAGTCTTGTTTCAAATTGCATCGAGCGGATGGACGTGTACGGGTATGGAGACAACCTCATGAATGTATGGATCATGCAGTTTAGCAGGGGACTGTTCAAGGTGGTGGAGGCTCTGTAATGGTGTGGGGCGTGTGCCATTGGAGTGATATGGGACCCCTGATTCTACTCTGACAGGTGACACATAAGCATCCTGTCTGATCGCCTGCATCCATTCATGTCCATTGTGCATTCCGATGGCCTGGGGCAATTCCAGCAGGACAATGCGACTCCCCAAACGTCAATAATTGCTACTGATTGCCTCGAGGGACACTCTACTGAGTTTAGACCCTTCCGCTGATCACCAAACTCCCCAGACATGAACATTATTGAGCAAATCTGGGATGCCTTGCAACGTGCTGTTCAGAAGAGATCTCGATCCCCCTCGTACTCTTAACGGATTTATGGTTCAAATGGCTCTGAGCACTATGGGACTTAACATCTGAGGTCATCAGTCCCCTAGAACTTAGAACTACTTAAACCTAACTAACCTAAAGACATCACACACATCCATGCCCGAGGCAGGATTCGAACCTGCGACCGTAGCGGTCGCGCGGTTCCAGACTGAAGCGACTAGAACCGCTCGGCCACTCCGGCCAGCCTAACGGATTTATGGATTGTCCTGCCGGATTCATGGTGTGAGTTCCCTCCAGCACTACTTCAGACATTAGTCCAGTCTGCGCCACGTCGAGTTGTGGCGCTTCTGAAAAGGGAATTACTTGAAATTAGGCAGGTGTACCAGTTTCTTTGGCCCTTCAGTGTATATAGCTGCGGAAAATCCATACAGGGAAAATAATATTGAATGTATATGTTCGTGAGGTTGACATATTACGTATTCGTATTACTTACCTATATTTCGCGCACCATAACAAGACTGTTCTAGAACAAGATTTCAAAACACGTGTAGCAGAAGTGTCCACCTGTCCCCTTCCCTTCCTGGTTGTTACTCCGCTGTACGGCACTTTGCGCAGAAGCATCACGCAGCTGCAGTGGGGCGCAGCGAGTTGCAAGCAACCGGTACGCGCCAAAGTTTAAAAGTTCGTAGCTGCGTACTAACATAAAAAATGGCTCTGAGCACTATGGGACTTAACTGCTGTGGTCATCAGTCCCCTAGAACTTAGAACTACTTAAACCCAACTAACCTAAGGACATCACACACATCCATGCCCGAGGCAGGATTCGAACCTGCGACCGGAGCGGTCACGCGGGCGTACTAACAGAATTACGGCCCAAGTTTTCGCGTGGGATCGATTGCTGGGGTTAATATACGGCAAGTGTCCGTTGTTGTCTTTGAAATGTAAGGTCGAGTTGATGATGTTTCCTTGAGAGTATTTTACGTCTTTCAGACGCAATGTGTTGTAATCGAATAGAGAAAGTTCTCGTCAAACGATACGCAGCATCAGCTACACAGGATATCGTCCGCAGAGGCTGCGCAGTGTTCTTCTGGTGCGGTTCATCCGCATGAAAGCAACAAAATTATGCTGTTTACCGATCTTAATTACTTTGATGCGACAGATCGTAAGATGGGATTATTTAAGTTTTCGCTTCTAAATATTTTCACTCGATGATAGTTCCGAGGGATAGTCACATTTTCAGTATGTACAGGTGATAAATTATATACAGGTGTGGTACCTTGGTCATCAGGTGGGTGTGGCATCTAAAGTGGGAGGCTGAAAACGGACGATCAGTGCAACGGGCGGGAAGCGCCCGTTTCCGAAACGGAGAGGTGCGCCGGGCCCGGTTCGAAACCAGTCGGCGGATTAACGAGGGCTGGTGTGCCGGTCACCCTAGATTTGGTTTTTAGGCAGTTTCCCACATTCCACTAGGTGAATACCGAGCTGCTACCCTCTCCCCGCCTCAGATACACGCTGTGCGAACGTTTAGAAAACTTTCTGACAGTTGTTCATAGAAATTACTGTGCACGCAGACAGGTGAGGTGCAGAGATTCCGTCTTAGGGGCGGGGGAGGGAGGCGGTATATAGGAGACTTATGGCAGTTGTTTAGTCTCCTTAACCCTAGATCACTAAACGGGGGTAAATGTTACATTCCTACTAAACCATCGTAAAGTTTACTATTCCACATTTTATTCAAAGGAAGTCAAAATTTATAGGTTATGCATTTGTTAATTACCATTATTACATCTCCAGTGCCCTGTTACATAGCAAATTAATTACAAAATATTCTATTTTACATCCTGCTGCAATCGTAAATTTTACGAGGTTTTAGTAATCTGGAGCTAAATACATAATCAGCTACACCAGAAGTTCAGCTATGTTGGGTAAAAATTTGTCCATGTATGCATCAGAACGTTATCGTGGGAGTAATGATCCACGGGGTAAAAGTTTCTACGCGGCATCTAAAAAAGAAAAAAAACTGAATTCTGAAAGGAATATCGGTAGTTACAATGTCACTTAAGAATAAGTGATGCAATAAGGATAAGTCACGAAAGACAATTTCGCAGGAGGAATGAAAGGAGTAAACAGCCTTGTAGCCGGGTTACTGTAGTAGAAATCTAAAGTGGAAAAGATATGCAGGTTTGTGAATGATTTGTATTAAGGTCTGGTTGGAATCCGACTAGCAACCTGTCAAACATCAAAATTTGACAGGAATTGAAAACGAAGATAACTAGTAAAGTAAATGGAGAGACGTAAAAAAGAAAAAGTAGACAAACACAAAAGGGCGATAAAAGCATTCGACACAAAAATTCGGATAATGAGGAACACGAACTCGGAAGTAAAGAACTATTTTCTACAAATCTTTAATTGGAACATAACAGTGTATGGCAGTGGAACGTGAACTGTTGGAAAGTGTGAAAAGAACAAACTGGAGTCGTCTGAGACTTATATAAATGAAAAATTAAGTGGAAATGGAAGAATGTGTGAGTACTCTGACTCCCACATAAATAAGCTAATCGAAGTGTTAGCAGAAAAGGATGGACAGGTTGGTATATCATGTGTTCATATGCGCAGGACTGGTTAACCCTGCCACAGAAGGGAATAGTAGAAGAGAGGGGAAGGGATAATTGCAGGCGATGACAAGTGCTGGAGTAAGTAGAACAGTTATTGAGGACACTCTTCGTTGCAGGTTGTGGAGGTGAGTAGACTGCCACAAGACAGAAAAAAAGAACTATGCAGAACGGCAACTTTTAATGTTAACATGTTGTATTTAGCTGGTGCCAGTGATTTAATTTTAATTGATAAACGGAAAAATCTTAGAAAGTTATGGGAAAATAGGTAGATACAAGCAATTTTGATAAAAGGTAATTTGTAACTATACTCAGACCCAAAATTACATTTGCTGCAGATTGTGTGTGTGGGGGGGGGGGGGGGGAGGAGGGAGGTTAGGGGGGGGGGGGGGGAGGGAGGGTTGTGTGAGTGGAATTCAAAGCAAGAGAACAGATGAACTTGTAGCAATGAGACGTTACCAAAATATGGAAGTAAGATTCGAAACATTTTATCAAGATTTAAAAGGACGCCAAATGACGTCATATCGACTTCCTTCGTTTCTTTCAGCTGGACTGCTTCGCATGCTTGCGAAATTAGCCCCAAATTAAGGGAGTTTTAACCTTTTCTTGGAACGCGAACAGCTTTTTAATGGTACTAAATCAGATAATTATAATTTTCTAGTATTTTATTTCATTCAAAAAAGGCCACACGGTTGCAGTTCCTTCCCCGAAACCTTATAAGAGTATTAATTGGACGTTCCAGCAGATCACGCAACAGCATATTCATTAGTGTTGCAGTCTTCTTTAGGAAAACGTGTTATTTGTCAAGACCCCCCTGGAAGGATAACATCACCCATCGATTACTAGTTTCGCTGTCCGTTGTGGCCGAGCGGTTCTAGGCGCTACAGTCTGGAACCGCGCGACCGCTACGGTCGCAGGTTCGAATCCTGCTTCGGGCATGGATGTGTGTGATGTCCTTAGATTAGTGAGGTTTAAGTAGCTCTAAGTTCTAGGGGACTGATGACCTCAGATGTTAAGTCGCATAGTGCTCAGAGCCATTTGAACCATTTTTTGATTACTAGTTTCGAGCAGTTAAATGGCCATCATCAGATTACGTAACAGAAAAAAATTTAGAAATTTGTGGTAAGTTGCTTTGGGACCAATCTACTGACGTCATCGGTCCCTAGGCTTACACACTAACGCTAAGGACAACAAACACACACACACACACACACACACACACACACACACACACACACACACACACACACACAGGAGGGAGGACTCTAACCTCCGACGGGGGTAACATAATAGAAAACAGTGTGTACATCGACTACTGAAGCAAGACGCTTTGTCACAATCATATTTACAATTCCAGCTCAAACATGTAGTTACAATGAAACTTCCTGGCAGATTAAAACTGTGTGCCCGACCGAGACTCGAACTCGGGACCTTTGCCTTTCGCGGGCAAGTGCTCTACCATCTGAGCTACCCAAGCACGACTCACGCCCGGTACTCACAGCTTTACATCTGCCAGTACCTCGTCTCCTACCTTCCAAAATGTTTCATATCGGCGCACACTCCGCTGCAGAGTGAAAATCTCATTCTGATGTAGTTACAATGTTTGGAATCGTAAATATGATGGTGACAAAGCGTAGTGCTTCAGTAGCCGATGTAGACACTTTTCTTTTATGTGAGCTGAAGGTGGTCATTTGCCGGCCGAAGTGGCCGTGCGGTTAAAGGCGCTGCAGTCTGGAACCGCAAGACCGCTACGGTCGCAGGTTCGAATCCTGCCTCGGGCATGGATGTGTGTGATGTTCTTAGGTTAGTTAGGTTTAAGTAGTTCTAAGTTCTAGGGGACTGATGACCACAGCAGCTAAGTCCCATAGTGCTCAGAGCCATTTGTACATTTTTTTTTGTGAAGGTGGTCATTTAACTGGTCGAAAGTAGTAATCGATGTATCCTCCCTTGTAGTCTTGGCAAATAAAAAGTTGTCCTAAGGAAAAGTGCAACACTGACAATGTCAGGTAATAGTAGCGTATTCATTAGGAAACTTTTAGCATTTCCACGAGGCGTCTTCAGTTCGTGGCTGTTCGAAGGCGGCGTGAGAAGAAAGCGGAGCGCAAGGAACCGGTTTGGAGTTGGGAGAAAGTCAGCCGCCGTTCCGTCCCAGGAAGCGCGGACGCTCGCCTCGGGCTGCCTCTGGCCTTGATACTACTTTCTGCCCAGTTTCAAAGTTGCTTTCCGTCCATTCATCATTTATTTATCATACTTACGCTATTGGAGATGGTTTGCAAAATCCATTATTGACAGTACCCCATCCCTTCCCCCCCCCCCCCATACCTTCTATATCTGTGTTCCCGTACTTGGCCGCCCCCCGAGCCAGGTTGAGGCCATTCCACATGAAATAAATGTAGTTCATCTAAAGTCCGTCATGTCAGGAAAGCAACTGACTTACTGAAATACACAGTGAACAAAAGTATCAGGATATCTGTTGGCATTAATATGGGGGTGTGTCCACCATTCGCATTTAGACGGCTTGAACTCTATTTGTCAATGACGTGTCTGGATGTCTGTGGAAGAGTGGCAGCCTACTTTTCCTAGCGATCCGAAAACAGAGAAGATAGTGACGTAGACGCTGGGGTCTGTCCCGAAGTCGACATTCTAACACATCTAAGAGGTGTTCGATCGGTTCAGGCCGAGACCTTGGAAAAAGAAGTCAATTTTAGGAGTGTTTATCGTCCATAAACCAATGCCTCACAGATGCTGCTTTACGGCAGGGTGCATTGTTGTGCTGGTACAATCAATCGTCGATAAACTATCCCCGATGTTATTCAATCTGTATATTGAGCAAGCAGTAAAGGAAACAAAATAAAAATTCGGAGTTGGAATCAAAATCCATGGAGAAGAAATAAAAACTTTGAGGTTCGCCGATGACATTGTAATTCTGTCAGAGACAGCAAAGAACCTGGAAGAGCAGCTGAACGGAATGGACCGGGTCTTGAAAGGAGGATATAAGATGAACATCAACAAAAGCGAAACGCGAATAATGGAATGTAGTCGAATTAAATCGGGCGATGCTGCGGGAATTGGATTTGGAAATGAGACGCTTAAAGTAGTAAATGAGTTTTGCTATTTAGGGAGCAAAAGAACTGATGATGGTCGAAGTAGAGAGGATATAAAATGTAGACTGGCAATGGCAAGGAAAGCGTTTCTGAAGAACAGAAATTTGTCAACGTCAAGCATAGATTTAAGTGTCAGGAAGTCGTTTCTGAAAGTATTTGTATGGAGTGTAGCCATGTATGGAAGTGGAACGTGGACGATAAATAGTTTGGACAAGAAGACAATAGAAGCTTTCGAAATGTGGTGCTACAGAAGAATTCTGAAGATTAGATGGGTAGATCACATAACTAATGAGGAGGTATTGAATAGAATTGGGGAGAAGAGAAATTTGTGGCACAACTTGACTAGAAGAAGGAATCGGTTGGTAGGGCATATTCTGAGGCATCAAGGGATCACCAATTTAGTATTGGAGGGCAACGTGGAGGGTAAAAATCGTAGATGGAGACCAAGAGATGAATACACTAAGCAGATTCAGAAGGATGTAGGTTGCAGTAGGTACTGGGAGATGAAGAACCTTGCACAGGATAGAATATGGAGAGCTCCATCAAACCAGTCTCTGGGCTGAAGACCACAACAACAACAACAAACTATGCTTCTGCTGCATATAGTACATTATTCTGGAAAAAGTGTTAATGTCGTTTTGCATTTAGCGCTTTCTTTAGCTCACATCGTAACCACGAAAAACACCTCCATATCGTAACTCAGTATTCTCCGTGCTTCACAGTTGACATTGCGCATCATGGCAGGTAACGTTCCCCGGGCATTCGACAAACCCAGACACATCCATCGGATTGTCAGTGGGTATAGTGTGATTCGTTACTCCAAATTACTCGTTTCCAGTCGTCCGTTGTCCAGTACCGCCACTCTCTAGACTGTCTAAAGCGTCGCTGACTGCAGAAATGTGTAGCTTATGAGGAACCACCCGTCTATTATACCCCATTGTTTTTAACTCGTTACACACAGTCAGCGTGCTAGCTGCATTGCTGGTAACACTTAGGGACTCACGAGTTGTTCCTTCCTTTGCTGCCATGCATTTTTACAACTACGCTGCGCCGTGCTCGACGTTCCCTGCTAGTCAGCATATGAAGTAGTCTGCGTGGTCTTGGTTTAGCTGTGGCTGTGCCTTCCCGTTCCCACTTCACAATCACGTCACAAACAGTCGACCTCGGCAGCTTTAGAGGAGTTGAAATGTCCCTGATGGAGTTTTTACGCAGGTGACATCCAGTGACTAGCCCACATTCGAAGTCACTGAGCTCACTTGAAAGACCCTTGTGCTGTTACTGCATGTCTATTGGCAACACAGCACTCCCCACCTATTTTTGTACTGGCGGATCCGTCTCTCGTGACGTGTGGAGGTCAGTTCCGCTTTACGTAAGGCTTTAGAGATGTTTTTGATCAGATATTGATCTGTGGTTTCCAGCTATAGTGGAAGTTTCTGGAGTCGCGGTGCTCTATAGCAAAAGCCTGCGGGATGCGGCGCTTAAATCCGGACGAATTTCAATTTGGGTTTCCCGCCATATCGTAGTTCCGCCGGAGGGCACAACCGAAAAGCCGCGCTGGACATTCACCCTCTGAAATAGTTCGATTATTTGGGTACCCGAGATATTGTGGCCAAGTATAATGCTTTGGTCCAAGGTGTGTCCAATGGCGGTGATATCATGCCGCCACATTTCTTCGATAAGGGGCAAACTGTCACAAAATTAGTTTATCTCCAAGTTTTGACAAATGTCGTGAAACCGTGGATGGTAACTGTGGCTTCCGGAAGACAATATGTCTTTCAAGAGGACGGTGCACTGACTCATACTAGCCATTTAGTCCAAAACTGGCTCTTGGATAACGTTGACATGTTTCGTTCAAAGGAGTTCTGGCCCTCGAAGAGCCCGGATTGAACCCCCTCGTCTACTATGTTTGGAGCGTAATCGAAAGAGTTACCAATCAGAAGAGGCACCCTAATGTCGCATCTCTACGCACCACTGTCAAAGCAGCATTCGCAGATATGGACAGCGCTATTTTAAAGAGTCGGTGCGGTCACTTCAGGACAAGCGGCTGAAGGGGCCACATCGAGTAATGTTACTCTCTAAAGATACCGGGACTTATAAGTAAAAGTATTTTCATTTGTATTTCGTTTTAATAAACATGCCTTTTTAAAAATAAGTTTTTGTCCGGATTTAAGCGCCGCATTCTGTGTAGTCGAGATTCTCTCGTTTTGTTTCAACACGCCTCATGACGGGCTTAAGCATAACCCGGTTTATTAAGGGAGGGTAGGACGTCAAACGGACCGATTGGAGCAGGAGAGGCGCCCCAGGACATTTTAATTTCCACTGTCTATACTTTTACAAAAAAAATTCGTAAAACTTTGTCAGCATGACCAGGAAGGATTCAGAATTCACACGCATAGCAGTGGAAATTCGAAAACATAACGAAATAATTTTTTTTACATGTGAAATTTCATCATTTTTTTTTCACTTACTAATGGCAGTATTTGTTGCTGTAGGTACACTTTTCTTCATAAGTAAGAGAGATACTTCGATGAATTGTGCACAGCATACAAACCATACTTAAAGGTATATGAAACTCTAGAATTTTCGAAATCTATTAAAAACTGTGGTAATAATTGAGGTAATTAAGTATAAAATTTGTGTTTTTTCCTAAACATGAAGTTTAAAATATAACAGTTCATTCGTTTTTTCATAAATTAAATAAATTCTAGATTTTCATACACCTATGAGTATGGTATGTATGATGTGCAAAATTCATCGAAGAATCTCTCTAACTTATGAAGATAAGTGTACCTATAGCAGCAAATGCAGCCATTAGTAAGTGAAAAAATGATGAAATTTCACACGTAAAAACAATTTATTTTGTTATGTTTTCGAACTTCCACTGCAATGAGTGTGAATCCTGAATCCTTCCTGGTGATGCTGACAAAGTTTTATGAATTTATTTGTAAAAGTATAGACACTGGAAATTAAAATGTCCTGTGATGCCTTTCCCGTTCCAAGTCGGTCTGTTTGACGTCCTAACCCCCTTAAGTTGTTTGTGCCCAGTCGCGCAACTGTTTCTATATTCTGTAAGCAGCAATTTTGTGTAGTAGGCAACGACGCGGAACTGTATTAATGGCTTCCCAGAAGTCTAGAAGTACTTCATGAAGCTGAGTTTTACACGTTTACTGTTGCGAAATACATGTTTATTTCTACAGAGGAATTGTTCGATATCGGAAGTAATTCTGGCATTTTTTTACATTGGAAGTACATATACATAGCGAAAGGTCGCAAGACATCAGCTGACACGTAGATCAGACATTACGAAAGTGAAAAATAAAGTAAATGAAGAAGCAATCATGAAGCTCCAGAAAATTTAACGGAAGGTATTCTAAACTTGCGGTGGTGAAACTAGGACAGCGAAAGGATGGCATAAGCCACATTAGGTTTTAACACCCCAGCGATAGTGAGGTTGTTGGGGAAGGATATTGGTTAGGGGAGAGGTGGGGGAAAGGAAATTAGTAATGTCGATTTCACGTACACCATTTCGGCATTTGCCCTAAGCTATTCTGGCAAGCACGGAAAATTTAGATCTTGATGGCCGGACGAGAGTTGAACTGCCGTCATCATGACTGCGATTCTTGTGTCTTGACAATGGGCCCCTCTCTTGATCAGCAGGAGGACTAAACCACACATACAAGTATCCAATATTATATTCTTAATTCTAAGTGTGCAAGACCTAAGAGACCTAGAAATTGAGCTACTGAAGACAGCGACAACAAATGAAGTTATGACAAATTAAAAATTAAAACTATCTTATGTGAGATTGATGAAAGCTAGTAGGGGACACTTGCAGTTATTGAAGACTTAGAAAAAATACGTAAGGTTGGGAAATGATGACTGTATATTATAATTTTGTTGCGTTCCCTCTAATCCACCAGAGAAAGTGTGGGAGGGTTACTGTTCACTGTAACATTCATTTATGTGAACAACAAGATTCACAACTGGGAGGCAAATTGCGGCAGACGTAGTTTCTCCTGTTATACCGACTGGGTGAGGCTTCTCCCTCTTTAAATTACCTGGGCCTGGAAAGGCAAATCGTCTCGAACTGAAGCTGCTGTTGCAGGAATGTTGCAGCGGAGGTTCTACGGTGCGCTCATTATCTTATCTCTCTAATCCCCTAAGCACGGCGGACGTAAATAGCGGTATGATCACTTGGAGCGAACGCCTTCAGGGAATCTAATACCTGCGCAACACACTGGCATACGTATTAAAATAGATCCAAACTAGACGTTAACGGATGAGAATTTCACCGTCAAATGGTGGTGTGTTCGGATTAGACTGAACATCAGCTCAATATCACTTCACTTAGTCCAGTACCCAGCGGTGAAAGTGACGTTATAGAATACTACCCGTGATACAAAAAGTAAGAATGTAGTATCAGAATTAAGGAACTAGCTGTGTAAGAGCATACAAATATAATCTTTCGCACAGCTGAGAACTGGAAGACTAGGAAGAATGTCGCACAAACATTTAAAAACATCAACAGTTCTTTGATCGAGAAAAATATATACCTACAAATGATGCGTCAGACAATGTTTAAAACGCAATATGAAGCATCTTTTTATTTTATTCTCTGTTTCTCATTTTCTTTCCAACTGCTAAATGACGTCGAAATTTCCCAAATTTTTTATCTAATCGAGCTGAATTCCTCACTTCTGTTTTACTCGATGACCTTCCGTCAGTCACTACGTACTGTGATATCTCTGACAGGAAATCACGAGTCCAGTCGCATAACTGAGACGGTATTCCATAAGCAAGCAATTTGATTACTAACCGCTTGTGAGGTACGGTGTCAAAATCCTTCTGTAAATGTAGAAATACGGAAACAATTTGAAATCCGTCGTCGATTGCACTCAACACTTTGTGTAAGGAAAGAGCTAGCCGTATTTCACAAGAACGATGTTTTCTAAATCCTTGTTGACTACGTCTCAATAGACCGTTCTCTTCGAGATGGTTCATAACGTTCGCGCAGAATATATTTTCCAAAATCCTGCTGCATATCGGCGTTAATGATATGGACCTGTAATTGAGTGGATTACTCCTACTACCTTTATTGGTGAAACTTATTGCAACTTTCCAGTCTTCGGGTACGGATTATGATTGTAAAGTGTGGGGCTATTGCATCAGCCTACTCCGAAAGGAACCGAATGGTATACAGTCTGGAGCGGAAGACTTGCTTTCATTAAGTGATATGAGTTGCTTCACTAGTATGAGGATGTATACTTCTAAGTTGCTCGTGTTGACAGCTGTACTTGATCGAATTCTGGAATATTTACTTCGTCTTCTTTGGTGAAGGATTTTCGGAAAGCTGTATTTAGTAACTCTGCTTTAGCAGCACTGTCACCGATAGTATTTCGATTGCTTTACGTACGACCAGACGCTCTTTCGATTTTCTTCCGGGTTTCGAGACAGAAGTTTCGTTGTGAAAACTATTATAAGCATATCGCATTGAAGTCCGCGCTAAATTTCGAGCTTCTGTAAAATATCGCTAATCTTGAGTATTTTACATTCGTTTAAATTTGGCATGCTTTTGTAGTTGTTTCTGCAACAGTGTTCAAATGGTTCAAATGGCTCTGAGAACAATGGGACTTAACTGCTGAGGTCATCAGTCCCCTAGAACTTAGAACTACTTAAACCTAACTAACCTAAGGACAACACACACATCCATGCCCGAGGCAGGATTCGAACCTGCGACCGTAGCAGTCGCGCGGCTCCGGACTGAGCGCCTAGAACCGCTCGGCCACTTCGGCCGGCTTGCAACAGCGTTCTGCTGAGCTGTTTTGTGTACCATGGGGATCAGCCCCACCATTTGTTAATTTATTTGGTATAATTGTTTCAATTGGCGTAGACACTATTTCTTTAATTCAAGCCACATCTGGCCTACATTTATATAGCTAATTTGCAAGGAGTGGAGATTGTATCTGAGGAAGGCATTAAGCGAATTTTTATCTGCTTTTGTAAATAGATACATTTTTCGTTTATTTTTGGAGGCGTTGGGTGTTACGGTATTCAGTCTCGCTAAGAAAACCCTGCGTTCACCAATCCATGTGTTCGTTTTCATGCTCTTTATTAGCTCAGAATTTGTAGCTGTAAGGTCAAGTGTGTTTCACAACTGTTTACTATTCGAGAGGGCTCATGAAGTAATTGCTCGAAATAATTTTTAGAGAAGGCATTTAGCACAATTTCGGATGATTTTTTATACGTACCACCGGATTTAAACGCGCCTTTTCGCCAACATATCGACGGTAAATTGAAGTCACCACCAACTATAATTATATGAGTCGGATACCTGTTTGAAATTAGACTCAAGTTTTCTTTGAATCTTTCGGCAATTGTATCATCTGAGTTGGGAGGCGGGTAAAATGATACAATTACTATTTTATTCCGGTTGCCAAGAATGACTTCTACCCGAGCTGACTCACAGGAACTACCTACTTCAACTTCGGCACAAGAAACACTACTTCTAACAGGAACAAATACGCCACCTCCAATTATGTGTAATCTGTTCTTGCTGCACACCGTTAGGTCCTTCGCAGAAATTTCGACTGAACTTATCTCCGGCTTTAGTCAGCTTTCAGAGCCTATAACGATTTGAGCATCACTGCTGACTATTGGCGCTTGGAGCTCTGGTAATGTCCCAACACAGCTACGACAATTTAAAACTGTTATACCGATGGTTTCTAGATCTCCTTTCTTCCAATGTTCAGCCTGCACCCTTTGAGACAGGAGCCCTTCTTGTGTTTCCCCGAGACCCTCCACCCTAAAAAGCCGCCCAGTCCACGCCACACAGCCCCCACCCCCACCCCCACCCCCACCCCCACCCCTCCCCTCTTTCCGTGTAGCCGCCTCCTGCGTGTAATGGACTCCTGTCCTATTCAGCGGAACTCAAGACCCAACCACCCTAAGGCGCAAGTCGAGGAACGTGCAGCCTACACTGTCGCAGAACCGTCTGAGCTTCAGTCTGAGTCCTATCTCGAACAATAGGTTTCAGTGGCAATCTCTGAACTATTGCGAGGACCCCCTGTACAGAATAACACGAGCGCAAAGACATCAGTTTAGATTTGAAAAACCAGTGTGTGTCCCTCAATTTTTCATTTATCTTGAAAAATTAAATCTATAGAATAGCCAATAGAAAGATATGTTATACTAGCACAAAACAATTCTACTTCGATTTTTTAGAAACGTATTGGCTTTCGGAACGTTCCCCTACAGGCATCTTAATCGCATGATGCCAATTATAACGATACGAACGTAAGGACAACCTAACATCCAGTCACCGAGCGGATAAAATCTCCAACCTGTTCGGGAATCGAAGCCAGTTCCCATCGGTTAGTAATCCGCCGTGCCAACCGCGCAGCTACCGAGGCAGACTCTTAGTGTTCGCTGAGTGAAAGTTACAGTTTCTTTCGAATTAACCGTTATTATTAACCACAACCACTGCGAGGGAGTTTGTAGACAGTGATGCCAGAGTTGCTGAACAATGTTCTGCACGAAGTACATGAATTAACATTACACGATATTCTGGGTGCCCTCCTCTGGGCTAAGAATGTTCTTTGAGAATGCGCAGACTTGGAACGAAATGTCAAAACACACAATGTAACAAGTAAGCCGTTCACCCCTGATTCCTTAAAGACTGGATCTCCCATGTTTAAAATAGCTTCAAACGTGCAAACGTCTGATCACTTTAAAGATGAGGTAATATGTTAAATATGTGGCGTTAAGCATGTAAAACACTTGTGGGAGTTGCTAAGTGCTCAGATTCTCAAATAGTGGATGAATAAAGTGTGTGTAATTTGTGCGCCGCGAGTTACGCTACATCAACACATACCCAGTGTCTGACTCTAAGATGTCAAACCTTTAACGTAACATTATACGTCTTTCGATTGTGACAACATTTTTTAAATTTCAATCAATAATTATGTGAAATATTGAAAACCAAATTTTCCCCTTTATTTATTTAATCGTATGGCTAGGGCCCTCTTTCGGGCTGACCGTTCGCCGGGTGTCGGTCTTTCAATTTGACGCCACTTCGGCGACCTGCAGTCGATGAGGATGATAGGATGATGATGAGGACGGCACGACACCCAGTCCCTGGGCGGAGAAAATTCCCCGATCCAGCCGGGAATCGAACCCGACCCCAGAGGATTGACAGTCCGTCAAGCTGACCATTCAGCTACCGGGGCTGGACAAATTTCCCCTGGGAGCCATTATATAGGTAACCTGCAAATGATATCTGGTGATAATTTTAGCCGTTTAGTAATATAGCCAATTAATATGTACAAAGTAACCAAACATTAGCGTTTCAATGTCAGTCACAGTGGAGACAGTTCTTATGGTAAATACCGATGGATCTAGTCCCCATACACGATCCAGAGTATAATACGAGAGATTTCATCTATCTTCTTCAGTCTTAATAAATCAAGTAGCATAAAACGTTAGTGTCTCGGGGATGCCAAGGAATTATAGGAATTGAAAGCTACCTTTAACGCAGGATACTTGTGGTGCTTGCGTGAGGACCTGACCACGGTGGATGGGCCAGTGGCCTGATCGCCTGCGGAGAGCGTTCCACATTAACAGGTACAACAGATCCGACACGGTTCGTGAGTCCACCGGTAGAACCGGGAAACCACGAGAAGCTGGTGAAGTTAAGACAGAAAGAGAAAAACCCTTCTCTAAGGCAAAATAACAGAAATATTGATTTCCCGAACACAGGCGGAAACCACTGGAAAAAAAACAACATTCTCGTCGTAACCATAGTGTGCAGATTTGTGTTCACAGTATTGTAGTGCTAAGTGAAGTCTAATAATGGCGAGCGTAAATCATTACATTGTCAAAGTTGTGAGACTTTGTGCTGTTATACTTTTTAACTCGCCTCCATGACACATCTACCTCTCAAATTGTCGAACAATATCTTTCCAGTTGCCATATTTTTTATAATTTTGATCTAATGGCATTTAGGCTAAAGCGCTGCACTAAGCATTGATGTGTGTATAAGTTATTATGTTAAAATATTCTATACTTTTTGTTGTTATTGTTATTACGAGTAAAATAATAAGCGTATATGGCCCAGTCGCTGAGAACCAAATTAGGGATCGACGCCTGTATTGGGTGTACGGATCAGTTCGTCGAGTAAGCCCAGTAGACTGTCTGGTCGGCTCCCCTAAATAACATCCACAGTAAGGCCTTCGGCACGCACTGCTCAATCTTACGTTAGAGGTACGCATCGCTCCAGAGGCGAGCGGTGGGCAGTTCACACGAGGAATACATAGCGTTTGGCTCAAATGGCTCTGAGCACTATGGGACTTAACATCTGAGGTCATCAGTCCCCTAGAACTGAGAACTACTTAAACCTAACTAACCTAAGGACATCACACACATCCATGCCCTAGGCAGGATTAGAACCTGGGACCGTAGCGGTCGCGCGGTTCCAGACTGAAGCGCCTAGAACCACGCGGCCACACTGGCCGGCACATAGCGTTTGGAAAAAAAGTAGGTTCTTCATGTTCTCCAGAAGAATCGTCGGATATATGCGCGTAGTTACAGGCACATCTCGCTGACTACAGTCTTCAGCACAATTATCGGTTTACACATGGTGATGTTTTTGGAAAACGAAAATCTCTATAAAAGTCGACATGGGTTCCGCAGACAGACATCCTGCAACACTCAATTCGCACTACACCTATATTTACAGCTGCATCTACATGACTTTTCTACTATTCACAATTAAGTGTTTGGCCGAATATTCATAGAACCGCTTTCAGAGTATTTCTCGACCCTTCCACAATCAAACAGCACTTGCTTAAAATGAACATCTATATCTTTCTGTGCGGGCTCTGATGCCTGTTATTTTATTACGACGGCTATTTCACCGTATTTAGGTGGGACGCAACAAAATATTTTGTTTGGCATTCGGAGGAGAATGCTTAGTGATTGAAATTTGGAGATGATGTCGCCGCAACAAAAAATGCCTTTGTATTAACGATTGCCGCCCCAATTCACGTATCATATCCGTGACACCCCCCTATTTCGCAATAATACAAAACGAGCGGCCCCTCTTTGAACTTTTTCAATGTCCTCCATCATTCCAATCAGCCAAGAATCCCACACCGCGCTGCCGCACTCCGGAAGAGGAGAGACGTGCATAATGCAGGCAGCATCTTTGGTAGATCTGTTGTATCTTGTAAGTGTATCAGGCAGCCTTTGGTTTGCATTCCCTCTCAGTGACATACATAGCGCCGTAGACAAAGGCGCCCGAGGTGCTGCCACATTTCTTGACTGCTGCAGGACATTCGATTTATTTCCGAACTGACGGTTATTGGTCAAAATGCCAGCTTCCAGAGTACGGGACCAGATTTGTGACTAGATCAATGACTTGCTTGCAGATAGAATCCAACACGATGTTCTTAACGAAACAAAACCAACAAATGTGAAGTTAATTTTGGGAGTACCCCAAGGGCCGTAAGTATTTACGGTTTATATTGATGATCTGCTGGGTGACCTTGGAGGTTACGTGAGGCTATTGGCGGAGGATGCTCTTATCTATAGGAAAGGTATAACGTCAAAAGTTGTTGTGGTCTTCAGTCCTGAGACTGGTTTGATGCAGCTCTCCATGCTACTCTATCCTGTGCAAGCTTCTTCATCTCCCAGTACCTACTGCAACCTACATCCTTCTGAATCTGCTTAGTGTATTGATCTCTTGGTCTTCCTCTACGATTTTTACCCTCCACGCTGCCCTCCAGTGCTAAATTTGTGATCCCTTGATGCCTCAAAACATGTCCTACCAACCGATTCCTTCTTCTAGTCAAGTTGTGCCACAAACTTCTCTTCTCCCCCATCCTATTCAATACCTCCTCATTAGTTGCGTGATCTACCCACGTCAAAAGAGTGCAGCGAAATGCAGGAAGACATGCAGGACCTGGCACATGACCCTGCACTTAAATAAAAAGTAATATATCGAGCACAGAAAAGCTAAGACGACAACTATTGTTTGATTAAACTGTTAGTGATAAGCCGCTGCAAACATAATATCGTAAAATACCTTCGAATAACCATCCATAGGGACCGAAAGTGGGGTGACGACATAAAACAAATCGTAGGAGAAGCAGACACCAGGCGGAGATTAGGGAGTGTTGCTCACCAGTTATGACCCTCACCAGATTCTAATAACAGAAGAGATGGAGAAGATCCAACAAGGGCGGTGCGTTTCGTCGCAAGATCGCGTATTGTGGGCAAGAGCGTTAAGGAGATGCTCAAGAAACGCAAATGGCATGCGCTAGAAGAATGGCGTTGTCCATCACTCAGAGGGTTACTATTGAGTGCGTACGTTCCATAGTCTGGTTCAAATGGTTCAAATGGCTCTGAGCACTATGCGACTTAACTTCTGAGGTCATCAGTCGCCTAGAACTTCGAACTAATTAAACCTAACTAACCTAAGGACATCACACACATCCATGCCCGAGGCAGGATTCGAACCTGCGACCGTAGCGGTCACGCGGTTCCAGACTGAAGCGCTTCTAACCGCACGGCCACACCGGCCGGCCCATAGTCTGGCAAAGCGTTAATTCCCCCTGCGTACATCTCGTCAAATGACTGTGCCGAGAAAAACAGAGAAGTTAGACCTCCATACGGAGCTTTACCGACAGTCTTTCTTCCCATACGCGCTTCCTGAATGGAACAGGGAAAGGGGAGGGTGAGGGAAGACAGTCGCACCAGAGGTACTGTAAGGTATCGTGCGGAGTATACACATCCGGGAAAAAAAATGCTATACCTCGAGGATAAGATCATTTTATTGATGAGTGATGTGACATAATTCATCAGTATAGCTGCATATGATAACAAACTCAGATTGAATGAAACACACATGTTACAGCAAAGGGTGCTCAAACGGTCGCATCCGTTCACAATGTATCGCCTCTGGCGGCAAAGACGGCGTGTATTCTCGCATGCAAATGACCGTAAAGGTGAGGACTGGCATCCTGCGACAGATTGTCCCAAGCATTTTTGCACCCTTTGCTGTAATTTTGTAATTTTACTTGTAGGCTGCAGAGAACGAGTAAATTATCGCCTCACCATGCCCCATTTGTGTTCAACTAGCGAGAAGTCTTGTGATCTTGCTTACGAATGGAGTAGTTGTACACCACCAAGAGCACTTTGCGTCACAGCAGCCATATGTGGTCGTGCATTGTTGTACTGTAGACTTCGCCACTGTTTCTATGCTTCGATACAGTGTATCGACACGTGGAACTGTTTCAGTGTTTCGGAACGGCTGTGGTTCACTGATTCGAAACAGTGGTGTTTCATTCCGCCCCTGTCTCGGATAACCGGACCAGATTCGATCTCGAGCCAGACACAGAAACAGTATCGTTGTTTCAAAATAAGGCTGTTTCAGTCCACCTGTGCTTGGAACGGACTAATTGTATCGAAACAGTGATGTTTCATTCCGTTCTGTGTCGGACGAGATTCGGGCTCGGCCCAGGTACTGAAACATAACATACCACTTCGTGAAACACTTTCAAGAGTGTCGAAATCTTTTTGACAAGCAATAGCATGAAGCTTAAGAATCCGAAAATAAAGCTTCGTTTCTAGCTGACTGTCCTATTCCAAAATGGCGTAACATCTGCTTTATAAACACTAACCAAACAATAAAACAACGCATACTATTCGCATTCAAAACAATAAATGTGAAAATCATTCAGTTAAACTACACTTTTTTTTATAACATACGCTTCTCTGTTCATGTACAATAATCATATTAAGAAACGCAAGTAAGCCTACAACATTTTGAATAAAAAAAGGCGTAGAGTGACAGTTATTAGACATATACATAAATTTGATGTAGGTATAATTCCAAGCAATCTGACATATCACTGATAGTGTAATGGTGAACGGGAAGGGCTGGGAAGCATGATGAATTTATAGTAACGGTTCGAAACACCTTGAAAGACAAAATTTTTTTCTGTTATTTATTCGAATTATTTGGCATTGTTTGTGAGTCTATAGTCACTGTGCCTATTATCCACAATGATTCCGTTTGTGTGCATGGAAATTAGCAGGATGGGTATATTACCCATACTAACGGAATATGAGAATCCCAGTAGCATATCCGTTGTTTCTGCACTTTGCTCCCACCTCCAGTTCCGTTCGTGGTGGTTCTTCCGTCTTCAGCTATGGCTGTCCTCAGCCAATTGAAAAGTATCAAAGTCACACGACACGAAAGCAGTGCATTTGCTGCATGAAATACGAAACTGCCAAGACGCCTGAGTGAGAGTTTCATACTTTCTGCGATATGATCAGCGCTCTCCCACCTCATTTGTGTTTAAATGGACATACTTATACAGTAGACATTCAAGATGATAAAATGTGTAGGTTTATTATATTACAAAACAAAAACTGCTTCACTGTTTCGAAACAGCACATCGAAACATTACATTGTACTGTTTCATTTGTTTCGAAACAGTTACGTGTTTCAGTTTGCCCATGTCTATTGTACTGAAGAAGGACACAACCTTACTGCCCAACAATTGGCAGTATCACAGGTATAACAATCTGAGCAATGTGCGTATCACTGGTTAGTACAACCTGCGTAACCACCAAAAGTGACCTGGTGCCCCCCCCCCCCCCCTATCGCACACGGTAAAGCCTGGAATGTGACCTGTGCGTCGTGAGCGAATGGCGCCCTGCAGTAGTCATTCGCCAAGTCTACGACCACACCACAACAGCAGTGTGTCATTGCTAGTCCGGCCAGACACACACCTAATCCTAGTGGCGGTGCAAACACACTCTTCCCAGTGGTCCTCGGCGATAAAGCAGATGAAACGTAAGCCCGGTTTCTTCCATGGATGATGTTCGACCGGCCACCGCTGCTTGCACAATGTGTCTATCTTCATGCGCTTCTGTAATATGCGGACGTCCAGAACCTAGTCTGCGAATGTGAGAACGTTCCACAGATCACTGCTGAAAGCAGCGACACACCGGTGACAAACTGTGCCCGACATGTGCAGTAATCTGTCGATACGTCCCTCTAGCTTCCCACAGCCCCGCAGTGCGATCCCGTTCAGATGGCTGAAGCTGTTCTGCCGGAGTCTGTACTCGTCGTTGGGGTATAATTGTGCCCTAGAATGAATGTTGCAAACACTGTTCACCTCTGCTAGTGCCGGTGCGAGTCAAAAGAGGTGCACAGCCAGTCCTTCCCAGTGCCATCTGATCGCTGATGGCCGTGACAGATGAGTAATTAACACTACACGCATCAGTTCAAATGGCTCTGAGCACTATGGGACTTAACATCTATGGTCATCAGTCCCCTAGAACTTAGAACTACTTAAACCTAACTAACCTAAGGACAGCACACAACACCCAGCCATCACGAGGCAGAGAAAATCCCTGACCCCGCCGGGAATCGAACCCGGGAACCCGGGCGTGGGAAGCGAGAACGCTACCGCACGACCACGAGATGCGGGCACACACCTCAGTATTATGCACATACAGGCTGATCATGCTGCCCCTACCACCGGGTTTTATGCAACCCGCATCGCCTTCAAATACCACACGCAAGATTTTTACATTCTCTCGCTCGCTATGTTCAAATTGTTAGTCCTACAGAAAAAATGAAGAGGATCTCCTTGTAAGAAATTTAATGTAGTTATAATAGGGTGCATTTTCGCTAGAGGCCGTAGTTTTCGAATTCTTCAAGAAAGACGTACAAAAGTGATCTTCAAATGTGTTTTTCTTGAATAATTCGAAAACTGTGGCCTCCAAAGAAAACGTATCCCAGTACAAAATTTAACTACATTAAATTTCCTACAAAGAGATTGCAAGTAGGTTGTTTAGGTTTTTATATTGGTGACGCCACGTAGCGCTCTATATGAAAATCACTGAGTGTGCTGTGAAGTCTGTGGCTGGTTTGCATTGTTGGAATATTTGCTATTGTAGTGTTCGGCAGTTGAATGTGAACAGCGCGTAGCGTTGGGCAGTTGGAGGTGAGCCGGCAGCAGTGGTGGATGTGGGGAGAGAGATGACAGCATTTTGAGAGCGGACGATCTGGACGTGTGTCCATCAGAAAGAGTAAATTTGTAATACTGGATATCACTCATATATATATATATATATATATATATATATATATATATATATAATGATTTGAACATTATTAAGGTAAATACATTGTTTCTTCTATATCAAAATCTTTCATTTGCTAACTATGCCTATCAGTAGTTAGTGCCTTCAGTAGTTTGAATCTTTTATTTAGCTGGCAGTATTGGCGCTCGCTATATTGAAGTAGTTAGAGTAACGAAGATTTTTGTGAGGTGAGTGATTCAGGAAAGGTATAGGTTATTGTTAGTCACGGCCGTTCTTTTGTATGGATTATTGAAAGTCAGATTGCGTTGCGCTAAAAAATATTGTGTGTCAGTTTAGTGATGATCAGAACAAGTAAAGAGAGAAATGTCTGAGTACGTTCAGTTTTACTCACCTGTTTGAAAATCAAATAACGTAAGAGGTTTATCAGCTCAGTAATTCATTAATTTTTCTAAGGGGATGTTTCAAGGTCCTGTTCATTTTTTCTGTAGGACTAATAGTTTGCCCGTAGCGAGCGAGAGAACATGAAAATCTTGCATGTGGTAGTTGAAGGCGTTGCAAGCTGCATAAAACCTAGCGGTATGGGCAGCTGAATCGCCCAATGTTATACCGTGGTACCACTGGACACGGTCCTCAACGGTGTTGCATTTTTCTCCGGTAGTGTAGATGTCGTCACACGGACGCCGCTAGTACGGTGCGTACAGTTCCTTCGGCAGATGAGTCGCTGTCGGCTCTCGTATGCGTGGAGCGCGCGGAGGCGTCCGCTTAGGAATGCAGGCAGCCTACTGCCCCGTCGCGGCGCCCGTGACATTGCCTCCCAACGGGACGCCGGCGCATTCCTACTTAAGCTGCAGCGCGCTTAATCTCTACCCAGCCACACACTCCACAGGACGCTATACAGCGCATCGCGGAGGGTACTTCGTATGAGTACGAGGGATTGTCATTAAGTTTTAATTATCAAGTTGCGATCATGTACTTGGCGATGGAGCTTGTCTTTCCCCAGATACACACCCTTCAGTGTAACTCATTTTCTCCATCGATGGCTGACGTAGCGGAGACCTTGGTTGTATAAGCCTGCATTTATCACTGTGTGGGAAATGTTCCACCTCGATAATCACCTCGTCGTCATTCTGTAAATGATTGTCAAGCAACGGTCCATTCGTTAGAGGAAAGAGGAAAAAGTCAGCAATATCAGGACCGTAAGCGGAGCGAGGCAAAATTTGATAGCCAAAGAAGTAGCGTACTAGACTTCGTCCTGTACAAAGTGAGCTGAGGCCACGTCGTGGAACAAAAGCACCCCCTTGGACAGACTCCCGTGACGTCGTCGGGAGATTCCGTAGTTAAGTTCGAATACAACAAATTTCCTTCAGGCATAAAAGCTTCTGTCTGCAAATGGGCACGTATTTACATAGCACCACTCCGGCGAAACTCAGCTTGCCCCCTTTCTTGCACGTTATCCTGCAAACCATGGATGAAGGACAGTAGCCAGACTCCATACTAAAATTTTTGAAGACATAGTCAGCGATCTTAAAATTTGTTAAAATTAAAATAGTCTTGATCGCAGTCTTGTAACAATATTTTTTTATTGGAGTGAGCGACCGGTTTCGACTCTATGAAAGAGTCATCTTCAGACTCCAGAGCGGTGGATGGACACTGCTAGCTGAGTTCCGTCGATCCTCGATGCTCGTGTAACTGCTCAGTCTCTTTCCAGATAATCCACACTTTCCTAAAACTCTCCCAATAAACCGAAATCGACCTTTCGCCTTCCCTACTATCATCCTTACGTGCTCGTTCAGTTTTAAATTGCATTGCAGCGTTACGCCTAGATATTTAAATTGACTTGACTGTGTCAAGCAGCAAACTACTAATGTTTATTGGACCATTATGGGGCTGTTTTTTCTACTCATATTAATTAACTTACGTTTTTCTACATTTCGAGGAAGCCGACAATCACGACAGCAAATAGACATTTTGGCTATGTCATCCTGCAAGCTTCTGCAATCACTCAACGAGGACACTTTCGTGTACATTACATGAACAAACAGTAGCGCGCTTCTGATCACCCTGTCCGTCAGATAATTTATGTATATAGACAACAAGACCTGTCTTATAATAATTCCCTGGATCACTGCTGACGATACCCTTGCCTCTGATGAACACTCGCCGTCCAGGAAAACGTAGTGAGTTCTATTACTTAGTAAGTCTCAGAGGCGCGATATCTGTAGGTACATACTCCGTATGTTCGGATCTTCGTCAAGAGTCTGCTGTGGGACACAGTGTCAAATGCTTTTCGGAAATCCAAGAATATGGAGTCTAAAATTAAAATTTGAAACAGTCTTGATCGCAGTCTTGTTACAATATTTTTTATTGGAGTGAATGACCGATTGCGACCCATTCTTGACTACTGCTCCAGTGTTTGGAATCTCCAGCTTGTCTGATTAAAGGAAAACACCGAAGAAATTCAGAGGCGTGCAGCTAGATTTGCTAGCAGCAGATTCGATCAACTTGCGAGTGTTGACAGAGATGCTTTGTAAAGTAAAATCGAAACCCGAGAGGGGAGACAGACAGACAGACAGACAGACACAAGCTGCTTTTCGCAAAACACTACTGTATAATTTCAGAGAACCAGCATTTTCGACTGACTGCAGAACGATTCTATGACGCCAAAGGTCGTACATTTCGTGTAAGGACCACGAAATCAGTGTAAATTAGGAGTCGTACGGAGGCATACACACAATCGTTCTTCTCTCGCTCCATTTGCGAGTGAAATAGGACAGGAAATGGTTAGTAGTACAAGGTACCCTCCGCCATGCACCGTGTGGAGGCTTGTGGAATATTTATGTACGTGTAGATACGTTCTTGCGACGGTTTGCTCCTTACGAGCATAATGTGTTAGCAACTTGTCCGATGGTGTTTGACTCTTCGCCTTTTTCGGCGATGCTGAATCCTCACAGTTTCGGCTGCCTGCTTTGCTCCTCTGTGTCGGGGTCATTTGTGATAGACACAGCAATCGCGCATGGTGATTACGCGGCTAAAGACGTCAGCTGTGTTGGCCTGATACAGCTGCAAGATTTCCGCAGACTTTTTGAATGGGTGCGAGCAGCCACGGAATCCATAGGGTGGCGACCTTCTCCGTGTTGAGAATGTCCTGCATGATGTCAACTGATAACTGATAAAAAAACTTTCCAGTTTCGATTCCACTGTTATACGCCATCTTGAAGGACAAGGACTACATTTCTCTTGCGATTCCTCGTTCTTCTGTCACTTCATTCTTCGTTATTCAGATTTGCCTGATAACGATGGAAGAGTCTGCTCCACCTAATGTGTGCGGTGATATGGTTCATTGTTGGTGTGCACTTTCACCTTTCCACCACACCAACATGGACTGTTGCAGCGTTGTTCCGTTTCAAATGCCGAAAACGAACCACAGCACTCCACTTTGACAGTGAGCTCTTATGGCATACCTAGCAGCGTACTTAGTATTCCGGCGCGTGGATTTCATTGTGTATCAGGACGGCAACGAATTAACATCTATTTTTTTTGAGGTTATAATAAAATGACTACCCCCCCCCCCCCCCTCATTTAGACAGTTTCTCAATACGTGAATGAAATATATTAGAAAATCTATACCTGTACACGGCCTAATTCCTTTTTTATTCTCGCTATTCCTACGAGAGATATGCCAGGTGGTTGTAATTAAAGTGCAGCTGCTCACGGAGGTCCAGTATGGGCCGTAATTGTGGTATGTCAGCGAAATTTGGTAGATACGGTAACGCGTTAGTGCGGAACCGATTTACGGTGGGAAAAAATTAGTTCCAATTTTGTCCACTAGGTGCAGATCTGGCGATGTATACTGTAGGATGGTAAACCGTGCACTTTGTCATTTGATAAGTCACAACGTGAATGGACAGTACACCTGGCGAGTAGAGAAGTTGATCCCATATGGTCGGGCAATATACACACATCAAAAAAGTTTTGCATCACCTCGGTTCCGAGATTTCTGGAACGCGTACAGAAAATTGAAATAGAGATCAACATAAACATCATTCGGCCTTTTTTTATTGCTCATGAAAACCACAATTTGCGTGTTGTACCACCATACAGCGAGACCTTCAGAGGTGGTGGTCCAGATTGCCGTGCACAACGGTACCCCTAATAACCAGTAGCAGGTCCTCTTGCATTGATGCATGCCTGTATTCGTCGTGGCATACTATCCACAAGTTCATCAAGACACTGTTGGTCCAGATGTTCCACTCCTCAACGGCAGTTCGGCGTAGATCCCAAAAAGTAGTTGGAGAGTCACGTCGTCCATAAACAGCCCTTTTCAATCTATCCCAGGCATGTTCGATAGGGATCATGTCTGGAGAACATACTGACCAGTCTATTCGAGCGATGTCGTTATCCTGAAGGAAGTCATTCACAAGATGTGCACGATGGGGGCGCGAATTGTCGTCCATATACTGCCGATATGGTTGTAATATCGGTCGGAGGAGGGCATTCACGTATCGTACAACCGTTACGGCGCCTTTCATGACCACCAGCGGCGTACGTCGATCCAACATAATGCCACCCCAAAACAGCCAGAAACCTCCACTTTGCTCCACTCGCTGGACAGCGTGTCTAAGGCGTTCAGCCTGACCGGGTTGCCTTCAAACACGTCTCCGACGATTATCTGATTGAAGGCACATGCGACACTCATCGGTGAAGAAAACGTGATGTCAATCCTGAGTGGTCCATTCGTCATGTTGTTGGGCCCATCTTTACCGCGCTGCATAGTGTCGTGGTTACAAAGATGGACCTCTCCATGGACGTCGGGAGTGATGTTTGGCATCATGCAGCCTATTGCGCACAGTTTGAGTCATCCACTGCAGTAGAAGGCCTTGGGCGGCTTGAGCGAGGCATGTCATCGACTGTTCCTTTCTCTCTTATCTCCTCCATGTCCGAACAACATCGCTTTGGTTCACTCCGAGACGCCTGGACACTTCCCTTGCTGAGAGCCCTTCCTGGCACAAAGTAACAATGCGGACGCGATCAAACCGAGGTATTGACCGTCTAGGCATGGTGGAACTAGAGACAACACGAGCCGTGTACCTCCTTCCTGGTGGAATGACTGGAACTGATCGGCTGTCGGAACCCCTCCGTCTAACAGGCGCTGCACATGTATGGTTGTTTAGATCTTTGGGCGGGTTTAGTGACATCTCTGAACAGTCACAGGGACTTGTCTGTGATGCAACATCTGCAGTCAATTTGTACTTTGAGGATTTCTGGGAACCGGGGTGATGCAAAACTTTTTTTATGTGCGTATTATGGCGTGACGAGACACATTTTACACTACAGGGTGCTGTGAATATGCAGAATTTGGGGTACTGTTACACCGCGTGTTTGCACGAAGAGCAGTTGTACTCGCTGAATGTGACTGTGGATTCACAAGCAATTTTACTCTCGGCCCGTTCTTCTTTGAAGAGAACGCACCTAGAGGTATTCCGTGACGTGACATTATGGAGACCTCCTTATACAGCGTATGATTCCTGCCACGGAAGAGCGCAACAGTGTGGAAACAGCTGTTTTCATACAGGATGGGGCAACACCTCATATCGCTCGCTCAGTGAAAAATCTACTTGGTGCAACCTTCCCCGAACGAGCTATCTCCAGATGTTTTCGAAATGTATGGCCTTGCAAGGTCATCTGATCTGAATCCCTTTGTCTTTTGACTGTGCGGGTATCTAGAAGAACGCGTTTACCAGGGCACGTTAGGTCCCTACCTTATCTGAACGCCAGTATACAGGAACACGTTGCTCAGATTCCACCAGAACTGCTGCTCAGCTGTTGGTCGCATCGTTCTACTAATGCAGCATCTCGTCTACGTCACCGACGCTCACATTAAACAAATTGTGTAAGTGGCAGTTAATAATAAAATCGACATTAAGCCTACCTTACATGTTTAACTTTGTCTGCCCACGTCCCGTTCCTAATCCATTACGTATGGAAACATTTCTATACGTATTTCTTGTATTCACATCTCCTGATTTGTGCCTAGTGCCAAAATTGGAATTAATTTTTCTCTACATAAATCGTTTCCGCATTAATGCATAAACATATCTACAAATTTTCGTTACCATACTGTAATTACAGCCCATAGCGGACCTCTGTAACTATAATCACTCGGTAGTGTAGTGTTACGGAATTCTCGCAGTCTTCCACGAATAGGGTTCTTCAAATTGGCCGAGCAGGGTTTCGCGAGGACTAGGTCCATTCCCTTTAATTTCCCTGACTACGTCTCTTCTAGCTGAGTAGAGTACTCATCAAAAGACGACACATACGTAATCCACCGTTGACTCAAGCACAAAGTCTTCTACGATTGCAGTGGGCACGGGATCCCCGAGATTGGACTCTGAGTCAATTTAAACGCGTGCACGCAAAGTATCTGCCAGGGGCCTCATCCGAGATGTGAAGGAGGCCCTGCCTGCTGCTACCGGGGGTACAGTCATCTTAAAGTTGTCGTTCATGTCGACGCCAATGACGACTGTCGTTTGCATTCTGAGGCCATCCTCAGTTCAAAATCAAATGGCTCTGAGCACTATGGCAGTAAACTTCTAGGGTCATCAGTCCCCTAGAACTTAGAACTACTTAAACCTAAGTAACCTAAGGACATCACACACATCCATGCCCGAGGCAGGATTCGAACCTGCGACGGTAGCGGTCGCGCGGTTCTACACTGAAGCGCCTAGAACCGCACGGCCACACTGGCCAGCATCGTCGGTTCGTACCGGCGGCTGGCTGAAGACTGCTAGCCTCACTCGCGGGGTGAAAGCAGAGCTTCCAGTTCGCAGTATCATATCCGGAATTGATTGAGGTCCTTTGGTATGGAAGTGAATGGAAGGTTCTCAACCAGAGAGTCCAGCGTTTGTGGCGGTTTTGGCTACTTCTCATACGGAGGCTTATCGAGGCAATTGTTTCTCCCTACATCCATTTGCTCGTGGAACTGACAAGGGAATGACTAGTAGTGGTATAAGGTTCACCCCAACACCCAAAGTGTGGTGGCTTGCGGACTATGTGTAACACGTCCCCATTTTTTTCACGATGTGTATCAGTCACTGCGTTGCCGATGTGCACTCTGCAGTTCACTTTTATTATGGTCTTAACGATGTGATGGTCTTGTTGGGATTCTAACGAAGTGAGGAAAGTACATTCATCACCATATCTGAACCATTCTCAAATGTCCCACAGTGCCTACCCAATCCATGAATTTCCAAACTTGGCTTCCCTCCCGAAATGTGAGTTCACTGTCCTCCCACTAAATACCAAGCATTCCACCGACGCAGTCCGCTGGTTCATCTTATACTGTTTACATGTTGCATGTCAAACACAACATCGACAGCCCATAGGATCCAAAAAGTGGATTTATACACTGTTTCCCATAATATGGTGAATGTGCTTTGCTCTACGCCCTGGGCAAAAAAAAAAAAAAAAATAAAATAAATAAATAAATAAAAAAGTCGTGTTTCGACCACACATTGATACTCCGATTTGCCGGCCGGTGTGGCCGAGCGGTTCTAGGCGCTACAGCCTGGAACCGCGCCACCGCCACGGTCGCAGGTTCGAATCCTGCCTCGTGCATGGATGTGTGTGATGTCCTTAGGTTAGTTAGGTTTAAGTAGTTCTAAGTTTTAGGGGACTGATGACCTCAGAAGTCTCATAGTGCTCAGAGCCATTTGAACCATTTGATACTCCGATTTGAGCCCAACCTTTTCAAGCACTGTGCAGGAAGAAAATTGTGTCGTAGAAAGTGCGTGATGCCCATTGCACATATTAACAAATCGAGGTCGTTTCAGTTATTGTCGAACGTATATTGTTCAGTGCCAGTATTGTTCCTCTTCTTCTACAAGACGAAACTTTATGTATCTGTTGAATATATTCGAAACGCAGTATGCGGAATAACTAGTTATTTCGTCTGACTTTCAACTGTAAGACTGTAATCAACAACTCTCCGCTGCATGCTCGCTCCCAGAATGTTGAGAGGGTCTCTGTGTCGCACAGAATCGAACACTGTTGAACTGAGTGGCTGACGGAAGCTTTCAGTCTGTTCGAGAGCGGTAGATGACCACTCAGTTTGAACCGGACTGCCCGTCAAAGTAAAGATATGGTTCAAATGGCTCTGAGCACTATGGGACTCAACATCTTAGGTCTTCAGTCCCCTAGAACTTAGAACTACTTAAACCTAACTAACCTAAGGACAGCACACAACACCCAGCCATCACGAGGCAGAGAAAATCCCTGACCCCGCCGGGAATCGAACCCGGGAACCCGGGCGTGGGAAGCGAGAACGCTACCGCACGACCACGAGATGCGGGCGTAAAGATATGGGTTCGATAGTTTTTGTTCCTCATAACTGCTTATCAGTAAATGATGAGTCATCTCACTGTTAATGACACAGTTCTCATACACACATCGAAAGAAGTTTTGCACCACCCCGGTTCCTAGAACTCCTGAAGATAGACGTTGACTCTGGATATTGTACCACAGGCAGAGTCCCTTTGTTCTTCGGAGATGTCACTAAACCCGCCCAAAGATGTAAACAACCAGTGCCTATTAGACGGAGGGGGTCCGACAGCCGATCAGTTCCAGGCAGTCTACAAGGAAGGAGGTACACGGCTCGTCTTGTCTGTAGTTCAACCCTGCCTAGACGGTCAATACCGCGGTTCGATCACGTCCACATTGTTACTTTTTGTAAGGAGGAGCTCTGAACAAGGGAAATGTCCAAGCGTCTCAGAGTGAACCAAAAGCGATGTTGTTCGGACATGGGAGAGATACAGAGAGACAGGAACTGTCGATGACATGCCTCGCTCAGGCCGCCCCTACTGCAGTGGATGACCGCTACCTACGGATTATGGCTCGGAGGAGCCCTGACAGCAACGCCACCATGTTGAATAATGCTTTCCGTGCAGCCACAGGCCGTCGTGTTACGACTCAGACTGTGCGCAACAGGCTGCATGATGCAAACTTCACTTCCGACATCCATGGCGAGGTTCATTTTCACAACGACACACAGTGCAGGGCGGTACTGATAGGGCCAACAACATGCCGAATGGGCCGCTTAGGACTGGCATCACGTGCTCTTCACCGATGAGTGTCGCATATGCCTTCAACCAGACACTCTGAGACACGTGTTTGGAGGCAACCCGGTCAGGTTGAACGCCTTAGACACCGTGTCCAACGAGTGCAGCAAGGTGGAGGTTCCCTACTGTTTTGGTGTGGCATTACGTGGGGTCGACGTACGCCGCTGGTGGTCATGGATGGCGCCGTAACGGCTGTACGATACGTGAATGCCGTCCTCCGACCGATATTGCAACAATATCGGCAGTATATTGCCGAGGTATTCGTCTTCATGGACAATTCGCGCTCCTATCGTGCACATCTTGTGAATGACTTCCTTCAGAATAACGACATCGCTCGACTAGTGTGGCCAACATGTTCTCCAGGCATGAACCCTACCTAACATACCTGGGACAGATTGAAAATGGCTCTTTATGCACGACGTGACCCACCAACCACTCTGAGGGATCTACGCCGTATCGCAGTTGAGGAGTGGGAGAATCTGGACCAAAACTGCCTTGATGAACTTGTGGACAGTATGCCATGGCGAATACAGGCTTGTAGGCAAGAGGACGTGCTACTGGTTATTAGAGGTACCGTTGTGTATGGCAATCTGGACCACCACCTCTGAAGGTCTCGCTGTATGGTGGCACTACAAGCAATGTGTGGTTTTTATGAGCAATAAAGAGGGCGAAAATGATGTTTATGGTGATCGCTATTCCAGTTTTCTGTACAGGTTCCGGAACTCTCGGAACCGAGGTGATGCAAAACTTTTTTTGATGTGTGCACATAGTGTTTCGTACCGCAATTGCTCATAAGCTGTCTGCAAATAATGCGACTCGTAGCAGTGAACAATAGCTTTCTGTAACTGTCTGATGACTTACGGGTTGGGTTGTTTGGGGGAAGAGACCAAACAGCGAGGTCATCGGTCTCATCGGATTAGGGAAGGAAGTCTGCCGTGCCCTTTCAGAGGAACCATCCCGGCATTTGCCTGGAGCGATTTAGGGAAATCACGGAAAACCTAAATCAGGATGGCCGGACGCGGGATTGAACCGTCGTCCTCCCGAATGCGAGTCCAGTGTGCTAACCACTGCGCCACCTCGCTCGGTATGATGACTTACGTCGGAGAGTAAACTGCATGCAGACCTAGTGAAACACACTGCGTTGGCAGAAGAACTGCTACGGTTGCCTTGTGCGCTCTGCGCAGGCGGCGGAAGCCCGGCAGCGAAAGCGCTTACGACGTGCGGGTTACTCAATTGTTTGCCTGTCTCTGTCTTACTCCGCACCACGAGGTGATAATTCCGCGGGAGAGGTAGCTGTGCGCTCTTCGACATTTACATAGCTTCTACGTCTGTGTGGTTTATTTTGATCAGCGTGGTTAAAGCGGCAAGCGGATCGCTTCTGTGTACACATTTATACGGGCCCTATTTCGCGGCAGTGAGTGGCGGCAGTATTTATTGCCGTTTACATTGGTGCAGCTTGGCAGCAATATACGGCAATATTGTGGTATGGCTGGGCTATACTGCTCATGCTGCAGGCTGTTTTAGGCAGGCGCCGAGGTATAGTCGAGGTGTTGCCATTGTCGTCCACCAAGAGTGGAGAACATCTCGTATGGCCGGGCCGTATCTGCCAATGTCCTTGTCTGCAAATGTTTCACTCTTATTATCACCCTTGCTTCATCTTTCTTAAGCCGACCTCGCTGCAGTGCCAAGTTACAAAATCTGAGTGGTGAAACAACATAACACCGCGACTTTGGACCTTCAACGTCAGGTATTTAAATCAGATTGTGTGTACGGTCGAACTACTTGTCTGGCGTAGCGGTAATAAATTACATACACAAGCCTTCCTCGCGAATCAATCTATTAGTGAAGACCGTATGTAAATCCACACAGTAGTCCTTGAGATTAGCCTTCATATACAAAAGAAAAACGCGCCTAAGGACTTTAATTTATAACATGAATAGATAACTTTCAAAATGTACTAGAAAATAACAACTGGTTTCCAGCAAGTGACGAAATAACTTGGGATGTACTGTTATCTGATTCATGCAATGTCATGTGTGCACCCATAGTTCCATTTCTCCCCGTGTATGCTCTAATAACTCCACGCCAAAATGTTCAAAGGCATCGTGGTTGTGTGTCTTAAGGTTCTGTAGGTTTGTAACCCTTCTTCTGTAAACGTGACCCTTTACAAAACCCTATTAGAAAAAGTCTAATGGTATGAAATTAAGTGGTCGTGGAGGCCACAGAATCGGCCCGTCTTATCTTTCTATGTGGAACATTTCCATCCAGAAATTGACGGAAATTTAGGTGCCAGTCAGGTGGTGCCCTATCCTGCTGGAAAATGACGTCAGAGTGCGGGTGTTCCAGCAGACTCGGTGTTCGAGTCGTGGCACAGCAGACTCTTGTAACATGTCCACGTAAACATCAGCGTCGACAGTGGACTCGCTGAGCCCACATCTCGTGGTCGTGCGGTAGCGTTCTCGCTTCCCACGCCCGGGTTCCCGGGTTCGATTCCCGTTGGGGCCAGGGATTTTCTCTGCCTCGTGATGGCTGGGTGTTGTGTGATGTCCTTAGGTTAGTTAGGTTTAAGTAGTTCTAAGTTCTAGGGGACTGATGACCTAAGATGTTAAGTCCCATAGTGCTCAGAGCCATTTGAAGTGGACTCACTGATAAATAATGGGCAAATGAAGCAGTTATGTTGAAGTTGGTACCACACATTGACTTTGGGATTGTTTATCGCCATTTCACGTGTAACATAAGGACACTCTAATGTTCATACACGACGATTCGGTTTGCTGGATACGTGAGAGGCTGAATCATTAGAGAATCAAATCTTTTGTATAAGTCAATGTTTGCGTCAGTCTTGGCTAACATATTCACTGCAGACTGAGGTTTGTCCGTCGGCTGTATTGACTGAAGCAGCTGTATATTGCAGTCATAAATTTGTAACTTCTTAAGCGACACTTCGTGTTCTGTTGACCCTGGCACTTTCCACTGTCTGGCCGCCGAGCATATTGATTTTGTCGAACTCCTTTCAAACGCCTGCTGTACCTCGTTCATACTCGCATCGGAAACAGAAGGGCTACCCGCCCCTGTTTATTCTCATAAATGACGTATGCCAAGCCCGAATAGTTGGTCGGTATGGTGCTTCGCTTCCGTACTGTGTATTGGACTTCATTTTTATCAACCAGACTACTAACTGGGATTTCTCCTGTGGTGGTCACGTTTTTGGTCACTTAGAAAAACAAAAAGATAAAAAAAACTTTGAGTGATATTGTCACATTTTAAAAACCTGTTATCATCTAGAATAGCTTCAAAGTGTAAAGCTGTGAAGATAATTTACGGACACCTGCATTACTTCGCTCCAGTTTGTGAGTTGGCACTCGATGTGTGCAGGCATGTAGAAGAGAGCAAAAGAGAGAACCATGAATTTCATAAATGTGATGCGTACATTTTCAACCGGAGAGCTATGGAACATACAGTAATACATACAAAGACACGTATATACATTACATTTTCGCGTCCAATAGGGTGGTGCATGTCTATCACTGCAGAACTGGGGGAAGTTCAGAAATTGCGAGGCTTATGTGACAGAGGCTCAGTGCCCAAGTCAGACACACCGCGTTGTGATACCAGTGTCTACTGCAGCAGTTGAAGTCTTTACGATGGAAAATCGCCGTGTGACGGTGGATGAAATAGCACCAATCTGAACATTAGTCATGGCTCGGCACATATCATTCACGAAATGCTTAAGTTTCACACAGTGTCCGCAATTGGGTGGCTCGGTAGCTCACTCCAGAAACGAAAGAGCGATCCATTTACGTCTTAGAAGAATTTTTACGGCGCTTTGAAGCAGAAGGTAATGGCTTCTTCGCGTGAATCGCTACAGGCGACGAAACCTAGGTACACGAGCAACCCGACAATAAGAGAGCAAGCATGTAATGGCGTTCCTCACCACCAAAGCCAGAGAAGCCCTGGATGCAGCCATCTGCAGGGAAGGTTGCGACTAGCTAAGCACCATAAACAGCGCACTGTATTCAGATATGTTAAAAATTCAGCTTCGGCCTGCAATAAGTTCAAAGCGACGTGGGTTTCTGACTACATGTGTCATTTTCCAAGATGACAATGCTCGCCTTGATACTGCCCGTGCAACACTTGCATTTTATACTCTGCCACATCCGTCACACTTACCACACCTCGCCCCATTCATAGAGGTGATAGGAGGAAAGAAATTTCGTTACAGTGAAGAGGTGCAGGAGGTAGTGGAGGAGTGGTTTGTGCAGACAGACAAAATGTTTTTTTTTTAATTTTTATTTTATTTTCTTATTTTCCCAGAGGAATCCATGCACTTTCTACATGCTGGAGGAAATGTGTTGAACAACGGGGCCAATATGACAAAAAATGATACAGTTGAGTTCCACTTTTGTTCAATAAAAAACTTTAACAACATTTTTGAGGTTTTTATTTGAATCACCCTTTTAACTGGTCTTTCATGTTGGTATTGGTCTTAGCAATTCTTGGACGATTTGCTTTTACTATGTATGTGTTGTTGTTGTTGTTGTGGTCTTCACTCCTGAGACTGGTTTTGATGCAGCTCTCCATGCTACCCTATCCTGTGCAAGTCTCTTCATCTCCAAGTACCTACTGCAACATACACCCTTCTGAATCTGCTTAGTGTATTCATCTCTTGGTCTCCCACTACGATTTTTTACCCTCCACGCTGCCCTCCAATGCTAAATTTGTGATCCCTTGATGCCTCAAAACATGTCCTACCAAACGATCCCTTCTTCTAGTCAAGTTGTGCCACAAACTTCTCTTCTCCCCAATCCTATTCAATACCTCCTCATTAGTTACGTGATCTACCCACCTTATCTTCAGCATTCTTCTGTAGCACCACATTTCAAAAGCTTCTATTCTCTTCTTGTCCATACTAGTTATTGTCCATGTTTCACTTCCATACGTGGCTACACTCCATACAAATACTTTCTGAAACGACTTCCTGACACTTAAATCTATACTCAATGTTAACAAATTTCTCTTCTTGATAAACGCTTTCCTTGCCATTGCCAATCTACATTTTATATCCTCTCTTCTTCGATCATCATCAGTTATTTTGCTCCCCAAATAGCAAAACTCGTTTACTACTTTAAGTGTCTCATTGCCTAATCTAATTCCCTCAGCATCGACTGTTTTAATTCGACGACATTCCATTATCCTCGTTTTGCTTTTGTTGGTGTTCATCTTATCTCCTCCTTTCAAGACACTCTCCATTCCGTTCAATTGCTCTTCCAGGTACTTTGCTGTCTCTGGCAGAATTACAATGTCACCGGCAAAACTAAAAGTCTTAATTTCTTCTCCATGCATTTTAATTCCTACCCCATTTTTTTCTTTTGTTCCCTTTACTGCTTGCTCTATATACAGATTGAGTAACATTGGGGATAGGGTACAACCCTGTCCCACTCCCTTACCAACCACTGCTTCCCTTTCATGCCCCTCGAATCGTATAACTGCCGTCTGGTTTCTGAACAAATTGTAAATAGCCTTTCGTTCCCCGTATTTGACTCCTGCCACCTTCAGGATTTGAAAGAGAATATTCCAGTCAACATTGTCAAAAGCCTTCTCTATACGTCTACAAATGCTAGAAGCGTCGGTTTGCCTTTCCTTAATCTATCTTCTAAGATAAGTCGTAGGGTCAGCATTGCCTCACGTGTTCCAACAATTCTACGGAATTCAAAGTGATCTTCCCCGAGGTCGTTTTCTACCAGTTTTTCCATTCGTCTGTAAAGAATTCGTGTCAGTATTTTGCAGCCGTGACTTATTAAACTGATAGTTCGGTAATTTTCACACCTGTCAACACCTGCTTTCTTTGGGACTGGAAATATTATATTCATCTTGAAGTCTGAGAGTATTTCACCTGTCTCATAGTCCGCCCCGATAGCTGAATGGTCAGCGTGACGGACTGCCGTCGTCAGGGGCCCGGGTTCGGTTCCCGGCTGGGTCGGAGATTATCTCCGCTCAGGGACTGGGTGTTGTGTTGTCTTGATCATCATTTCATCCCCATCTCACCCGCTGGTCGCCCAATGTGGCGTCGACTGTAATAAGACCTGCACCAAGGCGGCCGGACCTGCCCCGTAAGGGCAATGACGCCAAACGCTCATTTCATTTCCATGCCTGTCTCATACATCTTGCCCTCCAGACGGTAGAGTTTTGTCAGGGCTGGCTCTCCCAAGGCTTACAGTAGTTCTAATGGAATGTTGTTTACTCCCGGGGTCTTGTTTCGACTGAGGTCTTTCAGTGTTCTGCCAAACTGGTCACGCAGTATCATATCTCCCATTTCATCTTCATCTACGTCCTCTTTCATTTCCATAATATTGCCTTCCAGTACATCGCCCTTGCATAGACCCTCTATGTACTCCTTCCACCTTTCTACTTTCCCTTCTTTGCATAGAACTGTTTTTCCATCTGAGCTCTTGATATTTATACAAGTGGTTCTCCTTTCTCCAAAGGTCTCTTTAATTTTGCTGTACGCAGTATCTATCTTACCCGTAGTGACGTATCCCTCTACATCCTTACATTTGCCATTTTTCACTTCCTGTCGATCTCATTTTTGAGACGTTCGTATTCCTTTTTGCCTGCTTCATTTACTGAGTTTTTATATTTTCTCCTTTCATCAATTAAAATCACTATCTCTTCTGTTCCCCAAGGATTTCCACTAACCCTCGTCTTTTTATCTACTTGATCCGCAGTTGCCTTCACTATTTCATCTCTCAAAGCTACCCATTCTTCTTCTACTGTATTTCTTTCCCCTGTATTTGTCAATCTTTCCCAAATGCTCTCTGTGAAACTCTCTACAACCTCTTGTTCTTTCAGTTTATCCAGGCCCCATCTCCTTAAATTCCTACCTTTTTGCAGTTTCTTCACTTTTAGTCTGCAGTTAATAACCAATAGTTTGTGGTCAGAGTCCATATCTGCCCCTGGAAGAGTTGTACAATTTAAAACCTGGTTCCTAAACCTCTGTCTTACCATTATATAATCTATCTGAAAACTTCCGGTATCTCCAGGCCTTTTCCACGTATACAACCTTCTTGCATGATTCTTAAACCAAGTGTTAGCTATGATTAAGTTATGCTCTGTGCAAAATTCTACCAGGCGGCTTCCTCTCTCGTTCCTTACCCCCATTCCATATACACATACTACTTTTCCTTCTCTTCCTTTTCCCACTATGGAAGTCCAATCCCCCATGACTGTTAAATTTTCGTCTTCCCTCACTATCTGAATGATTTCTTTTATCTCATCAAGCATTTCTTCAATCTCTTCGTCATCTGCGGAGTTAGTCGGCATATAAACTTGTACTATTGTAGTAGGCGTGGGCTTCGTGTCTATTTTGGTTACAATAATGCTTTCACTTGCTGTTCGTAGTAGGTTATACGAGCTCCTATTTTTTTTATTCATTACCCCTATTTGATTTTGTGTTTATAACCCTGTGTTCACCTGACTAAAATTCTGTCCGGTTCCTCCTGTCAGCGAACTTCAGCAATTACCACTACATCTAACGTTAACCTATCCATTTCCCTTTTTAAATTTCCTGACCAACCTGCCCGATTAACGGATCTGGCATTCCACGCTCCGATTTGTAGAACGCCATTTTATATATATACATATATATATATATATATATATATATATATATATATATATATATATAATTACGTTCTCCTGAGTAATCCTCGTTCGGAGATCCGAATGGGGAACTAAATTCCCTCCGGAATATTTTATCCAAGAGGACGCCATCATCATTTAACCATACAGTAAAGCTGCATGGCGCCGGGAAAAATTACAGCTGTAGTTTCCCCTTCCTATCGACCGTTCGCTCTACTAGCAGAGCAGGCCCGTTTTGGTTAGTGTTACAAGGCCAGATCAGGCAGTCATTCATACTGTTGCCCCTGCAACTACTGAAAAGGCTGCTGCCCCTCTTCAGGAACCACACGTTTGTCTGGCCTCTCACCAGATACCCCTCCGTTGTGGTTGCACCTACGGTCCGGCCATCTCTATGGCTGAGCCACGCAAGCCTCCCCACCAACGGCAAGGTCCATGGTTCATGGGGGAGGGGGGGTTACGATGTATAGAAATTCGTATTTCAGCGCTCTGGAAAAGGTATGTACGCATCATCAGTTGACGAGTTAGTTTCGGAAGCAGTTTGCTTCATTAAATAGAACGCATTCATAAAGGCCAATTACTTTGACTTTTTTCCTAGTGGGGTGCAAATACAGGAGAGCCACACTCAATGAACGCTAGCTCGTTTTCGACCATTCATCTGCCTTATTGTGGCCCATGTAAACACCTTTGGCCCTGAAATGCATAGCCGGCAAACATGACAGGGCAACGGAGGCCGATAATGTTTTAGACATAGATGTACCGTAGATGCAGAATACTCAGATTCCAAGGACCATGTAAAAGTACCTTTATAGAATATATGAAACCATGTTTGGCATGCGGAATTGCCACAGGATGCTAATTTTCCTAGTAGAAAAAAGTTATGTTCTTTCACAAGCATGATATTGTACGCGGCGGTTAAAACAAATTAGGTTTAATTTAAATGTGAGTCCTGTGTTAACTACATGTGAAGATAAAATATGAAGTTGACGCATACAGTTCTGATTTGCGTGTATAGGTCTGAAACAGGTGACTACTCCTTTGTTTCCAACATCGATACAGTTCGTAGTACAAACATTTCCTCTGAAAGTGTAATCGATTAAGAGTGTGGGTGACGCTAAAGTTATTTTTCAGTCGCTAAAACGCAATCCTACGTCAAACATGTGAGGTGTTCTACATGCAAAGGTATGGTGAACATTATGCCGACTTGCCGTGCATTGTTTTCGTTATTAGCGAGCACTTCACCTTTACACAGCCGCTAAAACTTAAGGATCTGAATTTAGTCGACGAGTAGTTGTTAATCGCCAATTGATTCCATGAATATAATATCGTGATGACGCTGTTTTCACAAGAGATGATATCAGTAGCATTCGTGGGCCACATCAGTGATACTACGAAAATCCACGTACCATTCTAGATGTAGATACACTGTGAACATCCACATGTGAGGTGATATGATCAGCAGTTGCTGGAGCCTGTTGTTTAACCGAATGATTTACGTATGGAGACATCACAGCAAAATGAGTTACCGGTTAGGACTTTATTTTGCCAGGAAACTGGGAATGTTCTTGGTGGTGATGAGGAAGGCGCCTGTGAGCATTTTGCACCCGCCATGTAAAACATAATATAAAACTACTATTCACCTACCGATGTATATGCCCCAAGGGACGCATTCGTTGGTCATATCTACAGGGTTGTCAGAAACACTCTGAAAAGCTTGTAAGGGTGTTGCAGGATGGGTTGTGCTGAAAAATAATTGCTAAGGAAAAAAACTCTATACTTTGAGCCGTTTCCTAGTTAATTTGCATTGAAATTAGCCAATCAGGCCGCTCGTCCGCAAATTGAAATGGTCCACCAGGTACAGTTCGTGTCAGTTGTTCTAATAGCGTGGTTGATGACGCTCGAGTCTGCTCTTCCTTTGGCTAGGGTTCGATCCTTACTACCGCTCCGTTTCCAATTTCTGCATCGCTCTCTTGTTCGGTTTTAGGAAGCAAAACGAAGAACACGTTTGGCGACACCGTCTCTGGCGGGCCGCTTGAATTAGCGCGCGCAACGGCCTGATTAGATAACTTCAGCGCTAATTAATTAGAAAACCGCACAACGTATCGAATTTTTTTCTTGACCGTTATTTCTCAGCACAATCTAGCCCGCCACATGCTTACAAGCTTTTTAGACTGTTTGTGACCACCCTGTGTATTGCTAAACAATTAATCCGGTTCGTGGCGCACAGTGCAAAAGTTGCAGGTTGCCTGTCCACTGGCAACGAAAATCTGATTTTCAATATTTAGCATAATTATTGACCGTACTTAAAAATTTAAAATGCTAACATTATCTACTCATTAAGATGCACAATCTTGTGTCAAAAGCTTGAGACAATAAGACAACTATTACTGTTAGAAAAGTAATATTCGTACGCTATTTTCACGAGTAAACCATTTCCATACTTACTGGTGTGCTTCTCATCATTCTTGTTAAATCCACAACATTTAGGCTGCGTTAACTCTGCACTCTCGGGTGAATGTTTGTATGAACTTCTTCTCAGGCTGTTCACATCCCCGTTTGTTGATATTTCCCATTGCGCTTGAGACATTCTGAGCTGTGCTGTGCCATGCTGGAGGACACTGGTACCTTTTTTGGTCTCCTGCTTTTGACGAAGACCTGTTTTGTGTACGGAAATACTACGATAGCCGGCCGCTGTGACCGAGCGGTTCTAGGCGCTTCAGTCTGGAACCGCGCGACCGCTACGGTCGCAGGTTCGAATCCTGCCTCGGGCATGGATGTGTGTGAAGTCCTTAGGTTTGTTAGGTTTAAGTAGTTCTAGTTTAAATAGTTCTAAGCTCTAGGGGATTGATGACCTCCAATGTTAAGTCCCATAGTGCTCAGAGCCATTTGAAATACTACGATACCTTCCTTGGACATAAAGTCATTCACTTAAACTGAAATGTGTATTGTGTGGATTCGTCGATGACTATCTCTTAAGCCTCTTCTGCAATACTAATTGTGCCACAAGATGTGTATTGTAAACTTTGATTGTAAACTTTGCTCTTTTTTTTTTTTATTTTTTTTTTTTTATTTTATTTTATTTATTTTTTTTTTTTTGACATCTCGAAAGATAGAAAGATTGGTTCGGAAAACTCTCATTACTCTGTCTGAAGTACTGTCATTTTAACTGTTCTGTCTATGTTTCTTTTTCACTAAGTCGTTACCTTTATCTAGGTATCCTAAATAAAAACGCTCATCAGTTTTTGTATGACTTCATTGGTATTTTGTACTATTGTCGTTTCAGTGTATTGATTTTTAAATATTATAATTGATTTTCAAGCCTGATATCAAACTTTATTTTCTTAAGACAACAGTGCAATGTCATTTGCAAAACGGAGTGGTTTCAGGATTGTTGTCAGCTTAAGGCTCTGAAAAATGCATCTAAAACTGCTAAGAATAGTGCTGGTAATATGGAATCATCTCTTCCGACGCTTGTTTGAAATTTTAATTTGTCCAGTATTCTGATAGTGTAAACTTGAGGCTTTTCCTGGATGTTTTTCCAGAAATGTGGAGAGGCGGTGGTGGTGGTGGTTAGTGTTTAACGTCCCGTCGACAACGAGGTCATTAGAGACGGAGCGCATGCTCGGGTTAGGGAAGGATTGGGAAGGAAATCGGCCGTGCCCTTTCAAAGGAACCATCCCGGCATTTGCCTGAAACGATTTAGGGAAATCACGGAAAACCTAAATCAGGATGGCTGGAGACGGGATTGAACCGTCGTCCTCCCAAATGCGAGTCCAGTGTGTTAACCACTGCGCCACCTCGCTCGGTGTGGAGAGGCCTTAACAATTGCTTTGCCCAGCCATTACAAAGAAAGAATACCAAATTATTCGATTAACATCAAATCCAATCACAGCGCACTACTGGTTGAGAAATTACAGATCTGATGGCCGCAGTTACGGGTCGATTGATTGTATGTTTACTAACTCTGAAAAACAGATATGCAAATTTCCAGTATAATATCAATTTTGTTCGGTGTTCTGGACTCCCACGTGTGTTGCTGAGGTGCAGGAGCATCGGATGGTGAAATGAAAATAATTTTAATACTTTCCACAAACATTACTTAAGGAAATCGCAAGATCGTGTTAATCGCTGGAAGAAAAGAGCCTTTTCATTCATACTGGCTTCGCAGCTACGCTGTCGCGGAGGGAGGCCTTTAATCTGCAGGAGTGCCTCAGTAGCGCCACTTCAGAATGACCAACCTAAGAGCCAGGGATTCGACCTACCCCATCGCTAAAACTGCAAGAGGGGAGATAAGCCCAACCCGCCCAGTAAAGTTGGCTGCAGGAACTAAATTTCTACTGGTGGAGGCACGCCACCGAGGCAACGAAACTAATGGAGCAACACTGCCCAGTTTCACTCCGATGCAACTTCTTGTCGGAGCCGTTTGGTTATTACATCGCTGTAAGAATTAGCGCGGAATTTTAATGCTATCTGTGTTTAGAATGTGCTGACCTCCATTACTTTGGAGTCAGTTTTGTTTAAATTTATGCTCGTATGTGTGGCGTCTGTTCCCTCGGACATATTCTGACAGGACAGACAACATGACGATTCTGTAGCCGTACGATCGTGACGAAAGAGAAATTTCGATGTCAGCTGCAAGTGAGCACTGAAATAAATCCAATGAGACAGGTCAAGATTTGTGCGAGACAGAACTCAGACCAGGATTTCCCGCTTAACACGAGCTGTCACCCTAGAACTTCAGCTCTCTGAGCACACTTCCTGTCCAGCCCACATTCTCATACGTCGCGCACGACATATACAGGGTGATTCAAAAAGAATACCACAACTTTAGGAATTTAAAACTCTGCAACGACAAAAGGCAGAGCTAAGCACTATCTGTCGGCGAATTAAGGGAGCTATAAAGTTTCATTTAGTTGTACATTTGTTCGCTTGAGGCGCTGTTGACTAGGCGTCAGCGTCAGTTGATGCTAAGATGGCGACCGCTCGACAGAAAGCTTTTTGTGTTATTGAGTACGGCAGAAGTGAATCGACGACAGTTGTTCAGCGTGCATTTCGAACGAAGTATGGTGTTCAACCTCCTGATAGGTGGTGTATTAAACGTTGGTATAAACAGTTTACAGAGAATGGGTGTTTGTGCAAAGAGAACGAGTGATGAAAATGTAGCACGCATCCAGCAAGCATTTGTTCGCAGCCCAGGAAAATCGACTCGCAGAGCTAGCAGAGAGCTGCGAGATGACTGGGTGTTTGTGTTGTCCTCATCATTTCATCATCACCCAGGAAAGTGTCGAAATTGGACTGAGCAAAGATTGGATAATTGTACGGGCGCTGATAACCACGCAGTTGAGCGCCCCACAACCCAAACATCATCATCATCATCATCATCAGAGAGCTGCAAATTCCACAATCAACTGTATGGAGAGTCCTATGAAAAAGGTTAGTTATGAAACCTTATCGTTTGAAATTGGTTCAAGCACTGTCTGCAGCTGATAAGATTAAAAGAATCGATTTCTGTGATTTTATCGTTGCTCAAATGGAAACAGATGAATCTTTCGTTTCAAAGATTGTGTTTAGTGATGAAGCAACTTTCCACACTAACGGGAAAGTCAACCGTCACAATGTCTGTATACGGGGCACTGAGAATCCGCGGGAAACAACTCAGTATGAACGTGACTCGCCTAAGGTGAACGTTTTCTGTGCCATTTCAGCCAATAACGTATTTGGTCCCTTTTTCTTCGAAGGTGCTACTGTAACTGGACTACAGTATCTGGAGATGTTAGACAATTGGCTGTTCCCTCAGCTCGAACAAGAAGCACAACAATTCATATTTCAGCAGGATGGAGCGCCACCACATTGGCACTTATCTGTCCGTAACTACCTGAACGTCAACTACCCGAGGCGATGGATCGGCCGTCAGACAGCCTGTGACAGAGCACTTCATCACTGGTCTCCAAGAAGCCCTGATCTTACCCCCTGCGATTTTTTCTTATGGGGGTATGTTAAGGATATGGTGTTTCGGCCACCTCTCCCAGCCACCATTGATGATTTGAAACGAGAAATAACAGCAGCTATCCAAACTTTTACGCCTGATATGCTACAGAGTGTGTGGAACGAGTTGGAGTATCGGGTTGATATTGCTCGAGTGTCTGGAGGGGGCCATATTGAACATCTCTGAACTTGTTTTTGAGTGAAAAAAAAACTTTTTAAATACTCTTTGTAATGATGTATAACAGAAGGTTATATTGTGTTTCTTTCATTAAATACACATTTTTAAAGTTGTGGTATTCTTTTTGAATCACCCTGTATAGTTGCTTGACAGCAAATAACGATACCTTCAGTGCGGACTCTCTCTTCGTTCAAGGTCTTGCGGGAATCAATTGAGGCTGTGAGCAACGAGGATGTGGACAAAAAAAAAAAAGTTCAAATGTGTGTGAAGTGTTATGGGACTTAACTGCTAAGGTTATCAGTCCCTAAGCTTACACACTACTTAACCTAAATTATCCTAAGGACAAACACACAGACCCATGCCCGAAGGAGGACTCAAACCTCCGCCGGGACAAGCCGCACAGTCCATGGCTGCAGCGCCCAAGACCGCTCGGCTAATCCCGCGAGGCGAGGATGTGGACAGAGGACACTACGTATGAAGAGTGTGATATACGGAAACTCTGGTAACACGGGGAGCGTGCTCGGATAGCGGAAGTGGTTAAGGCGACCGCTCGCGATAAACCGTAATTCCGGGTTCGAGAGCCGGTCCAGCACAAATTTTCACTTGTGTCCTAGGATCCATTTCAGTGCCGGACTGCAGATGATTTCGGAATTTCTCTTCGGTCAGTTACGTTGAAAGTCACAACGGTAAACTTATGATTCCGCACTGCCAGCGATCACGGAAACAAGGCGCACACCTGACACGGACGCTAACTCGGTAAGAACCGCCATTCATTCCGCTATTGTATTCAAATTCCGTTTCTTCCGTGGTCAACGATATTGCCCATCTTCAAGGTTCGCTCCCACGTTTACGTTAATTAGAATTCCCGAGGCGCTGGCCAAACATTCGATGATAATGTCTCTTATAAACTCTTACGGTATATCTACATCTGTACTCTTGGACCCACTGTGAAGTGCATGGCAGAGGGTGCGTCCCACTGTGCCATTTACCACGGCTTTTTCCCGTTCCATTCACTTATGGAGTGCGGGAAGAATGATTAAATGCCTCTAAGAAAGCTGTAATTAATCTAATCTTGTCTCTAGATCTCTCCAGCTTCCAGATCTGACTTCCAAAGGAACACATAATTTATAAAGGGAAAGACCATAGTCGATGCAGGACACATTTTTTGTTTTTCCTTTTCATTTTAATCTCCTTAGCTTTTTCCTTACATAATTTTGGGTGCCATGAGGTCCCCAGAACATTGCCCCCTTTTGCCACAACGTAGTTACGTCCCGGGTCTAAGTTCAAAACTGGTTCAGAAAAATAGTTCAAATTACTCTGAGCACTATGGGACTTAACTGCTGAGGTCATCAGTCCCCTAGAACTTAGAACTACTTAAACCTAACCTAAGGACATCACACACATCTATGCCCGAGCCAGGATTCGAACCTACGACCGTAGTGGTCGCGCGGTGCCAGACTGTAGCGCCTAGAACCGCTCAGCCACACCGTCCGGCCCTGATCTAAGTTATTTCTAGTGATACCCGAAGACGATACATAACGTAAATGTACCAGTTAACCTATACAGGGAGAACATTAATAAAACCGACAAATTGCAGTAACTGATTCCTGACTGGAAACTGGAGGAAAAAAGATCCTATGAACATGTGTCCGGAAATGAAACGTCGCCGCGGTAAATAGCGCTGACGAAAGACAGTTGCTTTTTACCAAGTGCTGTGTGTTGCATCTGTGACGCCGGCCTAAGTGGCCGTGCGGTTAAAGGCGCTGCAGGCTGGAACCGCAAGACCGCTACGGTCGCAGGTTCGAATCCTGCCTCGGGCATGGATGTTTGTGATGTCCTTAGGTTAGTTAGGTTTAACTAGTTCTAAGTTCTAGGGGACTAATGACCTCAGCAGTTGAGTCCCATAGTGCTCAGAGCCATTTTTTGCATCTGTGACTGGCGCAGTTTTCCTCTAGCAGCAGAATGGTATGTTGGGAACAATCGGAGATGATGTTTGTGTAAGGCCAAGCAGATGGAAACGGTCGAGAGGTAGCACGGCGACGCCAAAACAAAGGCCTCACACACACACACACACACCAACCACGTCAGACAAAATTTCAAGTCGTTTTTGGACGTTTGTGTGATCACGGGTTCTTTCAGACAAACGAACGTGCAGGGAGGCGGCGGACTGTGCGTGCACCAGATTTGGAGAACTGATTTCTGCGGGATACTGAGACGAAATGGTATAAGCCAAAGTACAATTATTTGTATCCTGCTTGACAAGTATGTGTGAGCGGGTGTATTGCGTTCCATGGAGGCCACTTTGAACATCTGCTGTGACGTGGATGCAGTGCAGATCTGTACCGTGTTCCAGGACGTTTTGTAGTCGTTGCACCCACACCTTCCATTACCGGGCACATGTTCATAGGACCTTTCTTCCTCCATTTCCAATCAGAAATCCGTCCCTGCAGTTTGTCGATTTCATTACGTTCGCCTTGTATAAGCCACCGGAAGACGGTTGCTGCCACCGGCGTCATCTGATGCCTGTCTATACAGCTGATGTAAGAAACCGTCATAGCAATGAAAATGGAATCTCTGAATGTTATACAAGATTTATTCAACTGGTAACACGCTAGAACAAAGAAATTAATGTGCATAAAATGAAAGAACCTGAATATATAGGTAAGATTGCAGTGTATTTTGAAACTTCCTGGCAGATTAAAACTGTGTGCCCGACCGAGACTCGAGATCTTTGCCTTTCGCGGGCAAGTGCTCTACCATCTGAGCTACCGAAGCACGACTCACGCCCGGTACTCACAGCTTTACTTCTGCCAGTACCTCGTCTCCTACCTGTGACTGGCGCAGTTTTCCTCTAGCAGCAGAATGGTACCTTTGGAAGGTAGGAGACGAGATACTGGCAGAAGTAAAGCTGTGAGTACCGGGCGTGAGTCGTGCTTCGGTAGCTCAGATGGTAGAGCACTTGCCCGCGAAAGGCAAAGGTCCCGAGTTCGAGTCTCGGTCGGGCACACAGTTTTAATCTGCCAGGAAGTTTCATATCAGCGCAATCTCCGCTGCAGAGTGAAAATCTCATTCTTGATACCACTTTAATACTCAAATACAGCTGACAGTTAAATTAACTGTAAACATATAGCAGTACCCTGACACTGATTAAGGAGCTCGTCTTTACCCACGTTCCATGAACTGTTCTGGCCTTTCGTGTAATCACACGCGCTCTAAGCGAAGTGCACACTTGTGATGCAGTAGAGTGCCTCATTCTAATGCATGCTACTGCCGCAAATACGAGAAATGTTTCTCCTGTCTACTATGATAAATTTTTCTTCAAACTTTTTCTTTTTTAATGGATTATTCACGGTTTTAAAGATGTAACACTGGGTGTTTTCGTAACAACAATGCACATTTTCTTTCCACATTTATTCTTCTGGACTTCGGTCTTAAACCTCAGCCTCCTCTTAATCCGAGTTAACGTCGTTCATTAATATTATTATTTTATCATCGTCATCATTCATGTCATTTGACGTCCATTGTTGGATAAAGGCCTCCTTTAAACATTTCTACATCTGCATCTACAACCATACTCCGCAAGCCGCGTGACGGTGTGTGGCGGTGGGTACCTTGAGTACCCCTATCGGTTCTCCCTTCTATTCCAGTTTCGTATTGTTCGTGGAAAGAAGGATTGTCGGTATGCCTCTGTGTGGGCTCTAATCTCTCTGATTTTATCCTCATGGTCTCATCGCGAGATATACGTAGGAGAGAGCAATATACTGCTTGACTCCTCGGTGAAGGTATGTTCTCGAAACTTCAACAAAAGCCCGTACCAAGCTACTGAGCGTCTCTCCTGCAGAGTCTTCCATTTGAGTTTATCTATCATCTCCGTAACGCTTTCGCGATTACTAAATGATCCTGTAAGGAATCGCGCTGCTCTCCATTGGATCTTCTCTATCTCTTCTATCAACCCTATCTGGTACCGATCCCACAATGCTGAGCAGTATTCAAGCAGTGGGCGACTTAGCGTACTGTAGCCTACTTCCTTTGTTTTCGGATTGCATTTCCGTAGGATTCTTCCAATGAATCTGTCTGGCATCTGCTTTACCGACGATCAACTTTATATGATCATTCCATTATAAATCACTCCTAATGCGTACTCCCAGATAATTTATGGAATTAACTGCTTCCAGTTGCTGACCTGCTATATTGTAGCTAAATGATAAGGGATCTTTCTTTCTGTGTATTCGCAGCACATTACACTTGTCTACATTGAGATTCAATTGCCATTCCCTGCACCATGCGTCAATTCGCTGCAGATCCCCTGCATTTCAGTACAACTTTCCTTTGTTACAACCTCTCGATATACCACAGCATCATCCGCAAAAAGCCTCACTGAACTTCCGATGTCATCCACGAGGTCATTTATGTATATTGTGAATAGCAATGGTCCTACGACACTCCCCTGTGGCACACCTGAAATCACTCTCACTTCGGAAGACTTCTCTCCACTGAGAATGACATGCTGCGTTCTGTTATCTAGGAACTTTTCAATCCAATCACACAATTGGTCTGATAGTCCATATGATCTTACTTTGTTCATTAAACGACTGTGGGGAACTGTATCGAACGACTTGCGGAAGTCAAGAAACACGGCATCTACCTGGGAACCCGTGTCTATGGCCCTCTGAGTCTCGTGGACGAATAGCACGAGCTGGGTTTCACACGATCGTCTTTTTCGAAACCCATGCTGATTCGTACAGAGTAGATTTCTAGTCTCCAGAAAAGTCATTATACTCGTTATGACTTTCAACGATACGCATCCATTCTGCTGTTTGATGTTTTCTAATGTTCCATTACGTAACTGTCTCCTCTTTTCTCATCTCTTGTAATAGAGCAGAGAACTTCCGTCATTCGTCTGCCATACATTCGTGTGAAAATCCATGTCGTACTGCGTTAGGTCAAAACTAGAAATGCAACTTTTTGGTAAATGCTCCCTTTATACACACTGTAATTCCGCTGTAAGAACTCTCTTCTACTTTACCAAGAGCGACCCAATCCAAATTTACGCTTCAGCTTATTTCGATCTCTGACCATCCTTTCTGTGTTTACAACTGCCCGAAATTTAAAAATTTATCAACTTATGCTGTCGCTTGATTGATGATGTGTACTGTTTTGGACATGTTCGTTATACATTGTTTCATTATTACCCTAGCTGATTTGCAGTATTACTTTCAAACTTGATCGATCAAGTTATTTCCCTCGATGTTCATGTTTATCTGTACCGGAGGCAAACAGTGCAACACCATCTGCAAAAGACATGGTCCTCTACCACGTATTTTCGCTGTTGAAGCACAGAAGGGCTGCCGAGAATAGTTTTGATGATATGGAATCTCTTTGTCTATTTCTTCTTTAAAATTTAAATTTCTGTCTATCCTGATAAATTATAATAGGAGTTGTGTTGTTTCAGACTTATAAGATAGATGGAATAATGCCTTTTTTCTCTCGATTGCTATGATTACAGCTGTTAGTACGAAAATTTATCAAATTATATAAATACGAAACAGAGTGATGGTTCATACTCTTTGATTCGTTCTGTAGTTTCTTTCAAAATATTCAGATGATAGATTGTGAAACATCTTCCATATTTTGACTAGTGTTGTCAGAGAATACTAGGTATTAGTGTTTGTGGTGCAATTATGGTTATATCGTAATCAGTACATCTTGAGGGAGATGTGACTTTGAAGTTTAAATGTTTAGTAATGATGATTGTAATATGCCAGTGCTCACAGTGATAACAAGCAAAATGTTAGCCGCTGGTGACTGTCCACGAACATATAGCTATGGGAGTTAAGTGTTCGGAAAGCATACGACCTCCCTTATGAGGAATGTAACGTCATGAACGTTAGAATGTTTTGAACAAACTTTTTGTCTGTATTGTAAGGAACGAACTGCGGTCCAGTGTTGCAGCATTCATGAGACTGGGTAAGGTCGACAAGGAATGTGTAATAACGAGAAATGGCATGCAAGTAAACAGTAGCCTGCGGGTATTTTAGCTTGAACTGGGTGTGCCTTGTATATATTAGCAGGTAGAACAATATTTGTTTTTTGAGCGTGGGAATAATAAGCATTCTGAGGATGATTATGTACGGAAACCCAGGTTTGTGTTTCAGCAGCTATTTCAGGGATGGTTACTTTACTTTTAAATAAGACAGTGTGCAACACGAGGAGAAGCTTATATCTACACGACAAATGTACTGTTTGTATAATGTAGTTCCTCTGATCTGGTTTGCAGAGTGTCGCTGACCTGAGACAGAATGGTGGGAAGCAGCGCACTAAAAATTCCCAGCCAGCTCGCTATTTAATGCTTGTTTCACACAGCAGAAGTACAGGACGCACGTTGCTAGCTTTACAACTATCGTAGCCTACTGACCTTTAAATGGTTTAGTCTGGAGTTTCTCTACATACTTCAGCTTCAGGCGAAGTTACTTCTTCCCCTATTTTATGTAAAAACACGTATTTTTTGTTCAGTTAACTGTTCAGGAAGCTTTATTTTCGTCTTCCAATGCACATTTTCTATACACAGTTATTGTTGACTAGAATCAACGTAAAATAATCGCACACTGAGCTTGTGTCGTATGCGCGTCGATAATTATCTTCTTTAGGGCTAACAGACATTCTCTGTAATTTTCTTAATGATTGGTCTTGATATATTAAAATAAGCGTCGAATGAAGTGGGTTTAGTTAGTATACTAGACAATATTCTGAATGAGATCGTTTTTGCTCAGAACGACAAATAGAACAATGCATTGGAGCTTGCTGTTTAGTCTCCATAATGACACTGATGAGTTATGTAATTTCGATAACACAGCAAATACACAGAAGATGGCGTAGCCTACAACCACAGCGTGCTTTCTCAGTGATCAGACATCGTCAGATGCTAAATGCGCAAGTCTAATTCATTCAGTATGCTTTGCAAATGAATGAATATGTGATCTCGCTAGAAAATTTTTGGGTGCAGGAGAATGGTATATGTTAACACTTGAGGTACCAGATGGAAATTAACAACTGAAAACAAGATTGTTGCACCAAAGTCAGTACGACAGGTGCCTCCTGCTGATGTGTTTTGACATGGAAAATCAAAGTATGTGTCTTAATGGGGTATCATGTAACTTTTACCAAGCACTACATAGTGTCTTCTGTGGTGCATTATATGTTGACGAAAAATCTAAAGACAATTGTAACGTTGGAAGGGGTAGGGGAAGGCAGAGAGGGGGAGAGAATGCTTCTGATGCCTCCACCACTGATAGAATTGGCTGTCTGAATGGGAGTAACTCACTATATAATAAGAAGGAAAACATCTTAGTGCATAAAACATGCAGGGGGCACTTCGTGCTACACCTCGCTGAAGACTTTAAAAAAAGAAAGTAGCGCCAATCTTTTATGTTTGGATTACCAACAAATGACCGCTGCCATTGGTCAGTGGAACGTCACGTGGAACAAAGTAGCCAATTTGGACCCAAGAAGCACATGAGAGGAAGTGGGAGAATTGATCTGACTGGCGGTCATGTTAGTATGTAGGGGTGTGCGAAACATACAGACTAAATTTTTATTACATTAAGAGCCTAACAAAACATGTCAACATTGCTATGATGAAGAATACCGAGATGAGTAACTTAGCAGATATCTCGGTGTGGCGAAGCAGATTAAGTCACTTAATAAAGACAAGGCCTCCGTTCCAGATTGTGTAACAGTCAGATTCCTTTCAGAGTATGCTGATGCAATAGCCCCATACTTAATAATCATAATACAACTGCTCGCTCGTCGAAAGATCCGTACCTGACTGGGAAGTTACAGAAGTCACACCAATAACCAAGGAAGGAAATTGTAGAAATCCCGCCGGCCGCTGTGGCCGAGTGGTTCTAGGCGCTTCAGTCCGGAACCACGCGGCTGCTACTGTCGCAGGTTCGAATCCTGCCTCGGGCAGCAGAGGAGTTAACAAAGTTCACAAACATGTTACAAAAACGATATGAGACTGGTTCTACCATTCCTGGGACAAGAGTGGATCATTTTTTCAAACCACTGAATGAAAACAGGTTGTTGATAAAGCGTGTTTCATCATCTACTAAATTCATTCAAGTTCCTCTTGGAATTCAAAACACTGCCTCTAACACAATAAAAGAAGAAACATTTGTCACAGCTATCTGCAGTGGTGGCTTGGAAAAATTCTAGAGATGGATGCAAAAGTTAAGTTCATGAGTCCAAGTGGCCCTTCCTCAATTTATTCATGGCCATTTCACACTGATGTTTGCTGGGTACCTTGTGAAAACATTTTAATGACTTTGCCTGCTCCTAGTGCAAGCACAAGTACTGGTCGTTTATATACTTTTCAATCAGAAAACTTGTTTGAAAGAATGAATGAATTTTAGAATTTTATGAATGTGTTTTATGAAAACTGATCATCATTTGTGACCACTAGGTAAGAGTCACAACATGAAATGTGTATATTATTATTTATGTTCTTTCTGTTTTAAATGATTAAACAGAACAAACACCCTTCTGATTTTTTATGTTGCAATGTGTGACCATAGCAATTCTTTGAGACAAAATTTAAAATGGTGAAACTTGTGATTTTGACGAAAAAAATTCATGAAGTTTGTAAAAAAAAATTGAAAAATGACTTTAATTACAGATTTGCACATATTTATATGCACAGTTGCAGCATTTTTATAGTTTACTGATATAGTTGGTCCTTTTATGTTTATAATGACACCAAATTGAGTAAAATTGATTTATAAATAAGGGAGTTACAGTAGTTAAAAACTTTCAACCTACCTTTCGTACTGACGCCAGATGGAGAAAATGCTAGACATTTCAAAATGGCCCCCTGACTACAGTTTTGATCGAAAACATCTGAAAAAATTATTTATCATTTTCTATTTATGTACTTTCTTACACCAAATTTTCACAAATATCTGTGACATGAAACGTATTCGCAGTTCGGAATGTGGAAACCATCAGCTGTATAATGGGTGACGCTTATCGCGAGCGGTCGCTTTATCATTAGGCTATCCGGGCATGCTCCATGGTCATACTCAAACTTCAATATGCCATCAACTTTATGTCTGCAACCTGCACTCGTATATTCATTACGTATATTTCCGTAAAGGGGAGACATTTTTATTGAAAGTCGCTGGCCCGATGTCGGCGAATAAATGCGATATGGCAGTGCTTGTGTTGTTCAGAATTCTGCCCATCACATTTCTCGAATCAAGTATCTGCTACATTTACACTGAAGTGCCAAACAAACTGTTATAGGCATGCATATTCAAATAGAGAGATATGTAAACAGACGCTGCGGTCGGCAACGCCTATATAAGACAAGTGTTTGGTGCAGTTGTTAGATAGGTTACTGCTGCTACAATGGCTGGTTGTCAAGATTTAAGTGAGTTTGAACATGGTGTTATAGTCGACGTACGACACATTTCACGAGTGTACCGTGAATATCAGTAATCCGGTAAAACATCAAGTCTCCGACATCGCTGCGGCCGGAAAAAGATCCTGCAAGAATGGGACCAACGACGACTGAAGAGAATCCTTCAATGTGACAGAAGTGCAATCCTTCAGTAAACTGCTGCAGATTTCAATGCTGGGCCATCAACAAGTATCGGCGTGCGAACCATTCAACGGAACGTAATCGATATGGGCTTTCGGAGAAGAAGGCCCATTCGTGCACCCTTGATGACTGCACTAAACAAAGCTTTACGCCTTGCCTGGACCCGTCAACACCGACATTGGATTGTTGATGACTGGAATCATGTTTCCGGGTCGGACGAGTCTCGTTTCGAACTGTATCCAGCGGAGGGATTTATGCGGGTATGGAGACAATCTCATGAATCCATGGACCCTGCATGTCAGCAGGGGACACTTCAAGCTGGTGGAGACTCTGTAATGGTGTAAGGCGTGTGAAATTGGAGTGAATGGGGCCCCTGATACGTCTAGATATGTCTCTGACAGGTGATACGCACGCAAACAACCTGTCTGATCACCTGCGTCCATTCATGTCCATTGTGGATTCCAACGGATTTGGGCAGTTCCAGCAGGACAATGTGACACCCCACACGTCCAGAAATTCTACAGACTGGCTCCAGGAGCACTGTTCTGAGTTTAAACACTTCCGCTGGTCACCAAACTCCCTAGAAATGAACATTATTGAACGTATCTGGGATGCCTTGCAACGTGCTGTTCAGAAGAGATCTCCAACGTGCTGTTCAAAAGAGATCTCCACCCCACTCGTACTCTTACGGATTTATGAACAGCCCTGCGAGATTCATGGTGTCAGTTACCTCCAGCGCTACTTCAGACATTAGTCGAGTCCATGTCATATTGTGTTGCGGCATTTTGCATGCTCGCCTGGGACCTACACGATATTAGGCAGGTGTACCAGTTTCTTTGGCTCTTTAGTGTATATCGTCAAAACTGCTCCCATCAGGTCAACTTGTGAAAACAGGACGTGTCGCTCAAAAGCTCGGATTGTCATACACACGAGCACCACTGAAGCAAATTCAGTGCTATAAGGGGCAGTAACAATAACAACAACAAGAAGTAGCCGCAGCATCTTGAACCAATTTCTCACTTTAGAATACACAAACCATTGACCCGTGCGGCTAGATCCTCACATTACAGAGCCCACAAATTAACTCGAGCGCTAGACCACCGTCTTAATAGATCGAAACACACACAGATAAAGCTTCAAGGACGGAACAGTTTCCTCTATCTACACATATAAAAATGGAAAAACGAATTGCCAACTTATTAAGAACCGAAATACTGTCTCGCGTTGAGTTAGACTGAGGTGAACGCAGGAGACTCGCCTTAGTCAACGCCAGCAATAAAGGTGTCGTAAAGCGATCGGTCTTCAAAGCTCATTTATCATAAACGACTGTGTTTGAATTGAGGTACCACTTCGACTACCAGAAAACGACAAAACTAGTAAGTTTTCGATATAATTCTTCCATATTATAGCCTAAGCTGCAACTGATACGTTTGTAACGACGAATTGTATTGGAGACGTGTTCATTCAGCAACACAGTGCACCCTCCGCCACTATTGCGGTTTATCTGCGTGTTTTGATGAACACTCCATGAAAACACTGATCGTCATAAAATGAGGTCCACGCAGAAGGAGCCGATCGATCCGCTGGAAACTAGGTGGGTATGTTGAACTCCATCAGCTATGCCAATGATTACCTTTGCAGGATCGGCCGCGCCCACGGGACGCCGTGATGTCATGCCCATCGGTGGATATAAGAAGGCCTCAAACGGCTACACAGTGAGGCCGAATCGCCAAAACGTGGCCACAACCGTGAAAAATGAATTTTCGATTCTGGGAATTTGAGGGGTGGGTTGGGTAGGGTAGGAGGAGGATTGGTGCATCTCGCCCCAAAAGAATAGGTCTCCACCTTCGATACCTGACGATTTACGTCAGTTCAAAGACGATCTTTGTCTAGAGCACACGCGTCGCTATGTCAACTTGGCAAATTCACGCTCGATTAGTGAGTGGATATTTACGTAGTGAAGTGAATAATTTCAGTTCTACAAGATGGAAACGATTGCTACAGGTATGTAGAACATACTCAAACACTAATGCATTCTAAATCTCAGGCTTATCCTATTTGTGTTACGTCTTTTTCGATGCTTGTACAAAATGACCATAATTTGCCGAACTTGGGTATTCAGTGGGAGCAAAAGTAGCATAATACCGCAATATATTGCGGAATTACAACTCCCAGACTATAGATTGATCAATTATCTGATAGAATTGACAAGAATCAGCTGCCTAAATCGCGTATTGTCTTGTATAATGAAAGTTTCCTCCGGCCCGTGCGTCCCATATATCACATCACAATGTGCCGGCTCGCCGCGGTTGATGAGCGAGCGGCACAGCAGGCTTCAGAGCGTTGTCTCCCGTGTAACACGGTTACGATATTTGACTGTTTGTCTGTACTTAATTTGTTGCTAACGTTAATGTAATGTTTTTCACACAGGTTCAGATGAAGAATACGTGAAATTCCATTCGTTAAACACCGGTTGAATGAAGGCCTACCTACATTAATCCCTTACCTGAGGAACAACTTCACGAGACAATTGGTCTACCGTTGCAGGTACAAGTCTCTCTCTCTCCTCATTATTTGGTAAATTGAGAACAAGGTGGCAAGAAGCTTAACAGGACAGAGGTCCGCTTTTTGGAACAAAACAATGAATGGCTTAATGCACTCGTTTCATTTCCGGCACCTATTGTTAGTGTCAAGTATCAGGCTGACTGTGATCTGCTATCGACTAGTAAGTGCAGTGGCTGTCCTTCTGGGGAGTTTACATCATTGACCAAGAGATCAAAACGCAGAAGAACCCAGTCAGTTCGTGAAACTTCTAAAGCCACAGAGTTAGCTTATGTTGCTCAAATGAGCCTGTGCTCAGCAGGTCAGTTGGATGCTGCAAAGGTTGTTTATGAGACAACAATGACATCGAGAGCGTGGAAACGACGAGTGAGGAGAATAACTGAAAGCTGTATCCTTCCTACAAGAAATTGGCGGAAGTAAAAAAAACGTTGCTATCAACCAAACACTATCACCATCACAGAAGACATGGCTGAAGTCCAGCTACAAGCTTTATTGGGTCATACAACCGACCGTATTTTATTGTACCAAGGGGGTATTATACGTAGTGTGGATCAGGCGAATGTTAGCCACATGCAATTCATTTGAAAATGGGGTTGTGACGGAACTTCTGGACAAAATAAATATAAACAAACATTTGAGGATGCGCGCTTATCAGATCAGAATGCATTTTTTACAGTAGTGGTGCCCTTTCAACTTATTTCTGTGGACCCACAATCAGAGACAGGAGTTGTGACTTGGAAGAAACCCAGACCTCCGTCTCCTCGATTTTGTAAACCACTGAAACTACAATTTTTGCACGAAAGCACAGAAACTACTGTCAGTGAGGTACAATACATTGAAAAGCAGATAAAGTCACTTGTTGTCTTTGAAAATATAATGCATGGAAAAGAAATCATGGTTCCGTACAATATGGCGTTCACAATGATCGATGGCAAAGTATGCAACGCACTCGCATCCACAAACTCTTCGCAGCGATGCTATTTATGTGGAAGTACTAGCTAAAGATTTCAATAACATCGATGATTTACAAAAAGAAGTCGACGAACAGAGCCTGATGTTTGGGCTCTCACCATTACATGCTTGGACCAAGTTTTTTAAATGCTGCTTGCATTTGTCGTACAAACTTGAGTTTAAAAATGGCGAGCTTGCAGTACCGAAGAAAAATAAATGGCAGAAACGCTCAAGAACATAATTCAAAAGGGACTCAGCTCAAAACTGGGGCTAATTGTCGATCGTTCGAAACCTGGCTACGGAAGTACCAACGATGGAAATACACCTCGACGTTTATTTCAAAATTAGAAAACATCGGTTCTCATAACATCATTGGTCAAAGATTTGATAGAACGGTTTCACGTCATCTTACAAGTCATTTCGAATGGACATGAAATCAGTACTGATAAGTTCCACAGTTGTACGCTAGCAACTGCGAGAAAATTTGTTCCATGGTATTATATGCCCACTACAGTGCATAAGCTATTGATTCAGAGTTCACAACGAATGACCAACGCATTGCTACCAATCGGCCAACTATCCGAAGAAGCACAAGAACCGAGGCACAAATATATTAAAATATATCGCGAAGACTTTTCCAGAAAGTGTTCACGAGTAAAAACAATGGAAGACGTTTTCAAGTGGCTTCTGGTAACTTCCGATCCATTTATTTCCAGTATTAGAAAACTGCCACAAAAACACTTGAAAGGTTTGTCGAAGCTGTTACTGTCCCCTGCAATTCCAGTCACACCACGACCGACCATAGGAGATTCCGATGTGGATTCTAGCTCTGAAGACATCGACAGCGATAATGATTCGGATTGATAGATATGAAACCAGTCACATAATTTTGTATGCAGCAGAACATCGTCTTCAACATCAATCAGATTACGTTTTGAATTTGAAGACCGATTATTATTATTATTGTTATACACATCAAACAAAGTTTTACATCACTTCGGCTCCGAGAGTTCCGGAACCTATAGAGAAAATTGGAATAGAGATCAACACAAACATCATTTCCGCTATTTTTATTGCTCATAAAAAACACACATTGCATGTTGTACTACTATTCAGCGAGACCCTCAGAGGTGGTGATCCAGATTGCTGTACGCACCGGTCCGTCTAATACCCGGTAGCACGTCCTTTTGTATTGATGAATGCCTGTATCCGTCGTGACATACCTATCCACAAGTTCAACAAGGCACTTTTGGTCCAGATTGTCCCACTCCTCAACGACGATTCGACGTAGATCCCTCATAGTGGTTAGTAGGTCACGTCGTCGATGAACAGCCCTTTTCAATCTATCCCAGGCATGTTCGATAGGGCTCATGTCTGGAGAACATGCTGACCACTCTAGTCGAGCGATGCCGTTATCCTGAAGGAAGTGGAATGCCACCTTCCTGCACTCGCTCGACAGTGTGTCTAAGGCGTTCAACCTGACCGTGTTGCCTCCAAACACGTTGCCCCTAACACGTCTCCGACGATTGTCTGGTTGAAGGCATATGCGATTCTCATTGGTGAAGAGAACGTGATGCTAATCCTGAGCGGTCCATTCGGCATTTTGTTGGGCCCATCTTTACCGCGCTGCATGGTGTCGTGATTGCAAAGGTGGACCTCGTCTTGGACGTTGGGAGTTCATATGGTTCAAATGGCTCTGAGCACTATGGGACGTAACATCTGAGGTCATCAGTCCCCTAGAACTTAGAACTACTTTAACCTAACTAACCTAAGGACATCACTCACATTCATGCCCGAGGCATCGAGCCCAACTCGCCTGTAATCGGCTACGGCGGACGTGGGGCTCTGTAGACTGGCAGCGGGTCATCTTCAGTGACGAGTCCCGCTTCTGCCCCAGTAGCGACGACCACCAGGTCCGTGTCTGGAGGCGTAGTGGAGAACGCCACGAAGAGCGGCTTGTGGTCTCCCATCATACGTCCCACCAACCTGGTGTGATGATGTATGAGCAATATATAGAGTGTCCTTCCACCGTTAGTTTTCGTAACGGTCTCCGAGACAGCCGCACGGGACGCGGGGGGGCTGCAACCGGTGTCTGTGCCATTCATCAATGCCCGCGCCCGTGCTCTGTTTCAACAGGACAACGTTCGTCCTCATACCAGTGCCAGCTCCCGACCGTGTCTTGCAGCTGTGGATACTGCGCCATGGCCAGCCGTTTTACCCGATCTCTCCCTGTTCGAGAACGTGCGGGGTGTTATGGAGCGTGTCATCAGGTTACACATCATCCGCCAATCCACGGGAAATGCGAGCTCAGGTGAAAGCGGCATGAAACGGAATGCCACAGCACTACATTCATGACCTGTGCAGCTCCATGCAGTGACGTCTGGACTCTTGTATTCTTAGCCGTGGGCTTCTGAAGCCATACTAAGATTTGTGCCCATGTAGCGCAATAACTGTCGGTCCTTAAAAATTGAAAATGTAATCGTTTTGTATTAGGATGCTGCATAAGTGTGTAACGTTTTTGTTTTGCATGTTGGTATTCCGGTTGCTATGGATTTATTTGCCTACTGTCATTTTTTATTTGTAGTTCATTGTCGCTATCTGAGTTTACATATTGTCGTATTGAGATAGCGAGAGGAGCTGTGGGCGCAGAAAATGGAGTGCCAAGTGGAGAAGTCGTAATTTTTTAAGACATATTCCTCTGTTTTACTTCGATACAGGGGTGACAGCAGCAGAGTGTGCCAAAAACATTTGCACTGTGTATGGGGACAATGCCATTCGACAGAGCACGACAAGAAAATGGTTTTCTCCTTTTAAGGAGGATCTTTTTGCCATTAGTGACTCTCGACGTTCAGGAGGACCTTTGGGGTTGAACGCATTAATCCGCAATGATCAGCATCATTGTGCTCTAGAACTGGCAAATGTGATGAACTGTGGTCATTCTACGATACTGAGGCATTTGTATGCAATGGGGAACCTTCGAAAAGTCGAGTGGTTGGTTACCTCATGCCTTAAACCGAAACCACAAAAATCAGCACATGGCCATATGTGCATCTGTGCTTGCTCGTCATCAATTGGCTCGTGAACAATATTGACCATTCGTGTCCTGTATCGTCACTTGCGTTGAGAAATCGAGTCTGTTCGCTAACATAAGGAAAAGAAAGGAATGGTTGAGCCAAGAAAAAAGACCAGCTTCCGGTACGAAGACCTGTGCGCATCCAGACGATAATGTTATGCTAAAGTTATGCATCTAGTGCAAGGACGACGGTGTGGTGTGTTACGAACTGTTTCTCCGAGTTGTAACAACCACTGTTGACATTTACTGTCGACCACTGAGATGTCTTGCAGACGCAGTCCAAAAGCGACGACCAGGAAGAATGTGCGAAGTGATGCTACTCCTTGATAACGCCCGCCCGCATTCTGTTAGACTGGCAGGGGGAAAAAAAAAAACCATACAGGAGTTGGGCTGAGAAGTTAAACTGGACCCAACTTATTCAGCTGATTCGCCTTTAGATTTTCGCGTTTCCGTTCTCTGTCGAACAACGTTCAAGGAACTTTGTTTTCGGATGAAAAAGCATTCTAAACATATCCCAGTGTTGGCAGACTGTTGTAAATAGTGAAAGAGAATATATTATTGATGACTGAAGTCTCTGTTATTTGTATAGTTACGGAAAAACGCTATGGACTTTATGTCAACCTAATATATGTGATACTATCTACCGGCCTTCTAACAATGATTGCAATTTGGCTTGTCCTGTGTACAGTTCTTTTTATCGTGATAATTGTACTTACTGAGCGACGTGATGCAATGATAAGACAGCCACAATTTGGAGAACAGCTGTTCAAATATCCGCCCGGCCGTCTAGGTTTAGTTTTTCCGTGATTTCCCTTGCTCGCTTAAATCAAATGCTGGAAGGATGCCTTTGGAAAGGACATGGACAATTTTGTTTTCCCACCCTTCCCTAATTCCAGCTTGTGCTCCTTCTGTAGCGATGTTCTCGTTGGCGGTGGGTAACATCCTGATCTCGTTTTACCACGGATACTTGCTTGTGGTGTCTTGTGAAGATCATGCCACCACGAGTATACTTGGTAGACGGTTCTAACAATGACTGTGATTAGCACAGATTCCTACTTCTAAACGAACATGTAGCTCGGTTAAGATCTTTCTGGCAGATTAAAACAGTTTTGCGAGCAAGTGCTCTACAGACTGAGCTACCCAAGCACCGCTGAGGCTCATCCTCAGAGCTGTAATTCCACCAGTACCCCATCTCCTACCTTCCAAACTTCACAGAAGCTATCCTGTGAACATACACTCCTGGCAGAATGGATATTGAGAGACATGGCTTACCAACAGCCTGGGGGATGTTTCTAGAATTAAATTTTCACTTTGAAGCACACATTTCGCTACAGAGTGAAAATTTCATTCACGATTAAGAACATTTTTAGGAATTCCGTATGTCTATAAAAACAGGTATTGTTGCTCGCCACAAACAGAGGCGGTATGTAGTATAGCGTCTGGAGAATTGATGCATCGTACAACTGCGGCGTTTGTCGATGTCATGGTACACATCATGCTGCCCTTTGCCTCAAGAGTTGTTGTTGTTGTTGTTCTTTTTTTTTCGGCTCGCCACCAAGTCCTCTCCTGTGCCAACATCTTCATATCTGAGGAGCACATGCAAACTACGTCCTCAGTTATTCGCTGGATGTATTCCAATCTCTGTCTTCCTCTACAATTTTTGCTCCCTTCAGCTCCCTATATTGCCACGGAAGTTATTCCCTGATGTCTTAACAGATGTCCCATCATTTCGTCCCTTCTTTTCAGTGCTTTCCATATGTTCCTTTCGTCACCGATTCCTCCGAGAATCTCCACATTTCTTACCGTATCAGTTCACCTAATTTTCAACATTTATCTGTAGCCACGTCTCAAATGCTTTGAGTCTCTTCTTTTCCAGTTTTACCGCAGTCCATGTCGCACTACCATACAGTGCTGTGCTCCAAACGTACATTCTCTGGAATTTCTTCCTGAAATTAAGACCTATGTTTGAATGTTTGATATTAGAAGACTTCTCTTAGCCAGGGTTGTCTTTTTTGCCAGTGCTAATCTGCTTTTGATGTCCTCCTTGCTCCGTGCGTCAAGAGTTATTTGGCTGCCTAGGTAGCAGAATTCCTTAACTTCATCTACTTCGTGAACACCAATCCTGATGTTAAGTTTCTCACTCTTATCATTTCTGCTGCTTCTCAGTACTTTCGCCCTTCTTCGATATACTGTCATACCATTCAGCAATTTCTGTAATTCTTCTTCACTTGCACTGAGAATAGCAATGTCATCAGCGAACATTGCTGATATGCTCTCACCTTGAATTTTAATTCCACTCTTGGCCTTTCTTTTATTTCCGTCATTGCTTCTTCGATGTGTAGATTGAACAGTAGGGTGAAAGACTACATCCCTGTATTACACACTTTTTAATCCAAGCACTTCGTTCTTGGCCTTCCACTCTTTTTATTCCCTCCTCATTCTTGTACATATTGTATATTACCCGTTTTTTCCTATAGTTTACCCGTATTTTTCTCAGGATTTCGAACATCTTGCACCATTTTACATTGTCGAACGCTTTTTCAAATCCTATGAACGGTTCGTGATTTTTCTTTGGTCTCGTTTCCATTATCAACCGTAACATCAGAACTGCCTCTCTGGTGCCTTTACTTTTCTAAAGCCAAACTGATCGTCATCTAGCGCATCCTCAATTTTCTTTTCCATTCTTCTGTATATTATTCTTGTAAGCAACATGGACGCATGAGCTGTTAAGCTGATTGTGCGGTAATTCTCGCACTTGTCAGCTATTGTCGTCTTCGGAATTGTGTGGATGATGCTTTTCGAAAGTCAGATGGTATGTCTGGTCCCCAGACTCATATATTCTACACACCAACGTGAATAGTCGTTTTGTTGCCACTTTCCCCGATGATTTTAGAAATTGTGATGGAATGGTCTCTATCCCTTCTGCCTTATTTGATTTTAAGTCTTCCAGAGCTCTTTTAAATTCTGATTCTAAAACTGGATCCCTATCTCTTCTGTATCGACTCGTCTTTCTTCTTCTATCACTTCATCAGACAAGTCCTTCTCCTCATAGATACCTTCAGTGTATTCTTTCCACTTGTCTGCTCTCTCCTCTGCATTTAACAGTTGTATTCTCATTGTACTCTTATTTGTGCCATACTTTCTTTCAACTTCACCAAAGGTTGTTTTGTCTTTCCTATGTGCTGAGTCAGTCCTTCTGACAATCATTTCATTTTCCATTTCTTCACATTTTTCATGCAAGCATTTCGCCTTAACTTCCCTGCATTTCCTCTTTACTGTATTTCATTCCTTTTACTTCTATGTTCCTGAATTTCCTTGAATATTTTTGTACGTCTTTCGTTCATGCATCAATTGAAGTATTTCTTCTGTTACCCACGTTTTCTTCGCAGTTACCTTCTTTGCACTGACGGCTTTCTTTCCATCTTCTGTGATTGCCCTTTACCGAGACGCCCATTCCTCTTCAACCGAACTGCCTACTGAGCTATTCCTCATTGCAGTGTCTAAAGTCACAGAGAACTTATAGCGTGGCTCTTCATTTCTTAGTACTTCCGCATCCCACTTCTTAACCGACTGTGTGCCTAGGGCCCCCCGTCGGGTAGACTGTTCGCCTGGTGCAGGTCTTTCGAGGTGACGCCACTTCGGCGACCTGCGCGTCGATGGGGAGGAAATGATGATGATTAGGACAACACAACACCCAGTCCCTGGGCGGAGAAAATCTCCGACCCAGCCGGGAATCTAGGAATGACTGTCACGCTGACCACTCAGCTACCGGGGGCGGACAACCGACTGATTCTTCCTGACTCCTGACTAATCTCTTAAACTTCAGCCTACTCTTCATCATTACTAAATTGTGATCTGAGTCTATATCTGCTACTGGGTACGCCATACAATCCAATATATTATTTCGGAATCTCTGCTTGACCATAATGTAATCTAACTGAAATCTCCCTTTACCTTCACCGGCCTTTTCCAAGAATGCCTCCCCCTCTTGTGATTCTTGAACAGAGTAATCGCTACTGCTAGCTGAAATTTACTGCAGAACTCAACTCTCATTCCTAATACCAAACTCATATTCTCCCGTAACCCTTTCTTCTACTTCTTTCCCTACAAACGCATTCCAGTCCCCCATGAATATTATAGTTTCATCTCCATTAACGTACTGAATTACCCGTTCAGTATCCTCATGTACTTTCTCTGTCTCTTTATCTTCGGCTTGCGACGCTGCATTTATACCTGAACTATCGTTGTCGGTGTTCGTTTGCTGCTGATCGTGATGAAAACCACTCTGTCACTGCACTGTTTAGTAACTCTCTCTCTCTGTCCTGCCTTCCTATTCATAACGAATCCGACTTCTGTTATACCATTTTCTGCCGCTGTTGATATTACCCTCTACTCTTCTGACCAGAAATCCTTGTCTTCTTTCCATTTCACTACACTGACCCCCCCCCCACCTCTGTATCTAGATAGAGCCTTAGCATTTCCCTTTCCAGAGTTTCTACTGTGCATATCACGTTCAGCGTTTCTGACATTCCACGACCCGACCAGCAGAGCGTTATCCTTTCGTTGGTTATTCAATCTTTTTCTCACGATCACGTATCCCCTGGCAATCCCCTCAAGGAGATCCGAATGTGGGACTAGTAGGGAATCTTGCCACAGAAGAGATCATGATAACACTCAATTACAGGCCACATGTCCTGTGGATATACATTATGTGTGTTGATGAGAGAGTCCTGAACCTGTGTCCGCTGTTCCGCCCTCTTCTACTAGGCCGTTGGCTGAATGAAGGGTGACTTCTTAGGCCGGAAGTCTTCAGTCTCCACTACTGATGATTTTTCATTCAAAATTTAAGCGGTGGCGGGGTTCGAACCCGGGACGAGTGCGTTTTGATTGCTAAGGATAGACGTTACCCCTGAACCACAGGTGCGACAAACAGCGCAATATCCATTGTTCTTGAACGTCTTTCAAAGGTTTCATTCTTTACAGAAAACAGTTCTCTGTGATTTCCTTAAATCTGCTAAGGCAAATCCAGGGACGCCTGCTTTGACATATTCCTTCTTCTCGATCCATTCCTAATCAGAGATTGTGAGACATCAAACACCGATCTTCCATTTGCAGGCAACTGGTGTACCGCTTGTCTTCAGTTGACACTTGACCTCTACTATTACGATCGAATAAAACAGCATCAGACCACTATTTCTTTTGCACTCGTATGGCTTAGTCGTCGTCCAGTAAATGTATTTGTGCTATTGATGAACAACTTAAGCGTGTCCATTAGATTTCTACCTGGGAATAACAAAATTCTCGATAAGCTTTTAATGGGCTGTGATTACATGTGAATAGCATCCGAAAATGTTTTAGCCATTTAGATAGCAGCATGTAGGTAATAGGTTCCTAATGATGTGGAGCGAAGTGGAAGATACCACTTGTGGATTTTCTAACTGACTTTTAGTGAGCTGATAAACTGAAGTCTCTAATGCGTGTGTTTGACAAAAGTTGACCGCGTCGTCCGTAGGTAGTAGCATTCTGCTCTGAAGCGACTGTAGCCACCTTAGCTACATGAGGCTGTAACGAACCACTGTGGAGCACACGCCACAAGCTCAGGTGCACATTTGGTACACTGATCTGACGAGTCCCCTTAGCGAATTTTGTAACATCCCCCCCCCCCCCCCCTCCGTGCGTGCACTAAAAGGTACACATTTGGTGAACTAAAAAGGTATACATTTGGTGAAAGAAATACAATCTTTATTGAGACCCGCCCACTTTAAACAACATACGGAAGTGGAGCTAGGACTATTTGAATATTTCGACAAGTGAAGACTGTCATTTTCAAGGCAAGAATGAAACAGATGGGCGCTTGGAGGGAAGTTCAAACTCACGTTAGGTGGGTCTACGCCGACCTAGAACTGTAATACAGCATATACAGAAAACACATACACACACATCGAAACAACTACCGCCGCCAAGCAACCAGTGGTGAGCAACGTCTAAAGTTATCGATAGTGAACATTAATTACCAACCAGTAGCTTCTCTCCACCCCTCTGTTGTCTGACTAGAGAGAGGGCAGGATTCTAAGCGGAATTTAAGCAAAACCATCCATCTCTAATTATAAGGTCACCAGCTAATTTAATCTCGTCTGCTTCGTTAATAACGCTGTCTCAGTAGCTGAGAGTGCATGCCCCCTGCCACAGAACTCCCTCGTTGCATTTGTGCCTCGAAAATGACGGGGTGTTCAACGTTCAAAATATCGCAGTTGTCAAACGTGTTACCTGACTGCTTTCCCATGAGTTCTTTGAACATTGTACACGCCAGGAAATACTAGTTTCACACTTTCTATCTGGGTGCGAAAAGCTATTTTTGTATCTATTTATGAGCTTATGTTAGCTAGGACTTTACGCTATGGCAGGTTCATCACACTCCAAGCACAACCTTTTCAGTTCTGTGGGTCCTTCTAAATATCGTGGATACCCGTGTGGTAGGGTAACAGGCAGTGAGCAAAGTTCCTTGCAAATAGATTTTGGGGAGTACTGCTTTCTAATAAATCTCAAGGAACAAATATGAAAACATTGGACATTTACACACTATAAATCAACTTACAAGTGAAAGCAACTCACATATTGATTTAGTCCTCTTGGAACTAACAACGCCTTCAAATTTGTGAAGTGAGGCTAAACGTTAAAACACGAACATTTTTCTAGTTCTCCTACGCGAAGCACCCAAGAACTTTTCGACGTCATCCAAGTGAAATTAGAATCTGCACACAGACATTGCGTTTCTAATAAAAGTTTTGATTAGTTTCGATTTATAAAACGATCTTTCTGTTGTAGCAGGAGTAACTGGCATAGCGCACAACAGAACAGCTATGCCTACATCAGGGAGACTACTTGCAAGAAATTTATTTTCAACAAACAAAAAATGCAAGATCTTTAGTTGGCATGTTTCCTTTCTTTTCAAATTCTTTCGACGTACGTGTTTTTGGGCTAATAAGTTCATGTGAAAAATTTATGTTAAAATCTGTTTCGTACTTTCTAACAGGCTTTTCTGCTCCTTTCCGAATATCTTCATTTTCTGCCTTAAGAAATGAACAGGGTACAGTAAAAAAAAAAAAAAAAAAAAAAAAAAGGTCGGTAACATTTTGTAGGACAGCAAAACGTTTGTTTAATACTGTTGATTTAAAATTTTAAAATATGAATAATATGAATAGAAGCACTGAAAACTGTGACTTGAAAAGACTGTAGTGTATCCACAACTTTATGACTGCAGAAAGCTCGTCCAAAAATTTCTTCACTGTATGGCTACGTCCTATGATCACTTGATTTCCGTGGGGTCTGTCTCACGTAGCGAAAGTTTGATTACAGCCACCCTTTACGCAATTGTAATGGCCGTGCCACTTTTAGCAGTTTACTTGCGCCGTAACACTGCGTGCGCCATAGACATACAAAAACGCAAGCGATTGTTAAAAATCCAAATAGCGGTTTGCGCAGGTCGAGAGGCACGTACGGTAATCGCATTGCTGCCAGTTCCAAGCGATAACTGCGCTACGCACAAACACGTGCTTTTGGCTAAGATCAAAGTGTAGTATCTGTTCTTATCAGCTTAATATCTGATAAGTCCTGCATCGCAGGACCAGAATATTAAACTCATTTTTGGCTTATGACGGAGTCCTAGGGGCTTGTTCCACTGATGGGGCAGTTACGTGTCTCGCTTTATTGTGTAGAATTTTCGGCCTAAAACCACCATCAGCGATGGACTTGCAACAAATGGAATAAAAAGCCACTAAATAACTCGCTACCATCAGGTTTAATGTTCACATTGTCTACGACGCCTACAGCAGAGCCTTAGGAAGTAGGAACACTACTGAACGCTCATCGGCTGTCGGAGAATGCGTGACGTAGGTGCGCTGAACGAGCCTAAACTCGCCCGCTGTCGTCCGTGACTCTAACTATAGTAGGGGAGCGTATTGTTGTCAACACCAATTGAAGGAACTAAACAATGAAGAAGGCAGTGCATTCTAGAGCGCTAACTGGCTACCGGCCACTGCTTGTATAGAAAAATAGCACTAGTGGAATCTGTGCGCTGTGTGCAGTACTGGCCCCACTTGTAGCATTCTTGTTAAAAACCAGCAAGGTCACGAAATGCTTTCTGGCACAATTCTGTTCGCTTGTTCTTAGCGAGATTCCATGACCAGATTGAATATAAGAATAAATTATTAAATAAATCACTAAAGTCAGTTTGGGACCCACCAAAATATGAGACCCTCTTAGTACAACCCCCCACACTCCCCTCCCCTGTTCGCCTGCGGGGTCGTTACACCACCAATTACAGGTAATGAGAACACAGTGCTTCAACCCCGCTAATTGACGTCTTCCTCCTAGGAGGGACAAATGCGTTATTCGTGATGTAATTACTGTATTGCTGAAAACGAAGATTGAAGGTTTTGCCTGAAAAGAGTAACAAGAACTGGACGATAGGGAAGAAACGACGAGGCGGTCGATATTCTGGTCACGCGAGCGTGCGTGCCGACCACACATACCGCCGAAAGCGGACGCACGCTATTCTGCCAAGGCTCGAGCATATTTACTTCCGAGTTTCTCTGTACGGTGGGCGACTTATTTGTTCGCTTCCAATTCAGATGTTTATGAATTTATTTTCTTACTGGCCTCTGGACCAGTTTCAGTGTTTGGTCAGGAATCCGCGTTTTCCGTGTCCATCTCAGCTTATCCTCGGATTTTTTTGTGGGAATATATGTATCCCAGGTTGGGAAACTGAGGTCGGAAAGCCAGCTTAAGTAAATAATACGAATAAAATCACATTACTGTGTACTTTTTTATTTACATTAGTTACAGTTAACTGCAAATACCATCATTGACAGTTCGCAGCTCGTGGTCGTGCGGTAGCGTTCTCGCTTCCCACGCCCGGGTTCCCGGGTTCGATTCCCGGCGGGGTTAGGGATTTTCTCTGCCTCGTGATGACTAGGTGTTGTATGATGTCCTTATGTTAGTTAGGTTCAAGTAGTTCTAAGTTCTAGGGGACTGATGACCATAGATGTTAAGTCCCATAGTGCTCAGAGCCATTTGAACCATTTTGAACCATCATTGACACAATGAACGTACCACTTGAACTTTATCTTACAAAATGACGGCCATCAACCTCAATGCAAGCATGACATCGCCGAAAAAGATTCTGACGCACCCTGACAAATATTCCTGGTGTGTTTCTGATCAAATCACCGACAGCTACAATTCTGGCAACTAATTCCACCTTCGTATCTCCCCCCCCCCTACCCCCCCGCCCCCGTGAAACATGGGCCTTGCTGCTTGCTGTTGGTGGGGAGGCTTGCGTGCCTCAGCGATACAGATAGCCGTACCGTAGTTGCAACCCCAACGGAGGGTTATCTGTTGAGAGGCCAGACAAACGTGTGGTTCCTGAAGAGGGGCAGCAGCCTTTTCAGTAGTTGGCCCAAATGGCTCTGAACACCATGGGACTTAACATCTGAGGTCATCAGTCCCCTAGAACTTAGAACTACTTAAACCTAACTAACCTAAGGACATCACACACATCCATGCCCGAGGCAGGATTCGAACCTGCGACCGTAGCGGTCGCGCGGTTCCAGACTTAAGCGCCTAGAACCGCTCGGCCACCCCGGCCGGCTTTTTCAGTAATTGCAGGGGCAACAGTCTGGATGATTGACTGATCAGGCCTTGTAACACTAACCAAAACAGCCTTGTTGTGCTGGTACTGGGAACGGCTGAAAGCAAGATGAAACTACAACCGTAATTTTTCCCGAGGGCATGCAGCTTTACTGTAAAGCATGGAGAGCTTCATCAAACCAGTCTCAGCACAGCATCCACTGGGGTCTCATACACAGTGACTTTAGATATCCCCATAGAAAATAATCAGGGGGATTCACGCCAGGTGACCTCGCAGGCCACGGAAGGATCTCCGCTTCTATCCTGCGACCAGGAAATACAGCATTGAGATGGTTGCGGACATCCACACTGAAGTGAGGCGGTGCACCGTTATGTTGTATCCATATTTTCTCACGAGCAAATGTTCAAATGTGTGTGACTCTCTAAGGGACCAAACTGCTGAGGTCATCGGTCCCTAGACTTGCACACTACGTAAACTAACTTATGCTAAGAACGACACATACACCCATGCCTGAGGGAGGACTCACACTTCAGGTGGGAGGGGCCTTGCAGGCCGTGACGAGGTGCCTCAAACCAGGCGGCAACTCGGCGCGGCTTCTCACGAACAGCCAAGGGTGCTTCCTCCAACAACTCAGAGTTCTTTGCATCAACCTCAAGTAAACAAAACTTGCATCGTGACTTCCTAGTAATCAGGCTCGCCCGCCTTATTCTCTTGCAGCAAATAAAGAATATAAATGTAAATAAACAACACGGTGCGTGTAAACTTGTACGCATGTTAGTTGTGAATAAGCTAGAAAACAGTACTAGACAAAGCGGTAGACAAGTTTACTTCATTATCTTCTTATGTTGGCTTCTCCGACCCCCAGGTTCTCTACCTCAAAATGTTCAGCGAAGCGTTCTCCATGCCCCGTTACATTTTTGCACGCTACGGAAACAGCGAAATAATTCTACCCAATGAGTCGCACCGCAAAAACTCGCATAAAATTTTCAAAAGTAGCGCCACACACAACAAAAACAAAACTAGGAGCAAATGAGAGGTGAAAATAACGTAGCCGCCTGTCAACTGAACATGCCGACATACGTTTACTCCCAATCTCGTTCGATATAAACTGAAGCGGCAGACGGCAACGCCTATATAAGACAAGAGTCTGGCGCAGTTGTTAGATTGGTTACTGCTGCTTCAATGGCAGGTTTTCAAGATTTTAGCGAATCTGAACGTGGTGTTATAGTCGGCGCACGAGCGACGGAACACAACATCTCGAAGGTAGCGATGAAGTGGGGATTTTCCCTTACGGCCATTTCACGGCTGCACCGTAAACATCAGGAATCCGGTAAAACATCAGATCTCCGACATCACTGCGGCCAAAGAAACATCCTGCAAGAAAGGGACCGACGACGACTGAAGAGAATCCTTCAAGGTGACACAAGTGCAACCCTTCCGCAAATTGCTGCAGATTTCAGTGCTGGGACATCAACAAGTGTCAGCGCGCGAACCATTCAACAAATCATCGATATGGGCTTTCGGAGCAGAAGACCCGTGTACCCTTGATGACTGCACGACACGAAGCTTTACGCCTCGCCTGGGCCCGTCGACACCGACTTTGGACTGCTGATGACTGAAATCATGTTCCCTGGTCGGATGAGTCTGGTTTCATATTGTATCGAACGGATGGACGTGTACGGGTATGGAGACAACCGTATGAATTCATGGGACTGTTCAAGCTGGTGAAGGCTCTGTAATGGTGGGGGCGTGCGCAGTCGGAGTGATATGGGACCCCTGATACGTCTAGACATGACCCTGACAGGTGACACGTGCATAAGTATCACGTCTGATCACCTGCTTCCTTTCATAACCATTGTGCATTCTGACGACTTGGGCAATTCCAGCAAAACAATGCGAGACCCCACACGTCCAGAATTGCTATAGAGTGGCTCCAGGAACACTCTTCTGAGTTTAAACGCTACCGCTGACCACTAAACTCCCCAGGCATGAACATTATTGAGCACATCTGGGATGCCTTGCAACGTGCTGTTCAGAAGAGATCTCCAACCCCTCGTACTCTTACGGATTTATAAACAGATCTGAAGGATTCATGGTGTCTGTTCCCTCCAGCGTACTAATGACATCGTGTTGCGGCACTTCTGCGTGCTCGCGGGTCTTCATACGATATTAGGGAGGTGTACCAGTTTCATTGGCTCTTCAGTGTTTGAAAACGTGTTACAGTAATTGAGAGTGATGTGTAAAAGGTGTGAAAAAAGTGTATGGATTTACCAAAAAATGATGCACAACAGGACGGAAAACCCAAGAGAGAACATATAGCACAGCTGCATACGAAAAAGTGGTTAAAAAAATTAATAATTATCTGAACACATTTTTCCGACTACTTTGCAGATGACAACCATAAAACCGACATCTACGAATCCTCTTTCAAAATTAATGTATTTACTGATGACCAGTCAAAAAAAAAAACATAAAACGCACGTGTTGCTGAGTTGCTGTTTTAGGCTTAAAAATGGAAAAACAACCGCGAACTTGGTATAATATTTTTACGGAAATAAATGGAAGTTCACAGAAGATGACGACTAGGTTCAAATGGCTCTGAGCACTATGGGACTTAACATCTTAGGTCATCAGTCCCCTAGAACTTAGAACTACTTAAACCTAACTAACCTAAGGACATCACACACATCCATGCCCGAGGCAGGATTCGAACCTGCGACCGTAGCAGTCCCGCGGTTCCGAACTGCAGCGCCTAGAACAGCACGGCCACCGCGGCCGGCGACGACTAGGTGTCGAGACATGTTTGGGTAAGGAGAAAAAGGAAGCATATTGTGTTTTGCAGAAGGAAAAGTTTAAAAACTCAATATGTTGTCAATATGAGCGAAACGTATAGTCCGACTGAACGTTGTTCTTCGGAGGGAGACTGACGAAGCTATTCTTGTATTCAAACCTGTGATGGAATGCTAAGAACCATCTCTCACTGCCTGTATTATTCTGCTCTGCAAAGGAGGAATACATAAGCATAATGAACTAAGCGTCCAGAGCTCGCTAGTCCTCACGCAGCTCCAAAAGGTACCGCTGTCCCAGGCACGCAATTCACCTGGATGGTCTGACATGTAAGGAACGCAGTTCTAGTGCTCAGGTGCCGAGGGACCTGCCGTAGGGATTACAGCACTGGGCTCTTGTTTGAGGCGAGTGGACTTCTGATCCGCAACTGGAAATCTGGATTCACGTTTTCCGTGGTTTCTCTACACCACTTGAGAATACCAAAATGGTTCCTTTGAGAAGGACAAAACCGATTCCCGTCCCCGTCGTAGGAGTTTCAACATTTTTTTATGCATTGGCTTTCAAGACGTGCCCATACAGTCATCTCAATAGTAGAACGTCAGTTATGACTATACAAACGTGAGGTCAACACTCAGTCCCCAAGCCTACAAAATCTCCGATCCGGGCAGGAATCGAACCCGGGCCTCTTCGGTTAGCAATACGTCGCTCTGGCGAGGCAGTTGCAGAGGAGAACATTTTTCAGCACTTGTGCTTCGTCTCTGATGACCTCGACATCAATAGATCGTTAAGCACAAATCATTCTTTCTAAGCCCAGAGCTGTTAAAACCTCGTGGGGGAGGGGGCGGGTCCATCAACCAAGAGCGCCTTTTTGCTTTATCTAATATTCGTTATGTATAATGTTTACATTGAACAGCCTTTGTGAGCAGGTGGCAATGCCAACCCAGATCCACTATGAATCCTCAGTTGTTTTTACGAGACTGATTGCACCCCTTGTCTATATTTCCACCACAAATATCACAGCCAGTAACGATAATGAAATAGGGTCATGTACATACGTCACGCTGACTGCTTGGAAACGAAGTCAAGACCTGTGTCTTGAGGAGAGGCGGTTCAACGCATCCACTGTAACATGACAGGAACACCACAGTCAGTGTATACTGGTTATTTTTTATAGTTGCAGCGACCGAGGTGCCCCAGTATTTAGACACTTGCTTCACATTTATGCGTTCGGCCATTCCGATTTAGGTTTCCGTGGTTTCTCTTTTCGGTTTAGCCAAATGGGTTGATGGTTCTTTCGAAGTGAAGGGACAAACATGATTCCCTAATCTGCATTTACATCTGCATATACCGGGCAAGACCCGTACGTTTCGTGGCGGCGTGTACACTGTACCACTACTATCATTTCCTTTCCTGTTCTGCCCACAACCACGACGAGGCAAAAGGACTGTATGCCTCCGTACGAGTCCTAATTTCTCTTCTTATCGTCATGGTTCTGACGCGAAATGTTCTAAGGCCGCAGTACAGTCTTTCTGCAGTCAGCTTCAAATGCCGGTTCTCTAAATTTTCGCAGTAGAGTTCCTCTAAAAGAGCCCGCATCTCGTGGTCGTGCGGTAGCGTTCTCGCTTCCCACGCCCGGGTTCCCGGATTCGATTCCCGGCGGGGTTAGGGATTTTCTCTGCCTCGTGATGGCTGGGTGTTGTGTGATGTCCTTAGGTTAGTTAGGTTTAAGTAGTTCTAAGTTCTAGGGGACTGATGCCATAGATGTTAAGTCCCATAGTGCTCAGAGCCATTTGAACCATTTTCCTCTAAAAGAACGTCTCATTTATTCCCAAAGAATCTCCGTAATATTTCCGTGTCGTTCGAACCTGCTGGTAACAAATCCAGCAGCCCTCGTCTGAACTGCTTCGATGGCTTCTTTCAGGCCGAACTGATGCGGATAGCAAACACTCGAGCAGTGCTCGAGAAAGGGTCGTAGTAGTGTTCAATATTCGGTCTCCTTTACACATGAACCACAGTTTCCTAAAAGCCGCAATTCGCCTTCCCTACTACAAACCTTACATGCTCGTTCCGTCTCATACCGCTTTGTAACGTTAAGTCTAGATATTTAATCAACGTGACTGTGTCAAGCAGCTCTCTACTAATGATGTATTCGAACATTAAGCGATTGTTTTTCCTACTCATCTTCATTAACTTACATTTCTCTACATTTGGAGCAAGCTGCCATACGTCACACCATCTAGAAATTATGTGTACGTCATCCTGTATTCTCCTGCAGTGTGTCAACAATGACACCTTCCCGTACGCCACAGCATCATCAGCAAACAGCCCCAGACTGCTGTTCTTCCTGCCCGCCAGATAATTTATGTGCATAGAAAAAGACAGCGGTCGTATGGTATTTCCCTGGCGACACCAGTGTCTCTTATGAGGACAGCGTGCTTGGTTCTGTTACTCAAGGACTCTTCGAGTCATTCACATATCTGGCAACCCGCTGTGATCGTACCTTCTTTAGCAGTTCTGCAGTGGTGCACCGTGTCACACGCTTTCCGGAAATCTAGGAATGTGGAATCTGCCTGTTGTCCTTAATCCGTGATTCGCAGGATATCATGTGCGGGGAGGGCAAGCAGAGTTTCGCATGAGCGATGCTTTCTAAAACCGTGCTAATTTGTCGACAGAAGCTTTGTCGTCGCAAGGAAATTTATTATATTCGAACTGAGAATATGTTCAGGAGTTCTGCAGCGAACCCATGTGAAGGAGTTTGGTTTGTAATTTTGCGGGTCCTTTCCTTTACCCATCTTATACGAGGTACGTACACAAAGTAAGTTGCGTTTGATTATATAAAACAAACGTGTGCAGATACAGAAAAAAATATTTATTGTACAAAAATCTTCATCTGTTAAACTACTTTTCTACATAGCTTCCAAAATTTTGTAGACCTTGTCCTAGCGTGGCACAAGTTTTTGTATGCCGTCTTCATAGAAGGTTGCCGTCTGTGTATTCAACCATGTGGTAACATGTTGTTTCATCTCGTCATCATCGTTGGAGTGTTGACCACCAAGGACAGATTTTAGGTGCAAGAAGGGATGAAAGTCGCTAGGAGCGAGGTCCGGGCTATACGGAGGACGATAAAACGCGTCCCAGTCAAATTCCCGTAAGAGTTGTTTGGTCACATTCGCCGTGTGAGGTCGGGCATTAACGTGGAAAACAACACCTTTTGACAGTAATCCTCGGCGCTTGTTCTGCATTGCGCCGCGCAATTTTTTAATGGTCTCGCAGTAACCATGTGCATTGATTGTTTGGCCTCGTGGTAAGAAATCAATCAGCAAAATGCCTTTTCTGTCCCAAAAAACGGTGCACACAACTTTTCGACGTGTCAATATTTCCTTAGGATTAACCTTCGTTGGGAACGGAATGGTTCTGAGCATTATGGGCTATGGGACTTAACATCTGAGGTCATCAGTCACCTAGAGCTTAGAACTACTTAAACCTAACTAACCTAAGGACATCACAAACATCCATGCCCGAGGCAGGATTCGAACCTGAGACCGTAGCGGTCGCGCCGTTCCAGACTGAAGCGCCTAAAACCGCTCGGCCACACCGGCCGGCACCTTCGTTGGGATGAAGTGTGCCTCCATTCCATTGATTGTCGGTTTTGTTTCAGTGGTGTCGTACGATACCCAAGTTTCATCTCCCGTGACTATCCGAGAAAGAAAACCATCGCCTTTTTTATTGTAGCGTGTCAAAAAACTGAAGTGCACTGCCCATCCGTGGTTTTTTGTGTTTTCAGTAAGAAAATACCCAACGTGAGCGAAGTTTTCTATATTTCAGTAACAATTTCATGAATTAGTGACCGTGAGATTTGCGGAAATTCCATAGCAAGGGCACTAAGTGTAAACTTATGGTTGTGCTTAATCTTCTCTTCAATTGTGTGAGCCAGTTAATCAGTAACCACAGACGGGCGTCCACTTCGTTCTTCATCGTGCACTTGATCGCGTCCTTCATTGAACAGTATGACTCATCTTCTAACCATTGAATGCCATACAATCATTTCATTTTTCATCATTCATAGCATTTTGTCCGTAAACCTTGCAGATTTGCCGATTAATTTCCTTTGGTTTAACTTTCTTTGCATTTAGAAAACGAATCACAGATCTGATTTCACACGCGGCGGAATTTTCAATTACGGTGGACATTATAAAGAAGCACTACAAACCACACGTCGGCAGCAGCGCTCTGAAAATGGCGTACATATGTTCTCTTGAGTCAGGGTAACTGCCGCGCATGCTGGGAACTGCGATCGTAGCGCTGCTGCCCATAGAAGTAGAAATGGAACTTACTTAGTGGACGACCCTCGTATACAAGAGTCGCTTGCGCTCAGTTTTGTGCGACCTCGTCATTGACCGGACATCAGATCTTTCTTCCGTGTGAAATCTACATGTACATCCCACCCATATTCGATGTGTGGTGGGGAGTACCTCTGGTGTCCCCCCCCCCCCCTCGCCGCGCTTGTCTGAACCAATCACGACTGGTGCCTTGGAGGAGTGATTATCGGTAAAGCTACATTTGAACTTTAATTTCTCTGGTCTTTTTGTCGTGGTCGTTTCGTGAGACTTATGTGAGAGGAAGTGGTATGTTGTCCAACTCTTCCAACTTTCTTCGAACGAACACTCCCGCAATTTGAACAGTAACCTTCTGCGCGATACACAGTGCCTCTCTTGTAGGGAATGTCACTGGAGTTCGTTGAGCATCTCCGTGCCGCTCTCGCGCTTACGAAACCACGATAGGGGCCTCTTTTCGTTGGATCTTTTCTGTCTCTTCGGGTAGTCTTACTTGGTAAGGCTCACAGACTGATGAGCAATATCCAAGAATCGATGGAACAAATGTTTTGGAAGCCACTTCTTTCGTGGATGAGTTAATTTCGTTAAGATACTTCCATCGAAACTCAATCCGGCGTCTGCATTTCCTACAGTTTGTTGCATGTGGTCATTCCACTTTAGTCTGCTCCGGACGGTCACAACTACGTACTGTGTATGTTACTGTTTCCGTCGATAGCGTAATCGATCACGAATGAATTCTTGAAATCGCATGAAACAGCCGATAAAAAGGTTTTTGTTCACAGTAATATATTTAGACGAATCTAACACTCCACGGAATAAGATAGGCACCTCAGTTTTTAAAAAAATTGCCAGTTGTTGTCACACGTGTGAATAGCACACATGCTCATGAAGTCCGGATATCTGCGGAGCTAGATACGGATATTGGTGCCTTGTCTAACACATGCACGAGTGGTACGTTGTGACATTCATGCGCGACAGGCCTGAAGATGACGTGACTGGAACGTTGAAACTGGTTGCCCAATAAACCCATACCAGTATAACTTTTTTTGCTAAAGTATTATTACATTTAATAAAAAAAAGCGTTCGTTGGCGCACCACTGGTAGGCTAAATTTATCTACACAACAATGGCTGTATATATAAACTGTCAAAACAACAATTTTAAGTGACCTATTGTTAAGCGATACAGTCATTATAAAAAAAGAACACCCAACTTTATTACCTGTATGACATGCGAACAAACATTACAGGCGTTACTCATCATTATTCACTAATGGCATCATTACTGATACCCTCGGAGGAATTTAAATCAGAAACAGATTCATTTTGTCTTTCCCCATCATCCTTGCAACGGCCTTGCCGCAGTGGATACACCGGTTCCCGTGAGATCACGAAGTTAAGCACTGTCGGGCGTGGCCGGCACTTGGATGGGTGACCATCCAGGCCGCCATGCGCTGTTGCCGTTTTTCGGGGTGCACTCAGCCTCGTGATGCCAATTGAGGAGCTACCCGACCGAATAGTAGCGGCTCCGGTCAAAGAAAACCATCTTAACGGCCGGGAGAGCGGTGTGCCGACCACACGCCCCTCCTATCCGCATCCTCACCTGAGGATGACAAGGCGGTCGGATGATCCCGATGGGCCACTTGTGGCCTGACGACGGAGTGCAACATCCTCGGTGTCGTTCCAGAGCGCATCGTCTTCTCTGCCACCCGGAGTATTTTGAAATACAACTTTTCTTGAGTGATTTCACGATCATTGGTGCGTCGATGTTTTACCAAGCAACCAGACCCAGTGTAGTATAATGTGTGGTGCAGCACGCTTTATTTTTCCTGCCGGAGTCAGTGCTGTTGCTGAACGTAACCTTTGATAGATTTATTTCTGCTAACGTCCAGTTGTTGTAACACAGAAATTATTCCTGCAGAAATAAGAACAAGGTCACTGGCTACGCTATGATCTTCTTTTTTACGTCGTCAGTGAAATAGCACGAAATGATGGTAGTTTGGAAAGTCCACCATCACTGCGTTTCTATGCGTTTCGAAGTCAGTCGAGCATTAAAGTTTGTCATCCGTCCTCTCTCTTGATTTCGAAGAACGACCTCTTCACGAAACAGATTTTCATTTTTAGGAATCTTGGGAATTGTTTTCCGTTGTAGATTAAGAAAGGGGAAAGTCTGCACCCATCTACTTTGACTGCCAAGCATATTACACTTAATGCGCTGTTTTTCACACCCATATGTTTTTATGGTAACTTCTTTTGTCCCCTTCTCATCGACCGTGTAATTACTTGGCACATCAAACCAAACTGGCGTCTCATCAGCGTTGCCTATTCGCCCCATATTCTTCCCTTTAAGCCGGGTCACCTGAAATATTAGTGGCAAGTTAGCACGACAGTCCTGTTGTCGCGTAGCCATACCTTAAATCGTGAACAAAGACGAAAGTGCGTACTACGGACTGCGGGCCAGCGTGCGGGTTGGTATTGTGAACACCAGTCACCACTGCTTTCCAGTCCTATTTGCCTAACAGCGTCCGGGATAGCGGGGCGGAAACACTGCCACAATGTTTGTAAAACCTGAAAAAAAAAAAAAAACAAGAGAAAGAGACGCTAAGCGATGTCTTGCGTTTCGTTTCTGTGAAGCACGCGCGGTCGGAAAAAAAGACAAACCTTGTTCTTCTTCTCAAACAAGAGACAAACGAAGCTACTTCCTTTGTTGTTGGCGGCCATTTGTAAGGAGCTTACAGAATGAATTTTCACTCTACATCTGAGTTGCCTCATTTGCCTTACGCAAATGCCCCAAGGTGGTTCCCGGTCGGGCACACAGTTCTAGCCTTCCAGGATGTTTCCTTGAAGTTGTTTACCTCAGCATTTTGCCAGTGACGGAAACGGGGAGCAGTTCTAATAGTTCAAATGGCTCTGAGCACTATGCGACTTAACTTCTGAGGTCATCAGTCGCCTAGAAAAAAAAAAATGGCTCTGAGCACTATGTGACTTAACATCTGAGGTCATCAGTCCCCTAGACTTAGAACTACTTAAACCTAACTAACCTACGGACACCACACACATCCATGCCCGAGGCAGGATTCGAACCTGCGACCGTAGCAGCAGCGCGGTTCCGGACTGAAGCGCCTAGAACCCGGCCGGCAAACGGGGAGGAGTGTTCGATACTCATGTAACTCACCATACGTAACCAGGGTTCACAAAAAAACACGTGTCCCAAAATGTGTTATTTATTGATTTCCGACATCTGCTTCAGCCAGTCTCTGATCGTAGTCTATAGTTAAACATTTTGCAGATTCAATCTACAGGGCGGCAAGAGGAAGGTACGCTTATTGTTACAGGAAAGAGTTGTGGTAAAAATTAGAAAAACATGCTCTATAACATATGAAGAGTGGAAACTGAACACATGCTAAGGACCAATAATGATATTTCTTAGGAGAATGAAAAAAAAAAAAATGTAGCTCTGAAACCACGTTCAGAAAACCAACGTAGCTGTCAAACTCTTATTATGCAAGGTGAGGTTTATTGGACGATGTATATACCCTACAGCGTGATCCAGCTGTCCCTGCCGCTGTCGTTCTGTGCAACTCGTAATGTTATAGCTGGCCTTCAGAAACCATGCGCGAGATTTTTATATTGTCTCGCTCGCTACACGCAAACTGTTAGTCCAATAGAAAAAATGATCAGGACCTTTTTGTAGGAAATGTAATTAAATCTTGTACAGGGATTCGTTTTTGCTAGAGGCCGTAGTTTTACAGTTATTCAAGAGAAACATACAAACGTAATCTTCAGACGCACTCCCATACTGAGCCCGCAACTGTCAGGATTTCTAGTATGTTGTTCATGGCATTCACTTCATCTACTGTACAAATATTTACGACTGCACGAATTATTTCCCACGTTCGACCTCTTTTGGTCTTATTTCTGAATAAAAATAGTCTTAGTGACGAAATTATTTAATGCCAATGACACTTTTCACCCTTTTGTGACATCAGCAGGTTATGTAAAAATAACTGGATATGTAACCCATCCGTGTATAGCCCTATAAAATGGAAAACGGATGCAACAGCAACTGGAAGCCGTCCATCATAAAAACAGTTGAAGTTCGTGTAAATTTTACCTAGCAATTTTGTGAATTTTAACAGCGTAAAATAAACAATTACATCGTTGTATTCGTCCGGCCTTTTGACTTCGGAACTAGGGTGCTTGTATGGGTTAAGTTTGGATCGAAATGACAATGTAATTAGTTTGGGGCCGGCCGATGTGGCCGTGCGGTTCTAGGCGCTGCAGTCTGGAACCGCGAGACCGCTACGGTCGCAGGTTCGAATCCTGCCTCGGGCATGGATGTGTGTGATGTCCTTAGGTTAGTTAGGTTTAACTAGTTCAAAGTTCTAGGAGACTAATGACCTCAGAAGTTGAGTCCCATAATGCTCAGAGCCATTTGAACCAATTAATTTTGGGGTAACGTTTACAAAAGCAGTTTTTTGTTCATTACCCTCACGGGCACGTTTAAATTAACTTGTGCTAAGGACAAAACACACACACACACACACACACACACACACACACATGCCAGAAGGAGGACTCGAAACTCCAGCGGCGAAAGCCGCGCGAACCGTGGCATGACGCCCGGCTACACCACACGGTACTTTGGTTTTTGTGACCCCAAAACCTTCTCCATATTTTCCTACAGTAGGCGTTCGCATTGTGATTCCAATGAAACTGTACCAACTAGTACTTACGAGAGTCGCTCAGTAACTGGTTCAAATGGCTCTGAGCACTATGGGACTCAACATCTGAGGTCATCAGTCCCCTAGAACTTAAAACTACTTAAACCTAAGTAACCTAAGGACAGCAAGCACATCCATGCCTGATGCAGGATTCGAACCTGCGACCGTAGCGGTCGTTCGGTTCCAGACTGAAGCGCCTAGAACCGCTCGGTCACAACGGCCGGCGCTCAGTAACTGATGCCCTAATTTTTTCTACCGGTAATGTATCGGGGGTAAAAAAAACTACGTATATAAATATGTAGACTAATTAGAAGAGATAAAAAGAAACACTTCCGTTATGTTAGACAAATGTCACGAATGGCCATTTCGACTGCTTCGAACGCAACACGTTGGCATTGCAATCTGATCTGCAACACATTTACTTCTTACTGCTAGGAGGGGTAAGCTTGCATCACTGTTGCAGCGGAGTGTACGCTGATATGAAACTTCCTGGCAGATTAAAACTGTGTGGCCGACCGAGACTCGAACTCGGGACTTTTGCCTTTCGCGGGCAAGTGCTCTTCCACCTGAGCTACCCAAGTACGACTCACGACCGGTCCCCACAGCTTTAATTCTGCCAGTACCTCGTCTCCTACTTTCCAAACTTCACAGAAGCTCTCCTGCATACCTTGCAGAACTGTGGGGGACGGGTCGTGAGTCGTTATATTCTCATATCCTTATATTTCACACTTATATCAATTCTTAATTCTTATATTTTATTTTTATGTTTATTCTTAAGGAAGATTTGGTTCATTTCCTTGGATGATAACGATCGTAGAAACATTCGAAACATGGAAATTCCGAACACCACGAGCATCGCGTGCAGACAGGTTTGCCACGGTGACCTTCTTCGTATGTATCTCATTCGGGAAAGCATCGTCGTTTAAAATGTAATTTTCAAAGGGTTTCAGTTGTTTTTCGAATATGAAAGTAAGTTATTTTTAAAAGGTCATTACTATTATCACTATTTTGTATGACTATAATACTGATTATAAAAGTTACCAATAATTACATTTATTTCAAATACTAGAATTAATGCTTGTCATAATTTAGTGAGGGTTATAGGCTGTGAAACAAATTCATGAAAAACACATCCCTCAATATATATAACACTAAAATTGAGACGTATACATCACATATTCTTAAATATCTCATAAGAATGCCTTCTATAGTTTGTACTAAATTTCCGCTATAGTCCAGAAATTGCTTCATTATTGGCTTCGCAACAGTAAACGAAGTGCCGGCCGCAGTGGTCTAGTGGTTCTAGGCGCGCAGTCCGGAACCGTGGGGCTGCTACGGTCGCAGGTTCGAATCCTGCCTCGGGCATGGATGTGTGTGATGTCCTTAGGTTAGTTAGGTTTAAGTAGTTCTAAGTTCTAGGGGACTGATGACCACAGAAGTTAAGTCGCATAGTGCTCAGAGCCATTTGAACCATTTTTTTTTTCAGTAAACGAAGTAACTCATTGGACAACTGAATAGTAGGTTAACTATCTAATGGGTACTACACTGCAGTAGGCCTACACTGTATTATTATTATTATTATTATTATTATTGGTGTCACTAATGAGGAAAGTCATGGGCAGCCTGAGGCCTCCAGTCTGTTAACAGTTCAGAAGTGAAGAGTCCAGCATTCAAGTGATTTACAAACAACTGGCCTAAGCATTGTACACACAGTTTGATGGATTTTAAATGTGTGTTCAGACTGTGCGCGATGTAAATGTCACTAAGGAAAGGAGTGATGCAGGCGAAGCATGTTTTGTAAGAAGTGTTTACCTTCCATTTGTATGGTTAGCCTTATTTTCTGAGGAGGAGTTGTAGGTAGTACTTTTCGTACACTGAGAATGCTCTATAATTCTATGAAAAATTGTTAGAAATGAACTGTGTCTATTGTCTCATTAGTTCGTGGCTCTATACACCATCTACAAAAGCTAAATACGATTTATCTTTCGCCATTTTAAAAATGCAAAGACAATTTTCCTTTTAAAATTTAGTGAGGTGCTATGGTATGGGGGGAGGGAGGAGGGGATAGGCCGGGGGCCATGGGGGGGGGGGGGGGAGAGATACTAGATAACATCGGATTACACTCATGGCTGATGGTCTCAGTAAGATTGGGAACCACTGGACTACACATTCGGTAAACGAAAAAAAAGGAATAGTTCTACCCGAGATCTACGCCCGCGAACGGGGACACACTTTCGGATTCTCTTCACTTTCGGTACTGCAGGAAAAACTCAGCTGTTTCTGAAGTAGACTACGAAAACATCGCCTCCGCCCCAGAAGGAATACGACTTCTGCAGCCCACAAGAGCCGATGACCGGCCTCGCGTTTTGGCGAGGTCCAAATCGCTCCACAGAACCGTTTAACATTTAGACCTTCTAGCCAATCAGATCGGGATAAGAACCTAGGCATTTTTATTTACCGTTTCCTGTTCCATCTTACAGCGATTCAGCTAGGTCTCAGAAGTTTCTTTGCGACGGCCCTTGGAAAACAGCCTATTATATCCAGACCAATACCCATTTACGAGGACTGCGGATGACCCGTCCATTAATTGCAAAGGCCTCCTTTCTCAAGCAACCGAGGCTGTCGTAGACAGTAACCAAAGGAAGAGCGTACAGACGCAACTCGTGAGTGACATGCTACATACGGATTAATGGCACTGATACTTTTTGCTGATGAATCAAAGTTTACTCCACACAGATATACCAAGCAGCCCTGCATAATATTTGGGTGACGGATATTTTGCATTATTTGCGGCTTTCTCTATTACGACCGTTAACAACAATTTAAGCTCAACTCTCATAACTATATAAGACAAAAGCCTCCTCCTGTATTCGAAATACAGTATTCGTTAGAGGATGACAGTTGTATCACGTATCTCATTGGTAGCAAACAAAGTTTTTACAACATTCCGTAAAAAAATTAATGAAAACAAAAAACTTTTTCCAACGGAGGCGTTAATATTACGCCAGGAAAACGTATCAAATACTCCTGTTGTGAACTAGTACACTTCAGCTTGCCGATGGGACTTAGAGGTAGTACTTTGATCCTGAAGTGGTACTTCCTGCTGTTACTTTAATTACTCATATTTTTGCGGCTGAGACAAGGCCGACGTCGTATGTTTATAAAGATCGCGAACAGTAGGCGATAGACCTGCTGCATTCTGCAGTCTAGCCGTGGAATTTTCGTATTTTATGGATACGCTCTAAACGACGAAATACTGCAAGATTCAGTCGATCGTTATTTAACCTTACAGCGCGTCAACGTCTCATATTTTATGTGAAAAGTGATTCCACGTTAACTTCTGAATAAGCTCATTAGTTTTCATATAAATTTGCTGTTACACTCGTAAGAATTTTTCATCAGTATTAAAGACCGAGACGTCATAAAAAATACCGTAATCTCTACAACATAGTACCAATGAAAAGACATGGTTTTGGAATTGATCATTAGTGACAGTTTAATATTTATGATTAACGAGAACCACCACAGTGGTATTCATACAGGTTTGTACAAGCACTGGCATTTGTTTCTTTTCTGTTGTGCATAATTGTCAAGTCTAACAATTTCAATTTTGTTAACATATGACGGAAACCACCCAGTTTAGTTATTTTAACTATTTTACATGTTCAATGACCATACTTTTGTGGCTATTTTATTCATGAGTTATAATTATTCTGTGAGTTCACAGTTAGTGTTTGTGTTATGTTCTACATAATTACTTCACGACTGTTTTGTATAATCGGTCACTTATTGCCATATCGGTCGAATGACGATGCAACTCGTGTGAGCAAGTCCATTTATCCGCTTGTTTTTCTGCATAATTGTTTTGTTCTGCTTCGTTGGTATCTGTTTTTGCCATTGTCTCGAATAGTTAGTAATGTTCTTTATATTATAATGTCATTTCTGAATTTAAGATTTTGTCTTTACTTATAACAATTACAATATCCCATCATACATATGAAGGGCTTATTTCAATTGTGGTACAAGTCCATTTTTGTTCATTCTGAGATACTCCTAAAGTTAAATGAGCGCTGAAAAATCTGCAGTTGAGATAACAGAAATATTCAAGCATATATTAAGTATTTAACTTTAGGACTCTGTATCTCAGAAAAAAATGGGCTTGTACGACTATTGAAATAAGCCCTTCATCTATCGCGCACGGCAGAGGCGTCGAACGGCCATGTCTGAACTGTCTAGTGTACACAGTAAGGCGATTCACGTGTTTCTGCCGGGCAATCGCAGAATGTCTCTTTTTTTTGAATTTATTGGCTTTCAAGACGTGCCCATATAGCAGTGGAAACTCACTTATGACGATAAGAACATAACGCAACACTTAGTCCATGAACGGAGAAAATCCTCGACACGGCCAGGAATCGAACGCGGACCCTTTCGCTTAACAATCCGTCGCGCTGATTCGCACAGCTATCGAGGCGGATCATCAGAATGTGTGTATGATCGTCATTCCCAGATTTTGCCTCTAACGTTACGTAAGATACTTAAATAGTGAAACTTAAATAATGATACTGGCATAACTCGGTGAGCGTTTAGGTTGCCTATATTACTCGGTTTGGTACTACAACTTGTAGCTTGATTTCTTCTTTTGTTTAATCGCAGACAGCTTGATAATGATCTAACGAACGAAACCGGTCGTAACACAATAAATGCGTATCAGTGCAGTTGTTGTGGTTCTCGTCAATCATAAATATTATTGTCAATGAGCTGTGGAGGTCAAAATAATCAAGTTTATTTGAATCATTTTGATCATGCTCCAGATGTTAATGGCCTGACATTCATGTGTGGACTCTGCAATCTGCCGCAAGGACAGGACTCCATTGCAAGAAGTTGTGGCGGATTAGACAATCGCAGATACTGTCGCAAAAGAGGAATGCAAGTTCAGAGTTGACAGAAGAGATAACAAGAGATTATTACTGAATCACGGCTGAGCTTCAACAAAGGCTTGTCAAGGCTGATCCCTCGTCGTTTGGTGCCCAACTCTGAAACCCGTGGTGCTGTTGTCTGACAAGCTTAGAAGTATCGGACAGGTGATACGGATAACCTGCTGGCCGGAATGTGAAGTTTGCTTGACAATGGAGTTTTTAAGAACTAGCAAAACAGAGATACGAATTGTCTGAACCTCTTCGGAATTCAAGCGACTTGGCAATGCATTTCTTTGTTCCGCTCGAAATGTGGCCTGCAAATACAAAGACTTCATTCAACGTTTATGGGTTATTCGCCCTGATACATCTTTGGATGCATCTTCCTCGAAAAAATCTGTTCATCATCACGGAAGGAACCTTCAAATGACATCCAGACACATGACACGGGGTAAATATTTTGGACAAGAAATAATAAGGAAGAATAATTCCGATGTAACGTGATATTGTGCTTCATTGCTACCATCATTATCTTCATGCAGCGGGCTTTTTTATATGTTACGAATTTCAAACTTTATCTTTCCAGCTATTTTTCGGTTTGGCTACTCTGCAGAACTCTCTAGGCAAATTCAGTTGCGGTCCATATGGAACCTTCAATGCTGACGATTTTTGTCGTTTATCTGTGATTGCTCAGCGTCTGCCATACATTTCCTTTCCTGTCACTGTGTGTCATCTGCCATACATTTCCTTTCCTGTCACTGTGTGTCACTCCTACAACTAATAGAAGGAATGCCATTCCAGTGGCTTTTTTTCTTTTTTTTACCCTTGTTAGTGAGTATGCACACTTCAAACCGTATAAAACTGTTGCTGACGCCGAAGTCTTGTAGAACTTCAGCATTGTTTCTTTCGTCATTTAGTTTATTTCATGCTTATTGTACCATATATTCTGTGATTTTTTTATACTTTCTTTCCGATATCAAGTTTTTCAAAAGTTGAGTGTACAACCGAGGAAAGAAAATTAGGTGACCTGTTTAATGGATTTTTTGTTAGTAATCAACTTATAGAGTGGTACAGATTGACAATAAAATGCAACCGCAACTTTTTTTGTTCTTGCTATCGAGTATCTTCAAATTTTGAAACAATTATGTGATCGTCAGAAAACAGAGAGCGTCAAGACAAAGCTGTAGCTATCTTTCGTTGTCAAAATTTAAATGTAGAAGTTTACTATTCTCGAATGACGTCTTCAGTGCGCACAATTTGATCAAAAGTATCCATATAACCCATTCAGTGTGGAATTGACGTCTAGATGTCATATGGGCTCCAGTATAAAAGGAGGCGACCCGTATCGCGCTGTCAGTAGAGAAGTAGTAACAGCTGACTGTTGTTGTTGTTGTTATGGTCTTCAGTCCTGAGACTGGTTTGATGCAGCTCTCCATGCTACTCTATCCTGTGCAAGCTTCTTCATCTCCCAGTACGCACTGCAGCCTACATCCTACTGAATCTGCTTGGTGTATTCATCTCTTGGTCTCCCTCTACGATTTTTACCCTCCACGCTGCCCTCCAATACTAAACTGGTGAACCCTTGATGTCTCAGAACATGTCCTACCAACCGATCCCTTCTTCTAGTCAAGTTGTGCCACAAACTTCTCTCCAATACTATTCAATACCTCCTCATTAGTTATGTGATCTACCCATCTAATCTTCAGCATTCTTCTGTAGCACCACATTTCGAAAGCTTCTATTCTCTTCCTGTCTAAACTATTTATCGTCCATGTTTCACTTCCATACATGGCTACACTCCATACAAATTCTTTGAGAAACGACTTCCTGACATTTAAATCAATACTCGATGTTAACAAATTTCTCTTCTTCAGTAAGGCATTTCTTGCCATTGCCATTCTACATTTTATATCCTCTCTACTTCGACCATCATCAGTTATTTTGCTCCCTAAATAGCAAAACTCCTTTACTACGTCAAGTATCTCATTTCCTATCTTATTCCCTCAGCATCACCCGACTTAATTCGACTACATTCCATTATCCTCGTTTTGCTTTTGTTGATGTTCATCTTATATCCTCCTTTCAAGACACAATCCATTCCTTTCAACTACTCTTCCAAGTCCTTTGCTGTCTCTGACAGAATTACAATGTCATCGGCAACCTCAAAGTTTTTATTTCTTCTCCATGGATTTAATACTTACTCCGAATTTTTCTTTTGTTTCCTTCACTGCTTGCTCAATATACAGATTGAGTAACATCGGGGAGAGGCTACAACCCTGTCTCACTCCCTTCCCAACCACTGCTTCCCTTTCATGTCCCTCGACTCTTATGATTGCCATCTGGTTTCTGTACAAATTGTAAATAGCCTATCGCTCCCTGTATTTTAGCCCTGCCACCTTCAGAATTTGAAAGAGGGTATTCGAATCAACATTGTCAAAAGCTTTCTCTTAAGTCTACAAATGCTAGAAACGTAGGTTTCCCTTTCCTTAATGTATCTTCTAAGATAAGTCGTAGGTTCAGTATTGCCTTACGTGCGTGTTCCAAAATTTCTACGGAATCCAAGCTGATCCTCCCCGAGGTCGGCTTCTACTAGTTTTTCCATTCGCCTGTAAAGAATTCGCGTTAGTATTTTGCAGCTGTGACTAATTAAACTGATAGTTCGGTAATTTTCACATCTGTCAACACCTGCTTTCTTTGGGATTGGGATTATTATATTCTTCTTGAAGTCTGAGGGAATTTCGCCTGTGTCGTACATCTTGCTCACCAGATGGTAGAGTTTTGTCTGGACTGGCTCTCCCAAGGCTGTCTGTAGCTCTATGGAATTTTGTCTACTCCCGGTGCCTTGTTTCGACTCAGGTCTTTCAGTGTCTGTCAAATACTTCACGCAGTATCATATCTCCAATTTCATCTTCATCTACATCCTCTTCCATTCCCATAATATTGTCCTCAAGAACATCGCCCTTGTATAGACCCTCTATATACTCCTTCCACCTTTCTGCTTTCTGTTCTTTGCTTAGAACTGGGTTTCCATCAGAGCTCTTGATATTCATCCAAGTGGTTGTCTTTTCTCCAAAGGTCTCTTTAATTTTCTTGTACCCCTAGTGATATAAGCATCTACATCTTTACATTTGTCCTTTAGCCATCCCTGCTTAGCCATTTTGCACTTCCTGTCGATCTCATTTTTGAGACGTTTGTTTTCCTTTTTGCCTGCTTCATTTACTGCATTTTTATATTTTCTCCTTTCATCAATCAAATTCAATATTTCTTCTGTTACCCAAGGATTCCTACTAGCCCTCCTCTTTTTACCTACTTGATCTTCTGCTGCCTTCACTACTTCATCCCTCAAAAGTATTCATTCTTCTTCTGCTGTATTTCTTTCCCCCATTCCTGTCAATTGCTCCCTTATGCTCTCCCTAAATCTCAGTACAACCCCTGGTTTAGTCAGTTTAACCAGGTGACATCTCCTTAAATTCCCACCTTTTTGCAGTTTCTTCAGTTTTAATGTACAGTTCATACGAGAGGATGAAAAAAAGCTAGAAGCATTTGAGATTGCATTTGGAGGAGAATGGAAAGGATAAGCTCGAGGGACAGCGTGACTAAGTGTGTTGGAAAGGGTTGGTGAGAGGAGAAGGCTGACTGTCTGAGGTTATAAAAGAAAGGAAGAAGAACTGGATGGAACATTTGTTAAGACGGAAACGCTTGCTAACAACGCTTATGAGGTCTAGTTTGTGGGAGGAGATTGAGTGGAAGGAGGGACATACACGATGGGTGGGAGGAGGAGATACACGATGGGAACAGGAACAAGGGAAACGGAGATGAGGAGGATGGTAGAGGACAGGACAGGATGAGAGTTACCATGTGAAACCTGCGTACGGGTAGAGCACTGATGATGATGATGAGGAGGAGGAGGAGGATGATGATGATGATGATGTACGACCACGCGTGCAGCAGCACGGACTGCCAGTGCGGGGACGATTGTTGTGTCGTCGCCCGACGCGGCAGCAGAGAGGCGCACCAGCTGGCAACACTGGACGCGGCAGTGCCGCCACATCGTCTTTTCACAGGGTTCCCGGCTGTGGCCACCACCAGAAGACGAACGTATCGTGTGTGGAGGCTCCGAGGAGAACAAACCTTACCAAACTACATTCGTCATCGTCATATGTGGCCAGAACCTGGCCCGATCACTGGGTACACAATCAGACCACTAGTTCGCATAGCTGGTGATTTGGACAACAACCGTTACACTTCCGACGTGTTAAAGCCGGCGTCTGTGCCCTATCTTCTCGGTCTCCGTGATGTCTTCCAACAAAACAAAACAAGACTGTACGCTGCCCGTGCTGTCCTGATTTGAACTCGATTCAGAGAGTGTTCGACTGTTTCTTGGCCGGCACGTTCTCAGATATCTCACCCATTGGGAACATTCGGTCACGGGTTGCTGGTAAGGCATCTTTCGCCAGACACTACGACTGACGGAGCAACATTTGATGACTTACCCGTACCTGTCAGCCAAGCTCAATTCAACTAGATGGACAGCCACGCCAGATACGCGATTGCTACCAGATGGCAGTTCTTTTTAGTAAATTTCTCCCGCAGCACAACCCCAAATCATCTACAAATTGAAAAAAATGGCTCTGAGCACTATGGGACTTAACTTCTGAGGTCATCAGTCCCCTAGAACTTACAACTACTTAAACCTAACTAACCTAAGGACATCACACACATCCATGCCCGAGGCAGGATTCGAACCTGCGACCGTAGCGGTCGCGCAGTTCCAGACTGTAGCGCCTAGAACCGCTCGGCCCTTCCGGCCGGCCTACAAATTGAATCATATAGCCTTGCTACTATACTGTATACGCAAGTTACATAAAATGTCATTATTTACTTCGTTCCAGGAGTTGTAACTTTAGTGATCAGCAGTGTATACGACGTCAGCGATCATATAGTCCTACACTAGAGCAGTTTGTCTTGGTATTCTTTGCCTCCTGTACTGATCTCAAGTTAAATTTCTGAACATGATATGGCGCTCAATAAGGAAAACACTGCCTCATACTTGGTGAGTGACAGAGTGCGGACTTGAGATGCTGATCTTTCGAGATGGAGTTTCCCCATCAGCCTGGTAATTCGGCAACCCCATTAAGCTACTCGGTCGTGTCCTCAGCAAACAACTGACAGCGGGGCTGGAGGGCAGCGGGGCGTTCGTGGCCTGACGCCGGCCGGGCGCTGGACTCTCGCCCCGGGCACAGAGTCCGCGCATCGCCTCCAATTGGGCAGGCGGGCGCAGCGCAAAGTGCGCGCCACATATCGCTTCGCGGCTCGACGAGGGCGCGTCCCGTTGCTCTGCCTCCGCGTCGGTACAGCTGCACTCTGGAATGCAAGGCGCGAGCATCCACAGGCAGCATCAAGTGAAGCTTGCAGGCTAGTAACCCTCTAGACAAGACCGACAGTCACTGCCCCTCCTCTGCGAGACACTGTATTCTTCCAAAAAAATATAAATATTACTCTACTAGAGCAGTGAATGCCGTTACGAAACTAAAGGCGTCCCATACACACTCTGGCAGAGCTGTCAGTCAGGACGGAAGATCGCCGTCCTGAACAAACAAGGGGTCCGGCTGGCCTCTACAGAATCAACGAACACTCCATCCGGTCGATCTGAAGAGTGCGCAGGCGGTCTGGGGAGGGGCGAAAGGCTGGCCGGCTGCCGACCTCCAGTACCCCAACGCGAAACCTCACATTATCTGGTCAAAAGTATCCGGACCCCTATTTATTTATTTATCATATGGCAATACATAATATACGACAGTTCTTCTTCATCTTGTGGCTTCACAACCCTGCGTAGGTCTATGGTTGCTTAACATGCTTAACAATTTCCTTCCCATATTCAAAAAGATTTCGGGCTTGCAGCCTGTCGTCGTTAGCTTCCATCCACGATATTTCGACTGGACAACTGCCAGCCATCCTCAGGTGAGCCATCGAAGACTGACAGCCCGAAAACTTTTTGAAAATTTAGTTCGCCGGGAAAATTTTAAGTTTCACAATTTCCTTCCCTTCTGCCCTCTCGTTTACTTTCTTTGTTCATCTAATTCCTTCGGCTCTGATGTTTTCTTCCACGTAGTCCAGCCTCCGCTTACGTGGTCTTCCTTTTACTTTTCTTCCTGTTGGTTTCCATAGAAAAACCTTCTTTGTAGTTCTTGTGTCCTCCATCCTTAGGACACGTCCCAGCCAGGCTATTCTTTTAATTAGCCTTACAGTACCCCAGCTCCTTGTATGAGATGCTCCAACTCATAATTGGTCCTTGCTCTCCAGACACCATCATCATTTCGGATCCCTTCACAAATTATCCGTCTTACTTTTCTTTCAAATACTTTCAGTTGTTGTTCATGAGTCGTGATTAGCATCCATGCTTCACATCCGTATGTAACTACTAGCCTAAGCGTAACCTTACATACAGGGTGAGTCACATGAGACGTAGCACCCCTTTTAATTCGTGAACGGTTAGACATATCGAAACGCGGTTAGAGCATCGAGGGGCACGTATGTTTTTAGAGCTGGTATCAACGAAGATATTAAAGCACGTACGTTTTTTAAATAGAACCGTGTACTTTTTAAACTCCATGCGATAGCTCTTGAGAAGACAATTACAGTGACATAGCGTTTGTAATGTTGACGTTGAAACCTACTGTAAAAAAAATTCGAAAACTGTCCTGGGATTTGAGAGCACGGTGGCCGGAATCAGCATTAACGGAGCAAACACCGCCAAGCAGAGCTCTCGTGCTGCGCTGTGTCTTAATGTCAACACATTTGCTTGTTTACTTGTATGCCCTGCAGGCCGCTCCTTTCTGCTTCAATATTCGTTGCGTGCAGGCATGTACACCAATGAGAAGTTGGATATACTATTTTTGTACGGCGAACCTAAACGAAATGCTGTGAAAACAGTACAACGGTATAGGACTACTGTTCGGATCGCCAGTGTCCGACGCGCCAGGTAATTGCACAAATTTTTAAGGCGCTAATGCGGACAGGCTGCTTGAAAGTCAAAAACAGTACAAGAAAGAAGACTGCAACTGACACAGTTCTGGGTACGACACTAACAAATCCGCATAGAGGTACGAGACATATTGTCAATGAATGTGGAATCAACTAGACGAGTGTAATTCGAATCCTGCATCGTCAGAAGGTCCAACCCTATTATCTGTCACTACATCAGGCTCTCCACGTCCGCGATTTCGAACGTTGTAGAGAATTTTGTCGGTTTGCCCTTCAGCAACTGGCAGACGGCTCTACGTTTTTCCAACGTGTCCCTCTTTACCGATAAAGCAACGTTTACTAACCATGGTAATATAAATTTGCATAACATGCACTACTGGGTAGCCGAAAATCCACACTGGCTTCGTCAGGTGCATTATCAGTGGCCGTGGAGCGTAAACGATGGTGCGGCATCATATGAAATTACACTGAGGTACCATACTTCATCTCAGGCGTTCTAAATGGACATTCGTAAGCACACTTTCTGACAAACATTCTGCCCGTTCTTCTAGAAGCGGTACCACTGGATATTCTACAATGTACGAGTGGCTGCAACACGACGCTTGTCCAGCTCCTTCGTCCCGCGTTACAACGCAGATACTGAATGAGAACTTTCCTGGACTTTGGATAGGACGAAATTCTGTTGTCAAATGATCTGCGAGGTCCCCCGATTTGACTCCTCTTGATTTCTTTCTTTGGTGAGCACTCAAAGATGCGGTCAATGACGAAGCCCCAACTACGCCAGACGATATGTGTCGTCGAATCGCCAGTGCATGCTGTACCTATCATCCACTGTACTTACATCAGTTCATTGCAAATCTGCCTTTCAGTTCGTGGTCACCAGTTCGAACATATGCCTACATAAAGATAAAGTAATCTTTTAGGACAACAAAATTTATGTCATGTAAATTGGGTGGTTACTACATCATTGTTAGTAAATTGTTTATTTCATTTACATAAACGACTTTTAGTTAAGAAGAAAATTTATTTTGCGGTGCACAATTGTTCACCAAAGTATATTCAATAAAATGTTTAGTTCAACGAACGTATCCCACGTGATTTAATTTAGAGCAGTGTAGACAGACACAGTTGTCCGACAGTATGTATTTTACCTCTAAGCAGCACACAGCCACGTACAGGAAATGATACACTACGTGATCAAAAGCATCCAGACACCTGCCTGAAAATGACTTACAAGTTCACTGCGCCCTCCATCGGTAACGATGGAATTCAGTACGGTGTTAGCCCACCCGTAGCCCTGATGACAGCTTCCTCTCTCGCAGGCATACGTTCAATCAGGTGCTGGAAGGTTTCTTGGGGAGTGACAGCCCATTCTTCACGGAGTGCTGCACTGAACAGAGGTATCGATGTCGGTCGGTGAGGCTTGGCACGAAGTCGGCGTTCCAAAACATCTCAAAGCTGTTCTACAAGATTCAAGTCAGGACTCTGTGCAGGCCAGTCAATTACAGGGATGTTATTGTCGTGTAATCACTCCACCACAAGCCGTGCGTTATGAACAGGTGCTCGATCATGTTGAAAGACGCAATCGCCATCCCCGAATAGCTCTTCAACAGTGGGAAGCAATAAGGTGCTTAAAACATCAATGTAGGCCTGTGCTTTGAAAGTGCCACGCAAAACAACAAGGGATGCAAGACCCCTCCATGAAAAACACGGCTACAGCATAACACGACCGCCTCCGAATTTTACTGTTGGCACTACACGTGTTGGCAGGTGACATTCACCGGGCATTCGCCATACCCACACACTACCATCGGGTGTACCGTGATTCGACACTCCATATAACATTTTCCACTGTTCAATCGTTCAATGATTACGCTCGTTACACCAAGCGAGGCGTCGTTTGGCATTTACCGGCGTAATATGTGGCTTATGAGCAGCCGCCGCTCGACCATGAAATCCAAGTTTTCTCACCTCCCGCTTAACTGCCATACTACTTTCAGTGGACCTTGATGCACGTTGGATTTCCTGTGTGATGGTCTGGATAGATGTCTACCTATTACACATTACCACCCTCTTCACCTATCGGCGGTCTCTGTCAGTCAACAGACGAGGTCGGCCTGTACGCTTTTGTGCTGTACGTGTCCCTTCACGTTTCTACTTCAGTATCACATCGGAAACAGTGGACCTAGGGATGTTTAGTAGTTTGGAAATCTCGCATGCAGACGTATGACACAAGTGACACCCAATCACCTGACCACGTTCCGCGGAGCGCCCCATTCTGCTCTCTCACGATGTTTAATAGTACTGAGGTCGGTGATATGGAGTACCTGGCAGTAGGTGGCAGCACAATGCACCTAATACGGAAAACGCATGTTTTGCGGCTGTCCGGATACTTTTGATCACGTAGTGTAGATCAGATCTTTTTCTAACATTTAAATATTTAATACAGTAGTTGCTTTCTGCAGGGTATAACACCTCTTTATTTGCGAAGAATGAACAGTTGATATCTCTGTTTCAGCTCATGTAAATCTGGGAGGATACCCAAATGTGAAATAATTTTACCAAACCCTTTGTGATACGTTAGATTCTAGGGTATGTCCTATGTCCATGTTTCTGTCCCTCAAAGTGCCACACTGCAGACAAAACTCTTGCAAGTTTTTCCGCAGTCTTCTATCTGGTTTACCATATAATAACCTCCTCTTTCTATTGCAAGCCTTTTCCGCTGTAGCAGTGCGATTTTTCACCTCTGATTACATCTCAAGTCTTCATTGATCGTACTTCCAAGAACTTTAAATGCTCTTACTTGGCGAATAATAACTTTTCCTAGCCGAATATTTAGGCCAACGGCCTTGCCGCAGTGGATACACCGGTTCCCGAAAGATCACTGAAGTTAAGCGCTGGGTGACCATCCAGGCCGCCATGCACTGTTGCCATTTTTCCGCGTGCACTCAGCCTCGTGATACCAATCGAGGAATTACTCGACCGATTAGTAGCAGCGGCTTCGATAAAGAATACCTTCGTAACGACCGGGAGAGCGGTGTGCTGACCACACGCCCCTCCTATCCGCATCCGCATCTAAGGATGACACGGCGGTCGGATCAATATTTGCGAGTCTCCTTCCTTTGCCGATAACCATGCTCTTTGTTTTTAGTGTATTGATTATGATCCCATGTACCACGCAATCTTAATTCAGATCTCTTAGCATTCTACTTACAGTTCGTTCACTTTCTGCCACTACTGTCATCACCAAATGCACCGGAGCTAGTTGAATCATGATTTCCAACAAAGTACTACCCGTCCGACTCCTCCTTCCCCATTACTTGAAAAACGGACCCCGGGTTTGCCACAGGGTTAGCGGAGTTGTGGCTGCATTGTCTGTCTGGATACTTGCCTTGCTGCAAAAAAGTGTGTTTTCTACAAAACTGTCAGGGCTTTCGTGCCAACTTGGTGACAAACTGCCTGCTAGCTTCTGTATCGGGTTCTACGGCCGTTTGTTTGACGATTGTTCTGACGTTTCGCCAGCACAAGTGGCTGACATTTTCAAAGCTTCATCCTCCATTGCTGGTGGTGACTGCTGACTGAAATTAAGTCACGCGGCTGGAGAACTCTGCACGGCCGAGCGAACAACGTGCCTTTCCTCTCGGGCGTTAACCACTTGGGGTTATTTAGATACTCCATGACGATGAATACGTCCCTCCTGAACCCGTCGATTCCGTATTCGAAAGACAGTCGGGAATTCCGTCTAATGCGAGTAGCAATGTCGCGGAACGATTAACCGCAGTCTCGCAAGACCAAAACGATGCCATTGTCGAATCCGACAGGTGCTGGTACGCGTTTCTCCTTCTCACATGGCGCTGAACACGATCTTTTCACAAACAACCAACACAAAAATGCAATTTCTGAATGAGAAACTAGCTGCATTATCCGTCCTTATCTACCAGGAAACAGATAGCGTTATTCTTATCTACTCTGCGCGGTTGCACTGAAATTCTAATCTTTTGCACATCCAAGCATGTGCACTATCATGATAAACTTAAGTGCGAAAGTAATTTTCGGATAATGTGTCATTCCCAAGTAACATAGCTCGATGAATCCCGGACCATACATACGAGGCGTATTCGGAAAGTAAGATCCGATTAGGTGCGAAGTCGAAACGACTGTGAAACTCGATGGAACTTTACACAGATGTGTTGGGCAGTCTCTTTAGTGTGCCTGTCGATCGCTTCACGTCGCTCTTTTCATTTCAGAGCACAAAGTGACCATGAAGAAATGCCTAAAACAACAGTGTCTCACGCCAAGTATGTGGATCTGGTGAGATATTTCGCCTGAAGGTGTGCAGCCCACTTAACATAAATGTCATGCTCTTCTTTCTTCAAGACAATATTCAACCGCATTCTGCAGGGGCAGTGAACACGCTCTTGCAGCGTTTTCGATGGGTAGTGTTTGATCACTCACAGTGCAGCCTGTAATAGGCTCCCTCCGTTGTTCATCTCCGCTCACATGAACCGCTGACCATGAAGACAACATTTTGTCACAAACAACGAAAGGCAGGCCAGCGTAAAGAACTGGCGGAAAGCACAGGCTGCTGCTTTCTGTGACGAGGGTATTCAAGTTGTGCCGAATACCAACGTTATCGTGTTGCCTGTGTCATCTGTACGCCGAGCACCTGACAGCGCTGTGTAGAGAGATCTGCTCGACGCTGTTACTTTAGTATCACGTTAGAGAGAAATAGAATGAAATGTACGAAGCAGTCGATAAATCCCACTGTAACACGTAACACGAACTCCCAGGCGAATCTCGATCAGTTACAATGAGCATTGGTTGAAATATGAGCAGGTAGAGTATCTACGTAAGCAGGAGAAAAAGTTCTTATTCAGTCATCTGATGTTATGGATGGCCCTTCACTTTTTGGCTGTATTGTTATTGTTATTATTACAGTAAGAAAAATTACTGTATCTCGAAAAAATTTGCACTTAGTGACAGCTGATTGGCAAAGTCTACAGTAACTCGAACAAGACCATTTCATGAAGGTATCTTGAAATAGTTTGCCTAATCTCGTTTTTCACTGTGATCACTTGAGTGGAATAGGAATGGTAGCGCAATGCACACACTAATATTTGTAGATCTACTTAACAAGGTAGACCTCGACCTTAACCCGCATCTGGTCATCCTCATTTAGGTTTTCCGTGATTTCTCTAAATCTCTTCAGGCAATTGCCGGGATGGTTCCTCTGAAAAGACATTGCTAACTTCCTTCCAAATTCTTCCCTAATCCGATGGGACCGATGACCTCGCTGTTTGGTCCCCTACCTCAAATCAACCAACCAACCAACCTCGACCTGTCACAAGTAACAGCTTTGACGATCGTTCCCTCCTCCCAGTACATCTGGCATTATTATAGCTTCTTTAACTTCACAGACTCTGAGATCGCCTAAGCGCCCAGGGATGTGTCAGAGTAGTTCCGTCGTATGAGGTTTAGCTTTGTAACTAAGCTCAACGATGTTATTGTACTTTTATCATCTACCTCGCTGGTAGTTAACAGTCAACGTGCCAAAGAAATATTTTGGTAATTTTGTCAAGACATTCTCTCTCTCTCTCTCTCTCGCTCTCGCTCTCGCTCTCGCTCTCTATCTCTGTCTCTCTCTTTCCTATATAAAAATCAACAAGATTCCGCAAACAGAGATCCTGCGAAACTCAGCTCCCTCTGTTCCTCCATGAGATTCACAGCGCAGTGGACAACGGCCCTCGGGTTGATGCCGTGTTCCTTGATTTCAGTGAGGCATTTTACACCTCCAGTGTTGCCATTTAATGAAAAATTACGAGCTTACGGAGTATCGGAGCAGACCTGCGATTGGATTCAAGACTTTCTTGCAGATAGAATTCAACTCGTCGGCTTAACGGAACTAAGTCGACAGATGTAATATCCGTAGTACCACAGGGAAGTGTGATAGAACCGTTGCTGTTTACAATATATATAAATAGTCTAGTAGAAAGCGTCGGATGTTCTTTAAGGCTCTTCGCAGGTGATACAGTTGTCTACAACAAAATAGCAACGCCAGAAGATAGAAAAAATTTGCAGAACGACGTGCAGAGAATTGATTAATGGTTCAGACTCTGGCAGTTCACCCTGAACGTAAATAAATGGTAACATATTGCGCATACATAGGAAAAGAAATCCACTACTGTACAGCTATACTATTGATAACACACAGCTGGAAACAGCGTCTGCCGTAAAATATCGGAGCGTAACTATCCAGAGCAACCTTAAGTGAAATGACCATCTAAAACAGATGGCGGGAAAAGCAGACACGAGACTCAGATTCATCGGAAGAATCTTAAGGAAATGTAACTCATCCACGAAAGACGTGGCTTACAAGGCGCTTGTTCGCCAGATTCTTGAGTATTGTTCGTCTATCTGGGATCCCTATCAGGTAGGACTGATAGAGGAGATAGAGAAGACCCAACGAAGAGTGTCGCGTTTCGTCACGGGTTCGTTTAGCTGGCGAGAGAGCGTTACGGAGATGCTGAACAAACTCCATTGGCAGACATTACAAGAGAGGCGCCGTGCATCACGGAAAGATTTACTACTGAAATTTCGGCACAGCACTTTTCAGGAGGAGTCAGACAACATATTACTTCCCCCCACGTACGTCTCACGTTTTGGCCACTAGGTTAAAATTCGAGAAATTAGAGCCAATACAGAGGTTTACCGACAATTATTCTTTCCACGCACTATTCACATGTGGAACAGGGTTAGATGGATCAGATAGTGGTACCGAAAGTACCCTCCGCCACACACCGTTAGGTAGCTTGCGGAGTATGATGTAGATGTGTTTCTTTAACTGGTCGTTCCGCCAGTCTAAGGGGGGGGGGGGAAGAGAGAGAGAGAGAGAGAGAGAGAGAGAGAGAGAGAGTGTTCATCAACACCACACGTGTGGTTCTTGCAATGTGGGTCAGCACAACATTCTAGTTGCTGGGATGGCCCGTGTGAAAAGGACAAGGCCGATTTCCTTTCCCGTCCATCCCCAGTTCGAGTCAGTGCTCCATCTCTAATGAGACAGGTCACCGTTTGTATAAATGAGAAGAAATGTATAAGGAAGTAATTGTGCATTCCGCTTACTTTGAACGCAGAGCAGCGTGCTGCGCGTGAATTTTCTTTCACGTGGATACCTGAGTCCTCGGAGAATTTAACTCTCACGTGTCATGTCATGTTACCCAGAGGAAAAAAAAGAAATAGTAATTCTTAGTAAAATTTTAAGTGATAATTGACTTTCCTGCAGTAATCAGAAAAGTCAAAGGAAATACTTCCACTATTACCGAAAGCAGCGAATGTCTGTCTGCTCTGCGAGCAGTATGGAACTCGCATAACTTTCATCGTTCAAGCACTTTTGTGAAGAATATATCCAAAGAAGTAACTGCCCCGTCGCACGCAAAGGACTGAACCAGCACCATTAGGAAAGCTTACCAGCTGCAGAACTAAGATTTTCTGCAACGGATACGAAGCAGCTGCGCAGGGTGCTGGGTATGTAAATCCGCTGGCGCCTTGTTATTGAGGTTATTTCCGCCGCCGCACCTTTGCTCTTTACGCATTGCCTGTACCTGACAATGTGACGGACCCCTCGCTTCGCTGCCTGGTCAATTGGCGTGTCGCAGACATTAGCACACAATCACTTCTCCATCGTGCTGGGACGAAAGCTGAATCGCACAGCTTGCTGCCTACTTTGGTTGCTTTCGTCTAAACTAAGCATACGATCGTAGCATAAGCATATACTGCTTAAAGATTTTTCACCTTTTTCAAACTGCGGAAAGTGATATTTTGTTCATTGTTTCTAAGAGATACCATTCGGAGATATGATAGATACATGTTCCACAGATCAATTGAACGATTCTTTTATCAAAATCATGTGCAACGAGTCGGTTTACTGGATATGTATTTATGTTTACGTTAAACGTTAATTAACACATTTTTAATCCTACTCATGCAACTACACTTAAAAACTAGGGTTCTTTTTTTCGTCCTATCAGTTTTTCAACAGTAATTCGTCGCTGGAGAAATTATTTTAGGTTTGATGTAAAACTTGCTTAGTTACCTGTCAGACATCTTACGTTACCGGGGAAACGATGGAAAATTTTTGGTGCTGCATATTGAATTCCTCTGTGAGCCACTGACAGCTTTAATAATTGGTAATAAAGGTCATTTTTCCCTCCTGTGTTGTAGATGTGGACATCACTAATCATCCGAAATTGTGATCGATTATTTATGACAATTCCATTAGCGCATATACTTGTTGTGATGGTGCAGTTAAAATGCATAGATAGTTGAAGAGTCGACCGCGGGTGAGCACCGCATATTATTCTTACTGCTCATTTTTGTTCAATCAGTATCCTCTTTCTACGTGATGAATCATGACAGAAAAGTATTCCGTAAGGTATTAGTGAGTGGGTGTAAATGTGCCAAATATGTTAGAAGGTTGATTCGCTTGTTTCCGAGACGACCAATTGTACGAAGAGTAAAAGCAGCTGAACGCAATTGTTTGTTAAGCACACTAATAGGCGTCTTCCAGTTATAGCTTTCATCGTACTACACACACAACTTTGGAGCATTCTACACTGTTCACTGGCTGCTTTTCATGTCATACACCAATTGCTGGTATAACTCTGTTTGTTGTTCAGATTAAATATAATATGTCTTCTCAAAATTAAGGAAAAATTCATTTACAGAGAACCATTTAATGATTTTTTTTGAAACATATCATTAACAATCTCTTTGTTGCTTTCTCTCTACTAAGATTTATTATAACACTAGTATCGTCTACAAAAAGTACCGCCGGCCTGGGTGGCCGAGCGGTTCTAGGCGCTTCAGTCTGGAACCGCGAGACCGCTATGGTCGCAGGTTCGAATCCTGCCTCGGGCATGGATGTGTGTGATGTCCTTAGGTTAGTTAGGTTTGAGTAGTTCTAAGTTCTAGGGGACTGATGACCTCAGATGTTAAGTCCCATAGTGCTTAGAGCCATTTTTTTTGCAAAAAATTCTGCTTGTTGAGTGTTAAGTAGAAGGTCATTCACATATAAAAAAAAAATAAGGACAAGGGTGGACCCAAAATTGAACCCTGGGGGACTCCCGTTGTGATTTCTGCCCAATAACTAAAATGTTCTACTTTTCCAACATTTTTTTAAATTATTCAGAACATCGTCTACCGAAGTATTTGACAGTCTTGCTTTATAATGTATCATATCTCACAGGATGACGAATTTCGATATGAGGATCATATCACTGATGTGAGAAGTGAGTTTCACTCGTTTCGTACCTCTAATACCAGATCAAGGTGTTTGTGTGATACTTCTTCTGTCTATAATATTGGATAGGCTTTGCAAACAATGAACGAAGTGCTCGGATTAAAAAGCGATGTGTGACAGGGATGCAGTCTTTCTCCCCTACTTTTCGAGCTGTACATAGAAGCAATGCCGGAAATAAAAGAAATGTTGAAGAGTAGGACTGAAATACAGGCTAAAAAGATATCAATGAAAAGAGTCTGTGATGTCATTAATTCCTTCACTGAAAGTGTCGTATAGTTACTGGAGCTGTTGAATGGAATGAACAGTCTGATGAGTACAGAATATTAATTAGTGCAAACCTAAGAAAGGCGAACGTAGTGAGAGGTAGCAGAAAGAAAATTAACTATAAACGTAATACCAAAATTGGGGATCACTAATTAGAGGAAGCGAAGGAATTCTTCTATCAAATGGTTCAAATGGCTCTGAGCACTATGGGACTCAACATCTGAGGTCATCAGTCCCCTCGAACTTAGAACTACTTAACCTAACTAACCTAAGGACATCACCCACATCCATGCCCGAGGCAGGATTCGAACCCGCGACCGAAGCAGTCGCGCGGTTCCGGACTGAAGCGCCTAGAACCGCTCGGCCACCGCGGCCGGCAATTCTTCTATCATGGAAGCAAAAGGAACACACGATGGGCGAAGCAAGGGGGACGTAAAGAACAGCCTAGCGCAGGCAAAGAGCGAATTCCTACTCAAAGGAAGGCTATTAACATCAGACCTTAATTTGAGTAAGACATTCATGAGAATGTAAGTTTGGATCACAGCATTCTATGAAAGTGAGCCTTGGACTATTGGAAAAATGGAAAAGTAGAGTATCGAGACGCCTGAGATGCTGAAAAACAGGTGAACTGATAAGAAATGGGGAGGCTCTTCGTGGAGCTGGCGAAGAAAGGCACGTATGGCACATACTGACAAGAAGAAGGGATGGAGTGACAGGACATCGGGGAATAACCTCATTTTATTAGAGGGAGCTGTAGAGGGTAAAAATTGTAAAGGAAGACAGACTGGAATATATTTAATAAATAACTGAGGACGTTGGGTGTATGTGCTACTCTGAAACGAAGAGATTAGCCCAAAAGAGGAAATCATGGCGGGCCGGGTCACATAAAACCAGAGGACTGACAATTCCAAGAGAGAGAGAGAGAGAGAGAAAAAAAAGCTGTGACATAGTTAATGCCGTCTTTCAGATCCTTCGTTTTCCCTTTCCTATAGCACACAAAACTTAATATTCTAACTTCACTGATTTTTCGTTTGTTTCTTTGCAGGTTAGCAGCGTACACCAACAGTGCATGAAATTCCACAGGGTGGAACCTGTGCGGGGACAAAGACTGAAAGTGATAATTTTGCTTATAGATACGTTTGTTTAATGTAACAAAGTCTATTGGTTTTGAGGAAGGAATACCGAGGTCTGACCCCCCATCGACGACGAAATCGTTAGAGAAAGAGCACAATGAGAGCTTGTGGAAGGATGGGAAGAGAAATCGGCTGTTTTCCGTTCAAAGGAATCATTCTTGCATTTGCCTTAAGTGACCTAAGAAAGCCAAAGGAAACCTATATTGATTTGACTAGGCGAATGTGAGTCGCCGTTCTCCCGCATGCGAGTCCAATGTCTTAAGATTACTCCACGTCTCGGTGTGAATGCATGTGCACAGCTGTGCGGAACAGAAAGAAAGAAATCTCTTAGCAAAAACTGTTACGGTGTAGAGTATGAATCACGGTTCTAATATTAAACATGGGGAGGCTAGCTGTTTTTCGAAAGTAATATCACTATAATATTTAGATATTTTTTATTTCATCACTTTTTTTACAAATTTCATGCTAACTGCATAATGACCTACCACTGTGCAGAGAGCATGTTGGATGTAATTCATACAAGTATTATCAAATTTATTGCCATTCGCGAATAGAGCTAGTGAAAAATGACTGTCTGCATCCCACAGTATGCGTCCTATTCTCTCTCATTTCAATCTCATGATCCCTACGCCACGTATTATAGCGACAGCATAACGGTCACACAGTCTCCTTCAAATGCAAGTTCTGAAGCTTTCAGGTACCGTTCTCACATCGCAGAAACCAAATACAGGGGTTGATAACTATAAGCGCCAACAACCGACAGTTATTAAAATGCAAATACCAGCGTTAAAACTGAACCAACAGACTTTGTTACATTAATCAAACAAGTCAAGGCTTTGGAATTCCACACTCAGCTATTACTTCACTGGCCCACATTAGTTTTTGTCGATTGTTCAACATATACGCTTTCAATCAGTTGGTACTGTGTTCACAGAGCGATTATTGGCTTTTGCTTCAATAACGGATATTCCAATGGCGTCTGCCCCCTCTCTTGCTAATTACACTGCCTCATGACAGAACATTTCCTAACAACAGCCGCCCCCGTTTGGTTGAAGTGTCCTGACATCTAGTTGCTTGCCGTTGAACCTGATGCGCTTCATTTGTCATTGTTGGTCAGTGGTTTGTTGAAACATTGTCTTTGGAAACTTTGTCTGCTACAGTCTTTCCTCAATGATCCAGCGGTAAAAGTCTCGTTGTATACGTGTTGATTAAATTACAGAGCAATATCACCTGTTTCTGGTGGTCTACGTAAGACATGAGAAATAAACCAAAATATCGACGCCTAACGAAGGTATAACCATCCAGCAAACCCTCAACGTCGTCACGGGAGACATCTTACTTCATGGAAAAGCAGTGTGTCGTTGTCTCTCTGTGAATCTGGAGGTAGCCTGGAATACTATGATGGAGACTGTAATGTCAGATGCAGTGTACTGTGGTGTTGATGTGCTGTAATACAGCGACTCCATCAAATTAAACAGCTCACACAGAGTGGGGGGACTTGGTGGTTATCGACTTCGAAAAGAAGGGTGATGTAGTAAGTCATAGAACGACCTAAGGCATACTGGAAGTGGCCGATACAAATACACGAAATTCTACACCTAGTGTATAAAAGTTCGTATTTCATAGGCCCTTCGTAATCGGTGGCTATTCAAGGACTATTAGAGCTCAAATAGTTAAAATAACATTGCATTAAAAAAAGCGTTCAGTGCATAGTGCTGTGGAATGCAGAAAAAACAGCAAATTGGCGCTCATAGGAAGACGAACAAGACCAAAAATGCAACAGGAGCGTCTACACAACCTGCCACTGATGATGCCTTGCAGAAAATAAAGGCGAAACGCGTATGGCACTAAAATTGTGTTTTATTCAGTTGCTGTCAGACGGTCCATAAGTGAAAATCATCAACATACCGTAGTTAAAATAACACGTCCAAACATAGTAATACAAACGTAAGATTAGTGCTTGTATTTAAAATGACGTGAAATGACATGTACGAATGCTTGTTTCCACTGATTCGACAAACATATGCTCCTTACCGGTAATCTTTTTTTTTTTTTTTCCTATTTTCCTCCAGCATTTCAAGACAAACGCGCAGCTGTCACAACTTCGATGAACGGACGGGAATCAGTGGTACCACAGCGGCAAGGCCTTTAGCAGTGCACCAAAACAACGCAGTGAAATTCAATCTTAATTTTATTTACTCCAAGTAAACATAATATATAGAATGATGGCCTTGCAGAGGCTGAAATTTCTACACAGTTAAACATGCACGATTTGAAACAGAGTGTACTGGTATACAGACCACGCTTAACAAGTGCCATAGGAATCGTGCAATGATGATCATGTTGGTTTGTGGGGACTCAACATCGTAGTCATCAGCGCCCGTACAAGTTCCAATCTTTCCATTTCCAGTCTCGGCACTACCCGAATGATGATGAGATGATGAGGACAACAAGAAAATCTCCAACCTGGTCGGGAATCGAACCCGAGACCCCGTTATTCAGAGGCAGCCACGCTAGCCACTAGACCACGAGCTGCAGACTGGAGTCGTCCAGTGTACCAACAGTTATCCTGTACAAATTCCTCACACTAAATATTTCACCCAAGTCTACCTGAATATCAGTCCATCAACAGCAACTTTCACTCTCAAAAGTCTATATTAAGTCAGAATCATTTCACCTCATCAAATTGCAAACTGATGCATTCAGTTGACTATGTCTCCTCTAGCTGCATTCAACGCTATCAGTTTATCACAAACGCGGCTCATAGCCCAGAAAAGATCTTAACACCTTTACCCCACCATGGAGAGCCACCAAAAGACCCCAACATCCTTTCTGCACGCGACATCCACAGCTGTCACTTCTCTAGTCAAGAGTTGCTACAAGCCTGACCACCATATCTAATTCTATCTTCAATATTAATTTTTGACCTATGGCATTTGAATATTTCTTTTTCTATTGATCACATTTTCCAAAATTGTTAATATAACATTACACATTATATTCGGCACGAGCTGGAACACGAGTGGCTAGTTAATTGACCTCCTCTCATTACAGCTGCCAGTTCCTCACTACGTTACTCAGATATTTTCCTTACAGGTATTACTGTACAAATATCTCATTTAATTAAGCACAGACAACGAAATGCTGTTATAAATATTCCTACAGATGCTAACCAGTTTCGTACATCTGTGGAGAACTCTGTTTTTGCACACAGTAGTAGTAATATGATTTTTTTATAATAAATAGTTTGTTTATTTTATCCATATGTCAAATATATTAATTTTGTAGCGGATTTCATGTCCTAACAGCCGATGCATCGTGTGCACTCGTAGCATGTTTATGCTTGTTGTTATTGTTGTTAAAAATGTCACATACAATTGTTAATAACTTATTTGATAAACTGGTACAAACATAGTGATGCAGATTTTCTCTAGCTCTTCTGGAAGAAATTTTTAGTGTTTTTAGTAAACGAATGTTTCATCATGTTCCAAAAACAGAACAAAGTCTTTGTTGCAAATGTTTTATTAATAATGACGCGTTTCGTGCGATTTGCGCTAACCACGCGAAACGCATCATTATTAATAACACATTTGCTACAGACTGTTGTCTGTTTTTGGAACATTGAACCAGTGTTAGTGCATCAGGCGGAAATAAAGCGCAGTAATATATATTAGTTCAAAATATGACTATGAATACTCTGTCCCACAAGGCCTGGCAGACAGGCATTATGCACATATCGTGACATTTCAGTTCTGATGAATTGCTTTAACTTTTACATTCAGCAGTCTTTCTGTGTCCCTCAGTGACTCCTGAGAATGAACGGCTGTGTTTGCAGTGAGGTTCGCAAGCTGGTGAGACGGTGAGGTAGCCACAGGTAGCCGCTGCGCAAGCATTGTGAAACCGCAGGGACGGTTTGAGCGGCAGTCGTGGTATTTAGGTGCGCCCACCTGGCTTTCCAGCTACCGGGCAAACGACTCTCTCCACCGCATGCTGTAGTTCTCTGCGTTGGTTTTTGCATACCTGCAACTATTAATTTTCTTAAATGTTTGTGGCATCTGTAGACGAACAGGTCTACAACACGTACACAGATACTTTCTTAAAGTGGTTGAGAGTGTCAAAGTGGACTCGTTAGACTGAGCAATACTACTGGGAGACGCCTTTCATCGAACAACGCGGCGCAGTCTTAACACATTGACTCACAATGGAGAGGAGCGCGGTTCAAAATCCTGTTAGCACAACTAGGTTTAATGATTTTTCTTTGAACTCGGATCGTCAGTTCTCATCGAACTCTTTATTACTCAGCGCCGCCTATCACTGAAGAGCACTTTATGTTCGCAAAACTTCTGTTCAATCATAAAGTACATAATACATATAATCTCATCGAAGGTGTAGGCTATGACTGAACATCAGTTAATGTTCCCACAAACTGTTGTTCAGTTGAAGCCTGTAGCTTATGGTTACAGTATAACCTCGGTAACACGAATCCAAAGGAACCGAAAAATCAAGAGTTCTTGCTCAATCATGTTCAGTGAAAAACACAGATTTTAATATGTATACGTGTACAGCAGTGCAGTAATACGTAATACACTACAGTACCAATCATTTTACATTACTGTAGACTTATAACACTATAAACTGTCTGTAAAAGTACAGGTACTCAGAAATTACACTATTTCCGTGGGAAAAAAATGCAAGCATCCTTCGCTAACGTTCACGCGAACGAAAGTATCGTTTAGTTCCACAGCCAGTTGTAACTATAGCGTCCGTAGATCCAGCCAGCAGTGACGTCGGTTATTGAAGCAAAACTTTCTAAACTGTCCAAGACTGTAAACATCTCCTGACGGGTAGGTGGAATGGCATCTGAATTCTCCTCCTCCTCGCTTTCTTCTGATGAATCAGATTCCACAGAAGCACATACGGCAACTCCGTCGTCTTCCCTAATGAATTTCTCAAAACTAATCCCAGGGGTGGCAACGTCTTGCAGAATCGTCCATTCATCAGGTGAAGTAGCATCGTCTAACTCGTGGACATCTTCAGTGTTGCTCTATGTCCAGGCTCTGTTATGGCACTTTTGCTATACGTACAATGTGGCGACTCGGAAGTTCCAGGCTGCTGCGATGGCTTTTATTGCGTCAAGCAGATTCTTATACACGGTTGCAGCATTGTTTTCAGTAGCATGAATTGCAGATCATACAAGTCGCTTGCGGTAAGCTCTCTTCATGAGAGAAATGATACCTTGTCCAATGGCTGAAGACGGCTTGTCGGTCGGGTTTGGCGGAAAAAACTGAACCTTTATGTTGGCTAGGTTCAAATCCTGTACTTCATGGACAGTGCATCTGTTTCATGTAAGAAGAAGATGTCTGTTTTGAGCACTCATTCGATTGTTGAAACGAAGAAACCACTTACGAAATGATGTGCAATCGATCCAAGCCTTCTAACGGTGAGAGTAAACAAAGAGTCTATATTCATGTTTTTAAAACAACGCGTTTTCTCGGAGTTACCATATTGATTATGCATATTACGTCTTCACCCAGAAATACTAGCTAAAGTGGTGTGTTTCATATACAAGTCATATAACAGACTAGTATAGAAATATTTTCCAATCCCCGTCCGCCCTGGTAGCTGAGTGGTCAGCGTGACAGACTGTCAATCCTAAGGGCCCGGGTTCGATTCCCGGCTGGGTCGGAAATTTTCTCCGCTCAGGGACTGGGTGTTGTGATGTCCTAATCATCATCATTTCATCCCCATCGACGCGCAAGTCGCCGAAGTGGCGTTAAATCGAAAGACCTGCACCACGCGAACGGTCTACCCGACGGGAGGCCCTAGCCACACGACATTTCCATTTTTATCCCAGATTTATGATGACCAAGCAGCCAACGAATAGGTACTTCATTAAGGTGTAGGACCGAAATTGTGCAGTAGTGCGAAAATAGACTAAGAATTTACTGTTGAAAGCGGCATGGAGTCGTTTAAGAAATCGATTTGAATCTCCAAGTGTTCCCTAAATCGCTTGAGTCAAATCCCGGGACGATTCTTTTTAAAAGTAAATAGCAGATTTCCTTCCCCTTATCCTTCGAATTTGTGCTCCGTCTGTAATGACTTCGTCGTCGACGGGACCTTAGACCTTAATCTCCCTTTCCTCTGTACATCGAAAGAAATACGTAACATTAGTATCAGCGGTACCAGAATTTTCTTGGTTTATCTTGTTAGCTTGCATTAAGTTCAGTATCAAATGAAACAACAAGTTTACTGTTACCAGTCACCGTTTTATTTTTTCCACGACGCGTTTCGGTTTAAACCTCCATCATCGGGTGGATTTACACTAGTCTTGTTTCTCCACTAGGCAGTGCCACAAGTTCCTCCAAAATCATAACATAACACACACACACACACACACACACACACACACACACACACACACATATGTAATACTAACTAATGTAAATCCACCCGATGATGGAGGTTTAAACCTTCGAAACGCGTCGTGGAAAAAATAAAACGGTGACCGGTAACAGAAAACTTGTTGTTTCATTTAATGTCAGTAACAGTCACGGTAAAGCCTAACCTAAAAATGTTCGCATATAAAATTCAGTATTATTATTATTATTATTATTATTATTATTAGTCGTAAAGCTCCCAACATGGAAGACGCTAAGTAAAGATGGTTCACTTCTGGGGCTTCTTATTCTTCTTGTTTGCCCACCAGGTCTTCATTCTTTGCGAGAATTCAGCTTTTCTTTCTTCGCTCCATTTTGTTCCAGTTCTCGGCGCTTTTGTCTCTGGTTTGACCTCCCATTTGTCAACTTTAAGTTTGAAATTGTTTCTTTTGTTCATGTCTTCAGTAGTAATGTTGGCTAATTCCAGATCTTTCTTTACATTTTTGATCCATTCTCCTCCATTAACAAGGGATGCTACGTATCTTACTATTTTTTTTGTAAGTCTGTGATCGGGAAGTCTCATTATGTGGCCATAGAATTTTAGACGCCTCTTCCTCTTGTCTATCTCTATGTTAGAATATTCTTCAATTTTAGAATTTTTCTGTAATCTATACCCCTCTTTGGTCCATCTTGGTCCCAGAATTTTCCTAATGATTTTCCTTTCCTCTTTCTTCAGGTTTTCCATATCTGTTTTCCTTTTAAGTGTCAAGGTTTCGCTGGCATATAGCATTATTGGTTTAATTACCGACTTATAATGTTTAATTTTTGTATTTATAGATAGACATTTTTTATTGTAAATGTTTTGGACCAGCCCTAGACCCCTACGAGCTTTTAATATTCTTCCTTGTTGTGAGTATTTTAAAGAAATTATCTCTCCTAAATATTTAAAGTATGGTACCCTCTTAATTCAGTATTATTATTATTATTATTATTATTATTGTTGCCTTGGTAGTGGGGTGGTGGTGGTGGTGTGGTGGTGGTGGTGGTGGTGGTCTTCGGTCTGAAGACCGGTCTGATGAAACTCTCCACTCTTGTCTATCCTCTACAAGCACCCTCATGTCTGCATACCTGCAGCAGCCTACATCCATTTGAAACCGTACTTGCCGTATCCATGCCTTGGTGTCGTAAAATTTTTTCTCCGCGCAGTTCCTTCCGCTACACCAAATAGACAGCTCTATGATGCTTCATGATGTCCCCTACCAGCCGATCCCTACTTTTAGTCAAGGTGTGTCACAAATTTCTTTTTCCCTCAATTCGGCTCAGTACCTCCTCATTAACTATTTATCTAGCCACTAAATCTTCAGCAGTCTTCCATAGCACATTTCAAAGTGTTCTATTCTCTTGTTGCCTGCACTGTATGTTCTAGGGTGCTTATGACCTCAGAAGTTACGTCCCTTAGTGCTCAGAGCCATTTTAACTATTGTACAATGTCCGTGCTGACAATTCACGTTATACAAAGTTCCTTCAGCGTCGCATGCATCTCTGAAGGAACAGACACTGTGTGACGATCCACAACTGCTCATTAAATATCTATTAGTATGCGTGTGTGTGTGTGTGTGTGTGTGTGTGTGAGAGAGAGAGAGAGAGAGAGAGAGAGAGAGAGAGAGAGCATTAGGAGATGTGGACCGGTGTGACATGCGGAGCTTTGGTCGGTCCTGGAGACGTACTGCTTACTCGAAATGCTTTAGTCGACCGCTAGCACCAGTCGGGAAATCGGGGTTCGAATCCCGGCCCGGCACATATTTTCATATGTCTTCGATAAACACTGCAGCTGAAGTCAATTTAGATTCGCAATTTCCGAATCAAATTTAGTAATATTTAATGACCAGCTGTGGATCATCACTCAGTGACTGTTCCTTCGGACAATCATGCATATGTGAAGGAACATTGTATAACGTGAATTGCCAACACAGACATTGTACAATAAGTATTGAACCTCTCTGGCGAGAATCACATACTTTGTGTGTAAGCATTAGGGCATGTGGACAAGTGTGACATATGGATCTTTGGGTCGGTCTCGTGCTCGGATGACCGAAGTTGTTAAGGCGACCGCTGGCGTTAAACGGGAAATCCGGGTTCGAGCCCCAGTCCGGCAAAAATTTTCGTATGTAACCAATAAATAGTAGATCTGAAGTCAATTTAGATTCGCAGTTTGCGAATTATATTCGTTGATACTACTTTTCGTCTCCCATTTCGTAATCTGATTGTATCAACGTCACCTGGTTTATTTCGACTACTTACCCCATAGTTAAATAAAAGAATCTTCTAATTGAAAAAAATGAAGTACTGTTATTTGTAACATCTTCAACTTTTGTAGTCATGTCGTGCTCAGGTGCGTACAATATTAAGGTATGTTGATAATTTTTACTTTGGGAGCGTCTGATGACAACAGAATGAAATACAGTTTTTGTGCCATACGCCTTTCGCCTTTATTCTTTGCAACCATCTTCAGTGGCGCGGGATATATACATATTTTTGTGTGTACTACTTAGTTTACTTTTAAGACAGTGCCCATGTACACTGAAGCGCCAAAGAAACTGGTATAGGCATGCGTATTCAAATACAGATATACAAGTATGTAAACAGGCAGAATACGGCGCTGCGTTCGGCAACGTCTATATATAAGATAACAAGTGTCTGGAGCAGTTGTTTAGATCGGTTCCTACAGCTACAATGGCAAGTTATCAAGATGTAAGTGAGCTGGAACGTGGTGTTATAGTCGACGCACGAGCGATGGGACACAGAATCTCCATGGTAGCGATGAAGTGGGGATTTTCCCGTACGACCATTTCAGGAGTATATGGTGAATATCAGAAATCCGGTAAAACATCATTTTTCTGACATTGCTGCGGCCGGAAAAAGATCCTGCAAGAATGGGATCAACGACGACTGAAGAGAATCGTACAACTTGACACAAGTGCAACCCTTATGCAAATTGCTGTAGATTTCAATGCTAGGCCATCAAGAAGTGTCAGCGTGCGAACCAGTCAAAGAAACATGATGGATGTGGGCTTTCGGGCCGAAGGCACACTCGTGTACCCATGATGACAGAAAGCTTTACGCCTCGCCTCGGCCCATCCAACACCCACATTGGACTGTTGATGACTAGAAACATGTTGCCTAGTCGGACTAGCCTCGTTTCAAATTGTATCGAGCGGATGGACGTGTACGGGTATGAATCCATGGACGCTGCATGTCAGCAGGGAACTGTTCAAGCTGGTGGAGGCTCTGTAATGGTGTGGGACGTGTGCAGTTGGAGTGATATGGAACCCCTGATACATCTAGATACAACTCTGACAGGTGACACTTACGTAAGCATCCTGTCTGATCACCAGCGTCCATTCATGTACATTGTGCATTCCGACGGACTTGGGCAATTCCAGAATGACAATTCGACATCCCACACGTCGAGAATTGCTACAGAATGGCTCCATAAACACTCTTCTGAGTTTAAACACTTCCGCTGGCCACCAAACTTCCCAGGCATGAAGATTATTGAGCATGTGTGGGATACCCTGCAACGTGCTGTTCAAAAGAGCTCTTCACCCCCTTGTACTCTTATGGATAGTCCTGCAGAATTCATTGTGTCAGTTGCCTCCAGCGCTACTTCAGACATTAGTCGAATCCATGCCACGTCGTACTGCAACACTTCTGCGTGCTCGCGGGGGCCCTTCACGATATTAGGCAGGAGTATGTTTCTTTAGCTCTTCTGTGTGTATGTTATAAACAGTTCTAGCACTTTTTCTGTGATGTAGTCGTAATATAAAGTTGTGCTTACCGATTACGTGGGTGTTGGCTACATGTTGCATTATTGTTCCTTCGTTGGCGCTGTTCTTCCTATAGCTGCCATTGGAAAGTTTAGTTTCCGACTTCGTGTCACTAGGAACTGAACACTTGTTTTGATGGTATGTTTTGGTTGGCTTTGCCAACTGTCGTATGTTATTGCCAAGTGTTAATTGTCTGTGTCCGCCCTGGTAGCTGAGTGGTCAGCGTGACAGACTGTCAATCCTAAGGGCCCGGGTTCGATTCCCGGCTGGGTCGGAAATTTTCTCCGCTCAGGGACTGGGTGTTGTGTTGTCCTAATCATCATCATTTCATCCCCATCGACGCGCAGGTCGCCGAAGTGGCGTCAAATCGAAAGACCTGCACCAGGCGAACGGTCTACCCGACGGGAGGCCCTAGCCACACGACATTTCCATTTCCAATTGTCTGTGATCTCTCTCTCTCTCTCTCTGTGTGTGTGTGTGTGTATTCGTATTTGTTTTGGTGCGATTACCATCACCTACTCATACCATTTCACACACACACACACACACACTCACACATATACAGATCGCGTACACAAATACCACAACGCCAACAAAGGAACAAAATTACACTGTGTAGATCAACATCCACGAAATCTGTAAGCATATTGTAACCTCCCTACAAAATTCCATTCACATTTTAGTATAACCTCAAAACAGAAAAATTCCTAAACTTCTCAGCAGTAAAAATTATAATTATGTCGTTCACATTCAATGTAACGGCCCAACAAAAAATAAATTCAGTAACCTGGTAATAATACAATGTAACTAACCTCTCAATTAAATTGTCGCTCACTTATAACTTTTCAATAATTGACTGTGAATTTAACCTGGTAAATTTTGGACGTCAGCAGTGCTGCGTCATGGCCCTGAAAGATCATTCTGAATAAAAAAGAAAAATTCTTACCTCAATGAAGTCGCCGGATAACGCATATATATCTGCTCTTACAATAAATTTTTCTGGCACAGCCCTGTGCAATGCTGGCCGATAGATTTGTCATTTATGAAAGGAAACAACTGATTTTTCTTTTGCAATAATCGTGATGATCATGGATTGGAGAAATTAGTAAATTCTTTAAATTGAAATGAATGGTTGTTAAAAGTTACTTTTTATGAGAAAGATTATTATTAGGAGATTTTTAAAACATTTACATGGGACTTGAGATAACAATACTACATGTGCGCGAGGCTGCTTTTTACCTTATACAGTAATGCTCAGGCTCCGGCACCGCTGCACCACGACCGTCCCAGCCAACACGATACACCAGACCAGACTGCTCGCTAGAAACAACTTACTCCTACAGCTACACAGTTTCTACTGCAGTCAACACTGCTCTCTGGTCTGAGATTCTTTATACCTTGCATATCGCAGGCAGCGCGTGAGCAATACATCGAAATTACATCTGCTCGGACCTCTTACAATATGAAGATGGTATCTGTTCTTTTGGACATGCCCGAACTCTTACGGAGCTCGGTAAGATTGTCTGCCGCGAGTAATGAGTGTAATGGGCTGGGGCACTACGAATGTAGTGTGTGGACATTAAGTTGGGAGTGTCGGTCTCACGGGGAGCGTGCAAGGGATAAATCCCTGCAGTCGCACTATCCTCTGTGACCTCGGTGGCTCAGATGGATCAGCCGGCACGGTAGCTCAGCGTGTTCAGTCAGAGGGTTAACTGCCCTCTGTAATAAAAAAACTGAGTGAATGGATCAACAGTGAACTTTAACGGATGTCAGGGGACGTCCGCCCCGAAAGATGCAACGAACAATCACGAACAAAATGGATAGAGCGTCTGCCATGTAAGCAGGAGATCCCGTGTTCGAGTCCCGGTCGGGCACACATTTTCAACTGTCCCCGTTGATCTATATCAACGGCTGTCCACAGCTTAGGGTCTTGACTTAGTTATCGTTAAATCTGTAAGTAGATCTATAAATTATTACTACAGCATAGAAAAGCAAAAAGTTCCAGAACTGTGTATAACCTTTATATACAATATGCTAAATATAAACTAAGCAGAATAAACAAAAATGTGTACATATTCCAGGCCACAGAAGACGCCTTGCAGAGAGTAAAGGCAAAACATTTGTGGCACAAAAATTGTTTTATTCAGTTGTAATTAGACCGTCCTAAAGTGAAAATTATCAACATACCGTAACACTATTACTTGTTGTTGTTGTTGTTTAAGAGCCCGTTGTGTAGCGCTACTCTGGAAATATGGGCGTCTGCTGTTTGTGTGTCCAGTCGTGAGGCGGCTTTCGCAGCCGCAGCCGCCTGGCCATTCTGCGTAACAGGTGGTCGAACGGGAAGGGTCCCTTGAGGCAGTGTTTACGCAGGGAGCCGTGACGCAATCGCTGGCTGCCGACTGCCGTTCCCTCATTTTCACTAAGGAAGCCTACTTCTCTGTGGCGTGCGCGACCTCTCCGCAGCGTAGCGTGTGCAGCAAGACGGGAGAAACTGAATTCAGACTATCTCCAGTACTGCAGATTGCCAATTATGATCAACTTCTGAGCGTCCCCAGATTCGCATGTGTAGCCTCAAGTATCTAGGGCCGTTCAATGAGTCAGGCGTGGCGATAATAACTAATTAATTATATACAGAAACCTGCCTCCTGAATCTATCCGTTAGTGAAAACCGTATTAAAATACCCACAGTAGATCCTGAGATTCGCTGTCATATACAGGCGGAAAAATGCGGCGGGGGATTTGAATCTGTGATATGAATAGATCCATGAGGTTACCATCCTTCCATCAAACTGTTGCGCGAATATTGTTCTAATTTTATTTGACATCTTTCTGTCTGTATGGTAACCGCAGTCATCCAGTCAAGTATACTGAGATTGATGGCAGTTATTATGACGGTATAGACTAAACTTGGTGTAACTTCACGGAATAACACCTAAGATAGGGTTAGATGCCAGGAAGGCAACTCCCATCCCGCTCTCCAGATAAAGATTTTCCGTGGTAAGGCGAATACAGCGATAGTTCCCGTAGAAGGATTTCCTCCCACATATTTCTTCATGACCGTATTGGTAGCGGAACATTGAACCCCAATCTACTTTCCTCCCTCTCTCCACCTCTTCCACCCTCTCCAATTCGAACTGTGGACGCATGTTGTGTACCTGCAATGGACTAATGTATGTCAATTCGCGTGTAATAAATAATAAGGGCAAAGTTTTTGAAGTCCAAACAGTCGTGGATGACACAGGATCTGAAACTGATCGTAGCAAAGTAGAAGCAGAATTGTTAAACTGTTTTCAAATGTTCTTTTACAAACGAGTATTGAGTTATGACCCAGTTAAAATCGCACATAATTGCAAAGATCTGAGATATAGATATTAGTGTAACACTAGTAAAAAGCTTAACCCAGATAGTCCTGAATTATTTGTTTTTCAAAATTGATTTATATCTTATCTACATTTATTCACAAGCTTGTAAGGAAGAAGGTAAAAACAATTTTGAGTATTTATTTTTATTTAGTATTTCCAAAAATGGGCGTCCTTCCAGAAGGACGTCAGGACAATAAGGGAACATGTTTTCAAAGTATATGACATTGCACATTTAATTTGTTTTGGTTTTTTATACATTCAAATAAACATAAATAAATTTGAAATATGGGCTAAAACAGCCAATAAATACAAAAAACAAAGAATATAACCTATACACATATCTTATGCAGTAGTACGATAAGACAAAAAGCAACAAACATGAATTGGTTCGTCACATTTTACGCGCATAGTAGTAGATTTTTTGTGGCAACTTCGACATTTCAACTGCTTCCTCTTTTTTGTTATCTCGTCCGTTGGTAATTCAGCAACCTAATGTTCTCTTCCATCAAACTTAGAATCTAGTTTTGCCGTCTTACTAGGACGTCCTCTGCTGGTAGTGACTCTTTTGTTACTTTCAAGAATTGCAGTGACAATGGGACGACGAAATGTCAGATGATCTATGGGTTCTTCATGTGCGTGTAAAGATCCCAGGCATTTTGCTCTGCAATGTCTATAAAATGTGCAATGATCGGGAAATACCACTTTTTCCCGTTTACAGAGCATCTATATGGGAATACATTTTGGTCAGCTCGATCTATGCCTCCCATATGAGTATTGTAGGAGTGTAATAAGTTAGGTTGAGGCACGCTAATCCTTTTCTTTTGTTCCCTGGAAAATCTTGCTACAGTGGTTGCACTCTGTCAAATTTGGTGGCTACAGTAACACATTGTTGTCACTCCAGCGTACAATGGAAATCCCGGATGCTGAGTCAGAACAAACTTCATATGATCCTCTATTTTCTTTTATCACTTTATCTACATATGATAGAGTACCATTCTTAGCTCTGTTTCCTCTTATTGATCCTGTTGCTTCAACGCCCCTCTCTTTTAGGTCATGTAGTAGTTCAACACTGGTAAAGAGGTTATCAAAGTATATTCTATATGGAACATGTGGAAGTAACTGGTCAACATAAGTCATTACCACACCGTATCCCATACCTTTCGTTTCATAATCCTTACAACACGTGCCAGCGTTAGGTATTTCCTCATCTTTTGATTCCAACATGTCCCAAAGTTCCATCAGTGTACATCGTTTTCTGTGAATACAAAATGACAACATATTACCCTGACATCCTTCTGGAAGGACGGTTGAAAACATTATTGAATTACAACTGACGAAAACTTTCAATCGTAATATGAACCCGTAAATAATATAGGTTAATTCTTTAAGATATTATATGACAAGTTTCAGAATTATTGATGCAATATGAAAGAAAAGATACATACACATCGATGACAAGGTCAGTCAGTTCGTCCATGGTAAAATAGGCCCTATTTTCAAGGCACAGTTTCTCACTCACTATGAACGACAGCGTCAAAATGACTGTCGCAGCGCACAACTGACTCTGCCTACTTCATATAACAATGCGTCACAGTCCGTTGCAACAATGCGTTATTCGCAAAAATAAATAATTTTAACAGTGAGTGACGAAGTTCTTCCAGAAGGACGTCAGGGTTATTGGGTTAAATTGCTAAAACTGTATGAAGCTCAAGCGTGCGATGGAATCCTCTACACATACTATTCGGAATTGGCGGGTGAGTTAGCCTCTAGCCTACCGTCGATCCCACGAACCACAACACTTTGCCCGATAACTGAAAGAAAGCACAGGTAACAATGTCCTAAAATCATTACTGACTCGGTCTCTGCTTTATTACGATTAAATTTCTACCAACTTCTGAAGCGTGGGCTGTGACGGCAAAAGGTGCTCGATGTCCATGTGATATGTGATCTAGGGAAGATAAAAAGACAGTGTTTAGCGGACACTGCAGTCGATCGTCTCCACTCAGCGATGCGTAGAGCCTGGATGAAACGTTTGTCCTCGTAAATGACAACGGCAACTCTGTTCTAGACTTTTGTTTTTAGTTTTACAAGCAGGAAGGCGGTGTTGAACAACTCATCTCTTAAACCCATAAATCCTCAGGTATCTAAGGGGTGTTTTCTAACTTAAATGGACTTTGTATTTATGTATTTCCCACCAGCAACAAAGGACTGGGAATTCCACAGAACACTGTTATCACTCCATAGATTCCACGTCGTATGAAAGCTGTCACTCGATGCAGTCAAAGAATAAGCCAGCCAGGTGGTTCCTCATGAAAACATGTAAAGTCTCAGATAGTTGTATCATCTGTTTAGCACATACTTGTCTCCTGTGTTTGAAACTATCAACATTCATATCACTACGTTGTAACAAAGCTGATACGTTGCTAACGTAGCACGTTTAGTCTGCCGTCAAATGGCCATTAACTAAAAGATAGCTAGAGGTGCTTAGGAAATTACCAATGCGAGACCTATGCCTATTGCGGCGACGGCTGTTGTGACTGAAGAGCCGAACCAAGGCTGGAATTCTCTGGGAAAGTTCAGCAGTTTCACAGCCAGACTAACTTACAGGACAGTCCTTCAATTAAGATAAACCGTCGCTTTTTCACACAATTTGCGAAAGTTAATTGCCAGTCAGGGATGCTTAAGGATTCTTTCTGTGGTCTGCAGTAATCATTGCTTCTAGTAATTGGCTGGAAATTTGTGGCTAATTGCAGCTTCGTTTTAAAGAGTTTGCTGCACGCTAAACAGATGAGAATAAAATGTGTAAATTTGTCATTACAAAGAATCTGAAAATTAGTGATACGTCAGTCATAATAATGAATGAGAGTCTAGTACCGTAATCTCTGTAATGCTTCATAATGGTGTTAATAAGAAGTTACCTCGTCTTTGTTAACTATTTAATTAGGAAGCAAAGCTCTGTTCCTCAATACATTGCTAACACAGTATCTTTGATCAGTAGCGGAACTTGAACTGATTGCGAAATGCTTAATAATGGTGAGATATGGTTTAAACTTGCAGATAGCCGGTCGGAGTGGCCGAGCGGTTCTAGGCGCTACAATCTGAAACCTTGCGACTGCTACAGTCGCAGGTTCGAATCCTGCCTTGGCCGCGGATGTGTGTGTTGTCCTTAGATTAGTTAGGTTTAAGTAGTTCTAAGTTTTAGGCGACTGATGACCTCAGCAGTTAAGTCCCATAATGCTCAGAGCCAAACTTGCAGAGAGTCTTGTCGGAAAATTTACATGTGACAAAAAGAAAATAATAAAATATTTGAATAATGCGTGTTGTGGTGATTCTTCTTGAGATTTACCCATACTCTTTCTGTTGGAGCAATAAACTGGAAAATAGTGTAAATATAAGCCCGCCATTTGTCCTGTTAAAAAAGAAAAATAGTAAGTTCCGTATTTTCTTGATACCGTCTTCCTAAATTGAAAAACCGCATTATTTTTGTCATTTCTTGTTGTGGGAAATTCTGGATCCGGCTTTTGTTGTCATTGTTTAGTGCATTCTGTTAATAATGAAGGAAGATGAAGTTTGTTTAGTCTGTTGTTAGTAGTTGATGTGATATATCGTTATTTGCGTGAACTAAGTTGTTATGCCTAAACGCAAATGCACCTTATCATGCAGCTTAAAGAAAAAGTATACTTTCGTCGAAAACAGTTAGTTACATAATTGACTGTAAAATTTTACAATGTCATGTTTTCGACTGCACATAGTGAGAAGTCGGATGTCGTTCAGCATGATAAATCAAACATAAGCTGGCTTCTCCTGCTGCTGTTGCAACACTTCTACAGTAAATGACGTCTTCACCAAAAAATAGTGGGTAATTTTGTTTTAGACATCCTAAGAAGTTCTGGTTACATTGTTTCTATCTAACGTACTTTTACAAATGTAAAAGACTGCCAGCATAAATGTGTTTTGCTAAAGGGTATTATGAAATCACATTCAGGAACAGAGAGCTTTTACGTTAGTTATAATAACGAAAGACATAAATCGGGGTGTTCATAAAGTCTCCGCAGTGCCCGGGTTACTTCCCTTCAAGTGGACTCTCCCAACATTCCACTGTTTCGTTTATCTCAGCCAGCGTTAGTAGTGTCGTTGGTGTGTGACGTTACGTGTTGACGTGAACGTTTAAGTTTAGTGCCTTTGTTCCGTTTTTGTCACTGTTAAAATGCTTAACATTGAAGAACATGTGTTATGCACCAAAAAGTGGTCGTCCTAGCGTTTTGTCTGAGGATAAACTACTTGATATTTCCGATAAAATTTCCTTGAGTCCGAACAAGTCAGCAAGAAAACTCGCCCAGGAAATCAATGTTAGTGTCGGAACGGCCCACACAGCTGTAAGGAAAAAATTAGAATTTTTCCCATACAAAGTGACAATCGCGGAAGAACTGAAAAATACTGATCATGGCAAGAAGACTGCATTATTGTCAATGGTTCAAAAATTGCGTTCAACAAAATGGAATGGATATTCTTAATGAAACGTTTTTCACTGATGCGTGGTTTCATTCATCCGGGTACATGAGCTCGCAAAATTCTCGTGTGTGGAGTACTGCAAATCCATTGTGTAATCATGAGGAACCACTTCATTCTGTGAAAATAGGAGTGTGGATTGCAATTTCTAGACGTCGGATTGTGGGTCCCATATTTTTCAATGAAAAAATAAACGCACAACGATACTGCAGTGATATTCTGTACCCATTCATAGGAGAACTTGTGTTAAGTGAAATACTGAACGGTTATTTTCAACAAGATGGTGCAACCGCGCATACAGCTCGCGTTCTTGCTGATGTTTTTGGTGATCGCATAATTTCACAGGGATGTTGGCCTCCACGATTGCCTGACCTAACACCACCTGACTTTTTCTTCTGGGGTGCAGCGAAAGCAACTGTCTATCAAAACCGTCCAAAATCCATCGGTGAATTGAAAACTGCAATATCCACTTTCACTGGTTCTGTTACAGAAGAAATGTTACAGCTTTTGTTTGGAAACATAATCAGACGAATTGAATTATGTATTCAACCACAGGGGGGACACTTTCAACACTTAATGTGAAAATTTGTAAGTAAAATTGAATATTCAATAAATTAATCACTTGTATTCCACTGAGTTTCATTTCGGTATATCCACTGCGGCATACGGCACGCGCGGCTAACAATCATTCGGCACTGCGGAGAGACTTTTTGAACACCCCGTATTATCGTCGTGGGTTGACCTTGTACTTCCCCGAACAGTGGCAGATTTGCATGTAGTGGCGGCACCCTAAGGAGCGGCATTTTTTGCTCTGTACTCATTTTAACCTTTTACGTTTTAAAATAACTGCGCTTACAAACTACAAATTTTTTTTATATTGTTAAACAGCTTGCTAGTTTAAATAAGTTTGAAGAACGAAATTCGACAATACGAGCTTGGAAATATACGTAGTTTACTTGGTGACTGAATGGAAATTTAACGTTGGGTTTTTGTCTGGTATCAACATAATTAGTGTTCAAAATATTTTGAAGTAACCTGTCAGGACGGCAATCTACAATACAATGTTTGAAACGTTATTATTCCGAGAATGTTGTCGGCTTCTACTTAACCCTAACTGGAAAATACCGGGACCCCTGAGAAGCTATGATAAACTAATCAGCAGTTTCATAAGTACTGTATCATGTGTGGGCCTAAGTATGTAAAACCCGACTGTAGAAATTACGGGGAAGAATCAAGTCAACCCTCCATTACTGTAATTAATGTGAAAGCTCTGTGGCCTTCAATATCTGAGCTTTGAGTTAATGACACCCGTTTAACAAAACATGTTGAGACTGGGAATGTTTTACATTAGTAAACACATGTTTATACGAAAAGAATGGGCGCTGATGACCCCGCTGTTTAGCGCCCGTAAACCTCAAACACACACACGAAAAGAACATAAGCAGAATATCTAATAATGTGTGAAATACACTTGACAACAGTTTAAAAATTTTATTTACTTAGTTACTTTTTTTGGCGAAAAAAGAAGAAACCAACTTTCGTTTCTCTCATTTATTGTGCTGCAGCCTGCACGATACCAAAGTTCCCAATCTGTGCAGTCGAATAGTACGTGGCACTGCAAATTTTATTCGATGGTTGGAACTTTAATAGTGGCAACTATTTATTTACCGCTCGTACTAAATACATACGTGTTTCAAAGTTTTACTGACCTTCAAAGTAGTCACCAGCATTGTGTATAACCCGTTGCCAACGATGTGGAAGTCGTAGGATACTCTTAGCAGTGCCAATTGTGTTGACAGTTCGAGCGGCGCGGTCTATTGCCTGACGAATTTCTAGCAGTCCTGAAGCGATTGCCGTGAAGTGTTTCCTTCAGTTTAGAAATCGACTTGAACTCACGAGGGTTTAAGTTAGGGGAGTGCAGTAGGTGGTATAGCAGTTAGCAGCCCATTCAGTCAAACAAATCAGTAACAGCTTGCACTGTACGTGCTTGAGCGTTGTCTTGCAAAATGATGGTCAGGTCGTGCAGAAAGTCTCTATGCTGTTCATTTTTGGAACACTACCTACGACCAGCTGCAGATGGAGTATCATTCAAAATGAAGACTTTCCTTCACATCAAGGGACGTGAATGAGAAGGTTAAGTCGCTTTCCAATCAGAATCATCAGATTATCAAAATGTTTCTATTTTCAAGAAAAATTATGATCCTCCAGTAACACAATAAGAACTGTGACTTTGGCAGTCACGAGAGCCATATGTTGAAGGAACTAGTTGGAACATAGGATAGGGAAAAGAAATCAGGAAGAATTAGGAAATTTCTTTAAAGGTAAATTGTGATCAAAGATAACTTTTTTTTAATTTTTTTTTTTTTATAAATGCCAAGTCCCATTATTGTACTGTTTTCTACGCAAATCAACTGCTACCATTGCTAAACGGTTTATTTTCCATATTAGGACTTCCACACAATGATGTTCAAGATTCTGGTTAAAATTTCTTGGGACGTTGTTCCTGTGGGGCAGGGTTGAAGAGAGCGACCGGTGTCACATTTCGCTTACAACTGATGCCAAAAAAATGTAATTAGAAAATATGTGTTATCGAAGGCATAAGGAAAAACAATAATTGGGAAGTAGTTTTAATAATAATAGTAATGATGATGAGTATTTACTGCCACGTTTTATTTAACGCAACATCTCTGTGACTTTCAGTATTGCAACAAGCATGTTCATCTAACAGTGTTAACAAGATCCGATGATGACAGCATAAATCTGTCGGAACCGGTCATAGTCATAAAAAGAATCTTGACTAACGTGATTCTTCAAGAATAATACAGCTTAAAGATCGGCTTCAAACTGACGCAATGTCAGACATACATAATTAAACCATAAGTAATGTATTTAGGGCGAGCAGAGCAACGAAAACAGAAAAAAAACATTGCGAGAAAAGTTCATGTTCAAAATGGTTCAAATGGCTCTGAGCACTATGGGACTCAACTGCTGAGGTCATTAGTCCCCTAGAACTTAGAACTAGTTAAACCTAACTAACCTAAGGACATCACAAACATCCATGCCCGAGGCAGTATTCGAACCTGCGACCGTAGCGGTCTTGCGGTTCCAGACTGCAGCGCCTTTAACCGCACGGCCACTTCGGCCGGCAAAGTTCATGTAACTGCACAGTTATTCACTAATGTCAACAGAAAACATTCAGAATTTGAAGGTGCAGTTTCCCACTATCACTTGCAATGAAAAATAAAGTTAATTACACAGAATATTCGAATGTAAATATAACTACAGCAAATACACAGAATTTATTATTTATATTCTGTGTATTCAGGACAACAAACTTTATTTATCATTGGGAGGGATAGTGCGAAACTGAACCTTCAAACTCTGAAGGTTTAGTGTTGACATTTGTGAATTACTGTGCAATTAAATCAACTTTTCTCGCAAAAATCACTCAAAAACACAATCAAAAATCAAAGTCTAGTAAGTCTGTAACTCGCAGTCACAAAATTATTCGAAGTCCAGTGAAAAGTTTGAACATCTATCTCACACCGTTGTTCAGTTGCACAGTCACTCGAAGAAAGTACATTCACTAACACCTAACAAATAGGAAGGATACTGACGAAAGACTGCAGAACAAAGATCACGCGCGCATTTTTTTTTAACATATAGTTGAACCCCTCCACGCCCGCACTAGAATTGCGACCATCACAAAAAGTTCTACATCAACTCTGCGATATGGTTAGTATTCAAACCTAGGCGTCACTGAATGCGTGTTTCTGATGTTTTCCGTGCATCAGGGTACGATCACCTACTAATTCGGTCCCATCTAGGAGATATTTGACCGAAAGCGATTGAGGGGTAGCGGTTTTAAGGGCAGAGGGAAAAGAGTGCCAGGGCAAGCGCGATGGAAAAAAGAACTCTGCGATAGCCTGGGCGGGTAGTATGGCTTCTGGTGGGTTTACGCCTGTAGCGACAGTTCATGCTTGGATCTTATGAAATGTTAGTGGAGAGGTGTTACCGTAGTATCTGGTCTTCGACGAAATCTCCTGGGGCAGTTGATCATAAAATTAGCGCTCGTTGTCTGGAGTTTTGTGGGGTTTGTTTGTGTCTTATGTGTTCGGCTTCCCTGTTATGCCGTCTGGTTGTCTTTATGTGTATAGCTCGGGTTTGCTGTAATACAGGGGTTCGCCGATATAGTGTTGTTTGTGTGTTCAGTTTAAGCCTTCCACAGGTCGTTAACTTTCCTAATGAAGAGAGTTTTAGGGTACTTTTGCTTCGACCTATGGTTGTGACCGTAATTTCGCAAATTCAGGATGAAAGGGTTGTTACGAGTGTCTGGAATTCTTATACAGTCGTGTGGAGAGTTTTTTTTTAGTATCTCGAAGTGGTATTCGTTGTGGGAGGGGCGGTTCGTGTGTATCTTCGCTCATTGCCTACGATTCGTAGCACTTTGTTGTGTATGACCTGCGGGCGGCTTAGACGTGTTTGGAGCTGCGTATCCCGACTGGGTTTAGTTGTTCAAACCTCGCGTATGCATTGTTGGCGTCGTGTTGAATGTAGTGCCCCAGTTTCCCAACGTGCAGAGTCACTAACGTCAAAACGATCCTCTACAAAACAAGATAACCATTTTCTTGGCGTGTTCTGTCCAATAGCATTATCCCTACACATGCCGCAAATGTTTCTGGCTGCCTCCCGCTGCTGTCGCCCCTCTATTCAACTAAAACAGAAGAATATGTCTTAACCCTTAACTACTATCGACCGTCTCTCAGACCGCTACTAATTATTGTGTCGAGATATTTCTCACACCCCTGCAAAGCCAAATGGACTCTTCCATGTACCTTCCTATTGGCTGTCAGGCTACACGTGCCAGCATTCTTGCATTGTTGCTGCTCTTTGTTTCGTAATTATTTGCCTTGAGAGGTCTCACAGACGTACCATAGTGCTTGCGTGCCGCGTTTTTATTGCATGCTACTGTTTCTCCATGGCGGGGAAAGCTGGGCCTTCTGTACAACGTGTGTTATGTGAGACAGATGTCTTCACTTACAAGATGAGCCTCAGACACCGAAAGAAGAATTTGAAAATCGGGAAACGTGCACCTTTTGCCCTCCTCGTCTGAAGAGGAAAACGAGGTATCCATGTCAACAGTGTGATGTTCCGATTTGTTTGGAGTGTTCCAGGAAGGTGTGGGTGAAGTGTTTGCAGGTGGAAATTGACTTAAGTATGATTCAGTGGCACATGAGAACAAGTATTTAGTTTTTACTTGTAATTTTAGAAGTAAAATGGTGGCAAAGTTTCTCCATTCATAGACTTATGGACTGAAATATTCGCTCTACATTGCAAAGTGAGTTGTAAACTGAAAGCTGACTTCGCACACAATTTATTGTAAGTCATGTCGGATTCTTCCACCTAGTTATATTGCCAATTTATAATGTAATCCCTCTGATCAAAATCTGTGTGAGAGTAGAGAGCTAACTATTTGCTGTTATTTTCATAACTCATAAAATAAAAATATACACCAGATTTCGCTTTGTTTTAATTGTCGAAGTGTTTAAAATACTGCAGTGTTTAAAAAAAATCAAATTTCTACAAAAGCCACCTCTAAGAAGTGTAATGAATGACTGGAAGTCAAGAAACTACATATATTCAGCAAAATTCTGGTTTAATATGTAAAATAGAAAAATGCGGTCTGTCGGTTAGACCGTCGGTTAGACCGTCAGTGAGAGAGCACTTCGATTTCCTGCTGCTAATAAGGCGAGTACACCGTTCGCTTGTTACACATTTTTACGAGCTTCAAACAGGTACAACTTATTTTCAGTTATCTGGGTAGTTACTATTTTATTTTTGTAATTTCTTGCGTGTTTGAGTGCCTACTAGACACAACCTTTTATTTTAATAACAGTGTAGTGTACAGTATCGCCGTTGCTACTGACCCTCGTATCGTACAGGCTTTTGTTTGTTTGGTTAGAACAGCTCAGTGTCGGTTAGACCGTCAGTGAGAGAGCACTTCGATTTCCTGCTGCTAATAAGGCGAGTACACCGTTCGCTTGTTACACATTTTTACGAGCTTCAAACAGGTACAACTTATTTTCAGTTATCTGGGTAGTTACTATTTTATTTTTGTAATTTCTTGCGTGTTTGAGTGCCTACTAGACACAAGCGTTTATTTTAATAACAGTGTAGTGTACAGTATCGCCGTTGCTATCGACCCTCGTATCGTACAGGCTTTTGTTTGTTTGGTTAGAACAGCTCAGTGTCGGTTAGACCGTCAGTGAGAGAGCACTTCGATTTCCTGCTGCTAATAAGGCGAGTACACCGTTCGCTTGTAGGGTAAACATAGTCATGTGTAGGGACTGTGGTTGTTGTGAGCGGACGCAAGGAGAATTGGCCACTCTTCGGGGGCAGGTGGAGGCTTTGTCTGTTAGGCTCATCGAGCTCGAGGCGCAGGCGTCGGCTCGTAGTGGCGTTGGGGCAACTGTGGTGAGACCTATGCCTACTTCGGTGGCCTTGGAATCGCATGGAACCCCTGATGTCGCTGCGTCTTCCGGCAGTGAGCATCTTACCGGTCAGCCATCACTCCAGGGTGAATGGCGGACAGTGGTGGGCTCGCGCGTGCCTGGCCGAAAGGCGAAGGTGGGATCTGGCCGCGTGGCAGCTGCCTTACCCCTTTCCAACAGGTACGGGGTGCTTCCTAATGGTGATGACATCGTTTCCGAGCCACCACAGGATGCCTCGCCTGTTGGGCCAGTGGCCGATTCTCCGGCAAGGTCCCGACAGTCACAGAGGGCGGGCCTATTAGTTATAGGGAGCTCCAACGTTAGGCGGGTTATGGAGCCCCTTAGGAAAATAGCGGGTAGGTCGGGGAAGAATGCCAGTGTGCACTCGGTGTGCTTGCCGGGGGGTCTCGTCCGTAATGTGGAGGAGGCCCTTCCGGCAGCTATTGAACGCACTGGGTGTGACCGGCTGCAGATAGTAGCACATGTCGGAACGAATGACGCCTGCCGCTTGGGTTCTGAGGCCATCCTTGGTTCCTTCCGTCGGCTGGCTGATTTGGTGAAGACAACCAGCATCGCACGCGGAGTGCAAGCTGAGCTTAATATCTGCAGCATAGTGCCCAGAGTCGATCGCGGTCCTCTGGTTTGGAGCCGTGTGGAGGGTCTAAACCAGAGGCTCAGACGACTCTGCGACTATAATGGTTGCAAATTCATCGACCTCCGTTATTGGGTGGAGAACTGTAGGGCCCCCCTAGACAGGTCAGGCGTGCACTACACACCGGAAGCAGCTACTAGGGTAGCAGAGTACGTGTGGCGTGCACATGGGGGTTTTTTAGGTTAGAGGGACCCCCCCTTGGGCGAAACGATAAAATACCTGACGGCTTACCAGAGAGGACATTATCATCGTTGATAAAGAACGTCCGTCCTCAGAGACCAAAAACAGGAAAAGTCAACGTAATATTGGTAAACTGCAGGAGTATCCAGGGCAAGGTTCCTGAATTAGTATCTCTTATTGAAGGAAATAGTGCGCATATAGTATTAGGAACGGAAAGTTGGTTAAAACCGGAAGTGAACAGTAACGAAATCCTAGACACAGAATGGAATATATACCGCAAGGATAGGATAAACGCCAATTGTGGAGGAGTATTTATAGCAGTAAAGAATTCAATAATATCCAGTGAAGTTATTAGCGCATGCGAATGTGAAATAATCTGGGTTAAGTTCAGTATCAAAGGTGGGTCAGATATGATAGTCGGATGCTTCTATAGACCACCTGCATCAGCAACCGTAGTAGTTGAGCGCCTCAGAGAGAACCTGCAGAACGTTGTGAAGAAGTTTCGTGATCATACTATTGTAATAGGGGGAGACTTCAATCTACCAGGTATAGAATGGGATAGTCACACAATCAGAACTGGAGCCAGGGACAGAGACTCTTGTGACGTTATCCTGACTGCCTTGTCCGAGAATTACTTCGAGCAGATAGTTAGAGAACCAACTCGTGAAGCTAACGTTTTAGACCTCATAGCAACAAATAGACCGGAACTTTTCGACTCCGTGAATGTAGAAGAGGGTATCAGTGATCATAAGTCAGTGGTTGCATCAATGACTACAAGTGTAATAAGAAATGCCAAGAAAGGAAGGAAAATATATTTGCTTAACAAGAGTGATAGGGCACAAATCGCAGAATATCTGGGTGACCACCATCAAACGTTCATTTCTGAGGAAGAGGATGTGGAACAAAAATGGAAAAAATTCAGAAACATCGTCCAGTACGCCTTAGATAAGTTCGTACCGACTAAGGTCCAAAGCGAGGGGAAAGATCCACCGTGGTATAACAATCATGTACGAAAGGTACTACGGAAACAAAGAAAGCTTCATCATAGGTTTAAGAGTAGTCGAATCATAGCTGATAAGGAAAAGCTGAACGAAGCGAAAAAGAGCGTAAAGAGAGCAATGAGAGAAGCATTCAACGAATTCGAACATAAAACATTGGCAAACAATCTAAACAAGAACCCTAAAAAGTTTTGGTCATATGTAAAATCGGTAAGCGGATCTAAATCCCCTATTCAGTCACTCGTTGACCACGATGGCACCGAAACAGAGGACGACCGAAGAAAGGCAGAAATACTGAATTCAGTGTTCCGAAACTGTTTCACTGCGGAAAATCGTAACACGGTCCCTGACTTTAGCCGTCGCACGGACGCCAAAATGGAAAATATTGAAATAAACGATATCGGAATTGAAAAACAACTGCTATCACTTAGTAGCGGAAAAGCATCCGGACCAGACGAGATACCCTTAAGATTCTACAGCGATTATGCTAAAGAACTTGCCCCCTTTCTATCAGCAATTTATCGTAGATCGCTGGAAGAACGTAAAGTACCTAGCGACTGGAAGAAAGCGCAGGTCGTTCCCATTTTCAAGAAGGGTCATAAGTCAGATGCGAATAATTATAGGCCTATTTCGCTTACGTCAATCTGTTGTAGAATAATGGAACATGTTTTGTGTTCTCGTATTATGACGTTCTTAGATAATACAAATCTCCTTCATCATAACCAACATGGATTCCGCAAACAGAGATCATGTGAAACTCAGCTCGCCCTATTTGCCCAAGAAATTCACAGTGCCGTAGACACTGGCGAGCAGATTGATGCCGTATTCCTGGACTTCAGGAAGGCATTTGATACGGTTCCGCACTTACGTTTAGTGAAAAAAATACGAGCTTACGGAATATCGGACCAGGTTTGTGATTGGATTCAGGATTTCCTAGAAGAAAGAACACAACATGTCATTCTTAACGGTTCAAAATCTGCAGATGTAGAGGTAATTTCGGGAGTACCGCAAGGAAGCGTGATAGGACCTTTATTGTTTACAATATACATAAATGACTTAGTTGACAACATCGGGACCTCCGTGAGGCTATTTGCAGATGACACGGTTGTCTACAAGAAAGTAGCAACATCAGAAGACTCGTACGTACTCCAGGAGGACCTGCAGAGGATTAATGCATGGTGCGACAGCTGGCAGCTTTCCCTAAACGTAGATAAATGTAATATAATGCGCATACATAGGGGCAGAAATCCATTCCAGTACGATTATGCCATAGGTGGTAAATCATTGGAAGCGGTAACGACCGTAAAATACTTAGGAGTTACTATCCGGAGCGATCTGAAGTGGAATGATCACATAAAACAAATAGTGGGAAAAGCAGGCGCCAGGTTGAGATTCATAGGAAGAATTCTAAGAAAATGTGACTCATCGACGAAAGAAGTAGCTTACAAAACGCTTGTTCGTCCGATTCTTGAGTATTGCTCATCAGTATGGGACCCTTACCAGGTTGGATTAATAGAAGAGATAGACATGATCCAGCGAAAAGCAGCGCGATTCGTCATGGGGACATTTAGTCAGCGCGAGAGCGTTACGGAGATGCTGAACAAGCTCCAGTGGCGGACACTTCAAGAAAGGCGTTACGCAATACGGAGAGGTTTATTATCGAAATTACGAGAGAGCACATTCCGGGAAGAGATGGGCAACATATTACTACCGCCCACATATATCTCGCGTAATGATCACAACGAAAAGATCCGAGAAATTAGAGCAAATACGGAGACTTACAAGCAGTCGTTCTTCCCACGCACAATTCGTGAATGGAACAGGGAAGGGGGGATCAGATAGTGGTACAATAAGTACCCTCCGCCACACACCGTAAGGTGGCTCGCGGAGTATAGATGTAGATGTAGATGTGAGACCCCTCCATAGTAATTGTGTTCCTGTGAATGACCGTAGTAGTTAAGGGTTAAATGCTCCGATTTCTCCTTGGCGTTTAATTTCCTAGCGTCCACAACTCCAGTCACTACTTCCAAATGACAAAATGTCAATATGTAAACTCAAATAGCAACAGTGAACTACAAATAAAAAATGACAAGCAGTAAGTAAACCCATAGCAACTGGAATACCAACAAACAAAACAAAAATGGTGCAAATTTATGTAGTAATGGAATATATACAATTAGCTTGTTGTGCTTAACGACTTTGTCAGCTTTCGTACAACACATATCAACAGACTGCTCCAGTGGTTTACTTGTTATTAATTTTTATCATTTATTGTATTTTAAACAATTTCAATTTTCTTAACATTAATCGTACAATTATGCTTGAAGTTGCAATGACCTATAGGTGTGTGAGCTCTAACGGTACAGATATGAGTAGTTCGGAAAGAGACATTAGTGTCAGCTGAAAGTATGTTGCCTATCTTTCCTCCCAGCTGGTGCACACTTTACTGTACTCAGCTAACAATGAAAATGCGAACATTGAGAGCCAGAGTCTAATGCAGCACGTATTGTTAACTTTGAATCATGTGCCTCTTCGAAGCAGGGTCCATTCTACTGCTGAGTAATCCGAGAACTGGGAGCTGCTAAACTTCTCGAGTGTACCGTCTTTTCGGTGTTGTCAAAAAATGATGTCGATCACTCGAACCATTGCCGACAACAAACCCTCATGTTTCGCGTTGTGGATTGGCTCTTGACGGCAGCTGTTCATCGTTCTTGGTCGTTAAGTGAAAGCCATCGGCCGCTCTGTTGTATGTGGAGAGAGGTAGTGCCCGTAATTTGTATTCTCGGCACACTCTTGACACTGTGGATCGTGGATTATTGACTTTCTTAACGATTTCCGAAATGGAATGTCCCATGTGTTTAACTCCAGCTCCCATTCCACGACCAAAGACTGTTAAATCCCGTTGCGCAGACATAAATACGTCGGAAACATTTTCACATGAATAGCCTGAGCACAGTATGACTGCTCCGCCAATGCACTGCCGTTTAATACCTTGTGTGCGCGAGACTAGTGCCATTTTATATGTGCATATCGCAGTCCCTTGATTTGTGGCACCTCAGTGTATATCAGTGTACGACACGCAGCTGAAGAGAGATGACGTCATAAACATTAAACACAAGGCCAGAACCAGTATGTTACGGGCGTAGATGCACATCTGTGCGACTCCTTATATATACATAATGAATACCATTTTCTCTTGTGGTATTGTTATCATGTTCATTATTTTTCCCTTTGAACTGCAGTGGATTGTTTACAACAAACTTTTTTTCTTCAAGATGAGTTACCCCAAGACGTTATTCCATATGACATTATTGAATGAAAATGTGCAAAATATTTCAAATTAATGATCTGTCTCTTCCCAAGATATGCAATGGTTGTAAATGCAAATGTGGTTGAACAAAGTTGTTTCGTGTTTAGGAGTTCCAAAATGCGCTTTTCCTTTTTAATTCTAATCGATGTGGACATCTAAAATTTTGAAGTTTCCACCCTAATTATTATTTCTCCACGATGTGTTACATTTATCATTGTTGTAGTACAGTACCTCTAGATGCGCAGAACTGTATATGTTTTGTATGTTTTAAAATTGAGAGTGAGGGGCATTCACAGGAAAACTGTCAGTGATACTGTCTAAAACTTTGTTTACCGTCTCTGCTGCTGCTGAACGTATGCTAGCGTCATCGGCAAAAAGGACTAATCAATTGTACTTCTGTATTAGAAGGAAGCTCGTTTACATAAATGAGGAACCATATCAGACCCTAGACTAAGCCTTGGGGAATCCCACACATGATCTGCCCAGTAAGAAGAATCTCCCTTGATTACATTGGCTGAATTACTAACTAAAACTTCTTGAATTATTATGTTTGATAAGATATTACGCATTGGTTGACTATACCATCAACCCCATAAAACCACAATTACTCTGGCAGAATATTGTGATTCACATAGTTGCTTTAGATAGGTCTCAGAAAATACCAACAGCTGCCATTTTGTTATATAATGGTTGTAAAATTTGGTAAGTGAGTGTGTAAATGGCATTCTCAGTAGAGCACCTCTTCGGAAATCTTAATTAATGTTGCTCGGGTGCATTGTTATTCTAAAAGACAACACCTTCTCAAAAATTTTGGAAAATGATATTAACAGTGGTGGGATATTATTCTAGAAGACAACATCATCTCTAAAATTTTGGAAAATGATAGTAGCAGTGAAATAGGTCGGGCTTCCTGACATCTCTCCTATCACCTTTTTTTATAGAGGAGTTTGACAAACATATATTTCATTCTTTCTGGGGAAATGTCTTGAGTTAGTGATGTACTACATATTTCAAATACCACAGGGCTTATTGTAGGGAGCAAATCTCTAGTTCTGTGTTGGAAACACAGCCAGGTCCAAATGAGCTTTTATTTTGAGAGAATATGTAATTTCCTTGTGATACATCAATATAAAGGAATTTAACGAGATTTAAACAGTTTGTTTCAAGATCTCTTGTACTGCAGTAATTCGTGACATCATAGTAACTGCTGCAAATAAGACAGCCAGTTCATTATCATGTGGCGATGTGAGGTTGCAATAAGAGAAAACTTTTTCCTTTTTTACTACACAGTTTCCATAAAATAGCGTGAAATATACTACATAGAAAAGAAGACGGGTAATCCAGAAGCAAAAGTAAAAAAGTAAAATGTTATCCGAAAAACTCCAGTTACATGTGTAGTTTTGCGTCATTTTCACAAAACTTTAGGAATATTAGAACCCATTTGTATGTCATTAACAGTATTTTCTCCCACCTTCAGATATTCTGGGACACTGTCCTCAAATGGCAGAAGTATGGATGATATAAACAATGAACTTGGCCAGGGCAAGAGAGCCATAAAACTACTAAATACTGTAGTATCCTCTCGAACAGCAGAATTAAAAAGGAAAAGCGCATTTTGGAACTCCTAAACACGAATTGCGAATACATAGAAAGAAGGATCCTTTATTGTATGATTATATGATAGCGGAACAAACACTGGTAGCAGTTACTTCTGTAAAATATCTGGGAGTATGCGTGCGGAACGATTTGAAGTGGAATGATCATATAAAATTAATTGTTGGTAAGGCGGGTACCAGGTTGAGATTCATTGGGAGAGTGCTTAGAAAATGTAGTCCATCAACAAAGGAGGTGGCTTACAAAACACTCGTTCGACCTATACTTGAGTATTGCTCATCAGTGTGGGATCCGTACCAGATCGGTCTGACGGAGGAGATAGAGAAGATCCAAAGAAGAGCGGCGCGTTTCGTCACAGGGTTATTTGGTAACCGTGATAGCGTTACGGAGATGTTTAATAAACTCAAGTGGCAGACTCTGCAAGAGAGGCGCTCTGCATCGCGGTGTAGCTTGCTCGCCAGGTTTCGAGAGGGTGCGTTTCTGGATGAGGTATCGAATATATTGCTTCCCCCTACTTATACCTCCCGAGGAGATCACGAATGTAAAATTAGAGAGATTAGAGCGCGCACGGAGGCTTTCAGGCAGTCGTTCTTCCCGCGAACCATACGCGACAGGAGCAGGAAAGGGAGGTAATGACAGTGGCACGTAAAGTGCCCTCCGCCACACACCGTTGGGTGGCTTGCAGAGTATAAATGTAGATGTAGATGTAGATGTAAAAACATTCCGTCTCACGTTCAGCTGCTGAAAGTATCACGGCGTAGGGCCTTTGGGGCAGAGTTGTGCGAACCAGCTCAAAGACAAAAAGACCACCTGATGGCTGTCAAGATGGTCTTCCAGAGACTAGGTTGTGGTTTTTCCAGCCCAGATAATATTAGCAATGACAGAACCGGAGGGATCGTGAACGTCGAAAGCACACTTCTAGACTGCATAGAAACGAAGTGCCTTCTTAGGAATGGCCACTGACAACGTGCCAGACACAAGATGGCCAAAACCAATGTGCCAGTGGACTCAACATCAACGAGGAAAGCGTGGAAGACCTTGGAGATGCTGGGAAGACGGCGTCACAGAAACATTGGCTGTTAGCGGCCTTAATGAAGGAAACTGGAAGGACCGCAAATGATGGAAATTGAGATGTGAGAGACGGCGGCAGCCTTAGGAAACTCACCGATGTATACAGGGTTGTCAGTCTGTAAAATTCCGGTTCCTTTTGGTCTCATGAACAACTCGTTTCTTTCATGTTATCGATTGTGCCCATCAGTAGTGCATGTCTTTTCCGTAGAGAGACCGTAATTCTTATTTCTGACGAAACTCTTTCATTCAACTACATTGTTTGTGCACGTTTTCAGTAGCCATTTTCCTCCTTTTCCCGAATATGCATAGATCTTGTACTCCATTTAAGTAAGTGGGCCATGTCATGACGACATCTGCAGGGTGTTTCAGAAACGGTTTGATGTTTTCAACGAGGAGAAGAGCAATTCGATATGTGATTAAACTCCTAACTTCTCATGTCTGACAAATTATTGAAGCAACTAAGACTTTTAATTGGAAAAATTGAGTTTTGGTCGTCTTTGGAACACCTTTAAAAGACGTACATAAAACTTTTTTCTTAGGAGCCAATACTGACTTTCTGGGGCAGCGCCTCTTATTATTGATTGGCTAACTATATAAATAAGCATGTTATGAACCTTCAGTAGATAAGCTATAGTAACGGCGCGATAAGTTGGCAGCCGGCCGCCAGGTACTGATCGCTAAAAGTCGGCACCGTTCCAACACTTCCTGTCGACTGTTCTCTGTTTTAGACAGCTGTCGCTCTCGGCGATCCCGAAATTGTGACACTGTAATTGCCTGACGAAGTGTTGTGTTATCTTTGTCAGCGGATCGTTAATTGATTAATAACGATAATTATATTCGTATTTTAATACAATATACAATTGATACGGTATCACAAATGTTTGCAAAATGTTCTAATGTTATTTTTATTGTACCCATTGCATTGCATTCCAACAACCTTAATTTAATTTCACATTCCTTGCAGCAAATATGTACCGCATTTGAAGATGACAGTTTCTATAATGCGCATTCAAGAATCAATATTATTTCCATGTTAAATTTTATGCCAAAGCAGCTGATCGGTACGAGTCGCACATGCCAGTGAATTGTCAGTACTGGAAGACAAACAGTAAAAGATCTTTCCTTCGCGGGAGACCACAGTAACATAGAATTTTTTGAAAGAAATTTTCGCCATTTGACTGTTAATTATTCATTCATTTTACGCGATCATGATTTCAGCTTTATAGCCATTCCTCAAGTGCATGTTGAAATGTTAAAACATGTCAGACGTATTTTAACTTTTCAAGATGACCTTGAGAATGGCTATAAAGCAGAAATCATGATTGCGTAAAATAAATGAACAATTAACAGTCAAATGACGGAAATTTATTAAAAAAAAAAAACGAATAAAGATTGTCTCTGGCACATCCTGTAATACGTCTCTGAGACATGGTGCCATGACGTTCGACTATGTCACTGGTGGAACTTTCTGAAAAAAAAAGAAATGTAAGAGCTAAGGGGGAAGGGCAGCACAGTCTCACCATAATTATAACAGAAACAAGGCCGACGCAGAAATCTTTACTGAGTGTCACATTTAACTCGTTTTCCGTGCATTTAACCCACTTCTCTTTATTTAAAGAAATATTCCACTTCTTTAAAAAGCCCAGAGCGCCGTAATAATTCACAGTACATATCATTAAAAAGTAGTTTCTTCAGTATCTAGAAAGCTAAGAAAAGTAGGATAGTTAAGCATATAATAAAGTAGTCACTTTACTATCGCTTTTGATAACTTCGTTTTCGGGTCTAGAACCGCTTATAAAATAACAAGGGTGTCCCAGTTTAGTGAGACACCATATAAATTATTTTGTTTCTTAACGTAAGAACATATGCTGCTGCCAGTCAGGATTATCTTTCGCTTCAGGAAAAAAATCCTGTTTTAAAGTGTGTTTTTAAATGTGATGCGTGCTTTTTGTTGGGCTGTCCCATCGTTTTCCTGTAACGTGTAAATCATGAGCTAACACAATTAACACAAGCTCAAAATTATTCGCAAAGTTTATTTGCGTTTCCTTGTACACAAGCAGAAACACACAAGCATCGGCTGCCATTTGCGCTAGCCCCGTTCGCACACTGACGCATATGTAACGTTACAGGCCGTGGTCCATGTCACACTGTTCAGTCACATTAGTGCGACCACCTGTCTAAAGCCTGAATAACCATATTTTGCAGCACAGACTGCTGCGAGACTTGCAGGAAGAGAATCAGGGAAGTTCTGGGAAAACCGACAGGGATGAGCAGCCATGCAGATTCCAGTATCAAAGCCCGCTGCGCCAGGTTTCTCGTTTGAGGATCCGTGGCGCCAACAGGCCGATCGAGGTGGTCCCACAGATTCTCGATTGGGTTTCAATCCGAGAATGTTGGTAGCTAGTGGATTACGATAAACTCATCCTGGTGTTCTGAAACACGCAGTTACACTGCGAGCAGTGCCTCGTTGCATTGTCCTGCTGGTAGATGTCATCGCGTCGCGAGGAAAAATAAACTGCATGTAGGGTTGGCCATGGATCCTAAGGATAGATGCGTACTTTTGTTGCTCCACTGTGCTTTCCAGAATGACGAGATCACCCAGGGAATGCCACGAAAACATTTCGCGGACCATACTCTCCTCCAGCCTGGACCCTGCCGAACATTGTTGCAGGGTGTCTGCTTTCAGACGTTTCAAGGCATACCTATCAATGGCCGTCTGTCCGATGGAGCATAAAAATTTATTCATCTGAAAAGGCCAACTGTCGCCAATCGGTGGACGGCCAGTTGCAGTATTGGCGTACAATTGCAGCCTCCGTTGCCGACGAAAAGCAGCATGAACGTGGCGCTTGCTGCAGAGGCCCAAACACAGAAAATGTCTCTGAAGGGTCGTTGGTAAGTCGCTCTTTAGTACCCCTAGGTTGCCAGCCCGGTTAACTGTGCGGTCTAACGCACTGCTTTCTATCTATCTATCTATATCCATAAGGCCGGTATTACACTATCAAATTTCTTTGTCCAATATCTTTGTCAAAGATTTTTGATAGTGTAATAGGGACTTTGTCAAATGTCGTCCAATATTTGATCAAATCTAGGGCCTCGCTGTATATTTGATCAAAGAAACCGCTTGTCTTCTGTTCACTGCAATGTGACATGTTACCACATGGAGCGCTAGCATCGCTGCAGCGTTCTGTGGTCTGTAGTGTTTTTATAACCATTGCCGGTAAATACAATTGGTGTGTGCCGACAACTACAAAATTAATAGAGATGTCTGAAGCTGATGAAGCGCTTTACAACTTGAGGCACCCTGAATACAAAAATAGATTAAGAAGATAGGAGACCTAACCTGACCTAACCTAACATAACCCTCTCCTGCAGCAAGGAATCGGAGTGTTATAGTGAGCCTGTCTTCTGCAGATGTAACAGTTCTTAAGTGAATATTGTGCTTTGTGATATGAGGATACACTTCATTGAGCACATACAGAAATGTATGCTCATCCATTCTTAAGTAATTGATGTACGAGTTGACGTCTTCCACTGTAAGCTCACGTAACAAGTTTTGTTGAATGCTTTTATCTTATCGTCGTAAAACCCACAGCTTCACCCAGATTACATTAGTTTTTTGTTCCATAGATCCGTGCTGTGGAGATCCTCGTGGATGTGGAACATGTCGATTTTTTTAAAGCTGAAATAACAATACTAATAGTATGAATAAATACAATACATCATTTGTTTCTATTAAAAATTTCGCCAATGGAGTAGGAGGAGTTGGCCAGTAGCAAGTCTTTCAGGCTCATTTTAAACTGATCTTTATTTCTAACAAACTTTTTTGTTTCCTGGCAAATTATTGAAGATGAGTGTTCCTGAGTAGTGGACCCCTTTTTGAACTAAAGTAAGTGCTTTTAAGTCCTAGTGCAAATCATTTTTGTTCCTGGTATTGTATGCATGAACTGAGTTGTTTGTTGGAAAAAGAGATATATTATTTACGACAAATTTCATTAAGAAGTAAATATACTGAGAGGCAGTAGTTAGTATACCCAGTTCTTTGAAGAGGTTTCTGCAGGAGGTCCGTGAATTTACTCCACAAATAATACGTGTTACACGCTTTTCGACCTTGAAAAGTTTTGTTTGACTTCAAGATTTACCCCAAAATATTACCCCATGTGACATGAAAGTATGCAAGCTTTTTCATTTTTATGTTGCCTATGTCTGTTAACACTCGAATTGCAAATACAGATCTGTTAAGGCCTTTCGGCAGTTCTGTGGTGTGCTCCTCCCAACTGAATTTATTATCACGTTGTAATCCCAGGACTTTTAAGACTGTCAACCTCGTATGTGTGGTTCCATTTTTTCCCCCCACTTCCTTTCCGCATGTGCACACAATGCAATTGGAGTACGTAGAACTGTTGCGGTTAATAACAAGTTGTTGTCAGCCATCTTGAACTTTGACGAAAAATTTGATGACAGTGTAATATCCCTTGTAGCGCTACGTCAAAGATCTTTGTCAAATATATTGGACGGAAAATTGGATCACATCTTTGATCAAATCTTTGACAAAGAAATTTGATAGTGTAATACCGGCCTAATCGGCAAGCCACCTGACGGTGTGTGGCGGAGGGTACCTTGAGTACCTCTGTAGGTTCTCCCTTCTATTCCAGTCTCGTATTGTTCGTGGAAAGAAGGATTGTCGGTATGCTTCTGTGTGGGCTCTAATCTCTCTGATTTTATCCTCATGCTCTCTTCGCGAGATATACATAGGAGGGAGCAATATACTGCTTGACTCTTCGGTGAAGGTATGTTCTCGAAACTGCAACAAAAGCCCTTACCGAGCTGCTGAGCGTCTCTCCTGCAGAGTCTTCCACTGGAGTTTTATCTATCATCTCCGCAACGCCCTCGCGACTACTAAATGATCCTGTAACGAAGCGCGCTGCTCTCCGTTGGATCTTCTCTATCTCTTCTATCAACCCTATCTGGTAGGGATCCCACACTGGTGAGTAGTATTCATGCAGTGGGCGAACAAGCGTACTGTAACCTACTTCCTTTGTTTTCGGATTGCATTTCCTTAGGATTCTTCCAATGAATCTCAGTCTGGCATCTGTATTACCGACGATCAACTTTGTATGATCATTCCATTTTAAATCGCTCCTAATGCGTACTCCCAGATAATTTATGGAATTAACTGCTTCCAGTTGCTGACCTGCTATATTGTAGCTAAATGATAAGGGATCTATCTTTCTATGTATTCGCAGCACATTACACTTGTCTACATTGAGATTCAATTGCCATTCCCTGAACCATGCGTCAATTCGCTGCAGATCCTCCTGCATTTCAGTACAATTTTCCAATGTTACAACCTCTCGATATACCACAGCATCATCCGCAAAAAGCCTCAGTGAACTTCCGATGTCATCCACAAGGTCATTTATGTGTATTGTGAATAGCAACGATCCTACGACACTCCCCTGCGGCACACCTGAAATCACTCTTACTTCGGAAGACTTCTCTCCACTGAGAGTGACATGCTGCGTTCTGTTATCTAGGAACTCTTCAATCCAATCACACAATTGGTCTGATAGTCCATATGCTCTTACTTTGTTCATTAAACGACTGTGGGGAACTGTATCGAACGCCTTGCGGAAGTCAAGAAACACGGCATCTACCTGGGAACCCGTGTCTGTGGCCCTCTGGGTTTCGTGGACGAATAGCGCGAGCTGGGTTTCACACGACCGTCTTTTTCGAAACCCATGCTGATTCCTACAGAGTAGATTTCTAGTCTCCAGAAAAGTCATTATACTCGAACATAATACGTGTTCCAAAATTCTACAACTGATCGACGTTAGAGATACAGGTCTATAGTTCTGCACACCTGTTCGACGTCCCTTCTTGAAAACGGGGATGACCTGTGCCCTTTTCCAATCCTCTGGAACGCTACGCTCTTCTGGAGACCTACGGTACACCGGGACAAGGGGTGTCGCTCCCCGGCACGAATTCGCCCGGCCGGCTAGTGTCGAGGTCCGGTGTGCCGGCCAGTCTGTGGATGGTTTTCAAGGCGGTTTTCCATCTGCCTCGGCGAATGCGGGCCGGTTCCCCTTATTCCGCCTCAGTTACACTATGTCGACGATTGCTGCGCAAACACTTTCTCCACGTACGCGTACACCACAATTACTCTACCACGCAAACATAGGGGTTACACTCGTCTGGTGTGAGACGTTCCCGGGGGTGGGCGGCTCCACTGGGGGCCGAGCCGCACAATAACCCTGGGTTCGGTGTGGGGCGGCGGTGGGCTGAGTGGACTGCCGTAGCCTGCTGTGGGGTTGTGAACCACTGCGGGGACGAAGCCTCTCCGTCGTTTCTAGGTTCCCAGTTCAATACAGTACAATACCCGTAGGTTCATCTGGGCAGTCAGTTGCTCAAGAGTTGCACGTCTGTTCGCCCGTTCACGTCTTCGCAGCCGTCGTTCACCCCTGTCCTCCACGGCCCGTGGTGCACCGCACTTGCCTCTGCCCCAGTTGTGGATAGCACCATTTTGCCATACACGCGAACAGTTTTACAAACTTAGCCGTTTAGGAACTGCGTCCTGCCTTGGTCCGAAAGCCAGTGATCACACCTTTTAGACGTCAGAAAGAAAAGTCGCTCTGTACTGTTTTCGGAACCCCCCCCCAAGACACGCTTTACATTCCCTCCACTGCTAGTGCTGCCAACTGCCGTCTGTGAGTGGTTATTGGACTTTGACGTCGAACACTGGTGCGGTGGTCACATGAATGTGATAGGACCTTGTAATACTTGTTGCATCTTGCTTGTGCCGGATTACCTCCTTCTAGATTCGAGTACAGAGCGTTTTATTTACTACTCGGCGGAAGTCCATATCTAGCGAGGCAGTCAAACAAGTGCAGAGGTTATGTCAATATTGATACGTCTTGACAGCGTCCCAAACTTCTTTCTCAAAAAGTCGTGCATACTGTTCTCGGTAATTAGCAAATGTTATGATATCTGTGCTAGACGATGAATACCTCGTTTACCGCACATTGCAGCAGTTCTAGTTCTTGCTCTTTCTTACAATTGTAATTAACAACGGCAACAAATAGCTCTGAACAAACTTTGCACACATTGTCTGTGGCTTATGCTGATGCATGGTGACAAGAAAATTCAGTATCGCACTCGTCAGTAGACACGGGCACTGTTTTTCCACCACTTCGTTGTCATTGGAAGTTGGGAGATAAGGTGTGCCTCTCTAGACATAAGGACAAACGACATTGTGCCTAAGTTTTAAAGTAACTGGTTGAAGGTAGTAAACTATGTGATGGCGTAGTAAATGCCTCAACGCTCACACTGCTTGATCTAGAAATAATATCACCGAGTACTATGGTTTAGGGTTTTTTTGTGACTTTCTGAAATTCGTAGCTGGACGAGCACTTGTCAATTTTCATTTTGGTGCACATTGTATATTACATTTGTGTGGTCTTTGTAACAAGAGGAACCTGTCAGCTGTGTCAGGCATGTCGATGAAATTTTGCATAGATGTCCTTTACTGAAAAAAAAAAAAAAAAATCAATAAGCACTTAGTCTTTTAAAGCAAAACTGCGTATTTCTTGAGAAAATCGACGAAGATTTTTGCGTCACTCAAGTCTTAACTAGTATAACCACTTGCAGAGTTCGCCTATTGGCTCAGTAATTAAAGTCTCGGTGTTGAGAATTTACGGACCCCGTTAAAGTCTGCATGTCAGAAGTTCCTTCGTACATAGAACATTTAGTTGCGAAGTGATCAATGCTTCGTTGTCATAAGCAGTCTAATCGTTCGATGTGGAAGAAATCCAGGTGGTTAAAACTTCATTGATGGATCAAAAGACGAATGGTGAATATTAGTATTGGGAGGTAATCTTTTCCAATGTCCATAAACAGTTATCTTCTTCTTTCACGTCAGATAGCCCCGCTATCTAGAGTTAGGTGCGGAAGAGGCGGCCGAGGGGTGGCAAGAGCTCTTGAATATTCTCATTCTTTCAATATTTAACGCTTAGGGCAGCTGACTTGTAGCGTTAAGAAGTTCCACTTTACACAAGCAGCATTTTTGCCCTCTACAGCTCTCGCTAGTACCACGCAAGTTATTCCCGGATAACAGATGTTCTATCACCTGTCCCTTCTTGTCAGTGTTTTCCACACATTCCTTTCCTCTCTGATTCTGCACAAAACCTCCTCATTCCTTACGTTACCAGTACACCTAATTTTCAACATTCGTCTGTAGCAACACATCTAAATGCTTAGATTCTCCCTGTTGCGGTTTTCCCACAGTCTGTGTGTGTTTCACTACCGTTCTATGCTGTGCTCCAAACGTACACTCTCAAAACTTTCTTCCTCAAATTAAGGCCATGTTTGGTTCAAATGGCTCTGAGCACTATGGGACTTAACTTCTATGGTCATCAGTCCCCTAGAACTTAGAACTACTTAAACCTAGCTAACCTAAGGACATCACACACATCCATGCCCGAGGCAGGATTCGAACCTGCGACCGTAGCAGTCGCGCGGCTCCGGACTGAGCGCCTAGAACCGCTAGACCACCGCGGCCGGCTGGCCATGTTTGATACTAGCAAACTTCTCTTGGCCAGAAATGCCATTTTTGCCAGTGCTAATCTGCTTTTGATGTCCTCCTTGGTCCGTCCGTCATTGGTTATTTTGCTGCCTACGTAGTTTTCCTTAACTTCATCTACCGGGTGATCAAAAAGTCAGTATAAATTTGAAAACTTGATAAACCACGGAATAATGTAGATAGAGGTGTAAAAATTGACACACATGCTTGGAGTGACATGGGGTTTTATTAAAACCACCCATATTGCTAGACGCGTGAAAGATCTCTTGCGCGCGTCGTTTGGTGGTGATCGTGTGCTCAGCCGCCACTTTCGTCATGCTTGGCCTCCCAGGTCCCCAGACCTCAGTTCGTGCGATTATTGGCTTTGCGGTTACCTGAAGTCGCAAGTGTATCGTGATCGACCGACATCTCTAGGGATGCTGAAAGACAACATCCGACGCCAATGCCTCCGGACATGCTTTACTGTGCTGTTCACAACATTATTCCTCGACTACAGCTGTTGTTGAGGAATGATGGTAGATATATTGAGCATTTCCTGTAAAGAACATCATCTTTGCTTTGTCGTACTTTGTTATGCTAAATATTGCTATTCTCATCAGATGAAGCGCCATCTGTCGGACATTTTTTGAACTTTAGTATTTTTTTGGTTCCAATAAAACCCCATGTCATTCCAAGCATGTGTGTCAATTTGTACCTCTCTATCTACATTATTCCGTGATTTATTCAGTTTTCAAATTTATGCTGACTTTTTGATCACCCGGTACTTCCTGACCATCAGTCCTCATGTTAAGTTTCTTGCTATTCTCATTTCTGCTACTTCTCATTACTTTCGTCCTTTCTTCGATCTACTTTCTGTCCATATTCAGTACTCATTGGACTATTCATTCCATTCAGTAGATCCTGCAATTCTTCTTCACTTTCATTGACGTTGGCAATGTCATCAGCGAACTTTATCATTGATATCCTTTCACCTTGAATTTTAAATTCCACTTCTGAACCTTTCTTTTATTTCCGTCATTGCTTCTTCGGCGTATAGATTGAACAATGAGGGCGAAAGACTGCAGCTCTTGTCTTACACCCTTTTAGTTCGAGCACTTCGTTCTTAGTCTTCCACTCTTATTATTTCCTCTTGGCTCTTGTACACGTTATGTATATTACCCTTCTCTCCCTATATCCTACCCCTATTTTCCTCCTTGCACCACTTGACGTTATGGAACGTTTTTTCGAAGTCGACAAATCCTATGAATGTGTCTTGATTTTCCTATTGTCTTGCTTCCATTATCAACTGTAACGAGAGAACTGACTCTCTGGTACCCTCGCCTTTCCTAAAGTCAAACTGATCGTCATCTTCCACATGCTAACTTTTCATTTCCATTCTTCTGTATATTATTCTTGTTAGCAACTTGGATTCATGATATGTTAAGCTCATTGCAAAATAATTCTCACACTTGTCATCTCTTGTAGTATTCGGAACAGCGTGGATGATATTTCTCCGAAAGAGAGAGGGTATATCGCCAGATTCATAAAGTCTACACACCAATGAGAATAGTCGTTTTATGCCACTTCCCCCAATGATTTTAGAAATTATAATGAAATGGTATCTAACTTCTCTGCCTTATTTGATCTTAAGTCTTCCAAAGGTATTCTGATTTTAACACTGGATCCCTTTTCTCTCCTATATCGACTCCTTTTTCTTCTATCACGTTATCGGACAAGTCTCCCTCCCCGTGGAGACCTTCAATGTATTTTTTCCACCTATCGGCTCTCTCCTCAGCATTTAACAGATTCCTTGTATGACCACCCGTGCTTTTAATGGCACCGAGTGTTGTTTTGAATTTTCTATATGCTGAGTCAGTCCTTCCGACAGTCATTCTTTTCGATTTCTTCAATTTTTCATGCAACCATGTCGTCAATACTCCCCTGCACTTCTTATTTATTTCATTCCTCAGAGACTTGCGTTTTTGTATTCCTGAATTTTCCTAATCATTTTTGGACTTCCTTCTGTCATGGATCCACTGAAGCATTTCTTCTGTTATCCATAGTTTCTTCGCATTTACCTTTTTTGTGCCTATATTTTTCTTTCCAAATTCTGTGATTGCCCTTTTTAGAGATGTCCACTCCATTTCAACTGTACTGAGATATTCCTTATGGCAGTATCTATAGTCTTGCAGAAATTAAAGCGTATCTCTTGATTCCGTAGTACTTTCGTATCTCAGTTCGTAGCGTATTGATTCTTCCTGACTACACTCTTAAACTTCAGCCTACTCTTTATCACTACTACATAGTGATATTTGCAACTGGGTACGCCTTGCAATCCACTACCTGATTTCGGAATCTCTATCTGACCATAATGTAATCTAACTGGAATCTTCCCGTATCTCTCGGCCGTTTACCAGTATACCACTTCAAATTGTTCAAATGGCTCTGAGCACTATGGGACTTCACATCTGAGGTCATCAGTCCCCTAGAACTTAGAACTACTTAAACCTAACTAACCTAAGGACATCACACACATCCATGCCCGAGACAGGATTCGAACCTGCGACCGTAGCAGTCGCGCGGTTCCGGACTGAAGCGCCTAGAACCGCTCGGCCACCGTGACCGGCTACACCACTTCCTCTTGTGATTCTCGAACAGAGTATTCGCTGTGGTTAGCTGAAATTTATCGCAGAACTCAACTAGTCTTTCTCCTCTCATTCCTAATACCAAGCCCATGTTCTCCCGTAACCCTTTCTTCGACACCTTCCCCTGCAAATGCGTTCCAGTCCTCCATGACTATTCCATTCCCATATCCCTTTACGTACTGCGTTACCCGTTCAGTGTCCTCATATACTCTCTTCATTTCTTCATCTTCGACTTGTGACATCAGAATGTGTATCTAAACTATCGTTGTCGGGGTTGGTTTGCTATCGATTCTAATGAAAACAATCCTGTCACTAAACTGTTTACTGTAACGCACTCTCTGCCCAAACCTTCCTATTCATAACGAATTCCACTCCCGTTATTTAATGCTGCTACTGATATTACGACATAATCATCTGGCCAGAAACCGTTGTCTTCTTTCCATTTCATTTCACCGATCCCCATTACGTCTAGATTGAGCCTTTGCATTACGCTTTTCGGAGTTTCTAGCTCCCCTACCACGTTCAAGCTTCTGACATTCCACGCCCCGACTCGTAGACGTTATCCTTTCTTTGGTTATTCAATCTTTTTCTCATGATCACGTTGCCCTTGGCAGTCCACTCCCGGAGATCCGACTGAGTGACTGTTCTGGAATCTTTTGCCAATGGACAGATCATCATGACACTTTTCAGTTACAAGCCACATGCCCTGTGGATGAACATCATGTGTGTTTAATGCAGTGGTTTCCATTGCCTTATGGATCCTCACGCCGTTGAATATTGCTTGCTTTCGCCCTTAGGATCAGTTTCTCACCCCAAGGGCAAGAGAACCTGGAACATCTGTGTGTTCCTTCACCCTCTTTGACAAGACCGTTGGCAGAATGAGGGTGACTTCTTACGCTGTGCGTTTTCGACCGCCTTTGGTGATGATTTTATCCAAAATTTAAGCGGTGGTGGGGTTCGAACCCGGGACCAAGGATGTTTTGTTTACTAATCAAATATGCTACCCCTTTTTTGTAATAATTTTTCGCGATTTTGCTTGTCATCCTTTCGCAGCGACCACACTAACCTTCTCTCTATCGTTCCAATTTTAATATATGTTCCGCCGAAACAAGTGCACCTCTAGAGCGCCGGTGGTGACGTTCGTCGTGCATCTCACATTTATTTCTGCGGTAGTTTCACGCATTGTTGCTTGTCTGTTATCAGTGACAACTCTAAGCTAACGCCACTGCTGTCGGTCGGTAAGTGAAGGCCGGCGGCTACCGCGTTGCGTGGTGAGAGGTAATGCCATGAAACGTGGTATTCTTAGCACACCCTTGACGCTGTGGATCTCCGAGTATTGAATTCCCTAATGATTACCGAAATGGAATGTCCCATTTGTCTAGCTCCAACTACCATTTCCTGTTGTCAAAGTCTTAACAGACTTCGACAATTCCCGTCGTGCAGCCATAACAAGTCGTAAAGCATGTATCACTTGAGTACAAATGACAGATCCGCCAATGCACTGCCCTTTTGTACCTTATGCACAAGATACTACAGCATTCAGTATATGCGCATATCGCTATCCCAGGACACGTCATTGTGTTCCACTGTTTATTTCTATTTCTGTAGGGGTCGGTGGGTTGTGACCCGTACGAAACAGGATGTCAAAGTATGGAGAATGGTGGTGAGGGCCTGTCGGGTACCGTGGGTACTAATGAGACAGCATCAGCGAATTACAAATTTATACCACAGCAGCGAGAAGGGCTGCAAACACAGCAGGCGGAGTCGATTACGCTGACGCGCACAGCTCGGCAGTCTTCAATACTTTGCCGTGGAGCTGTCACGACAGCTGACGCCCTGTAGGGTAGGCAGCCAATCTGGCGGCAGACGGCGCCCAACAGCCCGACTAAGCACACTCGTGGACTTGGTAGGGAGTGCCCCCAGTAATCTCCCGGCGGCTCTGCGAGTGATAGCGATAGTAGTGGAGAGTTATGGCATTGCCTCTCCACCAGAGCAAGGCCGTGGACACCAGTGTCTGTTCACGGGGTGTGTGTCGTAGGCAGCAGCAGCTAGCGTGCCTCCCAAGTACAGTGAAGGTGAGGTAGAAGGCTCCACGCCTTTAAGTCAGCAGATGAGAGGTTGGCAGTTCTCAATGGCTAAGTCCAGTAGACTGGCTGCAGTCTCGGAGGCAGTAGTCATCTGGCGAACAGAATTCAGTGCGTCACAGGACCTGTCTCCATGCTGGCTAACTACAAATGGGAGACAGAAGGGCTTGGGAACTCAACATTTATAGTTGTCTGTCAGACGCAACGATGTTGTGTACTGGCCAGGATAACAAAATTTTGCCTCGTTTTCTATGTTCGTCAGCAGCCTTCACTGCACCTTGGTGTCTTAACTGTGACTTTCAGCTCTTCAGCTTGGCGCTTTTTCGCAATATCAGTGGGCTGAAAGGCGTTCTTGTGTAAGATGTGTGTGTCGTTACTGCGCCTTACAGTGCTGTTAGAGCGACGTTGTGTTCCTTCCACAGTGAGATTATCTTGCTGAACTGGCGATGCAGACATCTGGCTGAAGCGATGTGTTGCAGTGATGTCACTTGTGTAGCACGATATTGCAGTATTGGCATTCCTACCTTTTTGTCTTTCCGATTTCGACCCTGTGCTCGAGCCTGCCTTGGCTTGGCTTGGCTCGGCGCTGGCCGGGGAAACCTTTAAATATTTTTATTTTCACCAAGTATATCTTCTTCCGGGACATCACTTCTTACATTTTTATCCCAGTCACCTTACATTCACGTTGCATGCTTTCAAGCTTGTTTTATATTGTATCCTCTTTACTTTTGATATAACATCCTACACTAAATGGTAACACGTAAAAACTTATGTGGCAACTGTGATGCAAATTAACACTTCTCGTGTAATGCCTTTGTAACTGAATTGTGTAGGTACAGCCTTCAAGCGCATTTTAAATTTTTTACCGTTTTCAACTTTTATCTTACACTATCAACCGTCCCAACGATTTGCTGTTGCTAAGTATGTATGGAAATTGAATATATATGTTCTAATCTCCTTCTCCACCCTCTCTCTGTCCATCTTCTCCTCCCCCTCTCTTTGGCAATATCCTCCTCTCCCCCCTCACTCTCCATCTCCTTCTTCTCCCTCACCATGTCTATTTCCCCCACCACCTTTCTGTCCGTCTCCTCTAGCCCCCTCTCTCTGACCTTGCGCCTTGTTGCAAACTAAAACTTGATTGCGAACTGAAGTTGCTTAAAATAAATGGGTAAATCGATTGGAATGTGTGTGTGTGTGGTATGAGAGAGACCTCTGTAACGGCTGGAATTTTGAGGGTAGTAAATTCAGTGACGGTATATTTCGCATAGTTTTAATCTATCAACGGCTGGGTTTGCAAAGTTTTGGACGATTCAGATTCCTGACTTCGTGTCCTTCAGTGCTGACTTTAGACTGGTGTACAAACTGTAGCTAAACTTTCGCTCCCTGTGTTATATACCCTGCTATCTTCAGAATTTCAGAGTGTATTCCAGTCGGATTTGTCAAAAGTTTTTAAAAACGTGTGAGGGGCGTTCAGTAAGTAATGCAACAAATTTTTTCTCGGCCAATTTCGGTTGAAAAAAATACTGAATTTTTTGTGGGACATCATAGGATATTCCCACTTCAGACCCTGTAGTTTCATGAAGTTCCGCTATATGGCGGCGCTATACTTAGTCTTCAAAATGGTGTCTGCAACACAGGTGCGTTCCAAGCAGAGAGCTGTCATTGAGCTCCTTTTGACAGGAAACCAGAGCATCACAGATATTCAAAGGTCCTTGCAGAATGTTTACAGAGACCTTGTACTGAAAAAGGAGGGTGAGTTATTGGGCGATGTGTCTGTTATTATTACAACAAGGTCGTGCAAGCCTGTCCGGTCTTCCATGTGCTGGCCTCTGCACAGAGCTGTGATGCCTGCCATGTTGAAACTTACTGCAATGTTAAAACGTGCGGATTCTTTCATTCGAGCTGATAGACACATCACAATCAAACACCCCACAGCTCAACTGGACGTCTCTGTTGGTGGTGCTGACACACTCATCCACCATTTGGGGTACTCAAAGGTGTGTGCCCAATGGGTTCATTGCCACCTAACTGAAGACCATAAAGGGCAACAAAGGACCACCTGTGCGGAATTGCGTGCAGGTTGCGAAGCTGATCGTGACAGATTACAGATGATGAACGATAGGTTCTTCACTTTGAATCAAAAACAAAACGACAATCCGGGGAGGAGCCACAGCACCTCTCCTCAGAAAAAGTCCACAGCTGCACCGTCAGATGGTAAAGTCATGGTGATGGTCTCCTGGGACTTTGAAGGCTTATTCTGTTTGATGCCCTTCCTCATGTTGCAATGATCGACTCTGAAGTGTAATGTTCTACGCTCAGGAAACTGAAGAAATGGATTTAGTGTGTTTGCCACCACAAAAATGCAAACAATCCTCTCCTTCTCCATGACAATGCGAGGCCTCACACAAGTCTGTGCTCACAAAACTCTATTGGACTGCTCTTCCTCATCCATTCTACACCTTCCGACTTTCCTCTGTTTGGCCCAATGAAGGAGGTACTCCATAGGAATCAGTTGTGGATGATGTGGAGTTTATTGATGCAGCAAGACATTGACTCCAACGTCAACCAGAGTGGTACCAAGCGGGTGTACAGGCCTTCCCGGTAAGGTAGCCACAAGGCCGTCTCATTGATTGCAAATTGTGTTGGAAAATAATGTTTTGCAGCCATAAGAGTGGGGAATAATATGGTGTTTTGACATCCTGAATAAAACCAACCTGCTTTGAGGAAATAATGTGTTACATTCCGTATTGAACATCCCTCATACAAATGTTATATATGTGGTTTTGTTTTTCTTTAACCTACATAGCCAGTATTGCCTTGTGGCTTCCTACATGTCTCCAGAACCAAAACTGATCTTACCTGAGGTCAACTTCTTGACATTATCGCTAAACACTTTTACGATGTGACATGCCCAAGATGTTCACCACATATCTTGTAATTTGGTAGTATTGGGTTGTTTCTCTATGATAAAGAGTATTGCTGCATTTATTCATCACACCAACCAAAAATTTTCTTTTGATGTGAAAAAAACTATTCACTCATCAGTCAAAATTTCTTGAGAAAAACTAACGCCAGATTTGGTTTGCTTATAACTAGGAGACTAATAATGCGTAAATGAAGGTTGAGCTTACAGTGGACACCTAAATCATGTCTGCAGTACATGTTTATCACACGATATTTGCAATGCCTGTGACGTGGCCGTTCAAGTGAATAGGGCTGGTCCGTGAACATTTTTGACACAAATGAACTTGTCATTTGGCAGCCCTTTTCCCCCCACTTTTCTCACATACACTTCCATGCGTGTAGTTTTTGCTACTAACGATAAAATAAATGTCGGGTGACTAGGGCCTCCTGTCGGGTAGACGGGTTCACCAGGTACAAGTCTTTTGATTCAACCCCACTTCAGTGACTTGATCGTCGATGGGGATGAAATGATGATGATTAGGACAACACAACTCCCAGTCCCTGAGTGGAGAAAATATCTGACCCAGCCAGGAACCAAACCCAGGCCCTTAGGATTGATATTCTGTCACGCTGACCACTCAGATACCTGGGACGGATGCTACTGATGATGATAACAATGTATACAATCTTCCACTTGGATATCAATGGCACCTCTCACAGCTTGGCACCCCAAGCGACCACTACTAACTGCTTTACGCCTTGTATCGAACTCTTACAGTTGTGGTGCCTCTGGCACCCTTTCCAGCTTGACACCCCAATTGAGGACTTGTCACTTGAGCCTCTGGTCCTGCCAGTGTATTCACATGGACACGACTGTTATGAATTAGCTTTGCATAAAGTTATAAATCACTGTAATATGGAAACGCATTTATCTGGGACACTGATTCGGATGTCATTGTGAAGAACTTGCAGAGCACTAGTAAAATCCAGAGTGATACAAAAAAAAAATATTTGTCAGAATATAAATGGAAATTGGTATTAAATGGAACATTACAAAATAACAAAAGGTATCATAAATATGCTTGGAATTATAGAAAATGCAAATCAGAGGAAAGCTCACATTGAAAGCAACTCCGAAAGCCAAAGAAGTCCAATGCCAAACTAATTCGAGAGCTATGGCAGTGCAAAAAGGAAATGGAAAAATAATGGTGCAAATGATTATGTAGCTAGTTCATTGGGCATACAGCAGCTAGCAACAGCTCAAACTTGTGATTTATGTATTCTGTAACAATTATACTACTCTGGGTAACCATTGTATAAAGAGGATAAATTACAAATTAATACAAAATGCTTGTTATGATTTTATCTCTACATTCTCATGACAGATTTATGTCTAGACCTGAACAGTATGCACAACTTTTCCCCCTTGTACAACTGCTAGGACCCTTTTAAGTCCAATAGTGATGGAATTCCGTTTGTCATAAGATTCATCATATTCTCAATATAGGAATATTACCCTGTCTGTAATAGATATCCTCCTTATTTTAAAGAGACTTTGTAAGAATTGTCTCATTGTTAACAAATTTTGATGCAGGAGGATTGAGTATTGTCTTATTAATATTAACTGTCTGCAGACCCACCACAAAAAGCACTATCTGGTGAAAACTTATCAGGTGTTGTCAATACATAGCCTTTCCTGCAGTACTCTTGATGGGTTTGCGTCCAGATCTTACAGTCTTACTGGAACAGCGAGATTATCAAAGAGTGTTCTCACCTGAAGGTGACGTCCAAGATGGACCACTAAAATATTAGTCCTGTCTAAGCTTAAAATCTGTGAAATCACAGTTTTTCTCTTAATGACCAGTGGCTATAGGTGGTCTTTGCCATAATGTAAAACAGACCCATTTCAACGTCAACTCTATCCTTACTTCCTTGAATTCCACACAGCTTGCTGTTGGAAAATCTCTCTTTATTTCCAGCAACTTCATTCTAATAACTTCTCAAATAATAGGGAAAGTTTACATTGTACTGTACACTGTACTGTCTATGCCCTGCTACTTTAATTCATGAAACCTTCTTTGCAAAGGTTCTCTGGAAGTTTTGACTGTACAACCTTATCTATCACCAGCTATGAACAGACCCTTGTAATGCTGAATTTTATTTCTATAGCACATTTGTCGTGGCTTCCACTTCATTAATGAACTTTAGTCATTGTTGGGAACCATGAACTCATAGAATCATGTATGTCAACCATACAATCAAGATCTTTGGCACAATGTAAAAATTCAAATTTATGCGACCACAAAAAAATATCTAGCCTGCTAATAATTTAGATTATCAATCAGTTGAATACAGCATATAATACAAACTCAAATAGGTCAGTCAGGATAACAACTAGAGGATACTAAACGGGCTTTGTCAATGCATTATGCATCATATACAAATAAGCATTTCAGCTGTCATGCCAAATTTTATACTCCTGATTGAAAAGTTTTGAAGGGAGATTGGTCGAAAAACAACTGAAGATGATAAATATGAGTATGACAGTTGATTGCAGTGCGGACATATTCTCTATTGTCACAGTGAGAGTTGTTGTGCTTTTGCCCTGTGAATTCTATAAGATTTGTTCTGTACATAGTTTAGGCCAGTAAAATTAATTACAAAAAGGGGTTTGCTTTGCGAAAATTAATGTAGGGCTCTGATATGAATAATATGAGTTTGTTCCAATATCTGAGTGGAGCTTCAACTACGATGAAAAGAAAACAACCAAAATTTCAGACAGCTTTCTTTTTTTCCCAAATTTTTCCAAAACTAAGTGTTAAATTGGAAAAGCAGAAGCTACCAAAGATGTAGAGCATTAAATTCTACATCAACTGACTACCATAAATTTTCTGTTTGATTAAATTTTCCCATAGAGAAACTACATCAGAAAATGGTAACTTTCACACTTTTCAAAGCACAAAATGGGAAATATAGCCCTATACCTGAGTTACATAAATATGTTATTGTCATCTCTTGGGTCACCTTGGTAACAGGCATGCAATAATTACGCCTATAAAATTTAAGTGCTTAATCACTAAAAAACTATGTTAAACATTGACATCAAATAGTTGATTCTTACATTTATTTCTACATTATTCTGAAATATGAATATGATATTGCCCCTCCTTGCAGTTGTTGCATCACTTTACAACTGCATTCCCCCATTTGATTTTGTGTTGATAACTCTGTTCTCGCCTGGCAAGAAATCCTGTTCTTCCTGTTGCCACAGTTCTCAGATTTCCATTACATCTAACATCAACTTATCCATTTCTCTTTTCTAATGTACCTACATGATAAAGAGATCTAACATTCCACACTCCAACATGCAGTACACCAGATTTGTTTTCTCTGATGACAACATCCTCCTGAGTTGTCCCTGCCTTGAAGTTCAAATGGGGGACTATATCACCTCTGAAGTATTTTAGCAAGGGAGATACCATCATCATTATACCTTCTGAAACCTTATGTTACTCTGAACCCTCACAGATACTGCTCCAATATTGTTGCACCTATGGTAAAGTTATCTATATAATTGAACAACACAAGCAGCCCCACCATGGCAAGTCCACGTTTCATGGAAAGGGGGGCTCACACATCAGAACATAGTAACACTTGATCACTAACTTGGTCAATATCTCTTTTGAACATACCCCTTTCTCATTTGATATATGACAAGGAGTCATGACCTCTTGTTAAATCAAAACAATTCTGCTATTCCTTGTAACATAAATCAGAAGATGTCTTTTATAATTATATCCTACAACTGACACAACTTCCAATATACATGTCAGAATGCCTATTGCAAACACTACCTCCTGAGGTGAGTGGAGGGATATACAAAAATAGCTTGTTGCCTGTCATACATATCATCTTAATGAAGGGTTCTTCATACAAACATTACTGCCTGGAGGTGGGTGGTGAGATGTACACAAACAGATGGTCACCTATCATACATATCACCTTTACGGAGGGTTCTGCATGCATCAGTTGACATTATCATCCATCCTATGACTTCAGTAATTACAGACCTTATCTGGGGTCAGATCATGATCAACAGCATATGTCATAAATGCATGTCATAGCTCTTAGTCATTTTTGGATGATCCAGGATGCCTACCTGTTAAGTACTCTTTTTAAAGCATATTAGTAAAAGACACACACTCAATTACTGGACTGAGTTTGATATGTCTCTGTGCTCCCCAGTGGCTCACTCATAGTTAAGTGAGAGCGGATTAGATACCCAAGCTGTTCTCTCCCACCATCACAGTTGTTCTCTCTCCCCATCACAGCATCAACTACCATCCTACTCACAAACATTAAAATGTTGGCTAAGCACTGATTGTACAATCAATCATTATTGTGTAGAACATGCAGTTTTGAATGACATTACCATGTTCCATAAACACGACATTACCATGGTTTAAATTTCTTTGCAATGTACAGCACTGATCTTGACTTATGCACTCTCTGTTGAAGTCAAGTACAGTCACGTGTTTTCTTATTTTCTACAACACAGTCAGAATGAAATTCAGCCAATAGAATTAACATGATTTGCAGAATTCAGCTAATGAGTTTTCTTTGTTTACTAGGATATTGGAGAGATACATAGTTGTCACCACTAGATTGTGGTGGTGGGAAAAGAAGAAACAGACAGTTCCAAAGATTTTTGTGCAAGTGGCAAGGACATATCCAAACAAAGTTGCCTTCCGGTTTGAGAAGAAGCTGTGGACATTTTCCCAGGTATTATTACAATGTTATGTTGACATAGTTACTACTTTGACATGCAAATCATATACTACCTTCACTTCGGTATTTGTATTTCTAATTGTCACTTGTATGTAATGACATAGAACAGTAGGTCCGAACCTGAGGCTAATTATATTGTGAAGGGTAAAATGTAATTTTCTGAGGGGTAAAAAGAAAGGGGTTCAATTGTATTATGCCCACGAAGCTGAATTATCTTTAAAAGATCATTACTATTACATTATTTCATAAGACTGTAAAACTGATTACATAAATTACTGAAAAGAAGATACTTTTTTCAAATACAAGTGATGATTTGTGCCATGCATTTATGAAAGTGAAATTGAGACATGTACATGTAGTACATCATGTATGAAAAAGCCTGCTCCAAGTTGTAGGTAGTTCCTGCAATAAATAAGGAACTGCAGCATTATTTAATGATCTTTCCTTCATGGGGGATCACAGTCATGTAGAGTTTTTTGAAAGAAATTTTCACTATTTGACTGTTAATTGTTTGTTTATTTTATATGATCATGATTTTGGCTCTGTAGCCATTCTCAGGTGCATGTTGAAATATTTAGGTCTGACGGGTCGAAGATGACATGTCAGTCATACTTTAATATTTCCATATGCACTTGAGAATGGTTACGAAGCCGAAATGATGATTGTGTAAGTTAAATGCTTCATTATTTGTTTCATAATGGATAAATGGGCTAATTTAGAGCCCAACACTACAGTAACTATGTAATAGCTACTACATTGCTGTAGGACCTCTACCATATTATTATTATTATTATTATTATTATTATTATTATTGAAACTTCCTGGCAGATTAAAACTGTGTGCCCGACCGAGACTCGAACTCGGGACCTTTGCCTTTCGCGGGCAAGTGCTCTACCATCTGAGCTACCGAAGCACGACTGACGCCCGGTACTCACAGCTTTACTTCTGCCAGTATCTCGTCTCCTACCTTCCAAACTTTACAGAAGCTCTCCTGCGAACCTTGCAGAACTAGCACTCCTGAAAGAAAGGATATAGCGGAGACATGGCTTAGCCACAGCCTGGGGGATGTTTCCAGAATGAGATTTTCACTCTGCAGCGGAGTGTGCGCTGATATGAAACTTCCTGGCAGATTAAAACTGTGTGCCCGACCGAGACTCGAACTCGGGACCCTTGCCTTTCGTGGGTAAGTGCTCTACCATCTGAGCTACCGAAGCACGACTCACGCCTGGTACTCACAGCTTTACTTCTGCCAGTATCTCATCTCCTACCTTCCAAACTTTACAGAAGCTCTCCTGCGAACCCTGCAGAACTAGCACTCCTGAAAGAAAGGATATTGCGGAGACATGGCTTAGCCACAGCCTGGGGGATGCTTCCAGAATGAGATTTTCACTCTGCAGCGGAGTGTGCACTGATATGAAACTTCCTGGCACATTAAAACTGTGTGCCCGACCGAGACTCGAACTCGGGACCTTTGCCTTTCGCGGGCAAGTGCTCTACCATCTGAGCTACCGAAGCACGACTCACAGCCGGTACTCACAGCTTTACTTCTGCCAGTATCTCGTCTCCTACCTTCCAAACTTTACAGAAGTTCTCCTGTGAACCTTGCAAAACTAGCAGTCCTGAAAGAAAGGATATTATTACTGTTATTGTTAGTGGCAGAGGTCATGCACAAAGCATTGGCAGACTGAGGTCTTCAGTTTCTATCAATTCAGAAGTAAGGATGGAGCAATCAATTGACTCCAGAAATGTAACTCATCTATTAAAAAAAAGTGTTAAAAAAGAAATACTGATAGTCTCATTAGTTTGTGGCTAAATAAAACAGCTACATATCATTTATTCTTCATCATTTTAAAAATAAGAGTGGTCAAAGAATATCATTTTTCATTCTAAATTTTTGTTAGGTACTTATAATGACGATAGTGGAGAGGGGGATTGGGGGGGGGGGGGGGGGAAGCGGGACATCAGGCGTAGTAGCTAATATCGGATTACAGTCAGGGGCAGCGGCGGATACAGAAAAACATCAAGGATGGGGCACTAAAGATATCTTGAGATATTTTTACTTTTACCTTAATAAAAAATAGTCAAGTCACACACAAAGTTTAAGAAAGTTTTATTTAAACTGATTATACACTGTTACAAGACAATGTCATCTTATGATATAAAAAAGTTACAATTGTGGTTTTCTTCCTTAAATGATGAATTCTGTGTGCCTATTCTTCCTGGCAAATTGGTTAATTACATCGTCAATAGGACCATCAATGTCAGAGCTAAGGCATTAAGTTGATCCTCCTCCGTTGTCGACCTCAAAGGTTCTCTGTACAAGAAAACAGTAGAATATTCACGACTTTCCTCAAACAAATGCCAGACAGAATAACATATCGAGATCACCAGAATGGCCGCGACTTTTCTCGAAGGTATGTTTTAGCTATCTATGTGCCAGACAGAAATGTATAAAATATGACGACACGGACGTGCCTGCTACATAGGAAAGTACGGTAACTCGATTCAGTCGAGTCAAAGTTGGGAACCCTTGACATAGAAGGAAGTTCATTTTTGAAAGTGTATATATTGTGTTACAACATATTTAATAATTATCACTTTTCAGGTGGATGAATATTCAAACAAAGTTGCTAATTACTTTAGAAGTCAAGGATTTAAAAGGAATGACACAATAGCTCTTATGATGGACTCACGACCGGAATTTGTGTTTATATGGCTGGGTCTAGCAAAGATCGGTGTAGTAACAGCACTCATAAATTCTAATTTACGGAAGGGTCCGCTGATCCACTGTATTAATGCAGCCAGTAGCTCTGGTCTCATCTATGGCTCTGAGCTAGCAGAAGGTAAGCTGTGCAGTTTTGATATACAAAGTTAATATTATCACTTTTAACTCTCAATGAAAGTGAGATAGAACACTGTGTGTCCAGAACTGTTGAATGTAGTAATAATTTGTTACAGGTAATAACAAGTAATTTGATAATAACTTCAAGAATTTTCATAATTGTTTTAATTAAAAGTATTTGACATCACTATCCTGGCCTATCAGTCGCTATCGTTATGTATGTGCTCTTTGCTTTTCATTCTAACAAAAGTAGTCCCCATTAAGCAGCACCATGACCTTGTGAAAGGATGCTGATGACCAAGCTGTTTAATACCCAACAATTTTAAATCCATCCACCCATTCACGATGTGTACAGCAAGTGTACATGTAGTATAGGATACAAGGGAAACATCACTTGTATAAGTAATATGGTTTTATTCCTACTGAAGCTCAAATGATCCCTGTAAATACAGCAGCACTGGTAAATATACTGTAATTGGCACAAGTGGCAGATTTTGTACAATACTAGGGCATGTTATTGTCATCTTAGTACCAAAATTCTGTTATTGTTGCTATTAGTAGGCAGGTATTAAAATAAGTTTAAGACTTTGTTGTTATATTAAATAAAGTGCTTATATGATGAAACCTTGATGTTTCAACAATAAAGATTTGAAAAGGTGAGAAGCGGCCAGTATAGCTGTTTCCTTTCCTATCCGGCCCCCCTCGGCCAACTCTTGGTTTCTTCGACCCCAACGGTATTAGGTTTCCGAGGCCCAAGGGTGTCTTTCACTTTCCTCTCTAGTATCTATTATCTACCCTCCGACCCAACGGCGAAGCGAGCGGAAGAAGAATCTTATATCCCAGGTTCTCAAAGATCGTGGAGGCGGAAGAGGTCATGCCAGACGAACTGGCTGTAAAGGCGCCGCTCAGCCATCATTGAGCTCGCGGCAGTTCGTTGCAGTTCTGGTACCGGAAGTCACATGTCACATACATATGTGCCGTGATGAATTGTTCCAGAATCATAGTGTGTGGGTCACTTCCTCGCAAGCTGTAATCCACCTTAAACAAATTCACGCAAATGGCAATTTCTCCTGTCATTTTCTCTAAAGACCAATGGCGATGGGGTAAGGACGATGGTAGCAGGCTCCGAGTGAGGCTGGAAGCTACTAGTCTGGACCTGCACACTGGCGGCAGGTGTGTGATGGTCGCCTTCCTGAGAACCCGTGTGACTACTCGGGAATCCGGTCCTGCACCTGCGACTGGGCAGGCCTATTTAGGATGACCGCTGCCCACCCTGAATGGGGAAGGCCCTAGAAAATGTGGGCTAAACATCGGAAGTCACACTTGAACCGGGCTGGGAATCCGCACCCAGTAGGTCACTCCTTATACTGCGGACGTAAACAAAAGAAGAATGAAATGATTATGACAATAGGGACATGGAATGTCAGGACCCTCCTGGACGTGAACAATTACAGACCAGAGAGAAGAACTGCTCTTATCACCCAAGAACTAGCCCGTCTAAATATAGACATAGCTGCCTTGAGTGAGACAAGACTCTCAGGTGAGGGACACATTAGTGAGGTACGTTCAGGGTACACCATCTTCTGGAAGGGAAAGGATGCAGGAGAACCACGCATCCATGGTGCAGGATTTGCCGTAAAAACGAAAATAGTGAAAGATCTTCGACTTACACCTGTCTCAATTAATGAAAGACTGATGACTCTTAGAGTACCCATTGGTTCAGACAGATTCATCACCTTCGTCTCTGCATATGCTCCTACTTTAGACAGTGATGAAGACACAAAGAATCAGTTCTACCACCAACTGAACAGTACTCTCTCTAAAATACCCATTCAAGATAAATTAATGTTACTTGGTGATTTCAATGCCAGAGTGGGAAGGGACAACCGTTTTTGGAGAGATGTCATGGGTAAACAAGGGGTGGGAAACTGCAATGCAAATGGGTTGCTACTTCTTGGTCTGTGTGCTGAGCACGAGCTTTTCATCTCCAATACCCAATTCCGTTTGCGTAACCGCTATAAGACCACATGGATGCACCCACGCTCCAAACATTGGCATCTTATAGACTACGTTATTACGCGACAGCGTGACAAGAAAGACATTCTCATCACAAAAGCAGCACTAAACATCGATGAGTGCTGGACGGACCATAGACTTTTAGTCAGCCGTTTGAGAGTACCAAAGTATCGCAAGCCACGATCCCACTTTTCAAACCCACCACGCAGAAAATTCAACATAAGCAACCTGAACAACAAAAATGTTCGCTCACACTTCCAAGACATACTGTCCGAACAACTTAACAAAGCTCCAGCAACCACAGATGACGTCGAACAAGAATGGACCACATTAAAGAACATCATCAAAGAAACTGCTGAGAATGTTGTTGGTTGTAGTGCACGGAAAAGAAGTGACTGGTTTGATGACAACCACGGAGAAATCCAAGCCATCATCAATGCAAAGCGGGATGCTTACCTATCCCTTGCTCAAGATCCATCCTGCGCAGAAAAGAAAGCACACTTTCTAGAACTCAAGCAGAAATGTCAAAGTGAAATACGAGTAATCAAGAACAAATGGTGGCAACAGAAAGCCACAGAACTCCAAAATCTTTCTGATGCAAGGAACCTGCGTGGCTTTTATGCTGGTATTAAAGAGCTGTATGGACCTATCCGCTCATCATCAGGAGCACTTAAAGCTGCTGACAACTCCACCATTCTTACTGAAAGTCAGGACATCTTAAATCGTTGGAAAGAGCACTTCAGCTCACTGTTAAACAGCCCTTCTACTGCCGCTGGAGATTTTCTCAAAAATGTCCCACAGCACCCTCCAAAACCCTGTCTGGCTGATCCTCCAACTTTTCAAGAATTTTGCAAGGCACTCAAGAGTGTGAAACCTGGGAAGGCTCCTGGACCTGACAGCATCCCGATGGAGCTTATTGAGGGTGGCGGCTTGCCTCTAAAAACTAGACTCTTCTCACTTATTATATTAATGTGGGAAACCCGCAAGGTACCAGCTGACTTGAAGAACTCCACAATTGTCACCATCTTCAAAAAGGGCGACAAAAGCGTCTGTGGTAACTACCGGGGAATATCTCTACTCTCTGTCACTGGAAAAATTTTTGCAAGAATCCTTTTAAATCGCCTCCAATAACTTTCAGAGACTATACTACCTGAGTCTCAGTACGGGTTTCGACCTTCAAGAGGGACAATTGACATGATCTTCTGTGCACGACAACTACAGGAGAAGTGCAGAGAACAGCAAAAGCCTTTACTACTTGTTTTCTACGATCTAGAAAAGGCCTTTGATACAGTTCCCAGAGAAGCCATGTGGATGGTCTTAAAACGCTTCGGCTGCCCTGAACATTTTGTTGACCTGATTGAAGCTCTCCACGTTGATATGACTGAACAGGTCCTCTGCCAGAATGAAATGACTGGTGAATTCCCAATAACAAGTGGGCTTAAACAAGGATGCGTTCTTGCACCTACATTATTTGCATTGTATCTGGCAGCTATGCTTTACGAGACAACCGTAAACAATGCAGGAATAGAACTAAAGTACAGGTTTGATGGAGGATTATTCAACCAGTCCAGACTCCATTCAAAAAGGTTCACCAGTACCACTCGTGTGACAGAGCTGCAGTATGCTGATGACAATGCCTCTCCAGCTCATTCACCTGCAGAGTTGCAGCTGTCAGTTGATTCCTTCAGCAGGGCGTACGAACGATTTGGTCTCTCCATCAATATTTCAAAGACAAAGGTGATGGCGCAGCCAACTCCTGGCTTCCTGACTTCAGCATATCCATCTATGATACACTCCTGGAACAAGTGGACCATTTCCTCTACCTGGGAAGCATACTGTCATCCAACTGCTCATCTGGAAAAGAAGTGGAGAATAGAATACGTGCTGCACATGTAGCATTTGGTCGTCTTACAAAGCGTGTCTTCCTGAATAAAGACCTAACACTGTACACCAAACTGATGGTGTACAAAGCTGTAGTCATTTCCACCCTGCTATATGGTTGCGAAACCTGGACGTTGTATCGCTGCGATCTGAAGAAACTAGAACGCTTCAACCAACAGAAGCTAAGATATATCATGAACCTAAAATGGGATGACTTCATATCCAACACGGCTGTTCTAGAGAGAGCAAAAATGCATAGCATGGAAGCTCTTATCATTGGGCATCAACTCAGATGGGTCGGACATGTCCAGCGGATGAAAAATGACAGACTTCCACGCCAAATGCTGTACAGCGAAGTGAGCACAGGTAAAAGGCCACGAGGTGCCCCTCTCAAACGTTATAAGGATCAGTACAAGAAAAATCTGAAAAACTTGAACATCGATCCGAGTAACTGGTCCACAATAGCAGAAGACCGAAGTCGCTGGCGCTCAGTTACCTCAAATGCTCTTCAAAACTTTGAGCTGCAACGTCGAAGAATGGAGAATGACAAACGCCAGAGACGTAAACTCCTCCAGGCTCAGCCACGTCCTCCACCTTCCATCAGCTGTAATGTCTGTGGCCGCCTGTTCCACGCTAGGATTGGATTGCTAAGCCATCAACGACACTTCCACGCCTGAACCGTGACAAAGGAAATCTCAGGAGAGAAATGAAAACTCGGATACGAGTATCAGCCGACGACGAGCTGTAAGTCAAAGAAAAGGAAAGAACATACTGAAATATGGTCTGTGATGAGAGAGTAATGGGAAACAATAAAGAAAAAGAAATAAGGAGGAAGTTATGGAGAGGAAGCAGCAAATGAAAAGACAGAAGATTTGAACATGATTCAAAAGAAAAAAAAAATATACTGAAGCAAAACAATGACACCAAGAAATAGTGAAGGGAAGGGGTGGTTTAGAGGAGGAAGAATTTGGTGGTAAAGTTGGTGTTAGTATAGCTACTGTGTTTCTGAGTATTATTTGTTACAGGCCAGCCCATCTGTCTGTGTCCCTTCACTAACCATTTCTTGAGCAACCTTAAACCCATGCTTCTTTCGTGCCCACTCTACACATATCCATTTACTACACCTATCCCTTTACACAAGTATCCATCATGTAAGGAGGGCTACTGACAACTTTCTCGACCAGATCCCACCCAAAATGAAACCTATGATGATCTTTCTCCTCACATTAATAAATATCAGATTTGGCGGAAACTATTCCCCCATTGAGGGGTGCACAAAGAAATGATAAAGTATAAAACCATGGGAACAAGCTGACCCCACACTTCTGACAAAATTTACAAGAATCAGTTACAGAGAGAATGCATTGAATCCTCTGACTTTGTCCTTTTTTTAAAAAAAACATAAACAGTATTTTCACCATTCTGATCTACAAGTAGGCTGAATTGTAGAATTCCTATGTGAAATCTTACAAGATGATTGAGCTGCTGAACCAAAATTCTCATTAACTAGGAACTTCTTGGACACCTGCCACAGTCCATTTATTAGGCTTGCTCAGGTATCTGAAACTGTACATGAATGAACCAGTATGTCCCTTGCTACTTCTGGCACCAAGATTGATCTTTAGAGTTAAATTGAACACATTCTCGGCAGTCCATAAGACCTACTAAATGGTACTAGTTCCAACTCATCAGAGGAACTTCAGAATTTATCCCCTCTAAACACAAATTAGCAAAAATTAAACTGGTAATAGGGACAGAACACACGGCAAGAGGTGGAATCTGCTTCTAAATGTAACAGAAAACAGTAGGTACCCCCTTGTTATAGCACAGCCACTTCTGACTCCAATTTTATGGGTTGTCCAGTTCTGGCTGCAGAGTTGCATGTGTGGATAGCTGTGATATGATTTAGCCAGTTCTCTGGCAAGTGCTGACTCAGGAATTCCTACTGAAGGGAACACTATTTATTACTTGAGCCTTTCATATAGCACTTCAAGCAGTATATGGCGCAGATGTTTTTCATGGCTAGTAGGCAGTGAATAACATGTGCTGAGACAGGGTAGCTGTGCAGCAACCTTGCTGATGCAAGTCACCTTGTCGGTTTAGTGTCAAAAGACCAAGCTGAGAAAAGTACTACAGGTGCTTTGGAATGCTGGTGGGAAGTGTGCAGGCCCCATTTGGAACCAGGACCTTCAGAAGCTGGCTAGAGTGTCAGTGTCAGGCAATGGCACCCATTGGGCAGATCATATTTAAAGTCTGGAACCATCAGGACTCGCTGGCTGCTCATAAATCAACAGATTTGCTAGTTGTTGATGCTGCTTGATGATGAGGCTGAGATATTTCCTGGCAGATTAAAACTGTGTTCCGGACTGAGACTCGAACTCGAGACCTTTGCCTTTCGCGGGCAAGTGCTCTACCAACTGAGCTACCCAAGCACAACTCACGCCCCATCCTCACAGTTTTACTTCTGCCAGTACCTCGTCTCCTACCTTCCAAACGTAACAGAAGCTCTCCTGTGAAACTTGCAGAACTGAAAGAAAGGATATTGCGGAGACATGGCTTAGCCACAGCCTGGGGGATGTTTCCAGAATGAGATTTTCACTCTGCAGCGGAGTGTGCGCTGATCCTTTTTGTCCTGTTTGTCACTCTTCTGGCAGTCAGCACAACTTTTTTTATGAGCTGAAGGAACACAAGGCACAGTGCGTGAGTCCAACAAAAATATTAAAATCCTGAACCCTGGAGACCTGCTCTTAGCAAATATAAGGGACCTTCAAAAAGAAACGAGCCAGAGGCATAATTACAGAAACCAGTACCTGTATGTTGGAAGTATTGACCGTGGCTATTAAGACATTTGACCCACTGTGACACAAGGTGGTGAATGGCTGTCTCATAAAATTCCAGGGGCTGCGACGTTAACCAGTTCTGCACATACAGCTGGATGTCGTCGTCCGAGGTGCATTGTTTGCCCCTATGCTGACGTTCTTCTTTGACCAAGATGGCGCCCTTCTGATTCACATCCTGCAGCATGGGACAACAGTGAATACCCAGCATTACTCACAAACCTTGACCATCCTTTGCCAAGCGATCAAATCTAAACGACCAGGCAATCTCACCCATGGGGTCATTATGCTCCACGACAATGCATGGCGCTCCTGCAGAAATTCAAATGGGAGGTTCTCAGTCACCCTCAATACAGTCTGAACCTCTCTCCCTGTGATTACACCATTTTTGGTCCCCTTAAAAAGGCTCTGGGTGGCAAACGATTCACCTCGGATGACTACGTCCAGCTGTACGTGCAGAACTAGTTAACATTGCTGCCCCGGGAATTTTATGAGACTGCCATTCATCACCTTGTGTCACAGTGGCGTAAGTGTCTCAACAGCCAGGGTCAATACTTCTAACACACAGGTACTGGTTTCTGTAATTATGCCTCTGGCTCGTTTCTTTTTGACCGCCCCTTATAAATGACCACTTTTACAATGAGACCCAGGAAAAATTTCTGAAGGTGATATCGTGCACAGTTTGTGAAATTTGAATGCAGGAGGACCATGGATTTGTGGGCTAAAAAGAGAATCAATGACATAGGTCTGCAGCCCCTAATGTGTTCTCAAAACAGATTAGGCAGAATGCCAGCTGATTGGAGAGATCTTTTCCCACAGTTCTTTGTGGTAGAATAACAGCAACAGTTATGCCATAGGCCAATGCCATTGGCCAGTGCCATTGCCTAATCCTGTGCAGAATTTTTTTCACTGGTGAATGATATCTTCTGGCATGGGATTGATGCAGAGCAGGGACAGGAGATGCGGTTTTTAGACATCATTACTTTCTCAGGTTTAGAGGAATACACTTCAATTCCAGACTTAGGGCAGACTTTTCTGCTTGGGGACACAGAAGGATACAATGCAACAGTAAGCAGAATTCCATATTTGTAAGGTGGTCTGAGTGTTGACAATTCCATTGACAGCTACCTACACCATCTGTAGTATGTATGTTGACACAACAATACCGGTGAGAATATTAAGTGGCGTTAGCTGGTTAGGAAGAGGCAAAGTTAGGTGTGGTATTTAGATTCATGAAAGCTCATCCAAGATCAAGCAAGCAGGGGTAGTTGCATGTTATTTTCATTTCATTTTTGGTATGATCTTATGATCAATGCATGTCTTCCTGGCTATGTTTCATAGAGTTAATATTATAGGATGTTGATTGTTCTTGACCCGTATCTCCCTTTTTCAAAACTTTGCCAAGTTAATTAATGCTAGTGTATATCAGTAAGCTGTTCTTATTGGATGCTATTTTTGTCATGTGCTGAATTAAGTATTATGTTGTCAATGATTGACACTATGCACACTGAATAAGACTGGAATAAATTTTGTGTTCACTTGGGTTCAAATGTCTCTAAGCACTATGGGACTTATGTTCACATGGGCCAAGATTTTAATTTACTGTTAGTGTCTCCTTTTCGCATGCAGTATATTTTATTGATTTTGTGAAGGCCGATACCCTTGGTTCAGTTACCAAAGCAACCTCTTTTCATATTGTTAAATCTGTTGCATGCCAGTTATTAATTTAGAAGCAGAGTTCATAGGGAAATGAACTGCCTCTCAGTATCCCAGCTGATGCAGGTCCAATAGCTTTCAAATAGGACTGCATTCAGTCTTGGCTGGCTTTTCACAACTGGTACAGAGACAGCACAGGTCGAATACATTATGCCAAAGGAATGATGCTACCGACAGAGCTAGGAGCATTTCTACTCCCTCTGGCCATGTGTGTTACAACAGTTTGAGACTCCCATCATATACCTAGCTGTGGAAATTCTGCATTGCTACACCATGTAGTAACACAGTCAACCACTGATGGTAGAACATCAGTTGCATGGTTCTCTGCCAGTGCTACTGCAGTGACCACCGCAGAATTACCTTAGAAGTGACCCGCATACCCCTTCCCCCCAGTTTCAAAGCAGGCTCAGGCCCACTGGGAAAATTTGTTCCTCCAAATTTCAGGCTGTTGCTGAACATGTGAATTGCTAAAACAAATAGGGTACTACCATGCTTACAATTTTCCTCCTGCATGATGTGTGATGAGAGGTAGACCCAGAATGTTCCTTCATTTTGGTTAAACCCTGTGATCAACCCATTGGGTTCATGGGTAATGGACTGGGAGATTCTGTAGGTGGATGGCTTTCTGCTGGTGGTGGACATGTGCCATATAAGCCAAGGCCATGACTATGACTCAAGTTTGAAATTCCCATTACCATTGATTGGTGCTGGTATCAACTGCCATATTGCTGGATGTGTTCGAACATCTATTCTTTGCTAAAACTCCCATCATCTGCAGCTAACAGCTTGTTGAAGGAACGGAATATGGTGGGATTGAGGGTAGCATTCAGATAGGTTAGCTTCTTTGCTGGCAGTGTTTTGAAAAAATTGCCAGGTAGATACGGCAGAGGATAAGTTTGGTTAAGAGCCATAGTCTCATTGTTGTTGCTGGTAGACAAAATTTTTGTCTTAGGATGTCAGATTGAGTCCTGTTTGGCAGTATCTCACTGTTCAGTAATTCTGATCATTCTATTTCCATTGAGATCCCCTGTTCTTAGCAGGTGGTGAAAGGTACAACTTGGTCATACACGAGTGCATTCAGTGATGATTCTGAAAATATGGTGTGAGGGTACAAAGACGTAAATTAATAATTCGGGAGTTTGTATAACATCTGACCCCACAATAGCTGATGTAATTGAGAAATTGTGGCTAGTCCATAGGCAATCAAATTTAAGTTTTGTTACTATGGTTAGTCTGAGTATCGAGTTCATTGCATTTGGATTTATTCTTAGAGTGCTCCTGGGGTATTGTGCATGGCAGATTAAGACCATCTTATGATGAAACTGTATCATCACACGTAGCCGTAGAGTCAACAGCACCATGCATTGCACCGTGGAGCCCCTCCATGATGGAGTTCCATAGCAATGGTCAACATTGACCTAAGAGTGTTTAATGAAGTAGAGGCAGATTCTGCCTAAAACTTTGGAACATTTCAATCCTATGTGTATTACTAACAAGTTGTAATTTGAGTTGTGAATTTAAGTCTGTTTGTAATCAGGCAGAGGCCTGATGACGAGCTACTTGATTGAGAAGTGGCAACATCAGTCAGAAAAACTGACAACGGCTGGTAGAAGGGTGTGCTCCATATCTGCACCCAGTAACATGTAAGGGCTGAGGATGACATGGCAGCTGGTCGGTACTGTTGGGCCTTTTTTTGAACAGTTCTTCATGGTGAAAAGTGATTTTCAGGGAGAACTTCTGGAAAAAGTGGGGAGTTCTGTCAGCTGAAGGTAAAAGTGTGTGTCGGGATAGCAGAACTCTTGCAATGCGTAGGTTACAAGGATGCCCCCTGAGCATCAGTCCGTGTCTGTTCCCCTGAGAAATAGCTTCATTTGCATATCCCTGTGACAGTTTGGACCACCATATAGGGGAGTACTGTAGTCTGCTCCTTCTGCCAGTGGCACACCTCTTCCACTTTCTTCGAAACAAGTCTTATTATGTGAAGATGTAAAAATTTATCTCAAGTCCCCTGTTTCATTGGTTAAGTGTTTACTACTTAGTACTTCTATCTGCTGTTACTGTCTGCTTCTCCAGTTACTTTCTCTCTTCTCTACATTGGCCTATCTCTTAATCTTAATGTATATAAGTGAGAGTGGCTTGCTCACTTTGTCCTGCCACTTTTACTTTCTTATTCCCCTGCCCCTCGCACAATGGTAGTAAAGTGTCCAACACAATTTTAAAGGATCAAATATGCCCAATGTGGACAACTGTTGTACAAGTAGGGAGCTGCAGCTCCACTTTTACCAGCAACACCATATTGACCCCTTGTTACAGACTTTGGTAATGAGCATAAATCATCTTTAGCTTTTCCCTGCAGAGTGTAATAGCTTGTCAGCATCACTCATTGCCCTACACAATACTCGGGAAAGTTGGCATTCCAGTGTCTCATTTGCTCCTGCTACTTTAAGTCTCGTGTGTTCACATTTTACTCTTGGTACCACTCTGTTTGTAATGTTTTTGAAAAATCCTGCACATATGCATCATCTCCTTCCCCCACCTCCCCAAATTCTGGGTTTTGCCATCTGAAATAGTGATGGCATCTTCTGTCCATTCATTACTCCCTTACTCTTATGTGCTTTTTGAACTGTATGCTGCCACTGCATAAGGTAATAGTGTGTCCCAGTCATTATGTCGACTTTTGACACACTGGCTCAACATCTTCGTTGTCATATTGTTGAATCCATTTACTTCTACTGTTTGCTTGGAGGTATAAAGCACTTATTTGTGATTTATAAATTCATAAAAAATGACAAAGCTACTTTGAGAGTTTTGACATGAAGTTAACACTTCAGTCCATAATCAAAGTTTAGTCTCCAGTGTACAGAACTTAAATAAACAGTTGTTAACCATGGTTTGTGCCATGGTGTTGGTTTGTTGATTTGGGATAGATATCATTTCTATGAAGCATGAAAAATTATCTATTGTTGTTAACACATAAAGATCCCCTTTCAGCATCTGCCAAAAAGGACCTAAGATGACCAACCTTACTATCTCAGAATTTCTGGCTTCTGTTTAAACAATACAAGGCCAGAGTTTTGTTTGTTTACATAATACTGTGTCATAGAAAATGAACTTTGGTTGTGTTTCAGAAAACTTACAGACCGCATCACCTGCTTTTGTCCTGTGCCATTCTGTGATGTGGAACCTTCTCATTGTCACATACAATGTCTGACTGAGGCCTCTGTCATTTTTTTGTGACTCGTGAGGTTGATGAATCACCTCAGGATAAAAATCACTGCGTTTTGCCACTCAGCACATTAAATGACTGGATGAGTCTTTTGATCCTAATAACTATCACAATACTGCATGAACTGTCACAACTTCGAATTTTCTCCTATACATATAACATCTACAGTGTGCTATGCTGTACACAAGAATCAAACATAATTTTTTACATTATAGAGTAGTTATTTTCTGCTCTGTTCAGTTTTCATAAGGCATAAGTGACCAGATGTTCTACCCCATCCACTTGCTGGCTTAATACACATGACTGCTCGTATCATGGAACACCACAAATTCTTCTCATAATTTGGGAAAAATAATATCAGTCCAGTGTGTAACAGTTTATTTAACCAATTGAACGCACCCTCACACTCCACTGACAGGTGAAATTTCACCCATTTCTTCAATAGATAAATAAGCAGCCATCCCACTTCTGCAAATTTTGGTACAAATATCTAGTAATAATTTGCCAGGCACTAGAAATACTGCAACTATTCTTCCATACATGCTGCTAGAAAAGCCTGTATGGCTTTTACAGTCCGGGAGACTGTCTGGACTACCTTGTGACTAATTACATGAGCTAAATGCTGTGTTTCTTCCAGTGTGAAGTGACAATTTCCTGAACTGAGTGTTAGCTGTGCCATGCAGAACAAATTTAACACTTCTCATAGCCATAATTCATTCTCCTCCGCGCACTTTTCAAGGGCGATTACATCATCTAAGTACACCATATATTATCTAGGTTTCAGTCTCCATCATACCCTGTCTAAGAGGTGCTGGATGGACAGTGGCTGGTGCATTTTTCAATCCAAACAGCATAAGATGATACTCATTATGTTTTATCAGGATCATAAATGCTGTCTTTAGTGATCCTCTGGTGTTAATATACATCTAGTTGGTAATAACCATTCTGTATGTCCATGATAGAAAAATGTTTATGTTATATTCAGGATTGGATAATTATCCATAACCATATGCTTGTTACAGTACTGACAGCTCCCTAGGGACTGGTACTTTCTTCAGTAACACTGTCTTGTAACTGTTGGTTAATCAGTTCTTCCCTCACTGGTTGTATGTGATGAGGTACTGATAGGGCTTGTGATACACATGCAATTCATTCCCAGTGGAGATTCTGTGCTGTGTCACTGGCAAAGACCTATGAACATGAATAACCAGATGCTCGTATTCCAACAATGACTGCTCCGTCACCGTCATCTCTGTTTCTTCCAAATGTGCTACCTTCTCCCATAATGCAGCTATACTGGTTGCTTGCACGAACTTATGGTATGAATTTGCTCTAACTAAATCATCTCTTGTAAATCTCCAAATTGGTAACTGTCAATTCCTCTGAAGGTTCCATGTCCACCAGTCCCAAAATTATATATCCCCATAAGCACTACCTGCTCACTGTGTAACTTCTGTATGCAATGCTTTATTTAATTGCTCATTATTTTATAGCAGTTCCACTACATACAATATGTTTGTCAGTTTATTTGTTCCTGTATTCACCCACACTAGTTTTCCCATAACTTGTGGTATGTTATCACACAAATTGATCATTAGTGGCTGTGCATGTAGTCTAAGTATTTCTTTTTTTGTGCCAGGTATGTATCTTGTGACCATTTGGCACTGTCAGTAGTTTCCCCCACATTTAATGATGTCCCATAGAGTTCTACCATGCACTGATCAATATCATTTCTGGTATGATGTTCAAGCAAGACACCTTACCCTAAGACTGGTCCGTAAACATTGCCCATATGAGGCAAATTTTCAGTGCAAGGTCAGAAATTTTATGCCTCAACCCAAAAACTCAACATCTCTGATCCGAGTCAAGGCACACCACTTTCACCCACTCCACTTAATGTACATTGTGTTGGGCTCAACCTCCTGTTGTCAATGGATTATAGTCTTTCCACATATTCCTGTGAGCCCATGTCCAATAAAAATTCATGCTTCCTTCCATCCACTAAACTCAACTGTGCTACTGCAGACATTTTGACTGTTATTATGTTTAGTGGGAGTGCTACATGGTGGCTCCAGAGCCACTATTGTTTGTTATTATTCTCATCCTGTGTCAATGTACCACACCCCCTCATAGACTTTTTGTCTGCAGTCCCATTCTTAATGTGTCAATCGCCCACATTTCTTACACTGCAGTTCATAGCATTCCTGCCATATGAAGCCCGTTCATCCACATCTGTAACATCTAACTCCCACAGTGAAAATCCCTTCTTATCCCAAACTCGAGTCACCACATATCTCTCTTTTCTATTGTGGACACAGTTGCTATAGCTTCGGCTATGTTCTTGGGCAACTAAGCCCATACCTTCTATGACACATCATTCAGCAATCCCCACAAAAAATGAAGTCTTTACCCTCTGTTCTGCCTCTTGCAGAATGGATACTGTCACTACTGCCATTCTCCGTCAACAGCCGATGGTATAAAAGACATGAAATAATCCATGCTGTGTAACCTAACTACACTATACTGAGTTGATTTAGCTCTTTCATTTATTTATAGCCAAGAAATCCCAATTTAAATAATTGCTCATAAACTAGAGGATTGCATGGAACATTGAGTTGCTTTACTATGTATGATTGTGTGGTGGTATGTTCCTATGATCTCGAACCAACTCTGTCAGCAAACTCTTGGGGTACTGTCTGTTTAATGTGTAGTCATATCCATGAGATAATGGTAACACTTTGTATGAACAAACTAAGAGGCAAACTGAAATGTTAAATTCAGGATCCAGAATTTACAGATGCACAGCTACTGATTAACTAACCCCACACTTGTACAACATTCACTTTCAAACAGTAGTTTGTTTTGATGAGATATTTACTAGCCAGTATTAGCATGAGTAGCATCTAAATGTTGATGAGAATTAGAAGGTCCCAAGTCACCAGAAAATATGTGACAGAAGTTATTATAATACTGAAATATATATAGGTTAAATGCTGCAACTTACTCACTGGGTACATTTACCTGCTGTTCCCATGCTATTCCTTAATTTCCTTTCACTTCTGTCAGTTTTAATTCACAATTTCGAATTATCTACTACACATCTTCAGTAATAAAACACAGTCGTTCACTGTATGTACCTGTATTGGTTCCTTTCATTTTCACTCATCACTTTTCAAAAGTAATTTATAACACTAATTAGTATTGGTTGCTTTAAATTTGTGTTAGTACATTCTATTTCTGTTTCCTTTTCATCTGATTTGTTTGATTTGATTTAATTTTTTAATTGTCCAGTTTTATCATACAGCACAAATTGTGCAATAGGTATTAGACAGGACTAGTAGGATATTGTTCTGAAATAGGTTTGGTTATATCTGACATCCCTCTGGTACAGTCTGTACATTCTTGTTCTGTAGTAGTTTGACAGTTTCAAAGAGGGAGCCCTAGTGATGCAGTATTGCAGTGTTTCCTGATTTCCGAAAAGCATTTGGCTCAATATCGCACATACACTTATTCTCAAAAGTATGATCATATGGGTATCAAGTGAAATTTGTGACTGGATTGTGGATTTTTTGGTGGGAGGATACAGCACATTATCTTGTATGTAGAGTCATTGTCAGGTGTAGAAGTAACTTCGGGTGTGCCCCAGGGAAGTGTGTTGGGGCCCTTGCTGTTCATGTTGTATACGAGATCATCCACAAAGTAAGTTCCGTTTCTATTTCTATCCGTGGAAGCACTACAATCACAGTTCCAAACGTGCGCAGCAGTTACTCTGACTCAAGGAGAAGACATATATGCCATTTTCAGATTGCTGCTGCCGACATGTGCTTTGTAGTGCTTCTTTATAATGTCAGCCATAATTGAAAATGGTGCCGCGTGTGAAATCAGATCTGTGATTCATTTGCTAAATGCAAAGAAAGTTAAACCAAATGAAATTCATCGGCAAATCTGTGAGATTTACAGACAAAATGCTACGAGTGATTCAATGGTTAGAAGGTGGGTCAGACTGTTCAATGAAACACGTGATCAAGTGCATGATGAAGAACGAAGTGGATGCCCGTCTGTGGTTACTAATGAACTGGTTCACACAATTGAAGAGAAGATTGAGCATGACTGTAAGTTTACACTAATTTTTCAGTACTCCATCCTGTTAAGGCAACAAATTATTCTTAGTGCTCTTTATTGTGTTGTTAAAACATTTATGCTGTGAGTTGAGTGGCCCAGAAAATGATCCTGTGTCAGAGCAGAGAATGGAACTGTGCATAGGATGCCTGCAGTACTGTTCTTTTGCTAGTTGTAGACTTTAATAGTCTTAGAACATAGCTCATAGATTATAGGTCTTTTTTTACAAGTTATTTACGAGTGTGTGTCCCATTTTAAGTCTGGCTGAACCTACAGACCTAAAAATTTTGTCACATTTACATTTTATAGAGGATAATTTTTTAATCTTACTTAAATAGACATTTGGCTATTTGGTGGAAATAACTGAAGCCCAAGACGTACATTTTGATTTGATTTTGGAGAACCATCTGAAAGTATTGTCATAGAACTTTCTGCTGTTGAATGCATGGTTTCTGGGCTGGATCCGGTGACCAGTAGAATCATTTTTTGGGGATGCAGATATTTGTCAAAGTCATCCACACAAATCAAGAAGAGTAACACTCTTAGGACTGGATCATGAGATAAAGCATATTTTATTGATAATTCATAGTAAAGGGAGAGTAGTTGGTCCAGCACTTACCCGGACATCATATACATTTGGTGATTGTTTTTAGCTAAGGTTTCATTTCATGTTTGGTTATAAAAAGTTGATTTTGCCGCCCCCCCCCCCTCCCCCCCCTCTTTCTGCCCCTGTCCCCTTAATTCACACTTCACTACAGCATATTCACATCCCTTCCTTAACAATAATAGTATTTTTATTGATTCTGCATCATCATTGTCATCATCTTATGACTTAGTTATGGCATTAATTTGTAGCAACAAGTTTAATTTGCTTTTAGCAAAGCATTAATTATTTTAATTTCCTGTGTGCCTTTCTCCTTAATGATGAGGTAATTACCCAATTTTACAAGTACAATAATGTCTCAGTAAATCTAAACTAAATAAATTGATATAATTTATATTTGGCCAGACAACACAGTTAAAGATAAGGGCTACATTTACATTTGGATGGACAAGTTATAGCAGCAACCATTGGAACTAAGTGATATCTATATCAAGATGTTAAAGTGTAGTGCCTCTAGAGTTTTCTTGATGAGAGGCAAACTTTAGTTTATCTTTGATTTTGAGAAATTGAAATATGACAATGTGTAGTGTCCAAAATCCTATTAGTTTCACTGAGTAATGCCTTTCCTTACTTGTGTCTCATTTTTCAACTTTCTTCTTTTTTGTGTCCTTCCCTACAACTATCAAGAAAGTATTACACAGCAACTGAGAATTCTAAACTTTAAGAGAGATGATTATGGGGCTCATTTATATTTATATTATATTTAAAAAAGATTTTAAAACTGTTTAGTGGTTAAGTGGCTAAGATTAAATGTGTACTTTCTAATTGTCATTCAATGATAGCTGTTGAAGATATAATGGGCTCAATGAGTGCTCTCCGTCTCTACAAGTTGTGTGAAGATGACAGTCAGCAAAAATTGCAGTCTTCTGAAGATCTTGGCACTGCTCTGAAGACTGCAAGTGGGACTCAACCAGTGGAGATTACAGAAGGCAGCTCTGGTGATAAGCTTGTCTACATATACACATCGGGTACTACTGGACTTCCAAAAGCAGCTGTTGTCACAAATCTCAGGTTTGTTTTTATCTGTCTGACATAATAAAAAAAACAGTTGGTAATGTAAGGCGTTTATAAATTGGTGCACTGAAAAGGTGAAGAGTGTTAGAAAGGGAATATTAGACTTACATAATTATAAGCATTAGATATCAAGTTTTCAAGAATTAGGGAAATGTGAATCGCCTAGAAATCAGATATGACAATGTGTGCATGGGTAAACTTGTTATGAAATGTGCTCTCATTGGTGCAGAAATACGAACTCTTTAGTCTTTCTGACAGTGACTATTCTTAATCATTTTTATAATGTATTGTGATCTTCAGCAAATCAACATAACACATTGCCATCTGTGACCTTCACCTGATTTTGAATTTCACGATTCATATTTCACTAATGTGTATCGATCTCTATTATGGTACAGTCAAGGTTAAACACAATATTAATATATATGCAGGTAGAATGTTAAGTGTGAATGAAGCTCATTAAGGGAGCCAACTGAAATCACTAAAGAAAAGATCTATCTTGTCCTGGGCAGTATTATGGAAAATATCCAATTGCTGACACACCAGACAGAAAACAAGTTGGGCATCCGAAACCAAAGGAAGGAGACTGGCTATTCAGAATGTTTTGTTTATGTCTGTCCATGTATTTGAACACATAAGTAGATGAACTGTTGTCAGACCATCTGTTGAACAGTTTAGAACTGTCAACAAATGATGTGGGCTGTCTTCTAGCTACACAAATGCAGATAACTAACTGCTCTGCAGGAGCCCTAGATCAAGTCATGGAAGTGATGGAAATAATTTTTTGTAATCTCTAGGTAGATGATATGTCAGTTAATCACCTTCACGAAGATAATACCAATCCTGGTGGGTAAGACTAAGTATTTATGAAATGTCTCAGAGAAGATCGGATGAAGAAGATAATGGAGAAGCTCATGAAGCACTCAGACTCACTGGACAGTAGCTGTGATGGCAACAGGATTTCTCATGTTTCTCCAGAAGTATATGAAAAAGGGTGTGAAATATTCCTCAGGCAGCATGAGTCAGTTGGCAGGAGAAAAAGGTTCAATTTGAACATCAGACTCTGCAATATATTAACTGTGTGGAAGTCTGTTCCAAACAGAGTTAGAGAGCACTGCACTCTGTTGTGAACAATTGTTAGGTATAAACAGCCCACTGTTGACTGGCTGTTCACTTTAAATTAGGGCATGCTGTCAGCAACAAATCACATGATTGTGATAAGAGGATAAGACTATCCAGATTATCAAACAAAGTAGATGTCTGCATATCCAACACCACACATGTCCATGATGGTGCTTTCTTTTATTATTGAAAGTAACCTTTTGGCTGAACTGAGTTGCTCTAAAATATTATGCCATTAGACATGTATAATAATAATAATAATAATAATAACAGCATAAATGTATCTTAGGTGCTGTTTGTGAACAATATTTTGATTATAAATGTGGCTTATTTCTGCTGCTACAGGTGGTTACAAATGCATGCCGTCCATCTAGGATTTTTATCTATCATGAATTTTCCAGTTTATTGATCTTGCTACAGTTGTAAGGGTTTTGAAATATCATTTCTACCAAAATTAGCCACAGGGAACTGAATATACTGTATTTCATTGTGACTGAGTGTCTGCATACTAATTACGAACATGGAACTGATTCCTTCTGATAAATTACTTGCCATAGTAGCCACTTCCTGGCCTTGGAGTGTAATAATTACGCTTGTATATTCTATAAAAAATTATCTTTGAATCTTCCTTTTAAACGCTGTGATAGGTAACTGATCTTCATTAAACAGTTGCTTTAGGCCTCAAGACTTGAGGCACTTAAAGTATATGTGTCACATTAGTATGATGTAGCATATAAAGAAATTTGCTGCTTTCTGCAATATAAATAAGTGTGAAACCAACAATCTGATTTTATTACTATTTCTTAATGCCATACTTTGCCTAACCTGGTCGAAACAACCAAATCTTTTTAAAATAAAAATAGATACTCAGTCTTTGGAATTTTTTGTCAAAATTATCTCGTGTAACAGGTAAACTATTCTTAAAGCAAAGTCGTGATTGCATAAGTTCCAAAAATAATCAAGTACACTATTGTATATTCACATCTTAAACTGATTACATGGGTAACGTGATACTGACTTGTAGCTGCATCTTCTTCTACTTCTCTTTTCTTCTGTACATATATCATCATTGAGTATTACACATACTCTCTCTCTCTCTCTCTCTCTCTCTCTCTCTCTCTCAAGGCCTGATGGATAGTTGTAAGCCTCCTCTTTCTTCTCCTTGGTTATAACATTTTAGCCAGTCTAGTTTGTGGAGTAATGGTCATAACAGAATATATTCACCTTGGTTCATAGATTTAGTAGTGCATATCATGAATGGCTATTTACCTAATGTTGTTAATTATTATGCACTAATATTGTGTAATTTAAACATTAAAAGAGTTAATAATTTAAGCCAATTTTTATTGATTGAATAATTCACTTATTTCCATGATTTTTTCATTCAATAAAGTTTCTTACCCACACTGAAAAAAGCTGTAAAATTTCATTGGCCCTGAACATTCAATAAACACAGTTCCTCGTTTCACTAGATAGGATACCAATAAACTTCGTTATTAATCCATATAACAATAATGAATAACTAAATATGTGCTTGGCCTCATGAGTACTATAACCTCACTGTAATTAGTCTCACTAAAAATTACATCCACTAAGCACTTTGACTCAAATCTTCACAGTAACAGACTTCTCCATATTGAATATTAATGCATTTTATTGCCTATATGTTAACTTTTTGCCCCCATAACACCACACATGTTCAGCCTCACTGCATGGTGCTGTGTAACTCCCCCATTGTTTAACTATCTATTAAGGTAATGAATTTTTTAAGATGCACTCAGTTATGTCAAGATACAGAATGATGCACAAACCTTGCAGGAAACTTCCAAAAATGTTAAAACTACATCAAGTAAGAGCCTGTTTACAAATCATATTAGTGTAATGTATGGTACTCTCACAATGGGCAGGTTATATAAATGAAGAAATGAATTTCTAAGAAAGTGTACAGAAATCTTTATTAACCTTACAGATATTTGATCACAAATATGAGTCTTTAATCCACTTATTTCTTTATTTTATTTATTCCGTGTTCCATGGAACCTTACAGTGATAAGTTCATCATGGATATGAAACGTGTCAATATTAAGATTACATATGTATTAAATAACAATTTAACAACGAAAATATTCATTTTTTGAAAATATAAGATAACTGGGTGGATAAAAAAATTCACTCATCAAGTGACATGAGGAGAAACATATGCAAAGATATTGAAGTTTGCAATCTGCAGAAGGATTGAAGGGGAAGGAAGAGGGGTGAAGGAAAAGATCTTGTGAGATTTAGGAAGTGGGGAGAATTCGGAAAAGTCACCCAGAACCCTAAATCAGACTTAATTTTGATATGATTCATGTCCATGGTGAACTCATCACTGTATGGATCTATGGAATACAGAATAAATAAAATAAATAAATAAATGGATATAAGTGCTTGTATATGTCTGGTAAGTCTTCCCTGACCCAGGGCTCTGGGCAACTTTTCCAAATCATCCCCATTTCCTGAACCTTATCAGTCCTTTTACTTCACCTCTCTTCTTTACCCTTCAATCCTTCTGCCAGAAGAAGGAGCCACTGGCTCTGAGAAGTTTGCAAATTTCAATACCTTTATATGTGTGTTGTCCTACTAACACTCATTGAGTAGACTTCTAAAATAACAATTCACTGTTTAATCGCTGATAGGCACAACAGAAAGACTGTCAAACAACTATGCTTTCAGCCAAAAGGCATTCTTCTGAATTAGATAGCACACACACACACACACACACACACACACACACACACACACACACACACACACACTACACAAAACTGTATGCTGTCTAATTTGGACTTTTTGCCATAAGCTTACTTGTTTGAGTCTTTTTGTTGTGCCTATCTGTGACTCATCGCCTCCATTATATGGTGAGTAGTGATCTATCTTTTTCATAATATTCTCATACTTTCATCCTGTATTTTCCGTTGTTTAAATTGCTTTTGAACAAATATTACAATGGAAATAACCACTGATTATTATTTTCTTTTCTCAGTAGCAACATGTTTACAACAGTTTACAGTCATAGTTGTCTTACTACTGGACAATCAGTTAAGTGATACAATTACGGTAAAAATACATATGCACACTATGCATGAGAATAACAAGATCTGTATAAAATACTTATGAATAGATTGAAAAATCAGTCAACCAGCTGCAAATATTTGCACAGTTGCTGTTTTGCTGCCTTGTTTAAGATTTTAAAATACTTACATTAACATCTGACAAACAGTGAAAAATAGTGATGTGTTCAGAACAGTTTTGCAGGTACTTATAGTTGTTCTTATACTGTTGGGCAGTTCTGCAGCACAATTACAATAAAAATATCTTTCCATACTACACAATGACCAAATGAAATAACTAATCTACATGAACAATATGTTAACGTTTGACAATTGTGAAACTGTTGAGATATGTCTTAGGTAAGCTCTCTCACAATTTCTTAATCTACATGAAATATGTATATTAACATTTGACAATCCTGAAATTGTTGAGATATATTTTAGATAAGCTCTCTTTAACAAATTCCTAACTTGTGTGAAATATGTATATTAACATATGACAATCCTGAAATTGTTGAGATATATCATATGTAAACTCTTTTTCTCAAATTCCTCAACAGAGTAGAATGAATGAAGAGAAATTGGCAAAGTTTAGTTTTGAAAAGAGATTCACTACTCCTTAAGTTTTTAAGCCCAGTGGGAAGAAGGTTGAAAATTTTTTGCACCAACCTGCTTAGCACCTCTCTGCACCAGAAATTTTTTAATTGATAGTGACTATCTTCTTATGTATTTTGTCATGGATGTGAACTGCTGAGTTGTTTACAAAGAGAATGGGGTTCATTATCACAAAGCACATAAGAGAAAATTTGTATTGTAAAGCAGTTCAGATTCTTTATTGGCCACTGATCACATGTAGAGACTGGACTTTACATTGATATACATTAACAATCACTATATTAATTGCTGTTAACATTACATATATAAATAATTAATCCTATGTTAACCAGTTGTACAGGAGTGTAATCATAATCCTAAAACTCTATTTCTACACTACTAGTATCCGAGAATTCTCTTAAACTGTAGAATGGATTGTTTATTAACCAGTTGTACAACTTACTTTTAAAAATATTGAAAGGCATTTTGATTGCAGAATGTGGCAGTTTATTACAAAATTTCAAACAGTTCACTTTGTGCGCGTTGCTTGTTTTTGTCAGCCTATGCCTAGAAATGTCAGTACTCTTTCTTTCTAGTATTGTGACACTGTATGTTCTCTCTGGTGTCAAACTCTGCTATGTTGTTTTTAACATATATCAGTGATGTGTAGATATAAAGATTTATCTCTGTCATTATTTTGGTCTTGATGAATAAAGGACAGGAGTGTTCCCTTGGAACAATCTTACACATTACTCATAGCACCTTTTTCTGATTCAGTAGTACATCACTGATATGACATGAGTGACAACAGCCCATAAGATATGTGAAATTGAAAAAGTCAGAAGTAGTCTTTCGTAAGATATTAATTTCTCACTAGATCAGATAATTTCTATATGAGATAGGATCCTCTTGATATCTTTCTACAAACATGATTAATATAGTAGTGCTAGTTTAGTTTGTAATCAATATATATATTCCAGTGATTCTGATGTAATCTTAACATATCTTGATCTTTGGTGATTAAGGTTGTGTTGTCTGCATAGCAAGTAACTGAAGCTCAACATAATGCAGCAAATTGTTAATTGCAACAATGAAGAAGAATGGACCAAGAACAGAGCACTGAGGCACACCAGATTTGACTATCTTCAGGGAAGAATCCCTATTTTGATTTGACACAGACTGCATTGTGTTGGTTAGATAAGGATTAATTGTTTTGAATGGTGTATTATTCATTCCATAAAACTGTAGTTTGACCAGTAATATGTCATAGGGGATACAGTCAAATGCCTTACCCAAATTGCATAGCTCAAGAGACCATATTCTTATTTTCAAATGCAGTTAATTTATGATTAACAATTACAAGAAATGCTGTTTTTACTTGATCAGAAATCCATGCTGCCAACTACAAAGAATGTTACGTTTTTCAAAGTAGTTACTAAGCTGTATGTGAAAAATTGCTTAATATATTTTGGAAAATATTATAACAATAGAGACTGGTCTATAGTTCTCGAGAAGATGCTTTTCCCCCTTTTTTATCTAGGTGTAACTTTTGAAAATTTTAGCTGGTCAGGGAAAACTCCAAATTCATGGAATTTATTCATAATAAAAGCAAGTGGTTTGAAGATAGTGTGTCCTTTTTATTGTGTAGTTGGATAGCCAGTAGCAGCCCATGCTTTTCGAATTAGAAAATTTTGAAACAGCGTTTACTATGTCTATGATTGTGACTAGAGTCCAGTGGCGTTCCTGTCTTCTGGAAGCTGATAAGCAAGTATATCAATTGCTGATGCGTTTGAATAGTTAATTTAAATTCATTTACTGTAGTACTAAAGTATTTACTGGATGAAGCAGAACATCTTTAGTTTGGATAGAAGTGGATGCTTGTGTTATAATATCACAGGTGGCCTTACATTTGTTTGGAGCTCATTCTATGTAATTTTCATAGGAAACTTGTTTGGCAAGTTCACGTTTTAATTTATAACATTTTTTACATTTCAGATGAGCTTTGTGAGAAATGTTGTACTGCTCTGTGCCATGTTTGCAATTATTTTTATATATGTTGTGCAGTTAAAGCTTCTTTTCCTTGGTATCAGCAGGGTCATAGTGTACCATTTAAGCTTTTTACCTTTTCTGTTTGCTTTAGAACTTTTCTTTCCAGTAGTGAGCAAGAGTATCATAACTCAAATATATGTCTTGAAGCAATGATTAAAGAGAGCTTCAACAGTTGATTTATCTATATCATATTCATAAACAAAGCCTCAGTCTTAATTTCTTAGGCAGTTTTGTGAATAACTTGTTATGTCATGCTTGGCTTCTTATTTGCAGTCACTTGATCATCTGACTACATAGTGATATGTGAGGAGTAGTGCATCATGATCTGTAAACTTTCATCTGCTGTGCTAACAGTGTTTAGGTCTCTTGAGAAATTACCTATGATATTGTCCAAACAGGGGTTCCAACATATTGGGATATTGTGTGACGTTTAAAGCTTTCCCGGCGTACTGATTGTTCCATAAAAACATGGGAGAACTGCCGGATATCAGTAACGTCCTGCCACGATATTTGAGAATGCCCGTTGTTTGTGCTGGATGGAGGATTTCAGGTCGACTGTTTATCTACCATTTATTGGGAATGTTTCTTCACAGATAGGCAGAATATTGAGAAAGTATCAAGTGAGAGTCACCTTTCGCCCTCCTTCCAAAATTTCATCACTGGTGGGATCCGTTAAAGACGACCTGGGCCTGCGTAAATCAGGTGTTTACAAAATTCCGTGTGAATGTGGCAAATCATATTTAGGGCAAACAACACGAACTGTGCAGGGACGCATTGTGAAACATCAACGGTATACTCGCCTTCTCCAACCCACCAAGTCCGCAATCGTCAAACATTGTATTTCCACAGACCATTCCATGAATTACGACGACACAAAAATTTTGGCCCATATATCAAACTTTGGAGCTCGATTATCAATGAATCTGTGGAAATAAGATTATCTGACAACAAGACTCTCATCAATCGAGATAACGGTTATCACCTAAACTCTGCTTGGAATCCTTTTATAGAGAAACTTCGTAGTCGACGTAGTTATCTGCATAAAGATGGAAATCGACCTGATACCGATACGCCAGGCTTTCACAGTAGAGGGCGCGAGGTGCATTGCATGGAGCCGTTATGAACACACACGCTGAGCAGCGCATGCGCAATGTCACCTCAGTACGGCTTTAAATAGCGGAGCTCGGCCCGTATTCACCAGTACTACTACAGTGGCACTCACCTGAAGATGGCCAGAAGACTCTGCGCCGAAATATAGTGGCGGGACGTTACTGATATCCGGCAGTTCTCCCGTGTTTTTATGGAACTATTGGGATATTGTTAGTACAATATAAATTTAATGATATGAGTAGTTTAAAAAGTTTTTGAGTCGGGCTCATCTGAGTCTGACAACTCTGTGTTGAAATCACCACATACTGTAAATTTGTTTTGAGTTTTAAAATGTTCTCAACATTTCTTCAAATTTCTTAAAGATAAATTAACATCACCATTTGGGAATCGAAACAAATGGACAGTTACAAAATTCTGGTTAACCACCCTTATGCAACTAAATGCTCCATTTAATTCAGAGGAGTATGAGCTTACATCTATTTTAGAAAATTTTATATATTGTCTGATAAATATTGCAACTTCTCATATTTCTCCAATTTCTGTGCGTTATAACTGGCAGAATGTACTCTTTAGGTATGAAAAAAATCTGCTTTTTTTCTGTAAGGCAGTGTTCTCAGACACACAATAGGTCACATTTTTATATCTCACAGAAATGCTCCAACTCTAATAATTTAATTGTAATACTTTGAATGTTGACTTGCATGATGGTAAGTAATCTGAATTTGTTTTGCTTTCCTCCGTAATCCATAAGGAATCTTTTTTTTGCATGTGTAATGATTCTGGAACTAAACTTCCAACTTCCGCAGTTTTCTCAGTAAATAAATAAATAAATAAAAAATAAATTGTGTGTGTGTGTGTGTGTGTGTGTGTGTGTGTGTGTGTGTGTGTGTAAGGGGGGAGGGGAGGGGACTGGACTCTCCTTGGCTGTGCAGTTTGTTGAAACCATTCTTTTCTCAATTATTCTGTTAACCTGTTTTCACAGAAAGTTTCCCTTTGTTATTTAAATACAGCGTATGTTTTTGAAAATATTCTTAATTGGCTAAATGATATGTGACAGTTGGTTCTTGGACTTGTTCTACATATGAGTGTAATCACACCTCAGTGATATAATTGCTTCAAATCTCTTGATATTTGGTTCCATCAGAATCCTCCCTTATGGTTCACACAATTCACAGGAGTTAGTCATAGAACATTTTGTATCTCTCCACACTGTCACTAATATCTTTATTTTATCATTCAACAATTTGATACCTGGTGCTTTCTGCTTCTCCTATTTTCATCACAATATCCTCTATTGTAAGCAGTTAGCACACTTAATATTCTAAATTTCTAAGACATTTTAAGAGATTTTAGTGTGTGAATAGTTAAATGGGACAGACAGCATTTGTATACTGTAAGCTATTATTGGACAGTCTAGTGTGTTTTCTCACACAGTTGATAACTGTCCACATTCTTAGTGAAAAGCCACATTTCAGGTGCACTAACCAGTATAGTCATACAATGATCTGATAAGGTGCATCTTCAGGTTTTGGCGGCGCAAAGACTGTTCCATTAAGTTTCGGGTGTGCAGCCGCAAGAAATCTCCTTCTTCTTCTAATATTTCGGCTGTATAACGTTCAGCCATCTTCAGAGATGCAGTTATAATGCACAGAAATTGGAGAAATATGAGAAGTTGCAATATTTATCAGACAATATATAAAATTTTCTAAGATGGCTGAACGTTATACAGCCAAAATATTAGAAGAAGAAGGAGATTTCTTGCGGCTGCACACCCAAAACTTAATGAAACAATCTGATGAGGTGCCCGTTTGTCTTGTTTTTGTCATATGCTTCACAGCCTGACTCAAATCGATTTCAGACACTATATTAATGACCATTGGTCTGGTATACCAACCAGTCAGAGTGTAATTTTTAGGCGTTTCTTGTGCGGATCTAGGCAAACATCATCACTGTTCCCAATGTTTGCCTAACATAACGCACACAATTAAAACGTGTTTTAACAAATTGGGACAATTATTTATTGTAAAAAGTCTGTGACTAACAGTGTTTTAACAAAGAATTAAGTGTTACAAAGAAATGTTTACAAATCCAAGAAAAATTATATACAAACTTGGCTGGTAACCAACAGCAGTTAAATCATAAAACACTGGACTGTGCCACAATTAGGATAAATGCTCCAAACATTATTGTGTAATGTAAATGGATAGATAAAAAATCTATTCACCAAGCAGTGACAGGGGAACACATACAAAAGAATTTGGGGTCAGTGGCTCCTTCTTCTAGTAGAAGAATTAAAGGGGAAGGAAGAGGGGTGAAGGAAAAGGACTGGATCAGTTTAGGGAAAGTGGTACAGGTTAGGAAAGTCACCCAGAACCCCAGGTCAGGGAAGACTTACCAACAGGATGAGAAGCAAAGACTGATTGTTGGGGAATGCACCAGATGAGATTTGAAAACATGAGAGTTTAAAGGTGGAAGACAGGGTAGTATGCAAGACAGAAATTACTATTAAGACATCGTGCATGAGTTAATAAGAGTGTCTTAGTAGTAATCTGATTCTTCCTACCCCTAGGACAAGAGAGTGCCCAGCAATGATCAATGACATGAGGATGCAGAAGGCAATGGAAACCACTGCATTAAAGACACGTAACGTGTATCCACAGGACATGTGGCCTGTAATTGAAGAAGTATCATGATGATCTCTCCATTGGCAAAAGATACCGGAATAGTCCCCCATTCGGATCTCCGGGAGGGGACTGCCAAGGGGGAGGTTACCATGAGAAAAAGATTGAATAATCAACGAAAGGATAACGTTCTACGAGTCGGGGTGTAGAATGCCAGAAGCTTGAACGTGGTAGGGAAACTAGAAAATCTGAAAAGGGAAATGCAAAGGCTCAATCTAGATATAGTAGGGGTCAGTAAAGTGAAGTGAAAGGAAGACAAGGATTTCTGGTCAGATGAGTATCGGGTAATATCAACATCAGCAGAAAATGGTATAACAAGTGTAGGATTCGTTATGAATAGGAAGGTAGGGCAGAGGGTGTGTTACTGTGAACAGTTCAATGACCGGGTTGTTCTAATCAGAATCGACAGCAGACCAACACCGACAACGATAGTTCAGGTATACATGCCAACGTCGCAAGCTGAAGATGAACAGATAGAGAAAGTGTATGAGGATATTGAAAGGGTAATGCAGTATGTAAAGGGGGACGAAAATCTAATAGTCATGGGCGACTGGAATGCAGTTGTAGGCGAAGGAGTAGAAGAAAAGGTTACAGGAGAATATGGGCTTGGGACAAGGAATGAAAGAGGCGAAAGACTGAGTTCTGTAACAAGTTTCAGCTAGTAATAGCGAATACCCTGTTCAAGAATCACAAGAGGAGGAGGTATACTTGGAAAAGGCTGGGAGATACGGGAAGATTTCAATTAGATTACATCATGGTCAGACAGAGATTCCGAAATCAGATACTGGATTGTAAGGCATACCCAGGAGCAGATATAGACTCAGATCACAATATAGTAGTGATGAAGAGTAGGCTGAAGTTCAAGACGTAAGTCAGGAAGAATCAACACGCAAAGAAGTGGGATATGGAAGTACTAAGGAATGACGAGATACATTTGAAGTTCTCTAACGCTACAGATACAGCAATAAGGAATAGCGCAGTAGGCAGTACAGTTGAAGAGGAATGGACATCTCTAAAAAGGGCCATCACAGAAGTTGGGAAGGAAAACATAGGTACAAAGTAGGTAGCTGCGAAGAAACCATGGGTAACAGAAGAAATACTTCAGTTGATTGATGAAAGGAGGAAGTACAAACATGTTCTGGGAAAATCGGGAATACAGAAATACAAGTCGCTGAGGAATGAAATAAATAGGAAGTGCAGGGAAGCTAAGACGAAATGGCTGCAGGAAAAATGTGAAGACATCGAAAAAGATATGATTGCCAGAAGGACAGACTCAGCATACAGGAAAGTCAAAACAACCTTTGGTGACATTAAAAGCAACGGTGGTAACATTAAGAGTGCAACGGGAATCCCACTGTTAAATGCAGAGGAGAGAGCAGATAGGTGGAAAGAATACATTGAAAGTCTCTATGAGGGTGAAGAACTCTCAGGTTTTCAAATCTTATCTGGTGCAGTCCCCAACAATCAGTCTTTCCTTCTCATCCTGTCCAGTAAGTCTTCCCTGATCCGCAGCTTTGGGTGACTTTCCTGACCTATACCCCTTTCGCTAAACTGATCCAGTCCTTTTCCTTCACCCTTCTTTCTTTATGTTTAACTCTTCTACCAGAGGAAGGAGCAAATGGCTCTGAAAGCTAGTAAAAGTTAAATCTTTTTGTGTTTGTGTCCCGCTGCTGCCACTTGGTGAGCAGATTTTTTTATCTATCCATTTACATTACATTGTCAATAATTGATTATTTTCATTGTTATAAACATTTTTGTGTGTTTCTCAAGTTACATATGTCAGTTAACAGTGGTAAAAAATTACAAATAATCTCTATAAATCCTGAGGCTGAATTGCTGACTCAGTACGTACCTTTAGAAGGTGAAATGTGCAGTTCTGCCAGTAGGCACTTGCAAAAGTAAAAGTGACATACTATCTTAGCTTTCAGAACTAACAGTGAGTCCCTTCCTTGGAGAGGAGAGAGGAATTGATTGGGGAAGGTTAAATAGGAAGGGCAGGCCACTCAGATGCCAGGATGGGAGAGACACACTTGGACCTCTCAAATGAGTCCTTTGTCTTAACCATGGTGACACCTAATTCACTGTATCAGTTGAACTAAACATGTAGTTTCCTCAGTAATTAAAAACCTATCATACCAGCTGTTAAATTCTAAAAGAGGATAATTTGGGGCTCTACTTCTTGCCATTCTGTTTTCCATCCTGGAGGTAAACACTATTTTGTATCAGTGGTGCAACTTCTTCAGTGCTGATCTCCTTGTCCTAGTCCTTTTTATTAGTAGGGCCTGAAGGCTTATGAAGGGGGTTGGGGGGGGGGGGGGGGGTTCATATCTGTGTCCTTTATAATCTTTTTCCATTACTTCAAAGACAGATTTTTCCTGTGGAGGTGTGTTGAGCAAATATTTGAAAGACTGGAAGCCAACTGAAAGGAGTTGATTAAATAGTTCCATTTCCTTGTAGCTGCACTTAACTGTACACAAACTTAGAGTCAATCTGAGCAACTTCCCAGTCATACTGGTGAGCAGTATTCTGTAGCAGAAAACGAAGTGAGGGAAGCTGCTCTAAGCACATTCCTGAAGAGCTTTCTGCAAGCTAACAAGGTTAACTCTTGACTGCTGTTTCCTTGCAGTGGGCATGAAAAGTAAATGCTCCCTCTGAAGTCACTGCCATGTTTTTTGGAGTTTCATTGTGCCAGTTTGGCCAAAATATGATCTGATCTGTTGGTATGCCATCCAGTGTGCTAGATGGAAACAAAACACTTCTATTTTAGTAATGCTGTGTTTGAGTCACCTTTTGATGAAATATACCCAACTTTCACATTTCTTGATTATCCTGCTGCAGTGCTAAATTGCAAGACCATCTATAATTCTAAATTCTGAAACAGCTTAAAAGCCACAGATATCTAAAACAAAATTAGTGACATTACACAAAGCCTTGTGGCAAACTGTTGTTGAAAAGACACAGTCTGTCCTATTTATCTTTTCTCCCAGGTGCACTTTAAACTGTTGGTTGGTATGCACAATACTGAGAAAGTTAAGTAGTTTCTTGCAGTAGACTGATTCATGAATTCTGTGATCAATGTTTCAGCAAGTCAAATGATAGGAATCAGCTGCCAGCCTATTGTAGCTCTTGCTCGAACTTGTAGTAAAGTTATTTGTTTGATAAGCAGGTTGTGAACTGTACTTCATAGTGATATTAGCTAGAACTGTTCTTTAGGAGAGCTATCTCTGTGTATCTTGCAGGTGCAGTTTAATTGAGCATTGATGGCAGTTTTTCTGTGAATAAGATTTTGTTGTAGTAGCTGAGAAGCCATATCTGTACAACTGGGCTGGTAAATACAGGAAAGAGTCTATCAAAGCATTTATGCACTTGGTGTGCTTCAGTCGAGCTTTTAATTCAATGACAGTGAATGAAGCTGAGAACTGTAGATTAAATTTGCAAACTTTCCTTGACCTTGAATAGCTCTTGCCTTATTAGAAATGCTGTGTCTTTGTCTCCAAGGGTTGAAACTTTTGTTAGCCTCAAAAGAAACAGAAGCAGTTTTCATTTTTTCGGCTGGATGCATTCATAGTCTTTGTTTAAATAAGTTTTGCTGTTGTTGATCAAAGTCAGATCTTGGAGTTATTTTTTATAATTTTCTTTCCTCTTCTCATTCAAATAGTTGAATAGTTTTGAGGAAGGCTTCGCATTTCCCCATGTTTTTAAATATTGCTTGGATAAATTTGGAGTAAAATTGGAGCAGATGGAGTGTTTTCCCATAGGTTTTAAGTCTAGGAGTAAGAAGCCTAAGCTGCTCTTTTTTTATTGTTGTCATTTGGGTTTAAGGTGTCCAACATCTAGGTTATTAGCATACACAAATATTGTTTGTGGACAAGTTGACTTAAAAACTGACACTAAAAAAAATGTTCAAATGTGTGTGAAATCTTATGGGACTTAACTGCTAAGGTCATCAATCCCTAAGCTTACATACTACTTAACCTAAATTACCCTAAGGACAAACACATACACCCGTGCCCGAGGGAGGACTCGAACCTCCTCTGGGACAGCCGCACAGTCCACTGACACTAATCATTCGTATCCATTTGTTAAAACAACACTAATAACCACAGGAAAAAATTATTTTACATGAAAGAACCAATAATGAGATATCATCATTGGCAGCAGCGGAAGTGGTAGCAACAGTAGCAGCAGCAGCAGCATCAACCAGTTCAATCACTTGGCATCCAACATAGGACCCCAGCAAGTTCTTCCATTTCTGCCAACCATGAGCTTGTTATTGCCAAGTGAATCCTGTGTCTGTCATAAGAGTGTCCCATCTGTCCAGAAGTCTATTTCTTGGTAAATTGGGCTCCAAGTTAGTATTTGTTTTGACCATCTACTGTCCTTTCTTTCAGCGACATGATCAGCCCACTGCCATTTCCAGGTATTTAATCTTAATGATTTTTGATACATTCGAGTATCTACTGCTTCTTTATTTCTTTATGTACTTCAGAATTGATCTTTCCATTCCTCTTTTGAGTTTTTTAACAATGAACTCATTCAATGTCCATGTCTCATGGCAATAAGTTATTACTGTTTGTATATATTGTTCAAAAACAGTTTTGTTCAGCTCTGTCAACATCCTAGACTTGAAAATTGATTGCACTCAGCAGTGTTTTAACAGAGAATCATGCTAATTCCAACACATAAAAACTGATAGCAGATAACCCTGCACATTCCAAAACACACAAACTTTTTTCTTGCTTTTTGCCACTTCGTCAATTGAAACACAAATTGATGGGCACCACGCAAACTTGATGAGTTTACGGCTCTGTTCTTGCATCACTCATAGTTACACATGAAATTGGAAATTTGTGGTAAGGACTGTGGGACCAAACAGTCCTACACATGTAATACATGGAAAATATAACACGTTTGAAATGAATGAAGCATTTAAGTAGCCCTGTACAGTTAGCTGTAAAATGTGGCGCACTGTTAGTAGTACATCATAATCACCTCATACTGGTGGATTTCCTCACTGGAGGAGAAACCCACGCATCATGGGAATGTGTCAAATATGGAGATGCACTAATAGAATTTCATTCTGCTCTTGTGAATGGAAGGAACTGTGCCATGTTTGAGGGATTGGCTTCACCAACCACAAGTTACGTGTCACTTCCAGTCATGCTTCCTCTTCAAGGGTTTTTTTCATCAACAGTGAGATCATTGCATCTTGAGGGACTTCACACTGAGCCACTGTAGTACTGTGCAGGCTTCCTTGGCTACTGCCCCTATCACTTTGTTGCAACTACTCCCATGTGCCCTGGCACTGAGCAGAATACCAGCTCCTTCCCTAGGTAGAGGAGGGTGTCTCAGAAGTTACTGAGACCTTTTTATGATAAATAAATGCTCTAGGTAGCTTACAGTGCACCCAGGAACTCAGAGCAAAATGGAAATTTTGTAGATCAAAAATGTCTCATCTGCTCCAGTGCCCTCAAGATTACCTCTGCAGTGAATTTGTTCAGTAAGCATATCTTGAGGACACGATCAGAGCAAACCACAAAGTGGCCGTATTTTCCTCCTGCCCATACCAATCAATGTAGACTGGTATATATGAGTATTCCTAGTGCTGGTTTAAAATGCAGAGCATTTCAAAATGGTTCTATTGTTTTCAAGACTGTGTCTTCTATATGAGTGAAGACAGAAACTTGTGGTAAGCTACAACTTATGAAGTTTTTTTTTATTTTCAAAAGAACCGTCTGATCTGTATCAGAGTATTTCTTTTACATACAAATGCACATGTGCATTCACATGCATGTCCAACCTTGGGATACTTTCTACAGCTGTATTTAGGATCAAAGTTTTCATTTGTATTTCACAAATGTTCATGTGTCCTCCACTGGACACAGGTCAAACATCCATATGATAGTCAAAATTGTCCTGTAGTTTGCAAGCATGTGTGGAGTTACTGCATACATCTGTTGCCAGGCAGCATCAAAGTTCACATAAAACTGATGTAAAGGCAGGCACAGACACACATACATCCCAACAACAAAAATACTATACTGTGAGATCTTGTGATGTAGGGTGCCAACCGTGTTGTGCAAAATCCTTAAACCACTTATGGTTGATCCATCTTTGTGGCTGCTCATAGTTACAAAGTGCTTGTACATCCAGGTATCAGTGTAGTGGCGCTCCATCCAGTTGAAAAAGGAAACTTTCATCATTTTCTCACAACTATGGAAAAAAACCAGATCTCCAACACATCCAGGTACATGGTTCCTGCTTTTCCATAAAAAAAGGTACATACTGTAAATGTTGTTGTTGTTGTGGTCTTCAGTCCTGAGACTGGTTTGATGCAGCCCTCCATGCTACTCTATCCTGTGCAAACTGCTTCATCTCCCAGTACGTACTGCAGCCTACGTCCTTCTGAATCTGCTTAGTGTAATCATCTCTAGGTCTCCCTCTACAATTTTTACCCTCCACACTGCCCTCCAGTACTAAATTGGTGATCCCTTGATGCCTCAGAACATGTCCTACCAACCGATCCCTTCTTCTAGTCAAGTTGTGCCACAAACTCCTTTTCTCCCCAATTCTATTCAATACCTCCTCATTAGTTATGTGATCTACCCATCTAATCTTCAGCATTCTTCTGTAGCACCACATTTCGAAAGCTTCTATTCTCTTCTTGTCCAAACTATTTATTGTCCATGTTTCACTTCCATACATGGCAACACTCCATACAAATACTTTCAGAAAGGACTTCCTGACACTTAAATCTATACTCGATGTTAACAAATTTCTCTTCTTCAGAAACACTTTCCTTGCCATTGCCAGTCTACATTTTATATCCTCTCTACTTCGACCATCATCAGTTATTTTTCTCCCCAAATAGCAAAACTCCTTTACTACTTTAAGTGTCTCATTTCCTAATCTAATTCCCTCAGCATCATCCGATTTAATTCGACTACATTCCATTATCCTCATTTTGCTTTTGTTGATGTTCATCTTATAACCTCCTTTCAAGACACAATCCATTCCGTTCAACTGCTCTTCCAAGTCCTTTGCTGTCTCTGACAGAATTACAATGTCATCTGCGAACCTCAAAGTTTTTATTTCTTCTCCATGGATTTTAATACCTACTCCAAATTTTTCTTTTGTTTCCATTACTGCTTGCTCAATATACAGATTCAATAACATTGGGGAGAGGCTACAACCCAGTCTCACTCCCTTCCCGGCCACTGCTTCCCTTTCGTGCCCCTCAACTCTTATAACTGCCGTCTGGTTTCTGTAAAAATTGTAAATAGCCTTTTGCTCCCTGTATTTTACCCTTGCCACCTTCAGAATTTGAAAGAGAGTATTCCAGTCAACATTGTCAAAAGCTTTCTCTAAGTCTACAAATGCTAGAAACGTAGATTTGCCTTTTCTTAATCTAACTTCTAAGATAAGTTGTAGGATCAGTATTGCCTTACGTGTTCCAATATTTCTACGGAATCCAAACTGATCTTCCCCGAGGTCGGCTTCCACCAGTTTTTCCATTCGTCTGTAAAGAATTCGCGTTAGTATTTTGCAGCTGTGACTTATTAAACTGATAGTTCAGTAATTTTCACATCTGTCAACACTTGCTTTCTTTGGAATCGGAATTATTGTATTCTTCTTAAAGGCTGAGGGTATTTCGCATGTCTCATACATTTTGCTCACCGTATGGTAGAGTTTTGTCAGGACTGGCTCTCCCAAGGCTGTCAGTAGTTCTAATGGAATATCGTCTACTCCCGGGGCCCTGTTTCGACTTAAGTCTTCCAGTGCTCTGTCAAACTCTTCACACAGTGTTGTATCTCCCATTTCATCTTCATCTACATCCTCTTCCATTTCCATAACATTGCCCTGAAGTACATCGCCCTTGTATAGACACTCTATACACTCCTTCCACCTTTCTGCTTTCCCTACTTTGCTTAGAACTGGGTTTCCACCTGAGCTCTTGATATTCATGCAAGTGATTCTCTTTTCTCCAAAGCTCTCTTTAATTTTTCTGTAGGCAGTATCTATCTTACCCCTAGTGAGATAAGCCTCTACACCCTTACATTTGTCCTCTAGCCATCCCTGCTTAGCCATTTTGCACTTTGTGTTGATCTCATTTTTGAGACGTTTGTATTCCTTTTTGCCTGCTTCATTTACTGCATTTTTATACTTTCTTCTTTCATCAGTTAAATTAATTATTTCTTCTGTTACCCAAGGATTTCTACTACCCCTCGTCTTTTTACCTACTTGATCCTTTGCTGCCTTCACTACTTCATCGCTCAAAGCTACTCATTCTTCTTCTACTGTATTTCTTTCCCCCATTCTTGTCAATTGTTCCCTTATGCTCTCCCTGAAACTCTGTACAACCTCTTGGTTTAGTCAGTATGTCCAGGTCCCATCTCCTTAAATTCCCACCTTTTTGCAGTTTCTTCAGTTTTAATCTACAATTCATAACCAATAGTGTGTGGTCAGAGTCCACATCTGCCCCTGGAAATGTCTTATAATTTAAAACCTGGTTCCTAAATCTCTGTCTTACCATTATATAATCTATCTGAAACCTGTCAGTATCTCCAGGCTTCTTCCATGTATACAATCTTCTTTTATGATTCTTGTGCAAAATTCTACAGGCGGCTTCCTCTTTCATTTCTTCCCCCCAATCCATATTCACCTACTACGTTTCCTTCTCTTCCTTTTCCTACTGTTCAATTCTAGTCACCCATGACTATTAAATTTTTGTCTCCCTTCACTATCTGAATAATTTCTTTTATATCATCACACATTTCTTCAATTTCTTCATCATCTGCAGAGCTAGTTGACATATAAACTTGTACTACTGTAGTAGATGTGGGTTTCGTGTCTATCTTGGCCACTATAATGCATTCACTATGCTGTTTGTAGTAGCTTTCCCGCGCTCCAATTTTTTTATTCATTATTAAACCTACGCCTGCATTACCCCTATTTGATTTTGTACTTATAACCATGTAATCACCTGACCAAAAGTCTAGTTTCTCCTGCCACCGAACTTCGCTAATTCCTACTATATCTAACTTTAACCTATCCGTTTCCCTTTTTAAATTTTCTAACCTACCTGCCCGATTAAGGGATCTGACATTCCACACTCCGATCCGTAGAAGGCCAGTTTTCTTTCTCCTGATAACGACGTCTTCTTGAGTAGTCCCCACCCGGAGATCCAAATGGGGAACTATTTTACCTCCGGAATATTGTACCCAAGAGGACGCCATCATCGTTTAACCATACAGTAAAGCTGCATGCCCTCGGGAAAAATTACGGCTGTAGTTTCCCCTTGCTTTCAGCCGTTCACAGTACCAGCACAGCAAGGCCGTTATGGTTAGTGTTACAAGGCCAGATCAGTCAATCATCCAGACTGTTGCCCCTGCAGCTACTGAAAAGGCTGCTGCCCCTCTTCAGGAACCACACGTTTGTCTGGCCTCTCAACAGATACCCCTCCGTTGTGGTTGCACCTATGGTACGGCTATCTGTATCGCTGAGGCACGCAAGCCTCCCCACCAACGGCAAGGTCCATGGTTCATGGGGGAAGGCCCATGTAAATATTTTCTCATAAAACAGTGAAAAACGCATGAAAATTTGGAGAGTCTCATGCTCAAACATGCTGTGTTTCCCTTATTCTTACACTGTGGTTGTCTCATTTGACTACTTAAGGGCAAAACAGCCTCATCACTGAACTCTAAATGTGACAGGAAATTGTTATCTTCCATTTAAACTACCAGAATGATTTTACAAAACTTTACACTTTCTAGCTTATCACCATAAAAAAAAGCTTGTAGCAAATGAATCCTGAATGGTTTGAAACACAAATATTACTGCAAACACCAGACACATACATGAAGAATTGTTAACTCTCAACTGGCATGACAAGTAGACTTCTGTGGACTAAGTTGCAAAACTCTGTTAAATATGCTCTACAACTTTAATGATCCCATGGGCTTGATCTTTAGATTTTGCTGACTGCCCATAGCCTCACACTTGCCATAGCCACACACTTTCACTGTGAGCTATTGATGCAATTCTTCTTAACTCATGCTAAAGTTCCCCCTTCTTCCCCTCTCTGGCTATCCTTCCTCTCTGACTATTAAATCATGGTGGTGTTTTTGTTGTAGGCTGAGCTTATCAAAGGGTTCTAATATTGGTTACTCTTTCAACCCCTTAGCTTACATCTATCGCCCCTTTTTCGAATCATCAAGTGTGATTATGCACCTATACCTTTCAAAATGTTGTTAGTAGTGCTGGCTGTGCCATGAAAGTCACACAGTTTGGCACGTGTACCACCAGATGCAAAATTATACTTTGTTTACATGGTGTGCACCTGGATGCCTGTACAAATTTGTCCTTTCTGTTATTTTTTGTATAAATGAACTGGTCAGTTTTGAGACATGTAAATGGTGCAAGAACTGAATTCTGTAGGTGATACAAAAAACCAACTACATTCTAGAGAACCGACTGTTATGGTGTATGAAAAAGTCTGTACTCCAGATTCCATGGGAAACGAGGAGGGTAGGGGAAAGTGGCCCTTCATGCCTTCCCTTGCTTGCAGATGTCTGTGGGTATGTATGTTACCAACAGTGTGCCAAAAACGTAGCGTAGCAGCCAACCCATCATAGGGGGTGGGGAGTGTCGTGAAGTATCTGCATGGGTGTAGTAGTATCCTGACCATGCAAGAATCACACTGTTAAGAGCCTGTGCTGTCAAAATCTGATGTATGTTTAGAAGTATGAGATCGTCTTATGTGGAATGTAGGGACTCCATAGAGTACCAACTTGTGCCAGGTACCTAGTGCTATAGTAGAGCGACACCAGTGGAAGGATGAGGGGATGGCACCAAGGAGGATAACTTACAGTGAAGAGATCTAATGTGTCCCAAGCTGGTGGTCATTCCCAACTCAACCTCTCCCCTCCCCCCCCTCTCTAGTGGAAACTAATGTAAGAAGCAAGGAGAAAAATATCTTCTCCAATCTTCATCTATATACATACATACTCTGCAGGCCACCATACAATGTATAACGTAGGATATCTTATACCGCTGCTAGTAATTTTCTTTCTTGTTCCACTTGTAAACGAGCAAGGGAAAAAAGGCTGCCTATATGCTTTTATATGAGCCCTGGTTTCTGTTTATTGCCCTTAATTCAGACATACATTGATGGCAGTAGAATTGTTCTGCAATCTGACACAAACGGCAGCCTTCAGAAAGAATGAAACATACAAGAATATAAAACCTTTGACTGATCAGTGTACTTTGAGACTTGGAAAAATGCGAACACTTGCGTCCTGTACAAATGATGACAAATTTCACACAAGCAATATCACCTACAGGAAAAAAGAGTGCTCTCTTTCCCATCCTTATTAATTGCCCCAAATAGCTCCCCCCCCCCCCCCCCCCCAATCCCTGTTGTCCCTTCTCCTTTTGCCTTGTCTCCCTGAGCAGAGAAGTTACTTCCTTGATCCATCTACTTGCTGCTAGTTGGATGACTATTTATGTGACAATGACCATTTTATAATAATTATTTCTTTGCTGCACCAATACCCGTCACAATGCCCTTAATTGCTGTTACTTTAAGAACACTGATAGGTGTAGCCTCACCAATCCTTTATAACTTGAACTCTCCTCTTGAGCAGGAAGTGAAGTGGTCTGCTGACATACCACTGTTGTAATATTACAGGCAGCAGAAGCAACAATCCCTCTCTCCTCAGGGCCCAACTGCCAGAAGCCTGTATGATGGTGGAACCAAAAGAAAGCTGTAGCCATTAAAAATCTCAGAAGATCACTCCAGAAAAATAAACTGTCCATTGATGGGAAAACTATCTGAGCCCGGGTCCACTATTTGATTGAAAAAGACAAGGACAGGTGTTTTCAAAGATTTTTAATCACTATTGAATCCTGTCTCTCAGATGTGAGACATTCATGGGCACCAGTCATCCTCTAGTATCCTGGTCATCTCTCAGGAGTGTCATCCAGTGTGATGCCACCATTGTTGCCAGGTTGCAAATACTCTTTGTCCGAGCATTCTACTGTAATAGCATAATATGAGTTTTTGTAAAATTAAGGGTAAAGCTATTGGTTGTAAAACATTTGCTAGCCTTCAGCTGTTTTCCCAGCTGTGTATGGTATGGTTATGTTTGGCCCCTTAATTTTGGCTGTGCAGTCTGCGGTGCGGAGAAATGCCATCTTGCGTGAAAATGATCGTACCCACACATCCATGCTGTTGAAGGGTGAGAATGTTCTTGGTACACAAAAGACTACCATAGCATTTACCAGTAATGTTACAGGTTACAGGATCCACCTCCTTGAAGAAATATGGTCTACAATAAAGGATGCCATCAACCTGCCTACACATTTACGTTTGCAAAATGAAGTGGTACCAGTTGAAGTTTGAGTGGATTTTCCATTGCCGATATTCTTCAATTCTGTAGACAGATACGTTCTTGGAGATGAAAATGGCTTCACCTGTCCACAGAATGTTCCATGACCCTCTAACACCCACTTCCACGTGAGCAAGAAATTCTAGAGCAAACATTTGTCTTGTTGTGAGGTCAGCATGAAGCAAATCCTTAAGTAAGTACAGATACCAATGCAGGATGTTTTGCGGAATTTTATGCACCATGTACAAAGTTTGGATAATTCCGCATGCACTGCAAATGACTGTTCTTTTAAAAGAGCTTTACTGGCAAATAACAGATCTGTTCACTATGTCATCACAAATGTAATAATAAGTGGTATCTATATTTTTGTACCAGTTTCGCTATTGACCCCCCCCCCCCCCCCCTCTTCCCCCTTATTCTGCTACTGTAAAATAAAGTTTTTTTGCTTGTGTAGTAAATGTTTCCTTTTTTGATGAAAAACATAACAGTAATGTCAGAGGTTCTACCACATTCTGAGAACAATGTTTAATTTTCATATATAGTTTACTACCATTTCTGTAACTGGTTTTATTTTTATGTAAAATAAATGCTCAGTCTATCCTGCTGTTATAGTTTTATAGCATGGATTGGATAACACCGATCAAAAGAAGAAAGCGTTCTTGAATCTGCTCACTTCTCTATGCTGCACTCTCATTGCTCTTTTTTGTGAAATAATAGGACAGTCCAGCACAATAACAGAAAACATAGACAAAAATGGGCCAATCAAAAGCAGAATCATTAGATTTATGGAGACATTAATTGCTCCAGTTCAACTGTTACATGTATCTTCTTCTTCTTCACGCGATCAGGCCCAGAGGACCGCGCGCCCCCACAGTTAGAGCTCTCCATCCATCTCTGTCTTCTGCTATCTGTCTCCAGTTTTCCGTGACTCCCAGCTGCAACAGGTCTTCTCTCACTCCATCGATCCACCTCTTTCTAACCACTGGTCTGCTGCCTGACGGGATCCAGTCCATTGTGATTTTGGGCCATCTTGTTGCCTCCATTCTAACAACATGTCCAGCCCATTGCAGTCTTTTGCTTCTCATCACTCCCAAGATGTTAACTCCTTGTACAGCTCTTCTAATTCAGTGTTATGGTGTCTTCTCCATTCTCCAGTAGTCTGATCTCTGACTGGTCCAAATATTTTCCTGAGGACTTTCCTTTCAAATGTTAGCAGTCGCTTAAGGTCTTGTTTTCGAGTGCTCCAGGTTTGAGAACCATAAAGTACTACTGGCATTATTAATGTCTTATACAACCGTAGCTTTAGTTGTTGCGAGACACTTCTACATTTTAATATAGGGTCTAGAGAGTGATAGCATCTGTTTCCCGCCTGCAGTCGTGCTTTTATCTCTGCTTCAGTTGATGTTACTTCTGTAAAATATGATCCAAGGTATTTGAACTCTTTCACATGTTTATACCTGGTGTTGTTCACAATTAAATCTTGAGAGTTCTGGATCTTTCTTCCTATGGTCATATACTCGTGTCTTTTCAGAGCTAATTTGTAGACCGATCCTAGCTGCCAATAACTCCAAGGTCTGGATACTTCTCTTCAGATCTTCTTGTGTGCATGCTAATAGTGCAATGTCGTCTGCATAGGCCAGATATGTAATGTGTTCATTACCAATTTGAATGCCCTTGATGTTTTCTTTGTTGAAATCCCGCATTACCTTCTCAAGTGCCAGGTTGAAGAGAACAGGTGATAGCCCATCTCCTTGGCGTAATCCTGTTACAACTTGGAAGCTTTCTGTCATTTGATTGCCTACCTTAACCTTAAGTTTTGTGTCATTTAGGCATACCTCTACCAGTTTGACCAACTTCTTTGGTATGCCAAACTCTGTCATAGTTCTAATCAGGCTAGGTCTATGTATACTGTCGTAAGCCTTCTTGAAGTGTACAAATAGGAGATGTATCTCTCGTCCGTATTCGTACATTTTTTCACAGACCTGTTTTAGGACAAAAATCTGGTCCGTGGTTGATCGCCCTGCCTGGAAACCTCCTTGGTATTCTCCAATTATGTCTGTTGCTATAGGTTTTATTCATTCTAGAAGGCAGTTGGAGAAGATCTCATAACAGGTGTTGAGTAGCGCTATGCCCCTGTAGTTGTCACATACGGATTTGTCTTTCTTTTTATATATGGGGCATATCACAGCTACCTTCCATTCCTCTTGTATTTCATGTTTTACCCAAATTTGCTCGATTAGCTTGTGGATTTTGAAACAGAGGATTCCGTCTCCAGCCTTGAGAAGTTCAGGAGGAATACTGTCCTCACCTGGACTTTTACCATTCTTAAGGTTTTTAATCTGGTTCCTTATCTCTTCAATGGTGGGTGGAGGATATTCTGGGTCTACTGTTACTGGTTCATCAAACTCAAGTAGTTCGGTTGGTTCATCAGAGTTTAGTAATTCTCTGAAGTATTCCATCCATCTTCTTCCAATTTTTTGATCTTCTGTTAACATTCTTCCATTGGCATGTATCACAAAACTCAATATGTTATTAAAAGCAGTATTTCTTCTGGTTATGATGATGTTTCAAACAGTGAATTGAAATCTTATGGTATTTTTATAGTGCCGAATTTGAAGTCAGTTGCCGAGTTAATTTGTATGTACTGAAGTACTGAAATCTGGAATAGTAATACTCACGTATAAAAGTGGAGATAAACAAGTGACTTGTAATTATACAGCCATCTCCCTGTTACCTGTAGTGACAAAAATTTAAGGAAAATATCTTATATGAAAATACTGAACCAATTTTCAGACAGTTACCATTCAGCAACTTCTTAGATTGGCTTCTGTAAGGGATTCTCTCTGGGAATGTCAGTGAATGATCTCACTAATTAAGTTCTGGAAGAACTAAAAAAAAAAAAAAAAAATCTTGTTGGAATTTTTTGTGACTTTGCCAGTGGCATTCCAACTTCAGTATCCTCCAGTCCTCCCCATTTTCTGCCATCATTTTCTTAGTAATATAAAATGCATCAGTACTGAGAATGTTATGCCACCAGTTGTCAAATGAGTGATATTTTTATGACTATATGTTTCAGGACTATATTACCTGAGATGTTTGTATTTTCCCACCTCCGCGTTGCAAATGTTTTGACTTTTGAGTGAAATGCCCAGTCGATGTGCTGTTGTTTTCATGTCAATTCTACCAACAGTGAGAGTTGTTTAGTTCTCGGGGTGTTGTAAAATTCCTGGATTCGTCTCGTCACTGTGCAGCCTGTGAAAAGGATTGCGGAAGACTCCCAAATAAATTCCAAAGTACAGTGCAGTTTTAACGCCAATATATTTCCAGGACTCTGGTGTCCGAGCCTGGGGAACTGTACCGGTTACATCACATGTACCCAAAGTTGGCATCAAAGGACACAGAGTTCACAACAATCAACAAACGAGTGAGCCTACAATACATTTGCTCGTAACCCTAGCCAGAAAATGAGTGCCCCAAGGCGCCTGCGTGACCTCTATTTATACTTTTGTTAACAATTACAGACAATGCAAATTACAATTTTATGTAAAATCACAATTAAAAGTTAAACCGAATATAAGATACACATTGCTAAAAATTTACAATCACAGTGCTGAACAAGGTGAACCTATTTTCAACTTAGTTATGAGTTAATATAACATTTTCTGACTAATTATGTTACAGGTAACAATTACATTTCTAAATTTATTTATAACAAATTAACTAGTGCCTGAATTTTAGTGGTAACATATATCGGAGATTAAATTAACGTGCTTTATTTATATGTTCTATTTAATTTGCTGTAGTAATTTTATACTAATAGGTTTACTGGTATATCCTGACCATGTGCTACATTTTGTTCAATTAGTTACAGTATTAATTTCACATTTATATTATGTTTCTCACATAAGAACAATGTTAATCAGCAAAGCATCATTTTCAAATTATATGTATACTGAAATAGTGGTTATTTTTGTATGTAATTTGGAAACAGGTCACTTTACATTGGGCAATTAGGACTGGTGTTTATCTTTAATGCTCTCCGAGGGGTTCTGATAGGTAGCAATGAGATACAGTAATATTTCAATATCCCCCGAAGAGTTGTGCCTAGCCTGATAGACGAAACTCTCCTCACAGAAATATTAGAGTGGTTGATATGATACAGTACTAGTTGGATAAAATAATACAAACTGCATATATCTTAAAAGGTACAAAATTGGATCATGAAACTTTACTTACAGATAAATTTTCCAAATAGCTACAAACAATAATTGGAATTATGAGATTACAAAGAAATTTCCAAACTTTTACAAAATCAATATTTACATCAAATTTTGTGAATGAATGTTTTTCCGAATCTATCACTTCTAGAGCGTCCTTGTTTTTGTCACTTCTAGATTGTCCATTAATTTTCCTTCCTTCAAACACTCAGACACAGCTAAGCTAACAAATCACAAATTTGATTGGATTGATTACGTTGCACTTTTGAAGTTTGAAGTTTATAATATAAAAGACAGAAAAATAAAATTTATCTTAACAGTTTGCAATACCATAAAATATTTTACAAATCTTATGAAACATGAATATTCAAAATTATATTTGTATATTTATATTGTGACAGTATAGAAACTGTTCATTTATATCCAATCCGGGTTGTTGTCACAAGTATCTGAAAATACTATGTATATCAATATTTCTTGGCTTTGTACATCAAATGCAATAACGTTTCAAAATGTTTACCAGACATCCAGAATGTCAGATCAAATTAACACTGAGAAACAGCTTCAAGATTTTATAAATTGTGACAAAATAAGTATTATCATCATCATCATCATCATCATCATCATTTAAGACTGATTATGCCTTTCAGCGTTCAGTCTGGAGCATAGCCCCCTTTATAAAATTCCTCCATGATCCCCTATTCCGTGCTAACATTGGTGCCTCTTCTGATGTTAAGCCTATTACTTCAAAATCATTCTTAACCGAATCCAGGTATCTTCTCCTTGGTCTACCCCGACTCCTCCTACCCTCTACTGCTGAACCCATGAGTCTCTTGGGTAACCATGCTTCTGCCATGCGTGTAACATGACCCCACCATCTAACCCTGTTCGCCCTGACTGCTACATCTATAGAGTTCATTGCCAGTTTTTCTTTGATTTCCTCATTGTGGACACCCTCCTGCCATTGTTCCAATCTACTAGTACCTGCAATAATCCTAGCTACTTTCATATCCGTAACCTCAACCTTGTTGATAAGATAACCTGAATCCACCCAGCTTTCGCTCCCATACAACAAAGTTGGTCGAAAGATTGAACGGTGCACAGATAACTTAGTCTTGGTACTGACTTCCTTCTTGCAGAAGAGAGTAGATCGTAGCTGAGCACTCACTGCATTAGCTTTGCTACAACTCGCTTCCAGTTCTTTCACTATGTTGCCATCTTGTGAGAATATGCATCCTAAGTACTTGAAACTGTCCACCTGTTCTAACTTTGTTCCTCCTATTTGGCACTCAATCCGTTTATATCTCTTTCCCACTGACATTACTTTCATTTGGAGATGCTAATCTTCATACCATAGTCCTTACATTTCTGATCTAGCTCTGAAATATTACTTTGCAAACTTTCAATCGAATCTGCCATCACAACTAAGTCATCCGCATATGCAAGACTGCTTATTTTGTGTTCACACATCTTAATCTCACCCAGCCAGTCTAGACAAAATAAGTATTATGTCAATAAAATTCCTGAAAGTGGCAAGATACACTTAAGCAAGTGAAAATGTAATTGTGATATAGTTAGCAACCTTGCAGTAAGGAGATTCTGTAAAAAAAATCCAGAACCTTGTCACATGGCATCTTATATTTCATTTCGTCAAAGTCCTCAGTCTGTCTATTAAAGTTGTCATTTCCTACCCCTCAATAACAAACTAGTCTCCAGATTGTGTCTTGCGAGATGTGAGTAGTGTAAAATAATAGCTTTTCAATGTGATTTGTGTGCTATGCATTGTCATAGTTGTTCAAAATAACTCTCAAGTTTAATTTCACATCAGCATTTCCTTCAATCAAAATGTATAAGAGTTCTACTTCATGCAATTCAAATGATTCATTAGTTCCGTTCTGTGTGATTGCACCGTATCATCATCATCATAAAACTAATCATCAAAACCATTAATAAATGAGGGTTGAATACCACCGGATCACCTCAGCAGCATTGCATATCATATAACCTAAACCTATCATCATCATAATCATCATCCTCATCCAAATACCCCTACGAAAATGCAAGCCAAAACAAAACCATCTTTCATCAATAAACTGTAAACATCAATTCATGTGAATCAGAAACAGGAATGAGTCTGCAACCTCAAATCCTTAATATAAATGCAAATCACATCACTTACCTTATTTCAAGACAATCCTCAACAATTCATAGCAATTTCAACATCTCTCTCGTGTGTACATAACTAAGTGAAACATGTATATAGTATATCATGGTGATAATCCCTTCTTAACAGCATAAATCACTTCAACCCTTTCATAAATCATAACGTCTTTCAACATCTCATGTGGTCTTATATATAGTAACACATTAATACAGTTGTCAATCGTATAACGGTATGAGAAGCAGAACATAGTAATTCCTTCCTTGTGGATAACCTATATAAGATAAAAACAGTGAAAAGATGTATATAGTTCTTCTTAACTGCACAAACGTACCATAAAATCTGTAAGTATGTATTAATAAGCTTAGTGTATCTTCACACAATTTACCTTCCATTTCTGGATAAGCTGATATAAATACAGTATGGTCTGTTGTCTGTAAAGATGTGTAACTGTTCCTCACTAGAAAATACATATTGGTTTTTTCTGGAAAATCATAGTCCTCACATATCAGTAATAGTCACAATTGGTAGGATGTAAATGTCAAATTATCAATACATCTGATGATGCAGATTACTCAATCAAAACAAAATGTATACTCAAACCCAGAATCCCCCACAGAAGAACCACAAAAGTGCCCCACTTGTGACAGGATACTTTCCGGGACTGGACCAGACTCTGAATGTGGCTCTCCAGCAGGGATACGACTTCCTCAAATCCTGCCCTGAAATGAGATCCATCCTTCATGAAATCCTCCCCACTCCGCCAAGAGTGTCATTCCGCCGTCCACCTAACCTTCGTAACCTGTTAGTTCATCCCTATGAAATCCCCAAACCACCTTCCCTACCCTCTGGCTCCTATCCTTGTAACCGCCCCCGATGCAAAACCTGTCCCATGCACCCTCCCACCACCACCTACTCCAGTCCTGTAACCCGGAAGGTGTACACGATCAAAGGCAGAGCCACGTGTGAAAGCACCCACGTGATTTACCAACTGACCTGCCTACACTGTGACGCATTCTATGTGGGAATGACCAGCAACAAACTGTCCATTCGCATGAATGGACACAGGCAGACAGTGTTTGTTGGTAATGAGGATCACCCTGTGGCTAAACATGCCTTGGTGCACGGCCAGCACATCTTGGCACAGTGTTACACCGTCCGGGTTATCTGGATACTTCCCACCAACACCAACCTATCCGAACTCCGGAGATGGGAACTTGCCCTTCAGTACATCCTCTCTTCTCGTCATCCGCCAGGCCTCAATCTCCGCTAATTTCAAGTTGCCGCCACTCATACCTCACCTGTCTTTCAACAACTTCTTTGCCTCTACACTTCTGCCTCGACTGACATCTCTGCCCAAACTCTTTGTCTTTAAATATGTCTGCTTGTGTCTGTATGTGTGGATGGATATGTGCGTGTGTGCGAGTGTATACCTGTCCTTTTTTCCCCCTAAGGTAAGTCTTTCCGCTCCCGGGATTGGAATGACTCCTTACCCTCTCCTTTAAAACCCACTTCCTTTCGTCTTCCCCTCTCCTTCCCTCTTTCCTGATGAGGCAACAATTTGTTGCGAAAGCTTGAATTTTGTGTGTATGTTTGTGTTTGTTTGTGTGTCTATCGACCTGCCAGCGTTTTTGTTCGGTAAGTCACCTCATCTTTGTTTTTATATATAATTTTTCCCACGTGGAATGTTTCCTTCCATTATATTGAAAACAAAATGTATCTTATACTACAAATTAAATCACATGAAAATATGTTACATAACAAATATAAGCAAACATAGGTACAAAAAATTAACATATGTATTGTCGGAAGTTTGTGTGTCAGAAAGGTATTGTAGAATGTGGCATCAGTGTTTTTGAGAAGAAAATGTCACATTAGCTGAGGCACCTTGCATAAGCCACACGCATAGTACTCGAAGATTGTGTACCCCCCTGAGGGATTGCAATTATTGCACACAAGGTTTCAACTGAGTGACATTTCTTAAACCAAATGGCTTTTTTGATTTGGGACAGATAAGTCGGTAGGCGTTTGGATGTCATTTTTCATAAACTTCAAATGGACCAATGTAAATATCGAAAAATTTCTTGATCTCTCTATTGATTGCCTTGGATTTCTCATAACTTTTGGTTAAGACTAGATCACCTACATTGTACTGTGTAAACTTTCCTTTTGAATCATGTTTAAGCTTTCTCTTGGCACAGTGTGTTTCAATATTTTTCTTTACTATTTCCATTCTCTCGTCCGGTGTTAACTCATTACAGACAGGAAAATTGATCAATTCATACAAGATGTTTGGTGGGTGCTTGTTAAAATGGACTTCATAAGGCGTAAAACCAGTTGTTGTATGTTGTAAGGTGTTCAAAACATCTTCAAAATCACATATGTAACTTGACCAATTTGTATGATCTTTAGAGCAGTAAGTTCTACAAAGCCTGCCTATTTCACGCATATTGCGCTCAGTTGGGTTGCAAGACGGAGAATGTACGGAAATAAGAACATGCTTAATGTCTTCATCTTTCATGAAATCTTTCCAAACGTTAGATGTAAATTGGCTCCCATTGTCTGAAAGTATGGCTTTTGGTTTTCCAATCTGTGTGAAGTAATCATTACAGAAACAGTTTAAAATTTTCCTGCTTGTTGCCTTCTTTAGTGGATACAATTTTACTAGTTTAGTGAATAAGTCAACAACTACAAACAAGTATGTATAACCCTCTTTAGTTCTCGGCAATTGACCAAACAAATCAATTCGTATCAGTTCCAATTTGCCTTTTGGCACTTTGTAAATATCCTTGGTGTTTCTGATTTGTGACTTTTACTCTTTGACACCGATCACATTTTTGTATAACCTGTCTTACTCTTCTAAACATATTATTAAAATAGACATTTTCCTTAAGTTTGTCAGTGCATTTCATGATTCCACAGTGTCCATAGCTCTCATGTGTGTACTTAATTAAAACATCAACACATTGTATAGGCCAACAAACCTTCCAGATGTCAGAGTCCGTGTTATGTCTCCTGAATAAAATACCTTTAAAGTTCTGATAATACATCCCAACCTTTTCATAACCCTTTTTACCAATAAGGCTTTTCACAAGTTTCAAATCATCATCCTGGTTCTGGCATCTCCTAAGCTGACTGCAAATGTTAGTAATTTCCTTTTCACCCTTAATCCCTCTCATGTACATTATTTTAAACAATTTGTTATCCAATAGTTCTTCTTCCTGACCCCCCCCCCCCCCCCCCACAGGTAATCTAGACAAAGCATCAGAAATTATATTCTGATCCCCTCTTATATACTGAATGCTATAATCAAATTGTTGCAAAAATACGGCCCACCTGGTTAATCTACTGTTGAAAAGTTTACAGTCTTGAATATAACATAGAGCTTTGTGATCCATGAAAACTATGACTTTATGGCCTGTTAGATAGTTCCTGTATTTAGTGAAACCCCATACAATAGCAAGTAGTTCCTTCTCAGTCACCGTGTAATTACGTTCATGTTTCTGCAGACCTCGGCTGGCAAAACTGATTGAAAGATGTTCTATTCTTCCATCAATTTCCTTCTGTTGAAACGAATGTACACCCAATCTGTAATCTGAACTATCTGTCATTAGGCAAAATGGTAGTGAAAGGTCAGGTCTGTGGAGCAATTGACTGTTATTTAGTTGTTGTTTGATCTCATCGAATGCTACTTGACACTGATCTATCCATTCCGATATGGTGTTCTTTTTTAATAGCTCTCTCAAACACAGTGCATTTAAAGCTTGGGTGCTGACATACTTACGATAAAAATTACATAGACCATAAAATGACCTCAGCTGTTTCTTGTTCTTTGGACATGGAAACTGGACAATTGCAGAAATTTTATCACTGTCAGGTAGAATGCCTTCTCTGTTAATTATATGGCCTAAAAACTTCAAGCCTGATACTCCAAATTTGCATTTACTTAATTTAAGTGTCATACCGCCTTGCCTGAACTTATTGGCTAATTTGTACAAAGTATCAAGGTGTTCTTCCCAAGTTTTGCTGGTTATTAATATATCATCCACGTAAATAATTAGTTTAGATAGTAGTTCACTTCCAATCACATGATCCAAAGCTCGAATAAACTCGGCTACAGACACATTCAGCACAAACGGAACAACACAATAATGAAAACATTTACAATTATATAAGAAGGCTGTGTACTGCCTAGAGTCCTGTGCTAATGTGATTTGATGAAAACCTGAGGTCAAATCCAGACTAGAAAAATATTTTGTGTCATTGAATTTGTACAGGAGTTCCTCCATGGATTCAGGACGATCTGTTTCTCTTTCTATAAACTTATTCAGGTGACGTGAATCCAATACCAGCCTAACACCACCATCCTTTTTTGAAATACAGACCATCGGGCTGTTATATGGACTGTGACTTCTCTCTATTATTCTCCATTTTTTGCATTTTCTGGAGTTCCCTCTCCGCTTCTTTCCTTTTACAGATGGGTACCCCATAAGGCTTAATGAAAAAGGGTTTGTGTGGCTTTAACTTCAAATGACATTCATAATCTTTGACCCTACCAGGTTGATCACAAAAATGTTACAGTTTTCCCAGAGAAAATTTTCTAATTCCTGCTTTTCAGACTCAGTCAAGTCATTTGCTTCTTTTAGCTTTTCTGATATGGTTAGGGAGTAACTATCATCAACGAAATTCTGGTTATTGTGATCCCTATTTTCCTCTTCCTCCATTTAACGGCTACACTCTGGATAAACTATTTCCCTAATATGGTTACTACTGCTTGTACTTGAATTTAACTGGATCACTACTTTTCCTTGAATACTGGTCTTTGGTTCAGTGAACAGTAATTCTGAATTTTGCCAATCAAAACTCACCTTTGCTTTAACTATCCAGTCCATCCCCAAAATCATTTGCTCATTGAGGTCTGGAATAACTAAACAACCATGTTCAAAATTAATGTTGCCAACAGAAAATGTAATTAAAGCTTGTTTATTTATTAACTTATTAAACTTGCCAGTGGCACCTTTAATCAGTACACCTGTGATTGGAAATTTGATGTAACTTTCCGTGTCTTTTATCCTGTTCCTCAACTTGTCTGAGATACTACTAATGGAACTGCCAGTGTCAATCAAACAAAGTCCTGACCAATTGTTAATGCTTATTTCTACGTAAGGGCTACCTAAGGTAATATTTGGGTCACTATTCACATTCTCTGCCAACAAGTCACTTTCTAATTCAGTTGTATCAATGTTGTCACATACTTCTTCACTACAGGTTTCAATGTCAGAACCAACACAAGATTGAGTGTCACTATGACTGGAATTAAATACACATGAGACAGGTACCTTTCTTTCATTATACTTAAAATTATCTTTCATGGATGGCTCTGATTTGATGACTTCACTTTCCTTATTATTTTCTAAACAAACTTCACTTTCACTGATAATAGATTCCAAAATCTTCTCACCTATCAAATTAGCTTGTTCCTTCTTTTTAGTAGATTTACTTAAGATTTCTTTTATACAATTTGGTACCAATACATTGTTTGCACTCTTAATATCTTCACGTGAACCAACTTCGCATTCAGAGTTACTTTCAGCTGCAACACCATTATCAATAACTTCAACATAAATAATGCCATCTAATTCCTCTTGTGTACATATTTCATCAAATACATCATCCTTCACAACACTATCTTTATCAAAATCATCATCAAAATAATCTGTGGGTGATGCCTCTGCATGCACATCTGCCTTAACTACTAAGTGTTCAACATCTGAAGTTACACTACTGAAATCGCTACCTGTTTCATTATCTAAGTCCGGTGTTATTTCCTCATTTTGGCTACCAATTTCTACTAATATAGATACCTCATTATCCTTACCTTCATCAGAAAACAAGCTAGTGATACCATACATATCATAAGTTCTGTCTACATCAGGTGTTAATGTGTCATCAATTAATGCTAAGTCATGTTCATTAAGTTCAAACTGTGGTCCTGCTTGTGTATGTGCATTATTCAATTCACTCAACATGTGATCCCAAAAGTTTTGCTTATAACTAGTATTATCTAAGTAGTAGTCCCTATTTACATTACATTTATGATTGCTTTTACGTTTCCGTCTCTTTAACCTCCTATTTGCCTGGTTTGTGCCATAACTATTCACCTCAAATTGACAGGCTCCCAACAAGGTGGTTACCTTTTTCCCTGGTTGGAATTGCTGTTGTGAAACTGGTTACTGTTTCTCTGTTCTTGATGGTTTTCGTGTCTGTTGTAACTGCTGTTTTGGTTACCACGCCAGTTATTATTTCTGTGTCCATTATATTGTTGTGACCCCCCATTCCTATTGTGAGTGTTTCTGAGGTTTTGATTTTACTGTCTGTCATCATTCTGCCGTGCACAGTCAAGTTTGTCTACATAACGCAAAAATTCGTCAACACTGTCACCTGGTCCATATACAAGTCCCCACTGAAAACATTGTGGTAGGCGCCGTTTCAGTGCGTCAATCTGTATCAGTTCGTCCAAAGGTTTGCTCAAATGTGACAATGTCTTTAATTGTTTTTCACAAAATTCTCACATGCTAACTGCAAGACCTGTGTGATATTTGCTACCGTTAAGAAATTCAGATTTTATTCTTGCTTGTTTGTTTTCCGACCAAAACTTTGCCAAGAATTGGCGTTCAAAATCAGCAAAAGACGTAGTATTTGTATTAATGTTTTGGTTCGCCCATGTAAGAGCTTCACCATCCAAAAAACGTTTCGCAAATTTAACTTTAGCAGACTCTGGCATGTTAGGTTGGAAACTGTCTTTGCACTGATGCACAAAGTCAACTGGATGCAATTTCGCATCACCTGGGTAACATTTTAAACTAACATTGTTACAACTATGCACGAATATCTGGTTTGAATCAAAATTGGACATTATATTATTTTGCAATTTTGAAACTTCAGAGCTGACTGTTTGCAGTTCTATTGTTACACTTTGTACTTTCTTGTCAATACGAGATATCTTATCAGAAACTACTTCAGAATTTAATTTCAATCTTTCCCCTACCAATTCTTTTTCTGAAACAATGAGTTCCTGCAACATATTTAACTCGCCTTTTCGGTTCACTAAGTCATTTAAAATGACTACTTCCGTGTTTTTGACACGTTAGTTAACTAATTCAATGCTTTTGTTTGTTTCTTTAAATTTAGAGATCTTGTGAAAGCCTCCAAACAGTGAACTTTAGTTTCTACCCTTTCTATGTCACATGCAACAATTTGTACTTTGTTATTTGTTGCATTGGTTTCTTCTCTCAATGATTTTAAATTTTGGTCCAGCTTTTCTGTGACCTCTTTAATGTTGCTACCTAATTGGTTATTTTGAGTTACCAATTGTTCTAGTTTATTATTCAACAATTGAGATATCTGATCAATTATATTCGGTTGCTGATTTGCTCCCGAAAAACCATGAAAAGGCGAACAACTACTGCTCACGGAACTTGCTTCACTGTTTAAGTGTACATTTGGAGTTGAAACATGAAATTGATGGCCTGACCGCGTGGTCATGCCTATTTGATTGAACTGAGTTTCGCTCATTTTGATCAAAGTGGCTAGACACTAGACAAAACACTTTCCTGCCTATCAGGTGAAATTGTCACACGCACACAATGAAACAAAAACAGAAAATTGTAGGACGCAGTTAAAAGGGGTACTTATCTGAATCATTCGCGATGTCATTCCAGAATATCACTTTTGCTCCTGGTGACGTCAGTGGTGCAGTCTGCAACGTACAAGATTATGGTTCCTGCCTCTTGTACATGGAATTCTTGCGAATCGTCCTCTGCACAGTCTTCCACTTGATCCCAGCTCCTCCACCACATTGAGATGTTTATATTTTCCCACCTCTGCGTTGCAAATGTTTTGACTTTTGAGTGAAATGCCCAGTCGATGTGCTGTTGTCTTCACATCAGTTCTACCAACAGTGAGAGTGGTTTAGTTCTCGGGGTGTTGTAAAATTCCTGGATTCATCTCGTCGCTGTGCAGCCTATGAAAAGGATTGCAGAAGACTCCCAAATAAATTCCAAAGTACAGTGCAGTTTTAACACCAATATATTTCCAGGACTCTGGTGTCCGAGCCTGGTGAACTGTACCGGTTACATCACATGTACCCAAAGTTGACATCAAAGGACACAGAGTTCACAACAATCAACAAACGAGTGAGCCTACAGTACATTTGCTCGTAACCCTAGCCAGAAAACGAGTGCCCCAAGGCGCCTGCATGACCTCTATTTATACTTTTGTTAACAATTACAGACAATGCAAATTACAATTTTATGTAAAATCACAATTAAAAGTTAAACCGAATATAAGATACACATTGCTAAAAATTTACAATCACAGTGCTGAACAAGGTGAACCTATTTTCAACTTAGTTATGAGTTAATATAACATTTTCTGACTAATTATGTTACAGGTAACAATTACATTTCTAAATTTATTTATAACAAATTAACTAGTGCCTGAATTTTAGTGGTAACATATATCGGAGATTAAATTAACGTGCTTTATTTATATGTTCTATTTAATTTGCTGTAGTAATTTTATACTAATAGGTTTACTGGTATATCCTGACCATGTGCTACATTTTGTTCAATTAGTTACAGTATTAATTTCACATTTATATTATGTTTCTCACATAAGAACAATGTTAATCAGCAAAGCATCATTTTCGAATTATATGTATACTGAAATAGTGGTTATTTTTGTATGTAATTTGGAAACAGGTCACTTTACATTGGGCAATCAGGACTGGTGTTTATCTTTAATGCTCTCCGAGGGGTTCTGATAGGTAGCAATGAGATACAGTAATATTTCATATCCCATAACCAAATGCTATAAAACAAGAAAAATAATCAACAAATCACAATACTACATGTACTGACAACCACATAGAAATATTTATATCATCCTGTAGTATAACAAACCATAAATCTTACTTTAAAGTTTCTTCCCATTTGCCCCACATACTTCATTTCACAATCCTGAGACTTTATTTCAAAAACTCATGCTTTCCCCATCCAGTTCTCCCCTATGCCAATCTTACACTTCAGCCTCTGCCCACATTTGTTTTCCACCTGAATGTTGTTTTCACTATACTGGGGAATAATATCATAAATAGGCAAGGTTATTTAATGAGAAAGGAGTAAAATTGCACTCAGGATGGACAGCCTACTGGAGCAGAGGCTGAAGCATAAGATTGGCACAGGGTAGAAATGGATGGGAAATGCAAGAGTTTTGAAATAAAGTGACGGGATTGTGAAATGAAGTATGTTGGAGCAATTGGAAGAAACTGTAAAGTAAGATTTAAAGACCAGAGTAATAAAGAGAATGGCTTATCAGTGGTGGTGGAGCTCCTCAAGAATGAGCATTCATTGGGTAACATCACAGACAGCATGAGAGTATTGCACTTCGAGATTAAATGTAGGTTGCTGTCAAATTTAGAGGAAGTGGAGATTTTTTTCTTTGTGAAAGAAATGTATCAGTGTGTTAAATAAGAAGATAGAAGTGACTGAAGGGCATTTCTGGGTCCCCTTTAGCAGTGTCCTCCTTGGGAAGTAGCCACTGTATTATTCAATTTAGCAGTATTAGGCGTGATGTTTACTGTTGGTCATTCTTTATGGATGCTCGTGTTGCAACATAGATGTAGTACTGGTTTTTAGAATTTACAGGGACTTGACATACAAAGTTCATAGATGTTATGATGGTAGCATGTCTGAGGACTGTAACATATGCACTGCAGGAAAGTACTGTATTTGGTAGGTCAAAGTGACCACCTTTAGTTTACAGGTGTTCCTTGAGCATAATGCTCCAACAAGAGATGTTCTAGGAAGTTTTATTTTTGAAAATATGTTTTTGCTGCTTTATTTTACTTGTGATGATGACTAATGGCATAAAAGCTTTATGGTATGTTATGCTACAGATTAGTATAAATATTTCTGTGTGGATCTGTAGGTGTAGTAATGTGATTTATTTATTAGTTTCCTTTTTTTATAGTACTTGATAATGGGATAATGCAGTCCTGAAACATGCGGTAAAAATATCACACATTGACAGCTGGTCCCATAACATTCTACATATTGATTCATGAGACAGTTGTACGATGGTTTCACAGCAGCTAATATGATGCATGTGTCTAATGTTAACAATCAGCTTCCTCTGGTCCTTTTCCTCGTCACTATTTGTAATCCAATTTAACAATAAAACTAAATTTGGAATAAAAAAATATTTAATATACCATGCAAAATTCAATTCTTGTCCCACTATTTTTCTTGACCTGATTAAATTATTTACCAAAGATGTTGGTGAACTGCAAAACTGTTATATTTGCTGATGATAAAAATATACTGATAACAACATCCATGTCTGATACAACCTGCAGACTATTGTCCAATTCGTGATGGTAATTGACACAGGCCAAAGCACAGATAGGGATTGCAGCATTGCTGGTTCCAAGTGACAGTTGCAGTAAACTCACAGAGAGGCCTTTTTTATTTTTTATTTTTTTTAACCATGTATCCTGTAAATTATGTGTGTCACCTGCTTGTGTAGAATATGTCACTTACCTCCATCATTAGCCATGACATCTCACAATAGACGGAATAAAAATTCAATAAATAACTCCCTATAATAACATTTGATGCATGCACTGGCTACAATGCTCCATGCTGAGCATGCAGAACACTACTGAATGCCATTGTCTGCTGGAGAACATGTGATGTTGGGTTCGCAGAATGATCCTAAACTTGACTGCTGTTGTTTGTGAATCCAACTACAGTGGAATAGGTTTACAACTGGTTCACAGGAAATAGCTTTCCTTTTATCTTCCAAAGACTTGCAGTATACAGTTGCAAGCAAATAAAAATGATGTAGAGCTTCTATAAAAAGAGATCAATGGCCACACACTAAATGAAACAGTGTGTGTGGCATTCCTAAGTATACTAAATTGGCACCAGTACTTTTAAAAGGTAATCAAAAAGCTCAGTTCTGTCTGCTTTGGGCGTAGAAATGCCTCTCATTGTGTCACCTGCGGATGATGTGGGTAATTGAGCGTCTTGCAGAATTCCCTTTATGTGCTGATGTTTTCTTAAACTTGGGTCCCAAGACATTTTCTCCCCAGTACTGTTTGTGGTTAAAAGTGCTTTTCATATAGAATTTGCTTCCATGTCTACACTTCAGAAGTGATCTTTGCAATATGATGGGAAAACATAATACCAGGCTGCTGGTAGACATCAGACAGCAAGTTAAAAACCTTAGATATTGAAAAACAACGCAAAAGAGTACCTTATTAGTCAGACCTTCTATAATTCATCAGAATATTTGGACTCAGGGATGTAAATACTGATTGTCACTAAAGTTCACATTAAACAGGTTTGAACTTTTACAGGCAAGCTAATTATGAAACAATATTGGGTTGGTGCATGAGTTGGTATCATTTTTCCTTAGTGTAATAAACACAACAGATACACAAATTCACATTCACTATTTCCAACAGTCTGCCAGCACTGGGGTAACTTTATGATTCCATGACTGTAGAAATCATATGGTTTTGAGGTGAAGGACTTGTCCAGCCATGTTCAGAACATGTTTTCATCCTAAAAGGAAGTCCCTTGAAGGTTGTCTGATAGAGAGCAGAAAAGGCAGATTCTGAGGGCACAAGATCGAATGAATAAGGTGGGTGTGGAATGACTTCCCAACCCAACTCCTGTACAGCCCAACTTCTATATAGTGTTTTTTGTCAGTCTAGCAGAATGTGAGCAGACATTATTGTAGAGCAGCATCACATCATACAGTCTCTCTGGCCATTGTTCTTGGATTGTATCTGCAAGACATCTCAGTTATTGATAATAAATGTCAGCAGTGGTGGTTACATCTCATAGGAGCAATTCGTAGTACAGTATGCAGTCGTTGTTCCACCAGACGCATAACATTATCTTTTGTGGATGTGTTGATGTCTTCAGGAGTTGTTGCTTTGTTTGGGCTCAATCATTCCTTTCTTTTCCTTATGTTAGCATAAAGACACCATTTCTCATCACCAGGAATGGTACAGGATAGGAATGGCCGATGTTGTTGATGAGCCAAATGATGGTGAGCAAGCAGAGATGCACATATGGCCACATGCTGATTTTTGTGATTTTGGCTTAGACTCTAAGCCAAAATGCATGCAGCAGCACCCATGCATACAGCACCCATACAGCCAATTTTTGAACCTTCCCCATTGCATGCAAATTGTGCACAATTATGGAGTGATCACAGTTCATCACATTTGGTAGTTCTCAGTACAATGACATAGATCATTGTGGATTGATGCATTTAAATGATCTTCATCATATCCAGAAGGGCTTCCTGAACATGGAGAGCCAGCAATGTCGAAATGCTTGTCCTGAAATTGAGAAACCATTTTCTTGCCACACTCTGTCCAGTGGCATTTTCCCATACATGTTGCAAATGTTTCTGGCTGCCTCTGCTGATGTCAACCCTCTATTGAACTCAAACAGAAGAATATGTTGGAAATGTTCTGATTTGTCAACTTGGCACTCCATTTTCTAGCATCCACAACTCCACTCATTGTCTCCACATGACAAAATGACAATGTGTAAACTCAAATAGCAACAGTGAACTGCAAATAAAAAATGACAATCAATAAAAAAAAAACCAATAGCAATTGGAATACCAACATGGAAAACAAAACCACCACGAACTTATACATCAATCTAATATATGAAAACTGCAAATGAGTAGTGTTAGAGAAAGAGCAGTAGTCTCATACTATTATTTTTTTTCCAAAGCCCCTGCTTTTACACTAATGTATATAACCTCCTGATTTATAGCACATAATAAAATTCTAGACATTCCCTCTATTATTAACTATATGGTTGGATTGTCACTAATTGTAACTGATTGTAATTGTTGTTTTAGGTACATGGTTATGGCTCTTGGTGTAAACATGCTGTTAAAAATCACTCAAGATGATGTTGTATATGATCCACTACCATTGTACCATACGGCTGGCGGAGCAATTGGCATTGGTCAAGCACTTCTATTTGGTATCACTGTTACTATCAGGCGGAAATTTTCTGCTTCCAATTATTGGACTGACTGTATCCAGAACAACTGCACGGTAAATAAAAACAAAGTGCTTGGCTTCAATTATGGAATTAATAAACAGAAATTTATTTTGGCTGTGAATACATGTAATACCTCAACCTCTTTAATCAAGTATAAGAACTCTCACTAATGCTGTACTGTAAGCTAAAACACAGCAGACTTAAAGGTATGCAGTTCATACTTGATTTTATAATGAAAACAACAACAATAATAACCTCTGCTTTTGATCTGTTCTTGAGAAATTCATCCGCAAGCTATGAAAAAGAGTAAGTGACAAAGGTGTTGTAAATTGAGTCAGCTTCAGTGATAGAAACATGAATGTGACTGCCTATTCATTTCAGATGACTTTGCAATTATTTCTGATCCACTAGATGCAGCTGAAACAAAACCAGTAACCTGAAGACATAAATAGGAAGTGCAGCACACCAGCTGTTCCTTGAGAAAATGGAGTTAATAACAAAATGTCAAGTCAGCACCCACAGTATGAGAGGTAGAAAAATGGCAAATGAAATGGACAGAGAAATTTAAATAGTTAGGAGAGAGGACTGACTCCAACGCCTCAAAGAAAGAAGCCTTTATTTCTCAGATCAGGAAAATGAAAATGACATAACAACTAACCAGAAAGATCTAGAAGAAGAAATCAATAATCATTAATGCTGAGATACAGCATTACTGCACACTAACATGATCGGGGGCCTCAAGTGTTGTAGTATGCCTTACTAAAAATTGAAATAAGAGAAAGACAAACCTTGAGGAATAAAGATGCTGTAACTTGCCAAACGAAAGTGTTGCTATGTTGATAGAGACAATAAAAAAACACACAAACATACACACAAATTTCAAGCTTTCACAACCCAAGGTTGCTTCATCAGAAAAGAGGGAAAGACGAAAGGATGTGGGTTTTAAGGGAGAGGGTAAGGAGTCATTCCAGTCCCGGGAGCGGAAAGACTTACCTTAGGGGAAAAAAAGGACAGGTATACACTCGCACGCACACAGGCAGACATATGTAAATTCAAAGAGAGAGAGAGAGAGAAAGGTTGCTCACTGAGGTAGGAAATGACCTGAAAGAAGTGGAGATAAAGCAGGAGGATATCCAGAAATATATTCACCTCAAGAAAGGAAAGTCAAAACAAAAACAGGCAAAACCTAAAGTGAGAAAGGAACAATATAGAAAATGAATCTCCAAGCACAATGCTTTATTCAAACAGCTAGCATATGGCCAAAAGTTTTTAGACAAATTACAGATTCCTTTTTCATGAATATGTCATGAACTTAAGCTTACTTTTAGATTAAGGTGGAAGTGAACTGAGAGAAAGTATTAATGTGGAGGAACTTTTTTATATTTATTTTCCCTATTTATGTTATATTTGTATTAGAACTTAGAAAGAGACATATCACTTAATATTCAGTTGGTTACGCACTTTTTTAGTGTCTGCATAAAATAAAGTAGGCTATTCCTCAAGATTCTAAAAAGGATTACCAATAAGTAGTTTTTTTATGGGAAAGTTCCAGCTGCAGTGTTGGAACGCTTAAACTGACACTGAGCTATGCATTTGATAAAGTGAACCGTTCCCACAAAGCACTCTCTTCTGGCTATTAATATTATATTCCACTTGGTTCTTGTGTTATGATGATGTAGACTGAGTTTGACTCTAGTTTCCTGACCAACAAAACTAGTCTTAATGCATACATATTACTTACAGTTAAAATTGTAAAATAAATTTCAGCAAAATTCTTGAAGTACAGCCCAACAGATGATTCTAACACTGCTGTTGTATAACTCAAGTAACTTAATTAATTTACCTTGGCTTGCTGACCTCCTTATTTTAAATGCATAAAGTTTGAGGTAAATAGCGAATTACACACAAAGTTTAGTGCTGTTGTGTCTTTACTGCAAATAACCAGTATTTATTGCAAATATGATCTTGGACAGTTCTTTTGACCAAGGAATCTACTTGAAGATCTCATTTTAGGTTACCTTGATTGATTATTCTCAGAAATTTTACACTTGGTTCCCTTTTTACAATTGTATTTCCTATGTGTTGTTCCACACCAGTATCATTTCTCCTTTTTTTAAATTCCATCATTGATGTTTTGCAGATGCTGACACTAAGATGGGTTTTATTGAAATATTGCAGTATTTCATTTACATTGTTGTTGCAGCAGATCTTAATTCATCATAGGCTTTGTGTTTGCAGGCAACAGATGAATCAAAATGAACTACTTTAGATTTAAGAGAACTCTCTTTAATATAATTTCTATACAGAAGGAACAAGAGTAGAACCTGTACAGAAACTCAAGGCACACCATATCTAATGTTAGTTTTCAGACCTTCAAGGTTTGTGTGAAAAGTAATGTCACTAAGTTCATAAAATGTAATGTCACTAAGTTCATAGAAACTAATTTATTGATCCATCTGGAACAATGCATCAAAATTCTACAACATATGATCCTCATACAGCAGTACATTCTTGCCAATAAGATTTCCAGGTGCTGTATGCACCCTGGAAGGCCTGTATTGGAATGCCATTTAGGGCAGGCATAACTGTAGTTTTCACATTGCCAATGGTCATGAAACGGTGTCCTTTGAAGGGTGTCTTGAGCTCAAGAAACAAACGAAAGTCTGCTGGAGTGAGGTTGGGACTGTAGTGGGGTTGGCACAGACCAGATAATCCCTCACAAAGAAGGCAGTGTGGCTGGGTGCATAGTTTTGGTGGAACTTCTGTGAACGAATGATGATGAGTGCTCTGATGTAGACAACCCACCCTTCCCCATCCCCGGCCTTTTGGGGACTTCTATGAAAAAGACTTACAAACTCTTTCTGGACCATACCACTTCACTTTGGACCTGTTCCTGCATGCTTTCCCGGGGCATGCTGACTGTGAGGTGTGCCACTCAGAGCTCTGTCTCTTGTCTCAGGGTCATATTTGAAAACCCACATCTCGTTTCCATTACGGTGTTGCACCATAAATAATTCACTTGGCATGGCTGAGAGAAATTGAAACATCTTCCACGACTACTACAAGAGCCAGACAAACAAGTCAGGCTGGCTGAGCAACGTACACCAGGGCTGCCTGCCTATGCAGTGAGTACGAAGACCATGTCATCAAGGTGGTTACTTCACTCAGTCACCAAACAGGGTGACCAGAAGTGCAAAAGTATTAACATGGCAGAAAGATGGAGCTGTTATACTGCAGATGGATCAATTGCTTCACACTCAGGCCTTGGTTCTGTTGTGACTTGTCCAGAAGAAACCAGTGCTGTAGCTAAACAATTATGGGTTAAGTCCACATAAATATTCCTTTTTTAGAGGTATTGCAGCCTGCTGCCTACCAGATAATAGGAGGGACCTATGATGGGTTATTTGTTTGAAGAGAATGTCTGTCCACTGAGAAAAATTTTGAGCTTGGGGAAGAAATGGAAGTTCGTGGAAGTCAGATGGAGCCAAATCAGGCAAATAAGGTGGGTGTGGCAAAAGTTTGTATCTTATTCCATGTGTTTTTGCCATGGCGGTGACACTTGTCTATGGGCGTGCATTGTCTTGATGAAACCCGGACTTTTCTCACATGTCTGTTGCTGTAGTTGGTCCAGAAGGTTAACATAGTATTGACCCATAATTGTTTGAGCAGTGGGCAGATAATTGTTTGATCAGTGGGCAGATAATCATGATATTTTTGTTTCTGGGCTGTAGTATTGGTCTCAAGTTTAATCTGTGGTCACAAACTGGTACAAAAGATCTTGTTGGTTGCTCTGAAAACAGGGTCAAACGTTGTTTGGACATTTCCATTCTGAGAACATCAACAGCACACTAGACTGCAACAGCCATATAAGTCGGAAATCGCTGAGCATTGCCTGTCAGAACTCCACAGCATGGTTTATGACCAAACCAAAGTCCTGACACAGACTTCCAAATACTGGGACTGTGTCAGCAAAGAAGCCATAGAGTTTAGAGTAATGGAGCCACAACTAAATCATGACAGCGGTTACATCCTTAGCAAGGCGTGGGAACCCGCGATCACCCAGATTAAGAAGAAAAAGGATATTTCCCAGAGTTTACCGACTTTGGGCGAGGAGGGAAGAAAATGAGAGCGGTGCCGGCAGACCCTCCTGAACGAGAAGCCGTAGGACGCAGCGCCCAGACGGCGGGAGAACGGACGCTGCACCTGGACCGAGCGCGGGGCGTGGACTGCACCGACTCATAGGAAGCGCCTGAGGGACGAGCGGGAGGGGGATTGTCCTATATATACATGGTGCTGGCCCACCGCCAGTCAGTACCTCAGTACACCTGATGATGGCAACGTGGTCGACTGCCGAAATATTGTGTCCTATGCACGCTCATACCAGGCTGTTCAAAAAATGGCTCTGAGCACGATGCGACTTAACTTCTGAGGTTATCAGTCGCCCAGAACTTAGAACTGATTAAAGCTAACTAACCTAAGGACATCACACACATCCATGCCTGAGGGAGGATTCGAACTTGCGACCGTAGTGGTCGCTCGGCTCCAGACTGTAGCGCCTAGAACCGCACGGCCACTCCGGCCGGCCAGGCTGTTCACCCGAGATTTATTTTGTCATAAAAGACACCTGGAGAGATTGAAGAATCACATCGCATCTCAAGCTTGAAACATCCCCGATGCTGTGGCTAAGCCATGTCTCCGCAATATCCTTTCTTTCAGGAGTGCTAGTTCTGCAGGGTTCGCAGGAGAGCATCTGTAAAGTTTGGAAGGTAGGAGACGAGATACTGGCAGAAGTAAAGCTGTGAGGATGGGGCGTGAGTCGTGCTTGGGTAGCTCAGTTGGTAGAGCACTTGCCCGCAAAAGGCAAAGGTCCCGAGTTCGAGTCTCGGTCCGTCACACAGTTTTAATCTGCCAGGAAGTTTCAGTCACATCACATACCTCTACGGGGAGGAGATATATCGCAGCATGAAAAGGATCGACAAGCTGCATCATCGGAGAAGTTGTCTACTGAGTTCTTTTGTTTTTCTTATGAAATGCCGAGAAGAACGTATGGTACCCAATTTTTCCTAAGATCAAGCATCACATCGACTCAGCGGCTGCCAGAAGAATCAAGAAACGTGCCAACCTAGCTTCGGTACGAGAGAGAGTTCGTTTCACGCGGTGGCACTTGGACACTACCAACAAAGAACTCCTACAATTACATCTACAACTGGCCAACTGGTTCAACCCCTGGGTGTGGGATTGGGTTGATGGTGTCACATGGGCCACAGCAGATTCAACCCAGAGAAAGTCAGCCAAATGACAGGCATCCAAGTTTGAATGTATATTGGAGAAACAACCTTCTGATGGCACCGGAAAGACCATCATCAATCTCACTAACAAGGGTCTGGATCATGATGCTATTTCGGTTCTTAAGAAAGGATTGAATTTCGCTCTGACTCCTAAAGATGTACCCACTGCTGACAGCGTTAGCACAGTGGAACAAACAGCTGCTAGACTTCCACCTGAAGCTGCTGAAGAAGTTCATCACGAAACCTGCAGAGCTCTAACCAAAACAAAGCTGATGAAACCGAACATTTCCTACAGGGAGAGGGCTGCCATACAGGAGCTAAGAGAAGATCTGGACATAGTAATATTACCTGCAGACAAGGGCAACGCAACAGTGATCCTATCCTGACAGGATTATGTTGAGAAGATGCGAGGCCTACTTGGTGACAGCACATACCGCAAGATTGACACCGATCCTACCAAGAGGGTCAAGAGGAAGACTCTGGCGCTTCTCAAGGATTCTGGCTTTCCTGACGAGATAACCAACAAGCTAAGCTCGAGGGCTGCTGTTCCTCCTAGACTTTATGGACTGCCGAAGGTGCACAAGGAATCGATTCCATTCGTCCCATTGTCAGCAATATTGGTGCCCCCAACATATCTTCTCGCCAAGCACCTCAAACAACTGCTTAGCCCGTATGTTGGGAGATGTACACACCACATCCATAACTCCGTGGATTTCCTGGGACGCATCAACAACCTTACGCGTAAGGAATCTGACATACTGGTGAGCTTCGACGTGGTATCTCTATTCACTAAAGTTCCGTTACAAGAATCCTTGGAACTCATCAGCCAGAAATTTGACGAAGAGCCCACCAACCTTTTCAGACATGTTCTGACATCAACTTACTTCTTATTTGATGGTGAATACTATGAGCAGACAGAAGGAGTAGCCATGGGGAGTCCACTCTCTCCCGTTGTTGCAAATATGTACATGGAACATTTCGAGGAGGAAGCTCTTGAATCAGCACATCTAAAACCCATCTGTTTCTTTAGATATATGGATGATACCTTCATTATCTGGCCACATGGAAGAGATAAACTGGCAGGCTTCCTCACACATCTCAACTCCAGACACGAGAATATTAAGTTCACCATGGAGATCCAAGTGGATGGGATGCTCCCTTTCCTAGATGTTTTGATTGGAAGACAAGCAGACAGCACTTTGGGCCACAGCGTGTATAGGAGGAAGACGCACACTGATTTGTACCTACGTGCGGATAGCTGCCACCACCCGGCACAAAAGAATGGTGTGCTCAAAACTCTTGTACACAGAGCTCACACCATCTCCGACGGGGACAGCCTCCAACAAGAATTGGACCATCTGAAGACCTTGTTTCAGAGGAACGGTTACAAGGAAGTGCAAATTCGGAAGGCTCTACATCCCACACCTGCAGCACCGCCGGAAACTGAGGATGAACATCAGGAGGAGGCGGCCTTGGCTATTATTCCATTTTGTGGGGCCTTATGCAGAAAAATTGGACGCATTATACATAAATACCAAGTGAAAATCATCTTCCGTCCTTCAAGCAAAACCAAGAGCCTTCTTGGTCTACATAAATCAGGGGTTTATCAGATACTGTATTTACTCGAATCTAAGGTGAACTTTTTTTTCTGGTTTTTGTAATAAAAAAAAAACCGCCTGCGGCTGAGAATCGAGTGCAAAGCAAGCAGAAATTCTGAAAAATATTGGTAGGTGCCACCACAAATAACTTCTGCCGTCGAATATATGTAGCGCTACACAGGCATGCTTTGGAGGAAAAAAAAAAAAAAAAAAAAAAAAAAAAAAAAAAAAAAAAAAAAAAAAAAAAAAAAATTAATAATAATAATAATAAAAATAATAATAATAATCAATGTACTACAAAAATCCGACTGGCAAGACTGTTTGGGATGTTTGTCAATATGGCCAACTCTACGTTCTGATTTTGTTCCTACCTGTGAGAAGAGATGGTTGCTAATAGGAACCTGATGAAATGTGAATCACATGCAGTATTCTCTTCACCATAAGAATAATATGAATGTAAACATTTTGCCATGTATTCTTTTGTGTTCGCTGCTATCTCATTTAAATGCTGTCTGCCTAATAAACTACGAAACTAGAGTGAGACAACAGCAAACACGGAAGAATATACATATCGTGTCATGTCTATATTCGTATTATTCTTATGCCGAATAGTGATACAGTCAGAAATGAAGCGCGGCAACTGACTAGATTTTTAAATCTAAGATGACTCTAATTTCTGTGCAGAATTTGATGTACTAAAGAAGCGGCTGCAAAGATTTTCAAACGGAGAAAAATTTTCGCTTAGCTCTCGTTCAGAACATGTTCTATCATACACAGTGTATTATTTGGTTCTTGTTGATCATTATCAAAGAAAGCAGCAGTGTAAATAACAACAAGTAGTTGTCTCTTGCCATTGTTTCGCTAATTAGACAATTCCTCTCTTTTTTTTTAAATTGTAAGTGGCGGTAGCGCGCACAAAAGCAAGCCATGCCGCGAGCGGCGACAGGCCGTAAACTGGCACTATCAGAATGCGACAAACAATGCATGACACAGTACAGTAATGCATTTTCAGCTTAGAGTGACGTAAACGCCTATAACAAAGAAAACGGCACTTATCAGATCAAAGCAAAATAAGCAATCGATTCAAACCAGACGAAGCACGTAAAAAAGGAAGGGTGCCCGTATAAATACCAACAGAGTGCCTGACGCATAGCAATGGCTACCTGGTAAAGCTTCACAGCTAAGCTTATGACTCTAACCAAACTACTGTAGCTGTATTGTCATTCATTCGACCTAATTGTGTTTCATATTATAATGGACCAACTTTGTTTCGATTTGGAGGTGCGGCCTAAAACTTTTCTCTCCCCTTGAATTTCGAGTCTCAAATTTCACGTGCGGCTTAGATTCGGGAAATTTTTTTTCCCTTTATTTCGAGTCTCATTTTTCAGGTGCAGCTTAGATTCGAGTAAATACGGTTCCTTGCCAATGCGGAAGTGTATACATAGGTCTGACCATTCATACCATTTTGGACCGATACCGAGAACATCAACAGCGCACTTGACTGCAACAGCCCAGTAAGTCGGCAATCGCTGAGCATTGCCTGTTGGAACTCCACAGCATGCATTATGACCAAACCAAAGTACTGACACAGACTTCCAAATAATGGGACTGTCATCAAAGAAGCCATAGAGATTAGAGTAAGGGAGCCACAACTAAATCGTGACAGCGGTTACATCCTTAGCAAGGTGTGGGAACCTGCGATCGCCCAGAGTAAGAAGGAAAAGGATATTTCCCAGAGTGTACCGACTTCGGGGAAGGAGGGAAGAAAATGAGAGCGGTGCCGGCAGACCCTCCTGAACAAAAAGACCTAGGACGCAGCACGCAGACGGGGGGAGAACGGACGCTGTACCTAGACTGTGCGCGGGGCGAGGTCTGCACCGACTCATAGGAAGCACCTGAGGGAGGAGGGGGATTATCCTATATATACCTGGGGCCGGCCCACCACTGGTCAGTACATCAGCGCACCTGATGATGGCAACGTGGTTGATTGCTGAAATATTGTGTCCTATGCACACTCATACCAGGCTGTTCACCCGAGATTTATTTCGACATAAAATACGCCTGGAAAAATTGAAGAATCACACCCTTATATCAGTCTATGAATCTGCATGGTTCTACAAGTCTCTTTCTCTGCTCTTAGCTATATTTAGCTCGGAACTGCTGTTCTTGCCGAGCCTAATGCTGTGGACTTAGAACTCTCCAACTGCTGGGCCAACTGGGAAGGCCTCCTTCAGCTGCCATCGGCTTCCCTGGGTCTTGTCCAGTGCTGTACTGCTGTTCAGCTGTCATAACTTGTGCAGGCAGACTTCTTGCAGCCTGCCTCTGCCCTGGGCAACTGTTTTGTTGTGAGCTGCCTCTTCTGCATTGGGTCTTCAGTGTTGTCGCACGTGGCCACGATGTTCTTGCATGATGCAGCTGAGGCAATGTTCCCATCCTCCTGGGTCTGCAGTCTTGCGATGTCATTGGCACTGATGTAACTGCTTCCTCCCTTCTGCTCGCTGCCAGCCCGTTGCCATGAACTGTGTTCTGATCACAGTGCCTTCCTTGCCTGGATGTGTACTACTGACACTGGTAGGAACTAGCTCACTGAGGCAATGATCCGACTACTGATGTACTCTCAGTAACAAATTAGTGGTTTGCCATGCTGTTTTTCTGACGTCTCAGCACTGACTCACCACTTCACTTCTACCCTCACCCTTTATGGTGGCTTAACAGTGTCCTGACTTTGATCTAACCTGTTCTACCAACCACCAAAGTGGCCAACTAACCTCGTCATTATAAGTGGTGTCAGAGGGGTCAGTCACCTCTACGTTTTGGTGACTGTGGAAGTATGCCAGCTGCCGTCCCTGGAGACGGTGGCTCAGTTACTACAAGATTGCAGTTTCATCAGCATGCAGTATGGTGAGTGCAGTAATATTACTGCGAGGATCACGGAAAACCAATGGGTTGGTTTTGCCAGGTGTCTTGACTCTAGTTGTATGTATAATACGACGAAAATTAATGCAGGAGGTGTTCTGAGGTTATATGTCAGTTTGTGATATTTGGAACAAGCATGTACTTTGGTTTGAGCAAGGGGTATGGCTCACTTTGTTAAGTATGTGGTAGTGGTAGCCATGAGTAGCCATTCAGGTGGAATGTTACATTGTAATAAGTATTTTGCTCATTATATATGTTAGTATTTACATGATTGTTTTACTTTGTTCTCTTGTTGTTTCGTGTAACTGTTAGAGGGTCAACCATATCAGTTTCAATAACACAGTGGCCTGCCCTGTATTAAATATTGCAGATCTTGACAGCTAGAAGGGCCAAGTTGTTGGCAAGGATTGTGGATACGTCTAAGCAAGTACAGGCTGTGAAAGCAGACCAAGCATCTTTAGCAGAGAAAGAAAAAGTTGAGAGGGGACGCAAATGGGATTGGTTTAGTCCAATTACTCATGCAAAATCTGTGCAGAGGCAGAAAGAATGGGATGCTTGGTTGGAAGAAAGTGGTGATTGGTCCTCCAGCAGTAAAGAATTCTAGGATTTTAAGGAACAGGTCTACATTTAGATTTTCTGCATCCACAATACATCCAGCTATCGCAGATGTAGTTAAACCTCTAAACATTTTGAGGAATGAGGAAAGGTGAGGTGATTGGTGGAAGGATTTAACAATTGATTGTAATGAGAATCTTAAGAGATTAAAAGAGAGTGCTAATGTTATGGAAGTTAGTGTGAGTTTACTTCATGTGCAAAGTAGTGGCATTGTGAAAGTTAAAGGAGAGTAGTGTAGAATTAGCAGCTCACATTTCATGTGGAGTCTGAAGTATCTGTAGTGCCAGATGAAGTAAATATGTTCTGTATTGAAGTGTTCTGTATTGAGAGTGTGAGTAGCAACATGGGTGATGTTGATGTAGGTGGAGTAGTGTCTACGCCATTGGGTGATAATGATTGTTGTTTACAGGCCACGGAGCCTGAGACAGGCGTACAGGGAAGCACATATGCCATTGATTTTTGTGTCATGCAGAGTGCCACTGCAGATAGTAATTTTATTGTAGATACTACAAGGGATCCACAGGGGGAGCTATTGATGGTGTTGGCTATGTTACAGATGTTGAGGATAGTGGAATAGTATAGACACATTTATTTCCGAAGAAAGCTGATTCATTGCTGTTGGTGATGGCATCACCGCCCCTGAAGGGAGGGCTGGGACTGAATCATTTCAGGAATGTGTACCTCAGGATCAGAATAAAGTTGATGACACTTGCAGTGTTATTGGTACGGAAGGTAAGAAAAAAACTTCGTGTAGTTTTTCTTGAGCACACAGTTGAACTTGGGAAGACATTTTTTTGGCTGAAGGAGAAAGTTGCAAATGATTCATTATTGCAAGAATGGAAATAGAGCCAAATAAATTGTGTATAGCATCATTAAGATTCAATTCACGTGATAAAAGGAAGTTGGCTTTGATGGGAAAAAGTACAGGAAAGAATAGCATTGCAAGATCTAGTCAGTCTACAATTATTAATAAAGTAAGGGGAACCATGGAACTACCAACCAGTATATTAAAAGTGGTAGTACCATATGCAGTTTTTGTCTAAGCATAGTTTTAAGGACATGTGTTCTGAAAAACAGAAAGGGAACTCTTTAACAGACCTCCTGATAAATGAAGAAACGTGCTGGATATCAGAAACAACTGAGTGAAACGAACTGCTGAAGAAGGACTTGTTAAAGGAATGACAGGGAAGGAAGCATTTGTAATCCTACTTTATTAGCTGTAAGTAGCAGTTCAGTAGAATCATTGCTGTATGTGAAAATGAGAGTAGGTGATTGAGTAACCTGTAGCAAATGGTGATTAGTAAGTAAGGATAGGATAGAGAAATACTTGAGAAACAAAGAGAAGTGTGAAATGTAAAGGCTTATACAAGTTTGTGTATTGTAGAATGTTTTCAGTTTGTCAAGATGACTGAATTTAATAATGTCATTGTACTAGTAAATAAGTTATGATTTGGTGGACTCAAGTTCCTTTAAGAAAGCCAGAGAGTCCAGTGGAATGGGCGTGGAAGATGATGTTTAGATTTAAGAACATAGCCAATGAATCTTGTAATTTAAGTGAGCTAGTGTGAGAGGGAAGATAAGTATATTGCATATAATTGTCAACTTGTAAATGTATGTTGAGATGTTGCAGAGAAACCAAGAACAAAAGTCAGGGTAGATTTTCTAAATAAGGGAGGCATGTTGTGCTGCATATAACTCACTTGACACAGCCGAGGGAAACCGAAAAGTCTTCCTTGGCTACTACAAGAACCAGATAAATAGCTCAAGTCGAGCCAGCCGAGCAAATTATACCATGGGTGCTTGCTGTGGCAAGTACTATGGTTGTGATGCCAAGGTGGTTATTTCACACTGTCACCGAACACAGTGACCAGAGGTGCAGAAGTATCAACACAGCAGACAGGCAGAGCCACCATGGTGCAGGTGGCCTGGTTGCTTCACACTCAGTCCATGGTTCTGTTGTGACTAGTGTGGAAGAAACCAATACCATAACAAAACTAGTAATGGCCCAAGCATGTATAAATATTCCTTATTTTCAATTAGAGGTATTTCCATCTGCTGCAACCAGCTATAAGGAGGATCCTATGATGGTTCCAATCTTTGTTTCTACCAACTTATGAGTCTCCATTGTTCTACAAGTCTCTCTTTCTGGATGTAGCTGCCGCTAGCTGTGATACTGCTGTTTGTGCCATATCCATTGCTGTGGACTTAGTGCTCTCCAGCAAGGCGGGCCACCTGTTGGGCTTACGCCATCTGCTGCTGCCTTCCACCCTGGACCATCCAGGGCCATGCAGCTGTTCAACAGTCATCAGTTGTGTGGACAAGCTTCTTGCTGACTGTCTTTGCTCTGGGCAGACTCTGCTGTCATGATCTGCCTTGTCTTCATGGGGCTTCCAGTGTGGTAGTACATGCATTGATCAGGCTCACCCAGGACTATTAGTGCCCTATACTTGGTGCGGTTTGTGCAATCTCCCATCTTGTTGGGTCAGCACCTCTATCAGGCACCATCTCACCACACAACTGCTACCCTCAATCTTTGTGGCAGATTACAGGCATCCTGACCTTGTTCTACCCTGTTGCACCATCTGCCATAGTGCCCGGCCAACCCACTCATTAAAATAACATTGTCCAGAAAAGTTGTATCATTTCTGCATAATTCCAGAAGTTCTTCACAAATGAGCAATTGTTTGGACTCGAGGTCATGGGTAAAAATTTTCAGGACTAGTTTTGCAGTCACTTTCTTCATCTGATACTCTTCAGTTACAGTTTAATGGACAATGGTTTTGGACATCCAGAGTCTGAGCTGTAAGATGAACACTCATTCTATGGCCTCTGATCAAAAGTTTGCATGTCACACAATCTTCACCTTTCAACATTGTAGGTTGTTCAGAGTGAGTTTCATCATCGACTTAATCCCGCTTTACAAAAATGCATTGTGCCACTGAAACAGCAGTTGGTTTGACAAACATTCACTCCCAAATGCCTGTTCGATCATTGGATATGTTTCAACTGTGGTCTTGCCAAGTTCCATGCAGAATTTGAGTGCATATTGTTGTTCAAGTGAACTCTCCATCGTGGCTGTAACCAGGCAACCAAACAGAGGTTAATATAGGGACATATTCTGCCTCTCCAGGATCTCAGAGGGAACTAAAATTGGTTGTACTGAGGAGCCAACAGCTTCCACAAATGAGCCTGGATGAGTACATCTTAGTCTGATCAATAGGAGCATCAGAATAGAAGGGTAACATTACTTTCTGGACAAGCATTTTGTATACATGATTACTATTTTTGGAACTGTAAAATGTTTTAACAAGTAATTACAGCATCTAATAATTTATCTAATAGCACAGTAACATTAACAGAGTCAAAAGCATTTTTAAATGCAGCTGCATGTTTCTTTGTTTCTCTGCCACTTATCATTTCATCAAGAAACTGAGCAGCTGCCACCCTGGTGGGTTCATTTTGTAAGAAACCAGTTTGTTTCTCAGAACTAAATTGCTTTTGTCCAGAAAAGTTATGATTCTATTTTAGATTACCTTCCCCAATATGTTAGAGAAGACCAGAGAAACAGAGATTGACCTAAAACTTTTAGCGAATTTAGTTCATTTGATAAATTTTCTTTTCTGTTTGTCCCCTTTCTTAAAAGCTAGGAATAATTGAGTTTCAGTCTTTCTGGAAAGGTAATAGTTTAAATTACACTGTCAACTGCTGCAGACAGAGGTTCACAATGCTTCTTAGAGATTCCTAAAATGTTAATGTTTGTTTTCACTTCCTGCAGAGGTTACTGTTTTAGTGAACTGGTTATTTCTCTGCTGTCAGTGGAAAGAAGGTACATGTATGCTTAATGTTAAGGTCACCATAACATTTGTCACTTGTTACTCTAAAACTAATTACATCCCATATGTCAGCAGTCAAGTTACTTGCATTTTGGAGCTCACTATTATTATAATTGCTTCCAGTTTCAGTTAACAAACTATTATCACACTCATTGTAACTGCTGAAGGCAGCTTTAAGTTTGGGATTATTGTCTTCTACAGTTCCAAATTATTATAAAGTAACTTCTCCTAATCAGATAGTCTCATTTGTATGATTTGTAGTTTTGACTTTTGTAGCCACATCAAAGCAGTAATACAAATCACTGGTAAAATGATAAGCGACACATTTTTTGATGAACTACAAGGTGAATTGTAATGCGCTCTTAAGGCTACTGATTTATCATCATATGTTTTACATACACACTGTTCCTTTTCTTGCCAGTTTGGGGTGGGTGTGAGGGGAGTGCTATCATTTGAGTGAAACTGAAGCTGCATTGCATGGTGATCAGAGATGCCAAACTCCAGGACAGATGTGCTATATGAAAAACTGATCATGCTATTTATTATATTTTCCAGGCTTGTATTTTTGTTATCATTTTTATAATGTGCTCATTTGATAGTGGGATCAGGCCAATTTCATTAAGTTACAGGTAACTCATATACAAAATCCGCGAACATCCTGAAAAATTATACGAGCATGCAGTTACACTAGATACAAACAGGAAGTGATACATGGATTCTTTCCTGGGAGGATGCTTTAAAATACCTTTGGGACTGACATCCTCATCTTAAAAACAACATACATATAGGTATAACAATATTATGAAAAGGATAGTTGCTACTCTGCTACAGAAGAATGCTGAAGATTAGATGGGTAGATCACATAACTAATGAGGAGGTACTGAATAGGATTGGGGAGAAGAGGAGTTTGTGGCACAACTTGACCAGAAGAAGGGATCGGTTGGTAGGACATGTTCTGAGGCATCAAGGGATCACCAATTTAGTATTGGAGGGCAGCGTGGAGGGTAAAAATCGTAGGGGGAGACCAAGAGATGAATACACTAAGCAGATTCAGAAGGATGTAGGTTGCAGTAGGTACTGGGAGATGAAGAAGCTTGCACAGGATAGAATAGCATGGAGAGCTGCATCAAACCAGTCTCAGGACTGAAGACCACAACAACAGTTGCTACTCACCATATCGCGGAGATGCTGAGTCACAGATAGGCACATCAAAAAGACTGTCAGAAAGTGAGCTTTTGGCCAACAAGGCCTTTGGTAAAAAATAGACAACATATACACACACACTCACTTAGACACAACTCACACACACATGACCACAGTCCCCGGCTGCTGAGGGGGATTGGTTTGTCTTTCCTGCTAAAAGAAGCTTAGAAGATCATGGACAGAGGGCTACAAATACTAACTGTTACCAAAGTACCAGTGTACAGTTACCACCAAGAGAAAAAAATCAGTCAAATATCACAAGTTCATAGTCTTTCCCATATGTAAACGCCAAAAAGCATACCTTTCATAACACACTCGAAATTCATAGAACATTCATTCTGCATATCTTATTGATTTTTTTTAAATTTCACAAGTTCTCAGTAACTTTTTAAATTTTTTTTACTCATTGCAGTATTAGTATAAACCTAACATTAATAGGGCCTTGTAAATGCCGATGTCTGTTTTCTCTCTGAGAAAAAGCTGTTTAATTGCTTTGTCATTTTTAAATGATTTAGTGACTGTTAATATTGCAGCTAGTTGTAAAATAACAAAACTTAAGCAATTATAAAAATTTTAAATTAATATGAAGCATCTTTTTATAACAAGAAATTTAGTTTCCATAAATACAATAAATCAATTCTTCTTTTTCCATTTTGTATTTCACAATTTTTAGGTAGCTCAGTACATAGGGGAGATGTGTCGTTACCTATTGTCTGTACCACCGAAGCCTGAAGATACTCAACACAAGGTTCGCTTGATGTTTGGAAATGGTCTTCGCCCACAGATATGGAGAGAATTCACTAAGAGATTTGGAATTAAAAAGATTGGAGAATTTTATGGTGCAACAGAGGGGAACTCAAACATTGGTGAATATTATTAGCAATTCATTTGCTGTTTCATAAAGAATTGTTTATACCTATGCATGGCTCTTTGAATATATCTAAATGCTAAAAGTTTCATAAAAGTTTGTTATATTTATCCTACCAATTTACCACATTTTTTGTTGTGATTTTTCAGTCAACGTAGATGGAACAGTTGGTGCTGTTGGCTTTGTTCCTCGATATGCAACTGCAGTCTATCCTGTTATTTTGATAAAAGTTGATGAAGAAACTGGAGAACCTATTAGAGATGCTAATGGTTTCTGCATTCGATGTAATCCTGGTACAGTGATACTGTTAAATAATCTTGTCTTGGAAATCCTGTACACCTAATCGTCTTGCTTACTGAAGTATGTAATATTTTCAGGGGAACCAGGATTGTGTATTGGGAAAATTGATCCCAAGAAAGCTGTAAGCAAATTTAATGGATATGCAGATAAAAAAGCTTCAGAGAAAAAGATACTGAGAAATGTGTTTTCTATGGGTGACCAGGCTTTCAATACAGGTAATTATCGTTTTACTGTCATTTTTAAAAAGTAGTAGTAGCTTTGAGTGGAAATAAAGTCTTATAAGAACAATGACAGATAATATTTCTCCATTCAGACACAATAAAGTGAAACAAATTCATTCAGTCACTCATTCATTGTATTCTGTAGATTCCATCAAGAAAGAGAACCTTGAGGGTGCAGAACAAGTCAGGTTACACATTAAAAAGAGAAAAGAAAATTACAGAATCCTCTTGCCACTAATCTCAGTATCATAGCATCATTTTTTATGTACTGGATGAGTGTAACCATGACAGTTTTGAATCATTTAGAGGGGATGACGAACAAGTTTTGGATGCTGTCAGTGCCTGAGAAATACCCAGAGCCAAATGTAATCGCTTGCCCTCTTCCATAAGAACCCTAATGGCCTGTTAGTTCTGGGCATTCACAGAGGGTTGTATTACTGGTGGTTGGAGCTCCAATATTATGGACCTAGTGGACCCTTCAGGGATATTGCTGCCAGGGAGGGGAAGGAATCTAGTGTGCATTCTGTGTGTATACCAGGAGGAGTCATTCCAGGTGTGGAAAGGTGCTTCCAGATGGCATGAAGAGCACAGGGTGCAGCCAGCTGCAGGTGGTAGCTCTTATTGATACTAACAATGTGTGTCACTTTGGATTGTAAGACATCTGCTCTGAAACAGACAGTTGTCAAGACTGCGGGTCTTGCTTGCAAAATGAAAGCAAGAAGCTTAGTTGTATTTACTTGTGCAAGCTTAGCTGTATTTACCTGTGCAAACATGCCCTTGGTACCTGTGTCTATGTCAGATCTAGCTAAAAAGTGATTGTCTAAAGTATGTTAGGCTACCAGAATGAGATTTTCACTCTGCAGCGGAGTGTGCGCTGATATGAAACTTCCTGGCAGATTAAAACTGTGTGCCCGACCGAGACTCGAGCTCGAGCCCTTTGCCTTTCGCGGGCAAGTGCTCTACCAACTGAGCTACCGAAGCACGACTCACGCCCGCTATGTTAGGCTATTTTAAATGATATGGTCCACACCAGATTTTCAGTCCAAATACTTAAGTTGCACTTTGTTGTTGAATAACCTATAGTTTATCGCTAGATCGAGTCTCATTGATTATAATTTATGCACAGTAAAAAGCTGATCACACACTAAACTTAACTGGTGTCCTATAAAGAGACTGTTGAGTGCAGTAACTTAAACTAAGGTGACTCTAAAGTTTATGCAAGGCAAGGAAATCATTAACACATTCCCTAACTACGCTGTTTGTCCAAATACATAGTCATATCAGAATGAAAAAAAAATGGAGTGCACAGTAAATAGCATTTAGGAATAACACAGTCCAATGTTCGGTACTATTGTCATAGTTTTCAGAATGCATTATTGAAGTTTGATACAGTTCTTAAGATTAATCGCAAGCTCACTTTCAATCACTGAGAAATGGTCACTGAATTATAGAAAGATCTTCTTATGCAAAATTTAGATGAAACTTTGCACATTGTATGAGTTGTAATTTGTGCTAATTCATCTGCAGTACATTTTTATATACAGATATTGTTCATTTCATAACCTGCCACAGACTAACTAAAATGGCTTCCAGGTGCCTCTCTCTTATAAGACTACTTCCATCTGTTGTTGTTGCTGTCTTTTTACTAATTACAATTAAAGTTTTACGCTCCTGAGAAAATGAATAGTAAGGGAAGATTCTTCTAAATGTGGACTTTTAGGTAAAACAACAATTTCTATTAAATTCTGCTGTCGTATTTGCCAAAATAGGGTATTTTATGCTGATGTCCAAAATTAAATCAACAAGCAGAAACTATGCAAGGTTGCAGGTATTTTGCCACAAAACAGCATAAACAGGTGGCAATAAATTAGAAACAATGTAAAGAATACAGAACATAAACAATTGGAACATGCATAATGTAGACAATAAAGGTTCTTCATTTTTTCCGACTTAACGGATTTGCACACACATTCGCACTAGTCTTGGAGAGTGGTTGGTGGATTCTGACATGATGCAACCAGTCTCCCTAGTACATCTCAGACATACTCTGTGGGATTCAAATAGGGAGACCAAGCAGACCATGCCATGTGTGCAGTATCTTCTGTTTCCTAGGAAATGTCAGCCAACTGTGGTCTAGGAGGTCAAGCATTATCATCTATCATTACAAAGTCAGGGCCAACAGCAACTCACAGCAACAGCTCATGAGGTCTAAAGATCTCATTACGATACCTGACAGCAGTTAAACCTGGCTGATTCACCCGTAAAATTTCCTGAAGAGCTCTGTGAGTGGTCAACACAGTCCTTGCCCACACCATTAGAGGTACTTCTCAATATCGGTCTCTTTCCACAATGTTTGGGTCCCTGTTCCACATTCCCTCCAGATGTGAATCCATCAAGAATTGCTCTCCAGACCAAATCGTGGCTCACCTGTGAAAAACATATTGGCCCCCTGTTTGACCATCCAGGTGGCATGTTGACGACTCCGCTCTAAACGTTCCCTTCTGTGAAGACGCATCATAGGTACACATACAGCAGTAAAGGGCACACTGCTGAAGCCTTTTGCACATGGTTTGCCTCGATGTAACACATCCAGTGGATGCTGCAAGGTCGTGCAGTACTAAGGCGGTACCATTGTGCCCCTACAGCCAAATAACAGTTCTCTCTTTTGATGTCACACATGGTCGGCCCTACCCGAGTCTTCAGGCTACAGTTTAAGTTTCTATAAACTGTCGTCGCATTTGAGAAATAACAGAATGATTCACATTAAGCCATCAGGCCAAGTCAGTTTGTAAATGTTCTGCTTCCATTCTTCCTATGGTCCAGCACGGCAGAGTCTGGTAGGCATATTCTCTGTGCCATACTGCAATGTCTGTTACTCTGTATACAATGCTTCTGGATGTGGGGCTACCCGACAAACACTATTCCGTTTGATAGGTGCCCTGACATCCTCTCTGGCGTAGTTTTTCCTTGACCAGAATGCAGTATTCCGTGCAGAACACAATCGTACGGTTATCTGTTGACAGTTTATTTGATTATATCGTAAATTAGGCACAGGAGAGTGAAACTGCTGTTTGTTGTTTTAATTTTGGATACAAGTGTATTTCAGTATCAATGTTTTGACTATAAATGCTAATTACTCCGAAACTAAATGAAAGCAAAACCTGCTAACATATTTTGAGCATTAGCTATAATTATTTAGCTATAATTATTTTTCCATGTTTTTCCTCTACTCTACCCAGAAGTTAGTAACTGGATATAAGTATACGACTGAACAATGATAATGAAGTTTTGTATTGCAGGTGTCTTGCAATTGGCACAGTTTTAGGTAAATTAATTACACCAATGGCTTCTAATTAACTAAATGAATTGTACTGGATAATAAAGTCAAGTTGGCCAACCCTGCGTTCTCATTCAAGATTTCTAGTATGGTACACTTTGTCGTATAAATGATAATCTCAAAGATATTTGCAGAAAAATTAAATAAAAATTTTGGTGGGAAGAAAACATAACAGGGGAAAAGAACACAACTGCTTCATTACAAGTAGAGATCACCATTTCTAGCATCATTGATAGAACTAACTGTGATCCTCTGGTACAGAGCCAAGTGGAGGGTCTGAATCAGATGCTAAGGTGGTTTTGCAACCATTTAGATTGCAGATGCCTTGACTTGTGCCATTTTATGAGTTATGACCACAAAGTAAGTTCTGTTTGGTTATATAAAACAAACATGTGCAGAAAATATATATATATTTATTCTACAAAAATCTACACCTGTTAAAACTACTTTTCTGCAAAGCTTCCAAAATTTTGTAGGCACTTGTCACAGTGTGGCACAAGTTTTTTTATGCCTTCTTCATAGAAGGTTGCCACCTGTGTATTCAACCATGTGGTAACAAGTTCTTTCAGCTTGTCATCATCATTGAAGTGTTGTCCACCAAGGACAGATTTTAGGTGTAAGAAGAGATGAAAGTTGCTAGGAGCAAGGTCCGGGCTGTATGGGGGATAATCAAATGCATCCCAGTGAAATTCCCATAAGTGTCATTTGGTCACATTCTCCTTGTGTGGAAAAAAACAACACCTTTTGATAGTAATCCTCGGCGCTTGTTCTGTATTTTGTGGCGGGATTTCTTAATGGTCTCGCAGTAACCATGTGCATTGATTGTTTGGCCTCATGGTAAGAAATCAATCAGCAAATGCCTTATCTGTCCCAAAAAATGGTGCACATGACTTTTCGAGGTGTCAAGATTTGCTCAGGCTTAACCTTCATTGGGGATGAAGTGTGGCTCCATTCCATTGATTGGCGTTTTGTTTCAGGGGTGTTGTGCAATACCCAAGTTTCATCCCCCATGACTATCCGAGAAAGAAAACCATCACCTTCTTCATTGTAGTGTGTCAAAAACTGAAGTGCAGTGCCCATCTGTTGTTTTTGTGTTGTTCAGTAAGAATTTTGGGTACCCAACATGAGAAAACTTTTTGAAATTTCATTTTTTCAGTAACAATTTCACAAATTAGCAATCGTGAGATTGGCAGAACTTCCATAGCAAGGGTACTAAGTGTAAACTTATGGCTGTGCTTAATCTTCTCTTCAGTTGTGTGAACCAGTTCATCAGTAACCACAGATGGGCATCCACTTCTTTCTTCATCGTGCACTTGATCACGTCCTTCATTGAACAGTCTGACCCATGTTCTAACCGTTGAATCACTCATAGCATTTTGTCCGTAAACCTTGCAGATTTGTCAATGAATTTCATTTGATTTAACTTTCTTTGCATTTAGAAAACAAATCACGGATCTGATTTCACACACGGCATTTTCAATTACAGCTGACATTATAAAGAAGTACTACAAAGCACACATGGGCAGCAGAAATCTGAAAATGACATACATGTCTTCTCCTTGAGTCAGAGTAACTGCCGCGCATGCCCAGAACTGCGATCATAGCGCTGCCACAGATAGAAATAGAAATGGAACTTACTTTGTAGACGACCCACGAATGTTGAGTTTCCGGGTCAGGGGTCCATACACACAGAAATGGCTACACATGTAACGGGCTCTATGTTGATGGGACTGGGCAATTTTTAGGTTAGAGAATCTCAGGAAACTACAGAAAGGGTGTCAGTCTGAAAGGGTGCAGGGCCAACAGAGGATGACGGTAGATCTAGCAACAATTGATACTGTAGTTGTAAATTGTCATCGCTGTGTTTAGAAAGAACCAGAGCTCCAAGCACTAATAGAAAGCACTGAAGCTCAAATGGTTATAGGTGTGGAAAGCTTGCTGAAGCTGGAAAGAAGTTCAACCAAGAATTTTACAAAGGCCCTCACCATGTTCAGAAAGGATAGATTAAATACAGTTGGCAGTGGAATTTTTATTGCTTTCAGAAGTAGTTTACCCTGTAGTGAATTTGAAGTAGACAGTTCATGTGGGCTAATATGGGTAGAGGTTATGGTTAACAACTGAAATAAATTAATAATTGGTTCCTTTTACCAATCCCTGCAACTCAGATGATACAGTTCCTGAACAGTTCAAACAAAACTTGAGTCACATTTCAAATAGGTATCCCAACCATACAATTATAGTTGGTGGTGACTGCAGTCTACCCTTGATATGTTGGTGAAAGTACATGTTTAAAGTTAGTGGTAGCATAAAATGTCATCCGAGATCATACTGACTGCTTTCTCAGAAAATTATTTTGAACAATTAGTTCAGCAGCCCACTCGATGTGTGAATTGTTGTGAAAGCATACTTGACCTTTTAGCAACAAATGATACTAAGCAAATAGGAAGTATCATGATGGAGGCAGGGATTAGTCATCACAAAGTTGTTGCAGTGAGACGATAAATAAATGCAAACTACATCAATTTAAAAAAGTAGATAGAAATTAGCTTGGTGCCTTCCTAAGAGACAGTCATCACTCCTTCCAGTCTGTCCATGTAAGCTGAGGACAGATGTGGTTTGGATTCAAAAAAATAGTATCGATGACATTTGAAAAATAAATATACCAAATAACTTAATAGGAGGTGGTACTGATCCCACATGATACACAAAAAACGTCAGAACACTGTTGCAGAAGCAATAAAAAAAGCATGCCAAATTTAAAAGAATGTAAAATCCCCATGATTGGTGAAGTTTTACAGAAGCTCAAAATGTAGCGCAACTTTCAATGTAAGATGTTTGAATAGTTTCTTCAATGCAACTCTGTCTCAAAATCTGGCAGAAAACCCAAAGAGATTCTGACCTTACGTAAAGTACGCCACTGGCAAGATGCAGCAAATACCTCCACTGCACAATAACAATGGTGATGTTACTGATGGCAGTACCACTAAAGCAGAGTTACTAAACACAGTTTTCTGAAATTACTTCACCAAAGAAGATGAAGTATGAGGTCTGTTCAAAAAAACCCAAAACATTTGTAGTTTCGCACCGCTGGTGTGTTGGAGCAAAATGTGGTTGGCATCCCTGCACATGCCTGCGTTTAATGTTTAACTGCCAAAAGTTTCATTATTGTATGTCTGTTAGTTATTGTTCAGTGCCGTATTGAGTAGAACATTGTATTGCACAGTTTGCGAATTTTGAGATGGCACGATTTAGAGGAGCAACGCATCTGCATTAAATTTTGCATTAAACCTTCACAAAGACACAACAAATGATGTAAGAACCTATGGTAATGAGTGCTTAAGCCATACTTGGTGTTATGAATGGTTCATGGAGTTTCAAAATGGCCAGATGGAAGTTGAATATGAACCTTGTTCAGGATGCCCTTTGATATCTGCTGATGACACTCAAGTCAGGAACATCAACGAAATTGCATGTGCTAATCTAAGACTGACTGCCCAAGAAATTCCAGAAGAATTTATTATTACAATTTGATCATGTCATGAAATCCTGACACGACATTTTGCAACGCATCATGTTACCACTAGTTCGTCCCATGGCTCACGAGTCAGGACAAGAAAGACTTCGCCTTGCAATGTGTTAAGAGCTTTTGGGTTGCACAATTGAGGAAGAGGTGTTCCTTAAGAGAATCCTAACTGGTGATGAGATGTGGGTCTGTGGTAAGGATGTTGAGACCAAGGTCAAATCTTCACAACAGGTTGGGAAAGGTTCTCAAAGACCAAAAAAAGCTTGTCAGGTCACATAAAATGGCAAAGCCATGCTGATAATTTTCTGTGACTTTGAAGGATTGGTGCATCATGAATTCATGCCACATGGGCAAACTGCTGACCGATGGTACTAGAGGGACGTGTTGTGATGCCTGCGAGAAAATGTGAGAAGGAAACAGCCTGAAATGTGGCGAGACAATTCATGACTCTTGCATCATGATAACAAACCTGCACATTCATCCCTGTTGCTGTGTGACTATTGCACAAAAACGAAATCACTGTGCTGCCTTATCCTCCATACTCTCCAGACCTGGCCCCTGAGGACTTTTTTTTATTTCCAAAGTTGAAAACCCCATTGAAAGGATAAAGATTTGCAATATAGAAGAGATGAAAGAAAATTCACAGTTGGTGCTTAGTGCGATCTAGCAAGAGGTGTGCCAAGACTGTTTCTGGAAGTGTAAATGGTGTTGGGAGCAGTATATCAATTGAGGAGGAGGATATTTCAAAGGAGACAATGTACAATAAGTAAAAGGTACAGCCCAGAAATATTTTGTGGACAAAGTTCCAGAATTTTTTGAGCAGGCCTCGTAAATATTCCAGAATTCAAACCAAGAACAATTACCAAACTGAGTAACTTAGTAGTACAAGAGTTCACTGAAAAGTAATGCCTCCACCTTCATAACTCTTCAACAGTTGGCAGCATTGGTATGCAGCAGGTACTAGCTTCTTCCATAGCCTCTTCTCTACAGCTACAGTTGGCGGGAAGCCTTAGCATTGAATGGTTGTGTTTTTACCGTGTAAAGCAGTGTAAAGTATGGAACCCTGCACAGACGGTCGGTCAATGCAATTTAAGCAACGTGCAGTCATTGAATTCTTGACGGCAGAAGGTGTCACCCTATAGGAGATTCATCAGAGAATGAAAGCAGGTTATGGTGATTGTGTTGAAGTGAGTACTGTGTGTTGTTGGGTTAGTAAGTTTAAAGATGTTGAGGTGGCAGCATCTGACCTGTGTGACAAACAAAGAGTTGGACATCCTGTGACAACAACCACTGAGTTCCACAAGCAAAATGTTTCCTTGATCATGGAACAACAATAAATTCAGATTGTTGTTACATTTCAACGGTGCGATCTCTGACACAACGGCTAACAAGGGTCTGAAAGGAAAAGGGAAATGTTTTACTGCTGCATGACAATGCCAAACCACACACTCCATATGCCACCACAGCAGAATTTCAGAGACTGAATCTCACCACCATACAGCATCCTCCATACAGTCCAGATTTAGCACTGTCTGACTTCCATTTGTTCACGATAATGAAAGATGATCTGCAAGGACATCATTATGCTTCTGATGAAGATGTTGAGAGAACTGTGAGATTGTGGTTGCGGAAACAGAGTGTCGACTTCTTCCGTAACGGCTTCAGAAAACTTGTTCATCATTGGCAGAAATGTATCCAAGTGGCTGGTGATTGTGCTGAAAAGTGGATATTGGTAATTAAAGATCACATTCTATTTCTGCGTTTGATTCATTAAAATATTCCCATCCAAACACAATTAACGAAGGTGGAGGCTTTACTTTTCATTCAACCCTTGTAGATATCTTTGGTGTAGTGATACAGCTTAAATCACCTAATAAAGGCAAGTCCTCCAGTCCAAGTTTATACCAGTCAGGTTCCTTTCAAAATATGCAGATACAATAGCTCCATAATTAGCAATCATATACAAATGCTCCCTCATCAAAAGATCCATACCTAAAGACTGGAAAGTAGCACAAATCACACCAGTAACCAAGAAAGGAAACATAAATGATCTGCTGAATCACAGACCCATGTCACTAACGATTATCTTCAGTAGGATTTTTTAACATGTACTGTATTTAAACATCATGAATTACCTCAAAGAAAATGATTTGTTGACAAATAGCCAACATGGATTCAAAAAATACCATTCTTGTGAAAACAACTAGCTCTTTATTTGCACAAAGTAATGAGTGCTATCAACAGGGGATATCAAATTGATCCCATTTTTTTAGATTTTCAAAAGGCTTTTGAGACTGGTCCTCACAAGCAATTTCTAATTAAATTGTGTGCTAAGGACTAGTATCTAAGTTGTGTGACTGGATTTGTGATTTCCTGTCAGAAAGGTCACAGTTCATAGTAATTGATGGAAAGTCATCAAGTAAAGCAGAAGTGATATCTGGTGTTCCCCAAGGCAGTGTTATAGATTCTCTGCTGTTCCAGATCTACATAAATGATTTAGGAGGCAACATGAGCTGCCCTCTTAGATTATTTGCACATGGTGCTGTCATTTACCATCTTGCAAAGATGATCAAAACCATTTGCAAAATCATTTAAACGAGATATCTGTGTAGTGCAAAAGTGGCAATTGACTCTAAATAATGAAAAATTTGAAGTCATCCACATGAGTACTAAAAGGAATCCATTAAATTCCTGTAACATAATAAATCACATAAATCTAAAGGCTGTAAATTCAACTAAATACTTGAGGATTAAAATTACGAATAACTTGATTTGGAACAATCATGTGTATAATGTTATGGGGAAAACAAACCAAAGACTGATTTATTGGCATAACACTTAGAAAACGCAATAGGTCTACTAAAGAGACTGTCTGTCTATGCTAGTTCATCCTCTGCCAGAGTATTGCTGTGTGATGTGGGATCTGCATCAGATGGGATTGATGGAGGACATCAATAAAGTTCAAAGAAGGGCAGCTTGTTTTGTATTATTGCAACATAGAGGGGAGAGTGCCATGGATATGATATGCAAATTGGGGTGGCCATTATTACAGAGAAGAGTTTTTTTGCTGTGGCAGGATCTCCTCTTGAAAGTTCATTATTTTGCTCATAACGTGAAAATATGTTTTGGTGCCCACCTACATAGGGATAAATGATAATTATCTACAGCTAGATCTACATCCACATGGTTACTCTGCAATTCACACTTAAGCGTCTGGCAGATGGTTCATCAAACCATTTTTGTACTACTACTGTACCATTCCACTCTCGAATGGTGCTTGGGAAAAAGGAACACCCAACTCTTTCCGTTCGAGCTCTTATTTCTCTTATTTTATTATGATGATCATTCCTCCCTACATAGATGTGTGTCAACAAAATATTTACGCATTCAGGGAGAAAGTTGGTGATCGAAATTTCGTAAATAGATCTCGCCGCAAAGAAAACCGCCTATGTTTCAGTGACTGCCACCCCAACTCGCATATCATATCAGTGACATGGTCACCCCTGTTGTGTGATAACACGAAACAATCTGCCCTTCTTAGTACTTTTTCGATGTCCTCCATCAATCCTACCTGGTAAGAGAAATCACAGCTTACATGGAAAGATTTGAGTGTTCATTTTTCCTGTGTGGTTTTAGAGAGTTGAATGGTAAAGAAATAACTTGAAGATGGTTCGATGAACCCTTTGCCAGGCACTTAATTGTGAATTGCAGAGTAATCATATAGATGTAGAAGTAAATTATGTGTTAAGCAGTGTCTGGTGAGAACAGTTCTTTCATCCTTCTAAAGACAATGATCCCAAATTGCCCCCTATCTGATGATGTGTGGTGACTTGATGTCAGATAGGCCAGAGCAGAATGCTGTGCATCACAGATCTATTATTTTATAATTGTAAGAGATTATGGTTTTGAATTTGATTGTAGAAACATTACAGCAATTAGAAATTATAGTCCTGTTGGTGGGAATGGTTTCGTTACTTTTATATAAACCAATAATATTTTATTCAGGAGCAGCCTCATGAAAAAAAAAAAAAAATTATTTTTTATTTATTTCTGGTCTTATAACCCAAGATTATACATCAAATATAATTTTCATTTTCCATTCATACCTATCTCTCCATTATGATCACATCATAATAATTCTGACTGATCATTAACAACACAAAGTTTAACACATACATAAATATGTTCACATATGTGGGCTAGTGCTTGTACTGTGTATTCTTTCTACAAATATCTTATTACAGTTTGACACCCAGTCCTGGGATTTCAGTATTTTGAGTCCAGAAACTCTGCAGATTGTTAAAATTTAACACTGAGCAAAATATATGTATACATTGGTAGCCAATTGAAGAACTTACAAACAACTCTTATTACACCAAAAAATATGCAAGTATTGATGATAAATTTTCATTAGTTATTGTCTTATGTTCAGAAAATATTTGAAGTGTAATACTGTATTAGATGTCTCCACCTGCAGTACTAATGGTTGGATTGAAAGACTCAGATGTGCTGCTGTCGGTACCAAATCCGGATAAAGAAATTGTAAAAGGAAGCCTGGTCACATTTCAAGGCACCTCAGTGGCTAACTGCCTTAGTTGTAACTCAGTTGATGCCTATGCATTGACTCCCAACATAATCATTTGATTCAGTATGATGGCAAGCTTGCTTGTAAAAAGCACTGTCCCCCAGGTGGTAACCAATCCACCGTTGTCAAAGACAACTCCAGTGAACCAACAGATTATGGGGAGCTTGCACCAACATGCAAGAGATTGATAAGTAAGAAAGCGTCTTACTTTGTTACCTTCAACATTAACGCTCTCCTTAAAACCAGAAAACTGAAATATCTGACAGATACTCCGGCCAAACAGAAAATCATTATAACATTGTTACAAGAAATGAGATACACAGAGGAAGCAGCATTTGAATCAGAAGGAGTTTGGATTCTGAATGGAAAGCCTGTCCAGAGAGTACTAAAGAGCGCCCCTCAACTTGGTACAGGCATTATAAAAAGTAAACAAATCTTAGCACCCATCACTGACTTCAGCTCCAGAAACAGTAGGCACTTCAGTCTTATCTTTAGTGGAGCAAATAAGGTATACATTTTGGTCAATGTATATGCTTCCATAAACAAAGACAAAAAAAAAAAACAGGTCCAGAAAAAGTAGAAGAATTTTGGGAAAACCTGGAGGAGACACTATACAAAATTCCAACCAAGAAAGTTATCCTATTTCTTGGGGCTTCAACACTCGACCCAAGAAAGAAAGAAAATTCAGGATCATCATTGGGAACTATGCAGCCCACAGTATGACTAATTCTAACGGTGAATGACTAGTGAAAATTTGTATGAGTTTTGATCAGATAATTAAATCAACAGCATTTCAGCACCTTCCAAGAAAACAGAAAACATGGGTATCTCCCAGATCTCTACCAGGAGAGTACCAGATCGATCTTGTAGCAATGTCGAGATATACAGAGAAGGAAATTCAAAATCTCAAAGTCCTAATGGATGCGAACTTAGATTCAGATAATTTTCTTTCCAGAATTAAGGTCAAAATCTCCAAGATCCCGTCACACTAAAAATGCTACTCGTATCAAGAAGTTTGATACAGAGTAACTTAGAATTAGAAAATATTTTAGATGAGCTTGAATCAAAAGGATTATCAAGGACAGGAACAGTTAAAAGGCACAGTGATTGACAGTGTGAGGGAAAAAGTTTGCCCCGAGAAGACAGTGGTCAGCAGAAGGAGATAAGGCAATCAAACAGCATTGGTAAGCATGGACTGGTTGATGTTCTCAGAAAACTCCAGAAAATCTAAAGAACTCCAAGAAATCTCAAGAGAAAATATGAGAAGGGAAGCATAACTCAGATAAAAGATGGTTTTCTAAAGAACACTACATGATACTTTTATAGAACATTCAAGTAGATATGATTCCCTAAAATCTCAACTGTAAGAACAAAGAAGGAAAGATAGTATATGGAGACATGGAAAACAGTCAAGTCTTGGCCAAGTACTTTGAAGAACTCATGTACTGTGAAGTGTCATGTGAAATATTCAGCTACAATAAGAAAGAACCAAATCCCAGCTCAGAACCACCAAGTATGGAGGAGATTAGGAGCATCATAGATACCTTGAAGAATAATAAGGCTCCTGGGAGAGATGGGCTTATTGCAGAACTCTTGAAGTATGTGAACAAGAATACAGTCATTGATCTGACTCCTGTAATACAGGTAAGTACAATTTGGGAAGAAGAGCAGCTTCCAGAAGGATGGATGTTGGCACTAATACATCGTTTACACAAAAAAGGAGATAAGTCAGAGCCTGGGAACTACAGATGGATATCATTAATACCAGTGGCCTATGAGGTACTCCCAAAAGCACTGCTGAACAGAGTGGTAAAAACAACTACATGCACAAATTGGTGAGTACCAGGGAGGCTTCAGAAAGGAGGGATCATTCACAGATTAAATTCTGAATCTGAAACTGGTAATCACATATCAAAAACAGAGAAGCAAAAATGTCATGCTCACATTCATAGACTTCAAGAAAAGTTATGATTCTCAGTAGACAGACAAACACTGTTCAACATTTAGAGGAGATGAGTTAGGATGGAAAGTCCTGTGAACTGGTTAAACAGACTGTAAGCAACACAATATCCAAGGTCAAGTCAGAGGAAAGCTAGAGATGAACTCTCCCCTAACTCTTTAACTCTGTACTTGATAAGGTGATCAGAGGCTGGTGACAAGAAGTGAAAGGAGTGGGTAGAATATGACTGGGGTGCAAGAAACAAGGAATATGGGTAGACTGTAAGCATTTTGCAGATGATATTGTGATATTGTCAGAATCATTAGAAGAGGTGGTTAAACAAATTATGCAACTACAGAGACAACCTACTAAAGCAGGCCTACAGATCTCTATCAAGAAAACACAATATATGATAAATGTCAAGGCAGCTCCTAGATGGATGACAATAGGAGGAGGGAAAATTCAGAAGGTTGAAAGATTTAAATACCATGGAGTACGGTTAGAAACTGGGTTGACAGACAAGGAAGCAGTGGAAACATGAATGAATGAAATTAATTTAGCATACAAACAATGAACGTCTACAATAAGAACAATATTTTGATCAATTCAACAGTAAGATGTTATAATGGCGTGTGACGAGGGCCTCCCGTCGGGTAGACCGCTCGCCTGGTGCAAGTCTTTCGATTTGACGCCACTTCGGCAACTTGCGCGTCGATGGGGATGAAATGAGGATAATTAGGACAACACAACACCCAGTCCCTGAGCATAGAAAATCTCTGGGAATCGAACCCGGGCCCTTAGGATTGACAGCCTGTCGTGCTGACCACTCAGCTACCGGGGGCGGACAGTAAGATGTTAGCAGACAGTGATCTGACCTGAAGCCTTATAAGCAGCAGAAACTCATAACATAGTAAGAACAGGAGTACTTAAGAGACCATAATTGGTGGAATGAAGGTTTTTCAGGAGGATATTGGGACCCTGAAGAACAGATGATGGTCAGCTTAAAACACAAGCAAACCAAGAACTGTAAATCAAGATAGACAATTTTGGACATCATCAGGAGGAGGAGGGGTGTTTTCTTTGGGCACATACTTATAATGGACCAGGGGAAGTTAAAACAGTAAATAATACAAAGGGTCCAAGAGGTACAAAGGGATTTAGAAGAAGTAGGAATACAAGAACCAGAGATATACAAAAGGTAATTTAAAATATTAGAAGCCAATATTGCTTGATGTGAAACAGTTTATTTCATGACCAGTTTCAACAGTAACTGCTGTCATCCTCAGATTCTCATATGTAAAATGTACAGATAGAATAATATTAATGTAGTAACTTGCATGATGGTACAATGATTATACATCTGAAAAATAAAAGTTACACATCAGTGTTGTTATCATACTGCAAACATGCTCCAGTTATAATAATACAGCTCCACATTGATTTGTCAAATATATAAAACTTGCTAAATAAAATATACAAAGCACCAAAAAGGAGTACAGGAGAAAATAGGAGAAAACACAAACATACAGAACCGTGCACGCATGACCTCAGACAGGCACATTGAGGAAGACGACTAAAATATTGAAGCTTTTGTTCAAAGCCCATAGGACTTCACCCAAAAGCTTTAATATTTTGCCTCCCAGTGACTCAATGCTTGCTTTATGTGATAAGTAGCAATCTATCCTTTCCATAATGTTGTTATCCATACTGGACTTTCCATTGTTTGTATGTACATTTTTAATATTTATGTGTCGCATACACACTCAATACATTAAATGTGTAACACACACCACTCAGTCTGTTTACTAACTTGCTTTTATGTATGTTCCACCATAGCGCATCATCTACCTAAATTCCCAGGAATTTAGTGGTTACCTCTTGGTTTATTGACACTTTTTCAAGTGCAACATTTATCCTTAATGAAACCAAGTGTCATGGATGAAAATTCGTGTACATGGTTTTGTCTTCTTTCTGCAACAGTGTATATGTGTTTAACCAATTTGCCAGCTTAGAGTTTGTGTCAGCAGTCATGTTGCTCCTTTGCACAGTGATTTAAATACAGTTTATTTGTGTCATTAGCAAACATTACTAGTAGGCCTTTTTGAATACTCCAGGACCGATCATTAGTAGATACAATAAACAAAAGTGGGCCAATGGTGGAACCTTGAGGAATGCCTTGTCTTATGACTTCATCCTTTGTTTTGTAAAATTCAAGTTGCATAAGAAATTAATGGTGACTAACTCCCATTTATTAGACTTTTTGAGATCTATTACAGAACACTTCTGTAGCGGTGCAGGGTATTATAGAGCAAGCAGTTCAATCCAGATACAGTTCACACCATGTTAGAGTTTCACCAACAACAGCCAGAGTGCAGAATGTAAACACTGTTAATCAAACTGTTCCATGCACACTTCACCGATCGAATTACAGCTGCCTCAAACTGGCCCTGGACCAGCTTATATGTGTTAGTCCTGTGTGGTCTCATCACGGGACACTCCTGGTGACAAGCAGTATGGGGTAGTAGCACTACAGGAATTGACAGTATGATTGTGTGAGCTAATCAATTTCCGTAGTGACGTTGGGTGGCGCCACTTCAGACTATGATAGAATGAAGGCTTTCACGAGCATATGGCACAGCTGCTTGTAAACCTTTTGGGGTATAAGGTCATGGTCCATGAAACTCTTCTGCTTCTAACGTTTTATCCAGAACTGCGCTGGACATCTTCGGAGGCAATACTTCTCTGTTGAGTCTTGCCAATGGGTCAGACGTCTGAGAGCAACATATACACTGTAGAAAAAAGTGTGTGGCCAGAGTTGCATGTGGTAAACAGAGATCCCTGTCAAAGATAAATTTAACTATCAGTTGTCGTCTTGTCAAAGATAAAAAACCTCCTTAGTGATTCTGCAGAGGTACTTTCCATATGTCACTTCAGTTTCATGGCCTTTTCTTTCCTATTTACACTCTATATAATTTGACAAAGATGAGAATGCAACCAACAGAGAATCTTCAGTACCTTCCTCACCTGTACGAACTTGCTTGTGCTATTTGATATTAGTGGTTCATTGATTGTCTCGTGTTTGTGTTACTGGGAAGGTAGTGAAAGATGAAAGGGTTCTCTGATGACCAACATAAACAATGTTTAATCTAAAGTGTCCTAAAATGGCGTTAGCTGAAGATTGTCACAAAATTACACAAAATTTATTGCTTCTGAGTGTCCTATTCCATTAGAAATAAATGAAAGCATTGCAGTATTTTGAATAAACATTGCTTTACAAGATATAGTTTTTCTATCTGACTTATGTCTATGCTGTTACACATAACTTTGGGACTGAAAAATTTCATAAGAGAGACTGAGTTTTAGTACATAAAAGAGCTCAGAACATTGCAGCATACTGGTAGGTTCCTATAGAGAAGTGTCAAGAGACAATATGAAGACTACTACTACCTTTCTACAGCAAAGAGAGAACCTACAGTTATTGCAGTATTGTCTACCCACAATGGACATTGCAATGAACTACAGACTTATAATAGCCAAAGAAATTTTGAGGAAATTGGGTGAAGTGTTTATTATGAAGTCGTAACAGAAAAAGATGATTTATTTTTTAATTTTGGATAGGATTTGGGAGGTCAAGATGACTTGGAATCACAACCAATTTGCCAAAAATTGGAGCAGAATTCATGATTGATCAAGTTTTTGCTGAAGAAGATAATGACTTGATAATCTTACGTTGTTATTCTGATGGTGGTGGGGGGGGGGGGGGGGGGGCACTTTTAAATCTTCAATGTGAAGCCTCGTTTTTATTGCAGATTATAATTCTACATCAAAATCTACACATGTTTTGTGTGAAGCATTTTCTTCATTTCATCGCAGATGGTATTGTAGTCAGAGGAATGGAAATGGGTACACAATCCTAATTTACAACATGCTATTCAATGGCCCTTGAATATCCAATGGCATGTGGGACCCCACATCCATGCTGCGAGCATAGGACAGGTCAGTATTACATAACTTCTAATTGGAAACTCCATTAACAACATTGTATTCCCCTGACATATCGAAAAGGGACTACTCAGCATGCCACCTGGTTGTATAGTGAACTACAGTAGAACCCATATTTAACATTTTTCTAGGGACCAGAATTTTTTAACCTTAAATGGGGGTTTACCTTAATTCGAGAAAGCGTACCTTTTCCAGAACTCTTTGCCTGTATTGACGTGAATTGCACCAACACACACAATTTACACAATAACAACAATAAGCAAGGAGATACCTACCCTACACACTTTACTGTAATCACAACTTTTTTTGTAGCACTAATACAGTGGTCAAAGATCGTAGTTTCCGAGCACACTACAAGATTAAAATATCCACAAAATACTTACACAATTACAGTAATATAATAAATTGAGTTACTTTTCCTATATACAACACACATTTACACAACTTTCACAGTACCTCATTTTTTGAAATACTTGTAATAAAAAATGGTAGTCTGCTTTTTAGCACTGTTAGATTTAGGTTCAAAATGTCCATCTCTAATTGATTTACTCTGTCTATAACAGGGTTGTCTACTTTAAATGCTGGGACATATCTCCAGACAATGTCTATACTGGCAATAGCTTCACTGAATGACGGTGTTTACATTTCTTCATCCCTAACATAATCGTCAACATCTCGGATGCATGTAGTGATGGCATCATCATCACAAGCCACAAATTCTTCAAAAGTGATGTGTAAATTGTTAGATACCTGCACCCAATCATGGATGTCCACTACTGCTTTGTCACCGTCTTTGTCGTGACTGCTCATTTAATTAAATCCAGACTTATGAAAGCAATTTGAGATGGTTTCCTTAGTTACCTTTTTCCAAGCTCCTGTGAGCATATGCATTGCTTTCAGGATGTTCAATTTAAGCACTTCATTCCTGTCAATAAAGGCAAGTGCCTTAAGGGCAAGAGCTTTCTGATACTTGCATTTCAGGCCGTGAATAATCCCTAGATCCATGGGCTGGAGTCTGCTAGTGCAATTTGCAGGAAAGAAATGCACTTTTGCAGTCCTTAGAAATTCTAAGTCTGTTGGATGAGCGGGACACTAGTCTATAAAGAGAACAACCTTCCTGTTTCCAGCACCCATTCGTGCATCAGAAGCTTGCAGTCATCCAAGCACTTTTGTTGCTATAATACTTACATGGCAGCGTAGCACTGTTCTTAAAGCAATGTGGTTTGTGGAACTTTCCAATTACTATCGGATCCAGCTTGTCACTGCCATCTGTGTTGCTGCATAAGAGAATAGGAATTCTCTGCTTGCTCATTCTTCCTCCATGGCATGCTTCTCCTTTGACACTTAAGGTTTTAGAGGGCGTGAGTTGGTAAAACAGGCCTGTTTCATCCATATTGTACACATCCCGAGATTTGAAACCTTCCAAGAGGGTGGCAGCATCTCTTCTTTCCAGTGTTTAACACTTTCATCACTAGCTGTAGCACACACTTCACTACTGCCCTGCAAGTTATCCCATAGTGTTTTTTGAACCTATCCAGCTAACCATTCGAAGCTTTGAATTCCGTTAGCCCAAGTTTCCCTGATATCGTAGATGCTTTCATTTTTATCAACACCCCATCGATTGGTAAATTTTCAGCACGTGCTCAACTGTGCCAGTCCATTAGCTATGATTCCATTTCTTCGTACGGTGACTTTTTAACATTTTTTTCTCTGCTTTGCTTTTGAACCGGACTGTGTTTCTTGATCCAGAATCTTCTCCTTATTCTTCAATATTCCTGACAATGAAGACTGTGCAAGTCCCAGGTGTTGAGCCAGTTCACATACGGGCACATTTGCGTTTCTCTCCACTTCCCAAATCAAGTTCACTTTCTCCGCGACAGAGTTTTTCTTTTCGCTGCCATAGTCAGCTTCACTACAACAACGGATGTGAGTGATTAAACTGATATACAGCTGGATTCTCCATGCAACACACAGTAAAAACTGATGCAAACTTGCGTAAACTGACACTATACATGGTCGGCTAAATTCGAGCTTGCTCGTGCATGTAGCGAGGAATCAATATGGAAGATGATCGATCGTATCCAATATAAATGTTGGAGTTCATAGATTCTTAAGACCCGCATTACACGATGCTTGTATTTGGAGGTAAAGCGTATGGAATTTCCGAAAAATCCCACTAGAAGCCGCCGCAAGTACTATAGTTACTGTATTTGCCTGATTGCAAGCCGACCTCGAATGCAAGCCGCACCACAGAAATGAGACTCAGAAAAAAGAAAATGTTACCCCGATTTTAAGCCACACTTAAAAGTGAAAGATATGGCTCATCATATGATGCATAGAGTATTAAATGGCCCTACCTCTCAGGGATTTGGGACACTTAGAATTACAATTACATCGCAAAACACTGACAACAGTGAAAATTCACAATATCTATCGAAATGCAGTATTCCGGATCTACACGCATGTGAGGTGAGAGCAGTGATGTCGCAGGTGAGCTTGCTGCACTGCATACCAGAACACAGTTATGATTTTTCATGTTTTATTATGAAATGATCGAATGGCATTGTTGGCCGGGAGGCCCCATTTGGGGGAGTTCATCCGCCGTATTGCAACTCCTTTTTAGGTGACACCAGATCGGCGACTTGTGAGTCAATGATGCTGAAAATGATGATGAAGGACACACAACACCCAGTCCCCTGCCGGGAATCGAACCCGGGCCCCCTGCATGGTAGGCGGTAATGCTGCCACTATGCTACGGAGGAGGACTTGTTTTATTATTAATGACTCCTTGTCACTACTTTCGTACAAAGCATCATCCTCTGTGCCATCAAGCACATTATAAATACAGTATTTTTTAAATGCATGATGAACAGTTTCACTTGGGAGACATTTCCAAGCTTGACTAATGCACACGCACACTTGAGACAAGCTTGCTCACTTAACATGTCCTGTAGGCATTAATTGCCTATCTTCTTTCGTTAAGCACTGAGTATACATGCTGTATTTTTCTGCTTGTCCATAAAAGGTTTGTTTAAACAAACTAACAGATGCAGAATGGACGTCATCCATTCTGGAATTACAACTAAGTCCGTTTTACCCTCTGCTAATTTTTTTTTTCACAGCTGGTGTAGTGACCTGCGTACGAATCTAACACAAGCGTAAGTGGCAAACCTAGCAAGGTACCAGGACGATGTTGCCACCACAAGTCTTATCCACTCTAAAACTATGTCCTCCGTGAACCAGCCAATTTCGTTGGCACGTACAATAACATCTTTAGGAAACACTTCGGACTTCGGTAAAGTCTTCCATGTGAAATGAATGGTGGCAGTTTATGGCCATCGGCTGTACAAGCCAGCAAGAATTTCCAGTGCATAGTTTGATGATGTAGCGCTGTAATGCGACGAGTTTTTCCCTGTATTCTTCAGGCCCAATTGCGACTCCCTTTAAAATCCTGGATTTTCTGATGTGCTTTTACTTGAATTATTTCTGCCGTTACAAGTAAGCACTGTCACTGCTTTCTCACAAAATCGTTCACTATGACTTCCAACTCATAGTGGCGGCCATGTTTTGGTCCAGAAAACCCTTTTCTGTTGCTGGAATAAGCTGAAAGTTGTTACTTTTGCTGTCTTTTGCTGGTTTGTGGAACTTTCCAATTACTATCGGATCCAGCTTGTCACTGCCATCTGTGTTGCTGCATAAGAGAATAGGAATTCTCTGCTTGCTCATTCTTCCTCCATGGCATGCTTCTCCTTTGACACTTAAGGTTTTAGAGGGCGTGAGTTGGTAAAACAGGCCTGTTTCATCCATATTGTACACATCCCGAGATTTGAAACCTTCCAAGAGGGTGGCAGCATCTCTTCTTTCCAGTGTTTAACACTTTTATCACTAGCTGTAGCACACACTTCACTACTGCCCTGCAAGTGATCCCATAGTGTTTTTTGAACCTATCCAGCTAACCATTCGAAGCTTTGAATTCCGTTAGCCCAAGTTTCCCTGATATCGTAGATGCTTTCATTTTTATCAACACCCCATCGATTGGTAAATTTTCAGCACGTGCTCAACTGTGCCAGTCCATTAGCTATGATTCCATTCCTTCGTACGGTGACTTTTTAACATTTTTTTCTCTGCTTTGCTTTTGAACCGGACTGTGTTTCTTGATCCAGAATCTCCTCCTTATTCTTCAATATTCCTGACAATGAAGACTGTGCAAGTCCCAGGTGTTGAGCCAGTTCACATACGGGCACATTTGCGTTTCTCTCCACTTCCCAAATCAAGTTCACTTTCTCCGCGACAGAGTTTTTCTTTTCGCTGCCATAGTCAGCTTCACTACAACAACGGATGTGAGTGATTAAACTGATATACAGCTGGATTCTCCATGCAACACACAGTAAAAACTGATGCAAACTTGCGTAAACTGACACTATACATGGTCGGCTAAATTCGAGCTTGCTCGTGCATGTAGCGAGGAATCAATATGGAAGATGATCGATCGTATCCAATATAAATGTTGGAGTTCATAGATTCTTAAGACCCGCATTACACAATGCTTGTATTTGGAGGTAAAGCGTATGGAATTTCCGAAAAATCCCACTAGAAGCCGCCGCAAGTACTATAGTTACTGTATTTACCTGATTGCAAGCCGACCTCGAATGCAAGCCGCACCACAGAAATGAGACTCAGAAAAAAGAAAATGTTACCCCGATTTTAAGCCACACTTAAAAGTGAAAGATATGGCTCATCATATGATGCATAGAGTATTAAATGGCCCTACCTCTCAGGGATTTGGGACACTTAGAATTACAATTACATCGCAAAACACTGACAACAGTGAAAATTCACAATATCTATCGAAATGCAGTATTCCGGATCTACACGCATGTGAGGTGAGAGCAGTGATGTCGCAGGTGAGCTTGCTGCACTGCATACCAGAACACAGTTATGATTTTTCATGTTTTATTATGAAATGATCGAATGGCATTGTTGGCCGGGAGGCCCCATTTGGGGGAGTTCATCCGCCGTATTGCAACTCCTTTTTAGGTGACACCAGATCGGCGACTTGTGAGTCAATGATGCTGAAAATGATGATGAAGGACACACAACACCCAGTCCCCTGCCGGGAATCGAACCCGGGCCCCCTGCATGGTAGGCGGTAATGCTGCCACTATGCTACGGAGGAGGACTTGTTTTATTATTAATGACTCCTTGTCACTACTTTCGTACAAAGCATCATCCTCTGTGCCATCAAGCACATTATAAATACAGTATTTTTTAAATGCATGATGAACAGTTTCACTTGGGAGACATTTCCAAGCTTGACTAATGCACACGCACACTTGAGACAAGCTTGCTCACTTAACATGTCCTGTAGGCATTAATTGCCTATCTTCTTTCGTTAAGCACTGAGTATACATGCTGTATTTTTCTGCTTGTCCATAAAAGGTTTGTTTAAACAAACTAACAGATGCAGAATGGACGTCATCCATTCTGGAATTACAACTAAGTCCGTTTTACCCTCTGCTAATTTTTTTTTTTCACAGCTGGTGTAGTGACCTGCGTACGAATCTAACACAAGCGTAAGTGGCAAACCTAGCAAGGTACCAGGACGATGTTGCCACCACAAGTCTTATCCACTCTAAAACTATGTCCTCCGTGAACCAGCCAATTTCGTTGGCACGTACAATAACATCTTTAGGAAACACTTCGGACTTCGGTAAAGTCTTCCATGTGAAATGAATGGTGGCAGTTTATGGCCATCGGCTGTACAAGCCAGCAAGAATTTCCAGTGCATAGTTTGATGATGTAGCGCTGTAATGCGACGAGTTTTTCCCTGTATTTTTCAGGCCCAATTGCGACTCCCTTTAAAATCCTGGATTTTCTGATGTGCTTTTACTTGAATTATTTCTGCAGTTACAAGTAAGCACTGTCACTGCTTTCTCACAAAATCGTTCACTATGACTTCCAACTCATAGTGGCGGCCATGTTTTGGTCCAGAAAACCCTTTTCTGTTGCTGGAATAAGCTGAAAGTTGTTTCTTTTGCTGGTTTGTGGAACTTTCCAATTACTATCGGATCCAGCTTGTCACTGCCATCTGTGTTGCTGCATAAGAGAATAGGAATTCTCTGCTTGCTCATTCTTCCTCCATGGCATGCTTCTCCTTTGACACTTAAGGTTTTAGAGGGCGTGAGTTGGTAAAACAGGCCTGTTTCATCCATATTGTACACATCCCGAGATTTGAAACCTTCCAAGAGGGTGGCAGCATCTCTTCTTTCCAGTGTTTAACACTTTCATCACTAGCTGTAGCACACACTTCACTACTGCCCTGCAAGTGATCCCATAGTGTTTTTTGAACCTATCCAGCTAACCATTCGAAGCTTTGAATTCCGTTAGCCCAAGTTTCCCTGATATCGTAGATGCTTTCATTTTTATCAACACCCCATCGATTGGTAAATTTTCAGCACGTGCTCAACTGTGCCAGTCCATTAGCTATGATTCCATTTCTTCGTACGGTGACTTTTTAACATTTTTTTCTCTGCTTTGCTTTTGAACCGGACTGTGTTTCTTGATCCAGAATCTTCTCCTTATTCTTCAATATTCCTGACAATGAAGACTGTGCAAGTCCCAGGTGTTGAGCCAGTTCACATACGGGCACATTTGCGTTTCTCTCCACTTCCCAAATCAAGTTCACTTTCTCCGCGACAGAGTTTTTCTTTTCGCTGCCATAGTCAGCTTCACTACAACAACGGATGTGAGTGATTAAACTGATATACAGCTGGATTCTCCATGCAACACACAGTAAAAACTGATGCAAACTTGCGTAAACTGACACTATACATGGTCGGCTAAATTCGAGCTTGCTCGTGCATGTAGCGAGGAATCAATATGGAAGATGATCGATCGTATCCAATATAAATGTTGGAGTTCATAGATTCTTAAGACCCGCATTACACGATGCTTGTATTTGGAGGTAAAGCGTATGGAATTTCCGAAAAATCCCACTAGAAGCCGCCGCAAGTACTATAGTTACTGTATTTGCCTGATTGCAAGCCGACCTCGAATGCAAGCCGCACCACAGAAATGAGACTCAGAAAAAAGAAAATGTTACCCCGATTTTAAGCCACACTTAAAAGTGAAAGATATGGCTCATCATATGATGCATAGAGTATTAAATGGCCCTACCTCTCAGGGATTTGGGACACTTAGAATTACAATTACATCGCAAAACACTGACAACAGTGAAAATTCACAATATCTATCGAAATGCAGTATTCCGGATCTACACGCATGTGAGGTGAGAGCAGTGATGTCGCAGGTGAGCTTGCTGCACTGCATACCAGAACACAGTTATGATTTTTCATGTTTTATTATGAAATGATCGAATGGCATTGTTGGCCGGGAGGCCCCATTTGGGGGAGTTCATCCGCCGTATTGCAACTCCTTTTTAGGTGACACCAGATCGGCGACTTGTGAGTCAATGATGCTGAAAATGATGATGAAGGACACACAACACCCAGTCCCCTGCCGGGAATCGAACCCGGGCCCCCTGCATGGTAGGCGGTAATGCTGCCACTATGCTACGGAGGAGGACTTGTTTTATTATTAATGACTCCTTGTCACTACTTTCGTACAAAGCATCATCCTCTGTGCCATCAAGCACATTATAAATACAGTATTTTTTAAATGCATGATGAACAGTTTCACTTGGGAGACATTTCCAAGCTTGACTAATGCACACGCACACTTGAGACAAGCTTGCTCACTTAACATGTCCTGTAGGCATTAATTGCCTATCTTCTTTCGTTAAGCACTGAGTATACATGCTGTATTTTTCTGCTTGTCCATAAAAGGTTTGTTTAAACAAACTAACAGATGCAGAATGGACGTCATCCATTCTGGAATTACAACTAAGTCCGTTTTACCCTCTGCTAATTTTTTTTTTCACAGCTGGTGTAGTGACCTGCGTACGAATCTAACACAAGCGTAAGTGGCAAACCTAGCAAGGTACCAGGACGATGTTGCCACCACAAGTCTTATCCACTCTAAAACTATGTCCTCCGTGAACCAGCCAATTTCGTTGGCACGTACAATAACATCTTTAGGAAACACTTCGGACTTCGGTAAAGTCTTCCATGTGAAATGAATGGTGGCAGTTTATGGCCATCGGCTGTACAAGCCAGCAAGAATTTCCAGTGCATAGTTTGATGATGTAGCGCTGTAATGCGACGAGTTTTTCCCTGTATTTTTCAGGCCCAATTGCGACTCCCTTTAAAATCCTGGATTTTCTGATGTGCTTTTACTTGAATTATTTCTGCAGTTACAAGTAAGCACTGTCACTGCTTTCTCACAAAATCGTTCACTATGACTTCCAACTCATAGTGGCGGCCATGTTTTGGTCCAGAAAACCCTTTTCTGTTGCTGGAATAAGCTGAAAGTTGTTTCTTTTGCTGGTTTGTGGAACTTTCCAATTACTATCGGATCCAGCTTGTCACTGCCATCTGTGTTGCTGCATAAGAGAATAGGAATTCTCTGCTTGCTCATTCTTCCTCCATGGCATGCTTCTCCTTTGACACTTAAGGTTTTAGAGGGCGTGAGTTGGTAAAACAGGCCTGTTTCATCCATATTGTACACATCCCGAGATTTGAAACCTTCCAAGAGGGTGGCAGCATCTCTTCTTTCCAGTGTTTAACACTTTCATCACTAGCTGTAGCACACACTTCACTACTGCCCTGCAAGTGATCCCATAGTGTTTTTTGAACCTATCCAGCTAACCATTCGAAGCTTTGAATTCCGTTAGCCCAAGTTTCCCTGATATCGTAGATGCTTTCATTTTTATCAACACCCCATCGATTGGTAAATTTTCAGCACGTGCTCAACTGTGCCAGTCCATTAGCTATGATTCCATTTCTTCGTACGGTGACTTTTTAACATTTTTTTCTCTGCTTTGCTTTTGAACCGGACTGTGTTTCTTGATCCAGAATCTTCTCCTTATTCTTCAATATTCCTGACAATGAAGACTGTGCAAGTCCCAGGTGTTGAGCCAGTTCACATACGGGCACATTTGCGTTTCTCTCCACTTCCCAAATCAAGTTCACTTTCTCCGCGACAGAGTTTTTCTTTTCGCTGCCATAGTCAGCTTCACTACAACAACGGATGTGAGTGATTAAACTGATATACAGCTGGATTCTCCATGCAACACACAGTAAAAACTGATGCAAACTTGCGTAAACTGACACTATACATGGTCGGCTAAATTCGAGCTTGCTCGTGCATGTAGCGAGGAATCAATATGGAAGATGATCGATCGTATCCAATATAAATGTTGGAGTTCATAGATTCTTAAGACCCGCATTACACGATGCTTGTATTTGGAGGTAAAGCGTATGGAATTTCCGAAAAATCCCACTAGAAGCCGCCGCAAGTACTATAGTTACTGTATTTGCCTGATTGCAAGCCGACCTCGAATGCAAGCCGCACCACAGAAATGAGACTCAGAAAAAAGAAAATGTTACCCCGATTTTAAGCCACACTTAAAAGTGAAAGATATGGCTCATCATATGATGCATAGAGTATTAAATGGCCCTACCTCTCAGGGATTTGGGACACTTAGAATTACAATTACATCGCAAAACACTGACAACAGTGAAAATTCACAATATCTATCGAAATGCAGTATTCCGGATCTACACGCATGTGAGGTGAGAGCAGTGATGTCGCAGGTGAGCTTGCTGCACTGCATACCAGAACACAGTTATGATTTTTCATGTTTTATTATGAAATGATCGAATGGCATTGTTGGCCGGGAGGCCCCATTTGGGGGAGTTCATCCGCCGTATTGCAACTCCTTTTTAGGTGACACCAGATCGGCGACTTGTGAGTCAATGATGCTGAAAATGATGATGAAGGACACACAACACCCAGTCCCCTGCCGGGAATCGAACCCGGGCCCCCTGCATGGTAGGCGGTAATGCTGCCACTATGCTACGGAGGAGGACTTGTTTTATTATTAACGACTCCTTGTCACTACTTTCGTACAAAGCATCATCCTCTGTGCCATCAAGCACATTATAAATACAGTATTTTTTAAATGCATGATGAACAGTTTCACTTGGGAGACATTTCCAAGCTTGACTAATGCACACGCACACTTGAGACAAGCTTGCTCACTTAACATGTCCTGTAGGCATTAATTGCCTATCTTCTTTCGTTAAGCACTGAGTATACATGCTGTATTTTTCTGCTTGTCCATAAAAGGTTTGTTTAAACAAACTAACAGATGCAGAATGGACGTCATCCATTCTGGAATTACAACTAAGTCCGTTTTACCCTCTGCTAATTTTTTTTTTCACAGCTGGTGTAGTGACCTGCGTACGAATCTAACACAAGCGTAAGTGGCAAACCTAGCAAGGTACCAGGACGATGTTGCCACCACAAGTCTTATCCACTCTAAAACTATGTCCTCCGTGAACCAGCCAATTTCGTTGGCACGTACAATAACATCTTTAGGAAACACTTCGGACTTCGGTAAAGTCTTCCATGTGAAATGAATGGTGGCAGTTTATGGCCATCGGCTGTACAAGCCAGCAAGAATTTCCAGTGCATAGTTTGATGATGTAGCGCTGTAATGCGACGAGTTTTTCCCTGTATTTTTCAGGCCCAATTGCGACTCCCTTTAAAATCCTGGATTTTCTGATGTGCTTTTACTTGAATTATTTCTGCAGTTACAAGTAAGCACTGTCACTGCTTTCTCACAAAATCGTTCACTATGACTTCCAACTCATAGTGGCGGCCATGTTTTGGTCCAGAAAACCCTTTTCTGTTGCTGGAATAAGCTGAAAGTTGTTTCTTTTGCTGGTTTGTGGAACTTTCCAATTACTATCGGATCCAGCTTGTCACTGCCATCTGTGTTGCTGCATAAGAGAATAGGAATTCTCTGCTTGCTCATTCTTCCTCCATGGCATGCTTCTCCTTTGACACTTAAGGTTTTAGAGGGCGTGAGTTGGTAAAACAGGCCTGTTTCATCCATATTGTACACATCCCGAGATTTGAAACCTTCCAAGAGGGTGGCAGCATCTCTTCTTTCCAGTGTTTAACACTTTCATCACTAGCTGTAGCACACACTTCACTACTGCCCTGCAAGTGATCCCATAGTGTTTTTTGAACCTATCCAGCTAACCATTCGAAGCTTTGAATTCCGTTAGCCCAAGTTTCCCTGATATCGTAGATGCTTTCATTTTTATCAACACCCCATCGATTGGTAAATTTTCAGCACGTGCTCAACTGTGCCAGTCCATTAGCTATGATTCCATTTCTTCGTACGGTGACTTTTTAACATTTTTTTCTCTGCTTTGCTTTTGAACCGGACTGTGTTTCTTGATCCAGAATCTTCTCCTTATTCTTCAATATTCCTGACAATGAAGACTGTGCAAGTCCCAGGTGTTGAGCCAGTTCACATACGGGCACATTTGCGTTTCTCTCCACTTCCCAAATCAAGTTCACTTTCTCCGCGACAGAGTTTTTCTTTTCGCTGCCATAGTCAGCTTCACTACAACAACGGATGTGAGTGATTAAACTGATATACAGCTGGATTCTCCATGCAACACACAGTAAAAACTGATGCAAACTTGCGTAAACTGACACTATACATGGTCGGCTAAATTCGAGCTTGCTCGTGCATGTAGCGAGGAATCAATATGGAAGATGATCGATCGTATCCAATATAAATGTTGGAGTTCATAGATTCTTAAGACCCGCATTACACGATGCTTGTATTTGGAGGTAAAGCGTATGGAATTTCCGAAAAATCCCACTAGAAGCCGCCGCAAGTACTATAGTTACTGTATTTGCCTGATTGCAAGCCGACCTCGAATGCAAGCCGCACCACAGAAATGAGACTCAGAAAAAAGAAAATGTTACCCCGATTTTAAGCCACACTTAAAAGTGAAAGATATGGCTCATCATATGATGCATAGAGTATTAAATGGCCCTACCTCTCAGGGATTTGGGACACTTAGAATTACAATTACATCGCAAAACACTGACAACAGTGAAAATTCACAATATCTATCGAAATGCAGTATTCCGGATCTACACGCATGTGAGGTGAGAGCAGTGATGTCGCAGGTGAGCTTGCTGCACTGCATACCAGAACACAGTTATGATTTTTCATGTTTTATTATGAAATGATCGAATGGCATTGTTGGCCGGGAGGCCCCATTTGGGGGAGTTCATCCGCCGTATTGCAACTCCTTTTTAGGTGACACCAGATCGGCGACTTGTGAGTCAATGATGCTGAAAATGATGATGAAGGACACACAACACCCAGTCCCCTGCCGGGAATCGAACCCGGGCCCCCTGCATGGTAGGCGGTAATGCTGCCACTATGCTACGGAGGAGGACTTGTTTTATTATTAACGACTCCTTGTCACTACTTTCGTACAAAGCATCATCCTCTGTGCCATCAAGCACATTATAAATACAGTATTTTTTAAATGCATGATGAACAGTTTCACTTGGGAGACATTTCCAAGCTTGACTAATGCACACGCACACTTGAGACAAGCTTGCTCACTTAACATGTCCTGTAGGCATTAATTGCCTATCTTCTTTCGTTAAGCACTGAGTATACATGCTGTATTTTTCTGCTTGTCCATAAAAGGTTTGTTTAAACAAACTAACAGATGCAGAATGGACGTCATCCATTCTGGAATTACAACTAAGTCCGTTTTACCCTCTGCTAATTTTTTTTTTCACAGCTGGTGTAGTGACCTGCGTACGAATCTAACACAAGCGTAAGTGGCAAACCTAGCAAGGTACCAGGACGATGTTGCCACCACAAGTCTTATCCACTCTAAAACTATGTCCTCCGTGAACCAGCCAATTTCGTTGGCACGTACAATAACATCTTTAGGAAACACTTCGGACTTCGGTAAAGTCTTCCATGTGAAATGAATGGTGGCAGTTTATGGCCATCGGCTGTACAAGCCAGCAAGAATTTCCAGTGCATAGTTTGATGATGTAGCGCTGTAATGCGACGAGTTTTTCCCTGTATTTTTCAGGCCCAATTGCAACTCCCTTTAAAATCCTGGATTTTCTGATGTGCTTTTACTTGAATTATTTCTGCAGTTACAAGTAAGCACTGTCACTGCTTTCTCACAAAATCGTTCACTATGACTTCCAACTCATAGTGGCGGCCATGTTTTGGTCCAGAAAACCCTTTTCTGTTGCTGGAATAAGCTGAAAGTTGTTACTTTTGCTGTCTTCATGTCTTACCGAAGTTCAAAAGCAGACTGAAACAAACGTTTTTGCTAGCACTGCTCTCGTTAGCTGGAGCTGTCAAAATGTAAAGCCATGCTTGTCAAGTTTCTTCAAAAGGTCCGTTTTGATGGTATATATGTAAAGAGTTTTTTTTAATTGCTATGAATGTTTGGAAAATTGCTAAATTCACCCATGATAAAAACTACCTTAACATTCATTTCTTGAAACTAACACAACGGCTTCTGTGGCAGTTTCTAGTGGCAAAAAGCAGCAATAAAGGCTGCAAGCACTTACGGCAGTAACTAGCAGCATTTTTCAGAACTTCTTAGGCTTTGCACCCAAATGTAAACTTCGGGCGGTTTTTTTGGATTCCGAAAACTGGAAAAAAGTGCGGCTTGCATTTGGGCCACAAAAGCCACTGTTGTATTGTTTTCAATATTTAATGTTCCTAATGCTAAAGGCGGGTTTTGCCGTAATGCGAAGTACGTTAAATCGATCTTTGGGACTTGAAATTTCTTCCGTTAAATGCAGGTTCACGCCAAATCGAGGTCATGCAAAATCAGTGTTATACTGTATGATATATCATAACAAACAGCACAGTGCGATCAGAGCTCACATGTCGTGCAGACGTAGAACAGACAGTGGCTCTTAACATTACAATACTTGCACAATGTTTATTTCTTACACAACTGCCTATCATATGGAGAACAGATGCGCAGAAAGATGATGAATGTGGCAACCATAGTAGAAAAAATTGAAATATTCTGATTTGTACAGAATGTAGGAAAACATTGCCTTGTGTGCTGAGCATTTTTCAGAGAAAGCTCGCTCTCTTTCGTTCTTTTACAAGGTTGTGAATGCCTTTATGTCTGATAGGAGCATACAGACTGGCAAAAGGAAACAAAGCAAACATGTTACAGGGCAAGCTAGTGAGATAGCTGTACTAGTGGCAGTGCATCACAACCTATGGATAAGCGCTTGGCAATTACACCAATTTCTCTTGACAAATGTTTTTATTCATGAAAATGAATAATATTTCAAATAAATATCTTTGTTATTTGGAAATAACAAATAATAATTTATATCTTAGTTGTTCCTTTCATTAGAATCATTTTTGCCCAAGTCTGGTCAGTATTCACAAAAAAACTATCAATAGCAGAGGAACTAATAGCTGTTATTTTGTAACTCTGTGGCTCGTATTTTCCATGTTGTACTATTTGAACACATTCAGTAGTTTTTGGCTACATTAGGACTCTTCTAAAATATTTATGTTAAGGTCATATAACAATATTGTGAAAAGGAAAGTTACTACTCGCCATATAGCAGAGATGCTGAGTCGCAGATAGGCACAGACAGTCTTTTTGTTGTGCACAACAAAAAGACTGTCTGTGCCTATCTGTGACTGAGCATCTCTGATATGTGATGAGTAGCAGCTTTCCTTTTCACAATATTGTTACATTTCATCTTGGATTTTCCATTGTTTGATTTATGTTAAGGTAACCACATAGGAAAATATCAGGGTACAATGAACTGTAGAGTTGTAGCACTGTGTGTAGTTTAAAAGTGAATAATGGTTAGCTGCCATGAAGTAGAAGCATATAGCTAAAGGCTTCATGAATTTAATATTTATTGCTACATGTTCAAAATATTTAAATATGGGATTATATTCTACACTGTCTCTGACAGCTGCTTCCCTTTTTATCAGATGTGCAGAAATGATTAACATAGTGGTAGCCTGGAAGAGAAACACTGGCAATCTTTAAGCCAACACTCAGCTACGCAGACAAAAATCTGTAGTTTCTGAGTTTCGTTTATTTGCATGTTATTGTCTTCTGCATTTGTCTCTTCACTACACAAAGATATTTTACAATCTTCCATCTAACACAAAGCAAAGAATTGGAAATCCCTATCAGTTTAACTGAAAGATAAAAAGAATGTCTGGGTAGTCATTTCTACAAATTATCTTATTATCTAAAGTCAAGGATTGAAAATTCCTGTCTACTAAGTGGCATGTAGCAGTTTTCACCGTAAAGCTGCATGACAGATAGTAATATATTGTAAACAGGTACCTGTTGTCACAGATATAAGTTTTTATTCAAAAAATACTAATTTATTCATGTAAATGCAAAAATACAAATAGGAGATAAAGGGAAGCTGTTTAATATAACTCAGGGAAGCAACAGGCTGTTTCAAAGTAGTACTTTCTGCTAGTTTAGTAGGTCACATTAAGCAACTGTAAACACAAATAGTAGCCCACTGAGTAGCGTAATTATAGTCTGTTGTTAAAACAATAAACTGATTTAACATTCTGAGAGTTGCTTCTCTTATGGTAACTTATTCCTTGACTTGTTCCACACTCTTGAAGGTTTTCCTCCTTGATGAAATCTACAGAACATGACGAATGTGTGAATGAAAAGAATTGTCTTTTTTCTGATGAGTTCCTCACCAGGAAAGTAAATGTCCTAGGTTGTGTGCCACGGGACAACTCTTAACTGTAATTCCCACACTCCCACCTGCAACTGTCAGGCAAAGAGAGTCATTAGAAAACTGCAATTACTTCTTTAAATAGTCTGTAATATTGCATGGCTGACAACAAAAAAATGACACATTTAAACTGTGGAAAAAATTCATCATTTCTCTTCTCTCCATAGGAGATATTCTTGTAATGGATGAATTTGGATACTTCTATTTTAAAGACAGGACTGGAGACACCTTTAGGTATGTTTTAGAGCTGCTCCGATTTTATATTTATGTTACTATATTGCATCCTTATTTTTATTTGCCCTGTCAATTTGCCATTTTCAGGTGGCGTGGAGAGAATGTTGCAACTTCAGAAGTGGAAGCAGTGATCAGCAATATAGTAGGCTTGAAAGATGTAGTTGTATATGGTGTTGAAGTAAGTTATTTCCATCTTCTAATATCTCACTGAACCTCTCAAATGAAAAGAAATTAATTAATAATTTACAGTTTCACCACAAAACAATTGACACACTAATTTGTGTTTCAGATACCAAATGTTGAAGGGAAAGCTGGTATGGCAGCAATCGTCGATGACGAGGGTTTGCTCAATATCGAAAGTTTTGCAGCTGGAGTAAAGCAGCATTTGCCACCTTACGCATGGCCTGTCATTGTTAGAATTTTGCCACAATTGCCTATCACAGGTACTATGGTGTAAAACAGAATATACAATTAAGCATATATGGGGAATTCAATCTTGAAGCAAAGGTACTCATATAGTTTGGAAACTAAAATGTAAAATTCCATATTCATACCATGAAAGCCATCACAACATGGTTGGCATTTTCTCCCCCTTTATTATATCAATTGTAGTGGTGTGATGTGCAATGACTGCTGTTGAGGGGTGGAAGAGGCATTCTTCCAGCTGTCAGTACGGCATTCGGCTCACCCACCTGGACACTGGCATGGGCTACAGAATGCAGCAAGACAGATGGTGTGAAAAATCTTTTTTGTTCCAACAAGCTTAGAGCAGCTACATGTGTGTACCACCATCATGTGACAGCCTGGCATCAATCCACAATATCCGTATCCCACGAGTGCATCAGGCATCGTCTCACGGACCGCGACACGAAGTGTTGTGATGTAGATGTCAGTTGCTGCTATGCTCAGCATGGCCTGAGCAGACTTTCATGGCAAACATTTCTTATGGTGCTGTCTCAGTTGCTGGCACTCTGCTGCTGCTAGTGAGGTGGCTGGGTTCACCTGGGTGTGGCGAATGACAGAAACATAATGTGGAGCAGGAATCTCAGTCTGGAGACAGTCTTGTGGTGACTGGCAGATGCCTCAGTTGCTCAGTGGGTAATGGGGCCTCAGTTCAACTCTCAGCCCATCTAGTGGTGGCTGGACCCCTAGCAGGTGATCCTGTAAGGATAATGGTAGAGTAGTAGCCACCTCACAGTGGAGGCCGATCCTGGGATGGTCACCGACTCGGTGATTCGATCTGATGATCTGCCTGCTCAGGCAGCCAGTATTTATACGTGCCAAAGTGGGTTTGTTGTGGAATTACCGTCACAAATGAGATGTGTGCTGCATGCCGAAGTGTTCCTGTTTTGGTAACTAGCCAGGTACTGGCTTGCAGGCAGGCAATGGCACCCAGTGGGTCTGTGACATAATTTAATGCCAGCATATTGTTGCAAGTGACCTTTTCACAGTATCAAGCTCTCTTGTGTAGATTTACACTATTACACTCTTCCCTTTTTCAAAAAATTCAACCCTCTGAATTCTCTCTGTTGCTGTAACTGGAACTAGTTAATTCTTCAGTTCATTGCAAACACATTCAGTTAGTCTTGGGCTCACAACATCCTCAGAATTCATTTTGATACTCGTCAGTGGCTAAAAACAGATACTCAGATACATTTAAAATCTTTCCACAGCTTATAAGGTTCCACTCCCTGGCTAGCCTTGAAAACTAGCGCTAGTTCTGTGAACAAATGTCAGGATAGTTGATATGTATTATCACATTTTGGCTTTTGTCCAGTACATACATGCTTAAGTCTACTTCATGAAATTCACTTGCTGCTTCCTGCAGCACAGGTTACACTGCATTACAAACAGTTTCATTGATTCAGGCCTTGGGCCCTTCCCATGGACCATAACCAAATCTATTCCTGACATAATTAAATAGGACAGTGATAAGAGGAAAAACCCAGTAACAATAGCCACAAGAACCCCACAAGTGGCTTAGAATACACGTGCTGAGACTTACTCTTGACTGCATTGCTGATGACAGTAGCACCTCTCTCTGTCACACTTGTGACTCCAAAAATAGAGTTACCGCTGTGGAGGGGTGGAAGAGCCATTCTTTGTGTTGTCAGAATGGCGTTCAGCTCTCCCACCTGGATGTTGTGGGTTTGATGGGTTGGCGATGGCTACTGGAGTCTGAGAAGTAAGGCATCTGCAGCTAGACAGATGGTGTTCATAAAAACACTATTGTTCCAACAAGCTTAGAGTGGCCACAGTTGCCCACTCTCATCACATGGTACAGTGTGGTGCCAATCCGCAGTCGCTTTGTCCTAAGGGCATGGTTAGGGACCATCTCACAGATCTCAGCAGTGAAATTTAGCCATGTAGACATCAGTAGCTACTAAGCTCAGCAAGGTTTAAGCATGTAGTGACCCTGCATGGTAAGCATTCCTAGTGGCACTGAGTCAGGTGCTGTGATGGCAATCTGGGTTGTATGCTGCTAGCAAGGAGGCCAGGACCTGCCCAGTCATAGTGACAGAGATGTAGGCATCCGAGGCGAGAAGCCCGGTCCGGCAGCTGGCTGGTGGTGACTGGCACTGGCAGATGCCCCAGTGGCTAGGAGGCCCTCAGTTTGACTCTTGGTCTGCCCAGCAAGGGCTGGACTCCAGGAAGTGTGCTTCTCAGTATAGTTTTGTACACATTATAATCTACTATACTTGCATAATATGCTTTGTAGATGGCCGTGCAGTAATATGTTATTGAAATGTTTATAAAGACGTTTCTCATACACAATATTTACAGACTATTAGCAAATCCAGCAATGCTAAACATGCATGGGGATTGGACACACATCCTAATCTCCTCCTCCCCCTCTCTCTGTCCACTTCCTCCCCCCCACCTCTCTATCCATCTCCTCCTTTTCCCTCTCTATGTCCATTTCCTCCTTGCCCCTCTCTGTCCACCTCCTCTTTCCCCCTCTCTCTGACCTTTAACCTTGTTTATTGGTATTGTAAATGAAACTTTAAGTTGCGTAAAATGAAAGGGGAAATCAGTTGGGGTAACTGGTATACAGGGTATGAGGGTGTGAGAGACCTCTCCAGCAGCTGGATCTGTGAGGACAGCAACTTCATGACAGTAGTTCACATAGCTTTAATCTGTGGAAAGGTAGATTACAAACTTCCAGACAATTTAGATTCCGTTGCAGTAATCTAATCATAAGCCTTAACCCAGAAACACAACTTTCATGTATTCTGTCCAAACTGACTGTGAGGGAGAAAACAGAAGAGCACATTGTTAGGTGTATAATTTTTGTTTAGAATTATATACAAGGCGGAAGAATATCACTAGGAGAAACAGTTTATCTAATGGTTTAAATGCTGATATTGTAATTAAAACGCTGCAAGAGAGAAAACAAAACTGCACATTCTCACAGTACAGCACAGTATTTCTATCTCCTTATTGCTTTTAACAGAACAGTTGTACATTGTTTTTTAAAAGGATATATAGTTTTGTCCATCTGAAAGTTTGCTGGAGTATGGTGTAAAAATTTGAAGGTAATTGTTCAAGAACTTTTTAAGTTTGGTAACAAAAGGAAGACTGGGTTTAACGTCCTGTTGACATCGAGGTCATTAGAGACAGAGTGTAAGCTCAGATTGTGTCGAGGATGGGGAAGGATATCGAACGTGCCATTTCAAAGTAATCAGCTGGGTATTTGCCTGGAGCGATTTAGGAAAATCACAAAAAATTTGAATCTGGATGGCCAGATGCGGGTTTGGACCCCCTGAATGCGGATCCAGTGTGTTGACCACTGTGTCACCTCACTCAGTACAATGTTAGACAACAGCATGTCTTTATATGGTAGTATACATTGAGAAAGTACATCCCAAAAAGGCCTATGAGAAACAAAACAACAGGTGTGACAGAGTACATGTGTTCTGTTGTAGCACTAACAGCCGAATTGGGAGTGTTATGACAGCTGAAAGAGCATTTTTTGACAGTTGTGAAGGATCTGCGCTAGCCCACATGAGCTTTGTGGTGTGGTCAGCATGGGGTGGCGCCTTTCATACATGATGACTGGTAGAGATCGAAGTATGAGAAATACTGACTGTGCGTATGTTAGCCGGAAACGGTGGCTGTGTGGTGGGAAAAACCTGACTGACTGAGTTGACCAGGGAGGATAGCCACCATGGCTGAACCAACTGAACAAAGACAATATGAAATGAGGGAAACTGTAAATATAAACTGAATAAACCAGTGACAGAGAAACCAGTCACATACTTTTAAAGACAAAAATTGGATGAATGCATGAACAAAGATGCACCCTTGCTATGAAATTTAGTTAACTACTTATCAAATGTTAAATATTTTGGATATCAAATTTTCGACAATTATTAATAACTCACTAATGCCTTTAGTGATTCAGACAGTAATAGTGTCAATGGATAGGGTTCAGTAAGCACTACGTAACTGTTCTAATAGATTTTCTGTGAATATTTTGTATTTCAATTTATAGGCCAGAATGTATAATCCACGCATGTAAAAGTGAATTTTCTAGTAAATAAAACAATGAACAGTGAAGGTAGAAGCAGCATTAGTAAACAGCGTTAGTGAATCATTCTGGCATCATCACGATTATACGAGGTGTGATCAAAAAGTAATGGGAATTTTTTCCAATCTTTTGAACTAGGATGGTGGGGTAATTACATCCAGTGAAGGGAGGTCAAGGTGAAAATGGTGAAGTACAAGGTTATGACTTTCTAAAATCATGCCCTGAAATGAGGTTCATTCTGTCTGACATTTTGCCCACCACACTTAGAATAGCTTTTTGTCACCTCCCTCCCCCAATCTCCACAATATCCTGGTCAGACACTATGCTCCTTCTGCACCCATTTGTCTACCGTATGGCTCCTACACCTATGACTGTACATGCGGTAAGACTTGTGCTATGCACCCTCCTACCACCACTTCTACCAGCCCTGTAACTGGCAAAACACACACCATCTTAGGGAAGACCACCTGTAAAAAGATACATGCCGTATGCCACTGTTATTTAATCACTGTTTGAGCTTCTACATTGGTATGACTACCACCAAGTTATCAGTTAGGTTGGATAAGTGTAGTAGAGGGTGCAGACTGGCAACACACAATATCCAGTTGCACAGAATGGTCTACAACATGACCTCTATGCCTGTTTCATCACACGTGCCATCCTGATTATTCCCCAAGACACCAGTTTTTCAGAGCTGTAATTAGTTTAACTGTTTAACATTTATTAGTGATATAATCATGCAAAACAGTGTCCATGTGAACATAAACACTCTTTGTGAGAAAACCGTTACAACTATGAGCAGCAGAAAAGCTGATGAAATTTGCATCCAGATTTATATGTGATATGGATATACAACCTTAAATTTATAGTTTATAAATGTTTCCCAAAGTCAGTAGTGCACGTGCTTGACTCACGTCAGTGCAATGGTATAAATAATGGTGGCGGCGATTTTTACACGGGGCAGGGACACACACACACACACACACACACACACACACACACACACACACACACACACACACACACACACACTTGGATTTAGGCAGGCAGTTAGAGTGGAGTTTGCATACAGATAGGATGTAAAGTCTACATGAACTAAATTGACACTCGACGCGTTGCCTGATTGGAGCAACAGAAAAGGCTTATCCCACTTAAGGTCGCTCCCATCAGATACCAAAATGTCAATTTAAGTTTGCACAGTCAGTAAATGCAGCTGGAAGTCTCCTCGTGTGTGTAACTGAAATATTTTCTAAGTGTTTGATCACGGACTTGTAAAAGTTTCAAGTGTGAAAATCGTGAGGATCTCTGAAATATTTTTATCTTGTGTGGACTTAGAAAAATTTGTGTCATGTGAATCTGTTGGTCAGAACTTGTAAATATTTTGTGAGTGTCAATCACAAAGACTTAAACTTTTATCTAAGTACAATCCAGGATTAAGCCTTTTATGCCACTTTCAAGTATTTGATTTTATGTCTTTTACATATATTGCAGGACAGTTAAGTTGTCAAGTTCAAAGTTGGCCATAAATTAAGAAAAATATTGGTTCTCCATGACATGCCAGAAGTAAAATCACCATCTTGTAACAAATCAATAAATAATCATGGGAGCACGTCGTATTAAAGAAAAACAGGCTTATGTTTATAAATAGCAGATGAGCACATGTCTGTAAAACAGTGATAGTGAAATGAAAGAGTACGAGTAACAGAACTTTTTCAGCGTGATGACTCTTAATAGTTTTGGGTTAGGTGACCTAGTCTAAACATCTATGAACTGTATATAATAGAGGGAAACATTCCTCGTGGGAAAAATATATCTAAAAACAAAGAAGATGTGACTTACCGAACGAAAGCGTTGGCAGGTTGATAGACACACAAACAAACACAAACGTACACACAAAATTCTAGCTTTCTCAACCAACGGCTGCTTCATCAGGAAAGAGGGAAGGAGAGGGAAAGACGAAAGGATGTGGGTTTTAAGGGAGAGGGTCAGGAGTCATTCCAATCCCGGGAGTGGAAAGACTTACCTTAGGGGGAAAAAAGGACAGGTATACACTCGCATACACACACAAGCTTGTGTCTGTGTATGTGCGGATGGATATGTGTGTGTATGCGAGTGTATACCTGTCCTTTTTTCATCTTTTCGTCTTTCCCTCTCCTTCCCTCTTTCCTGATGAAGCAGCCGTTGGTTGCGAAAGCTAGAATTTTGTGTGTATGTTCGTGTTTGTTTGTGTGTCTATCAACCTGCCAACGCTTTCGTTTGGTAAGTCACATCTTCTTTGTTTTTACATCTATGAACTGTTCTGCAGTTATTGCCAGTGGTGATTTGCAATTAAAAATATTGGTCATTCATGATTACAGAATCTTCAACTTAGCAGTGTGCTGATCTACTTCAAATATTTTTTGTGGATTTTCTAGAGGTTAACAGAATACACAATGCTGGTCAATTTAGGTTCTCACACTGACTGTGTTATTTTAATAATAAACTGTTGTGAACATTGTGAATGGATATTTCTTTTAAATTTTGTGCAATAAATTCAGTCTGTGAAAAGTTAATATTATTTCATCGCAAATTCCTGCCTGCATATTTATTAAACTTGAGATTAGTTTCATTTGAGTTAATGCATAGGATGCATTGGTTAATCCCTGGACAATCTGCCATGCATTAGGATGTTCTAGAAACAGTCTTTTTTCTTGCATTATTCAGTTTTTTATTCACGAAGGTGCACATGGGGGCTCATGAGTCGATCTCTGTATGAGACAACTGTGGTTAACTACACCACTAGTCATTTATTTTTCTGACAGTAAGCAGCAAGAAGAGAAGTGTGACATTTCATTGAGATTTTTTAAACAAACATTTCCCATTTATTTACACTATTATGTCGAAAGATTCAGTACCGGAGTCATAATCTTACCTGTCTATTGATGTGCACTATTATCATCTCCTTATAATTAGTTATAACACATATGCAATAACTAGTTACTCTCTTCTACAAATCGTATTGAATGTCACAACAGTTTTCAACAGATGCTACATGATTACATTGGTGGCTGATGGTTATAAAGACCTCATTGTGCCGTGTATGTATGCTGTGCTGCAGTGACCCACCTGTCTCTCATCTGAGATTAGTTGGACATTACATTTCAATAATGCTCCAGCTAGAGTTATATATTGAGCTATACACGGTAATAATGACTCAGTAAAGTTACATATCTAATCAAACATTGTATACAAACATAGTTATATCAAAAGCCATGCAGAAGAGAAGCAGCATGGCATACATCAAACTGCACAGAAGTTTTCAGGTTCTTGTGAATAAAGTGAACAAGCAACATTATTGTTTCTAAAATTGTGCTGACATGAATTGATTAGGTTCATGAACAGTCATTAAATACAATCACAAAAGTGTTCTAGCAGTCAAAATATACGTCTGCCGACTAGCATTATTAAGATTGTCAGAATTGAGATGACTTTTTCATTCTTGATACTACTGCATGATGCAGTAGTACTAGTGTTTATTTATGATAAACATACATTAGAATGGAGAGCAACTCTTGCATATTCAATGTCAATCAAAATAAAAATTTAAACAACTTGGGTGTCCTATTTTCATCCATATATTATCATTATTTTTGTGTTCTACTGACAAATATTACCAACAATGTGTTACCAAAATAGCAAATTTAATAATTACTGGTTTACATTAAGTTCTACACTTTGAACCTGGTAAATGTTAAAATGACAATTTTGCTGTGACTATACTGTGTTTGTTCAAAATTAAAATTTGTTAGTACATCACAACTGGACATTTTCAAATGATATCAAGGAACTACCAAATAAATCAGCTCTCAAAATCTCAGGAAACAGGACACACGCTTTTGACATAAGCTTGAAGCTCAGACCATATTCCAATGACTGTAATTCTTGGGCACAGCAAACCACTTACGCTTATTATTTACACACTTTTTCTTTCACTCCAGGCTTTAGCCCTATTAAGGTATTAAGTGTACACACTATGATATTAATTTGTGCATCTAATGATTACGAAGATTTATGAAAACAAAATGATGCACATGATACTAGGGCTCTCTGAATGAAAATAATGAATTTTTCAAAATATATTGTAATTACTTCAAAATAAATTCACTGAATGCAAGTAACCTGGCTTCCGCAGTGTTTGATACAGATGTCGCCAGTAGGTAGTACATCTATAGCTAGCATAGCTGAAGTTAGGTTATTTGCCTTCAGTGCATTTATTTTGAAATAATTTTGGATGGTTTCTATTGTCAACAATGTCTGTTTATCTGTACATGCAAATATATGTTGTAATCTTCTTCTGTACATAAAAGGCAATGTCTTGACTGACTGACTGGTTCATCATCACCCAGCCCAAACTGCTAAGGATAGATTCTTGAAATTTGGAGAGGGTGTGGATCTTATGCTGCAGGTGTCATTTAAGAAGGGATTTTTTGAAATTGAAGGGGATTAAATAGGGGATGAAGGTTTCTTAAAAAAATATCAATATTAAAGTAATTTTGAAGCTACACCTATGAAAATTGGTGTTTGGTTTCTCGGTCAGAAATAAAGAAATATGTTTTTCAGCATTTTTGGAAATTTAGCCCTGTGGGAGAGGAAGGGGGGGGGGGGGATAGTTATGGAAAGATTGTTTTGAAAACATGTTATTATTAAAGAATTACTAATGTGTTTTTGGAAACTGAACCCATAAGGGGTGACATAAGGGATGAGATTTTTTATAAAAAGATACTATTGTGAAAGCATTTTTAAAGCTGAAGCTATGAAAATATAAATTTGGCTTCTCAGTTAGAAATAAGAAAATAAGTGTTTTTGGAAATTCAACACCTATGGGGGTGAAATAGGGAATGAAAGTTTTATGGAAATATTGTACAAGCATTTTTGAAGCTAAATCAATGAAAATGTGTGTTTGGATTCTCTGTTAGAAATAAAACATGTGCATGTCACTATTTCTGAGAATTCAATCCCTAAGGGGGTGAAATAGAGGGTGAAATGATTCATGAAAATGTTTCACTGCGAAAGCATTTTTTAAGCTAAATCTTTGAAAACTGTTGTTTGACTTCTTGGTTAGACATAAAAAAAAAACATGTTTCACTGTTTTCAGAAATTCAGCCCCTAAGGGGGTGAAATAGGGTCAGACTCATCATCGACCAGCCCAACCAAGGATAGAAACTTGAAGTTTGGAGAGGGTGTGGATCTCACACTGTGGGCATCATTTAATAATAAATTGTCTGAAATCCCACTCCTAAGGGGGTGAAATAGGGGATGATAGGCATTTTGAAAGTATGTAGCTATTAAGGAAATTTTGAAGCTAGTGAACTATGAAAACTGGTATTTGGTTTCTCAGTCAGAAAATAAAAAGTTATTGTTTCAGCCTTTTTGGTAATTTAACCACTAAGAGGGTAAAATAATGGGTGAAAGTTTTTTGAAAATAAATAATTATTGAAGAATTACTAAAGGATTTTTAAGGCAACCTCTATGACAACAAGTATTTGACTTCTTGGTTAGAAATAAAAATAATAATAATAATAATAATAATAATAATAACAAAAATACATGTTTCAGTGTTTCTGGAAATTCAGCCTCTAAGGGGGTGCAATAGGGGATGAAAGTTTTCTTAAGAAAATATTTCATTACAGTAAAAAAAATTTTACAGCTCTGTTTATGAAAACTGGTATTTCAATTCTTGGTAAGGTATAAAGAAATATTTGTTAGGGAATGAAAGTGGCTATGGAAATTTTGCCACAAGAAGACAAAAGGCATGATTAACAAAAATTTCGAATTCCTGCTACCAGAATCGCTTTTTGGTCAGAAGTACATTCACAAAAGGCCATGCTTATAGGGCCTTAATTAGTGTGAAAAGCTTAGAATGTGTTGCAATTTGTGAACAAATTAAAATTTTGATTAAATAAAAACAAAAAAAGAATCTATCCAGGCCATACAGTATATGTGAGCAAAGCAGTGGGTGCTAAGCTAGTTTTATAGACAAAAAAAAAATCTTCTCACCAAGCAACGGCAGGAGAAAACACATATAAAAGTTAAGGAAATGGGCAAGCTTTCAGAGCCAATGGCTCTGTCTTTTGGTGGAAGGGTTGAAGGGGAAGGAAGGGGGATGAAGGCCAAGAACTGGCTAGATTTAGGAAATGGGTAGAATTCAGAAAAGTTGTCAAGAACATCCAGTCAGGGTAGACTTAGAAGACAGGATGAGAAAGAAAGACTGATTGTTGGGGACAGCATTGGAGGAGATTTGAAAACCTGAGAGCTTAAAGGTGGATGATAGCATAATAAGCAAAACAGAAATTGATGCAGAAAGATAAGTGCATTATATGTGGTAGACCTGAGGTGGGCAGATGTGTGTGTGTGTGTGGGGGGGGATAGACAAGTTAGAAAATTAAAGATATAGAATAACTAAAATGGAGCAAAGAAAGGAAGAGTTACAGAAAGAAAAGGTTGAGGCTGAAGAAATTAATGTAAATTAAGGCCATGCGTGTGGCGAGAACCATGGGCATATTGTTTAACACCAGTTCCCACTCAAATAGCTCTGAAAAACTGGTGTCTTGGGGAATAATCAGGATGGCGCGTGTGGTGAAACAGGCATAGAGGTCATGTTGTAGAACATTCTGTGCAACTGGATATTGTGTGTTGCCAGTCTGCACCCTCTACTACACTCATCCAACCTAACTGATAACTTGGTGGTAGTCATACCAATGTAGAAGCTCAAACAGTGATTAAATAACAGTGGCACACGGCATGTATCTTTTTACAGGTGGTCTTCCCTAAGATGGTGTGTGTTTTGCCAGTTACAGGGCTGGTAGAAGTGGTGGTAGGAGGGTGCATAGCACAAGTCTTACCGCATGTACAGTCATAGGTGTAGGAGCCATATGGTAGACAAATGGGTGCAGAAGGAGCATAGTGTCTGACCAGGATATTGTGGAGATTGGGGGAGGGAGGTGACAAAAAGCTATTCTAAGTGTGGTGGGCAAAATGTCAGACAGAATGAACCTCATTTCAGGGCATGATTTTAGAAAGTCATAACCTTGTACTTCACCATTTTCACCTTGACCTCCCTTCACTGGATGTAATTACCCCACCATCCTAGTTCAAAAGATTGGAAAAAATTCCCATTACTTTTTGATCACACCTCGTATAATCGTGATGATGCCAGAATGATTCACTAACGCTGTCTAGGAATACATGCACCATAATAACTGTTCACTGCTCTATGACATACATAAACATGGTTAAAGGTTCAGTGCATAATATGATGACAATGGCAGGGGAGCAAAACTGACATAGTTGTTGACAATTCTGATAGTATTCCTGCGTGGTACACTACGCATACGTTCTCACCATTACTGCTAATGTAGTCCATGCTACCATGAATTCACAGCCTGACACTCTGCTCCTAGCTCATGTCCAGCTGTTTATAGTCTCACCCTTTGGGGGTAATGCATCACTTCAAGGTTTTTTGTCATTTGCGAGAGTATGCCACATTAATTAATGATGCAAAAGAGAGAAATTACAAGGTCACCAGCTCAGATTTATAGAACCATTTACTTTATGTATGCAATGTTTTGTACCCTTATGTTTTACAGAATCACAGGGCACTACTTTTTGATATTGTAGTGAGGGAGCAAAATAACTGATGATGGTCGAAGTAGAGAGGATATAAAATGTAGGCTGGCAATGGCAAGGAAAGCGTTTCTGAAGAAGAGAAATTTGTTAACATCCAGTATTGATTTAAGTGTCAGGAAGTCATTTCTGAAAGTATTTGTATGGAGTGTAGCCATGTATGGAAGTGAAACATGGACGATAAATAGTTTGGACAAGAAGAGAATAGAAGCTTTCGAAATGTGGTGCTACAGAAGAATGCTGAAGATAAGATGGGTAGATCACATAAATAATGAGGAAGTATTGAATAGGATTGGGGAGAAGAGAAGTTTGTGGCACAACTTGACCAGAAGAAGGGATCGGTTGGTAGGACATGTTCTGAGGCATCAAGGGATCACCAATTTAGTATTGGAGGGCAGCGTGGAGGGTAAAAATCGTAGAGGGAGACCAAGAGATGAATACACTAAGCAGATTCAGAAGGATGTAGGTTGCAATAGGTACTGGGAGATGAAAATGCTTGCACAGGATAGAGTAGCATGGAGAGCTGCATCAAACCAGTCTCAGGACTGAAGACCACAACAACAACAACAACAACAGTGATACCACAACTCCATGTTAGCAAAAATTCCCTGGCTTCCAAGATAGCTTCCATTTATAATTTATTTAACAAAACTTGAAACTTTGGATGTTTCCTTCAAAAATCAAAATATGGGAAATCTATCAGAACAAAATTTTGAAGTTTTATAAGGTTTAAAAATTGTTGGTGTCTTGAAATCACATATTAATTAATTAATAACTTTGGAATTACAAAAATTTTAGCAAAATGCATCATTTTCTCAGAATCAGAATAGCTGGTCTACAAAGCTAGATAGGTTGTTGGTTCTTGGGTATGAATTTTAGCTTGGTTCTTGGCTATGAATTTTGGCACATGTATTTTTCCTTCGTAATGAAAATATGTCTTCAAATCCTGATATCTTTCAAATTAATTAACTTTATGTGAAAACAATTACACCACAATGTTCCTGGTTGGAGACAGTATATTTGTAATAATAAGAGTATGAAATCCTTTACCAAATATAAATGTTTATAAATTCTTGTACACTTATGGTGCAGCCATGATTCTCAATTTGTGCTAATGAAGTAATGACAGGTGCCTGTAGCATGTTAAATGGTTGGATTAAACATGTTTCATTTCAAGCTTGCATGCTCCCCATTACACACAGCTCCTGGGACTGACAGCTTGTCTGTGAAGAAGCTTCCTCACTCTGATCTCTGATTCCCACATAGTCCTCTGAATATGGCAAATGGAAGTTTGTATATAATATTTAGCCACATGCTTCTCAAATTTTGGATGCAGGCGGTGAGGTATGCTACCCTAATCCAGGTCTCATACCATGGGTTACAAAATTGAAAACAACAGATAAAAGCTGTATCATTATCAAAAAAGACATAACCATCCCAGCATTTGCCTTAAGTGGTAGAGGGAAACCAGTATAAACCAACATGGCATGCTGAGGATTTGAACCTTTGCTCAGTGTATAGGAACAATAAATATTTGATGAAACAATCCAGTCAGATTATGTATGCAAATATCTGAAAATCTTAAACAGATATGTTAAAAAATTACTAAAAAATTAAGTTACTATGTGTTCTTCACAGTTTGTGTAATTGAATAATTCAGACCTTTTAATTATTTAAGCTTCTTCCATTTCCAATAGAGAAAATATAAATCAGAAAGCCAGACAGAATTAAATGATTGGAAGGAGTATACACTAGTATGCCCATATTTTTGTAGCTGCTTGGAGTGATTTTTATGTGTTATTAGATAAGTAGGACAAAAATACTGTAACAAGTAAGTGTTAGAGTACATTCTTTTACAAACTTTAGATCTTAAATAAAACAACAGTTTAGAGTAAGCAGTCTATGAAAAGAAAGACCTCCAGAAGGAAAATGTGTGATGACACTTCATGTTAGCATCTTGGAACCTTTGAATTTCTGTTGCTCATGTGAAGGTTTGCAATTTGTATATGCTATTTGTATATAATTTTTCCTGCATGTTGAGCAATGTGTCTACATGTAAATATATTTTCCTATGTAAAAATTTTAGCAAATCCTCTGTTATTTCATAAAGGAACCAGTCTTGGTGGCAAAATATTGATTATTTAGTAATGTGTTTCACCCTTCTGGGGCTTATTTGCAGAATACTACATAATGTGATCCATCAAAAGGGTGAAACACATTATTAAATAATCATTATTTTGCAACCAAAACTGTTTTCTTCTTGAAATAAATTACAATGGTCACTGTACCAGGCAGCTAATGAAGTGGAAAAGGTTTTATAATTCTCTGCTAAGATTCTTTGTCGCATGCATTCTATATAAATAAATATTTCAAAAGCATGGCAAAGGGTCAGCTACTTGGTTCCAAATTATGTGTCTCACACTGTCGCTTTTATTGTGTAATGTTTGGCAACTTCTTTTTGATTTCAAATTGCTTATGACTAAATTTCTGGAGATTATGTAGCCCTTCTGCTGTAAGTGGCATTCACAGTTCTGCACCTGAGAGGTACATCTAATTTCCATAAGACATTATCTGTAATAGCTCCACCCTGATTCATTTTTTGGAAGAAGGGAGGTAGTCCTGTTCCTGCCCATGCCTAATTTGGACATGCACCCATTCAAAACTACCTTTTTGGCCAAGGGCTGTTGCAGGAAATCTACAAATGAAGAACTGCGTGGGCACTACAAATATAGCCTAAAGCAAAATTGCAGAAATTATACTTAATCTAATTTACCATTTAAGTACAACAGTGTATATTAACTGAACCTTTGGTTACACAAAAAGCCATTGTTATTGGTCTGTAATCAGTGTTTGACACATCTTTGTATAAATATGATCGAAACCAGTAGTTGTACAGAAAAACATGTCAATTTACAGACAAAACAGTGGTGATGGAGGCAGTATTGGAAAGCAGTCCTTGCTCCAACCAGCAAATTAAAAGCAGGTCTGATCTACCTGTGCCTTTTGCACCCTAGGATACAATAAATACCCCAGTATATCACTAATAATATAAAAACTGTCCAAAATTTCATGCAGGTGTGTATCCACGGCTTTACCATGATCCTATCTTGTCCATCACTATTTGGTCTTCATTGTAACACAGGTTCTTAATGTAGCAAATAAGCAGAGGAAAATGGCTGAACTGTCAAGGAATGTGGTTCTTACTTTCCAAGGAATGAGCAAGTTGAGTACCAGTACTGATACATCGGCATAAAACGAAATGTTGTCTCTATATTGTATAACCTGCAATCTCTCTCTGTTTTTTGTTCTCTTTGTTGCCTTATAATCACTATGCATGCATGGTACTGTGCTTCTTCTTGATTTCTACAATGTGCTCTGTCATGCTGGGCAATGAGAATGATGTTATAAGAAAGTGGAAACTGTTAAAATTTAAGGTCTAAGAAATTCTTTACATGGAAAGGAAGTGCTAATTCTAATACTTCTTCCCCAAACATTGATTTCTTTTCACTGTTGTCTTTGCCATGAACAGTAAATGAGTTAAAATATTTAGACAACTATAAATCTCTACTCTGCACCATGTGACTCTACTGTATATTTTTCTTTCAGGAACATATAAACTGAAGAAACGTGAACTGCAAGTAGAGGGATATAATCCAAGCACAGTTAAGGACAGAATGTACTTCCTGGATAAGGGTGCCTATGTGCCTTTAAATGAAGAGCTCTACAGTAGAATTGTTAATGGTGGGGTACGATTATGAAGTCTTATTGTACAAAGTCTATGTATCATTCAGTTTAAAATTGGTTCCTTTACAATTTGTTTCAAAGTTACAAAGCCTGCAGGATGTATTTTGTAAATACAGACATTAAAAACTTAAAATATATATATGTATATATATTCATTAAATTAATTCAAAGAAGAATGATTTATTTAATGTGCTCATTTCTCCTTTCATATTGTTGTGGGTATAGTAGATAATTCCTCAGGATACAGCTAGATGACAAAATTAAGTTATTTTGATATTGAAAGATATTGTTTCTCTAGCGATTTCCTTTAATTGGCTATTATAAGTAGAGTATTAATGGTATAAATGTGCCTATCTGCGACTCAGCATCTCCACTATATGGTGAGTAGCAGCTTTCCTTTTCAATATTGTTACATCCCATCCTGGATTTTCCATTGTTTGATTAAGTAGTAGTATTCATACATAAATCTTTCCTTTGCATGTACTTTGAAAACATTATGTCAACATTGGTTGCTTGCTTTCTACAGAGACTTATTGAAAATTTACAGTACCACAAGGAAGTGTAAAATGGCAAAATAAGGCTACATCTAACATAAATAAATTGAGGAATTCAAAGCAAGCATTGTTTTTCACACATTCAAAACTACAACTGTTCCTTTCAAAAGCTACCAGTGAAGTGTAAGGAGCACAGACAATAAAGTATCAGAAGTGCAAGACCTTTGTTACGACAAGGAAATGGAACGACACCAGTGCTTCAACTGGCCTGGCAGTGCACTTTGACCACTAGAAACATGGCGTGAAAAATCCATATATTTAATTTTAAGTACATTATTTAGATGACAAATTTTTTTTATTTATTCATCATGGGTAGGCTCCGTAGTCTAGTAGTAAAGAACATGCCTGGAAACTGAAAGGCTTTCGTGACCTTGCAAAGTAATAAATTTTAAAATCTTAATCAAAAACCAAAATTAACTTTTTGTAGCTGGGGCTCATAGTCGTGTAAACTTCTGTAAATAACAATGTGGTCTCCTTATGACTGAAAAATTATTCATTTGTAAAACCCAATATTGCAATTTTGATCATGTGATCATTATCAAGTGGAAATCATCTGACACGAGATGACTCAGAAGCTAGTTTCATCTCATTGTGTTCCTGATACTACTACGCATTTGTATTGCACTCTTTGAATAGCACTGTAAGTATTATGCATTCATAATATAGGGTGCAGTAAATAATTCCTTTAGTTTTGTCACACTGTGTTCTGTGGATTCACATGTATTTGTTACTGCTTATTAAACTGTGTGTGAACTGCTCAGTTTAATTGGATGTATGAGCATAATCCAAAAAGTAAGGTCTCCAAAGTGCTGGGGTGCAGGGAAACTGTTTGCTTTGCTGATGGTCACACTGTTTCTTTTCCTTGACTCCCTCCACTCTTTACAGAAACCACCATACATCCACTGGAGCTTTATGTCTTGGCTTGGCAGCCAATTGTAATGGAGCTCCCATTAGCCACTACCGCCAGGTGCGAAGTTTGCTCATTCATTTGGTTCTTGAGCGCAGAAGGCATTAAACCAATCGACACTGATTGACAGTTGGTGGAAGTGTGTAGAGAGTCGAGTGGCTGTCAAAAATATCCACAAGTGATTTAGAGAGTTTGCAGGTGGTCGTACTGAAATTCATGCTGAGGAAAAAAGTGGGAAATTGCCAATTCCCAAAATACAATTGCAAAGGCTGAACAAATCGTGCTTCAAGATCAACAGATCACTCTCAGTGAGCTCTAAAATGTTGTTCCTCCAGTTTCTCAAAGACCATTAACTGGACTTTGACTGAAGTGTTGAAATTTCAGAAGGTGTGCACAAAATGGGTCCCAAGAGCCACAAATAGCATTGCGTTGAAACTACAGGCCAATTTCTTCAATGCTATGTAGATGAAAAGGATAAGGACAACCTTTTGGATTCTACAGCCATGGGTGATGAAACCTGGGATTTTCACTTCACAAATGAGACCAAATAACAGTCACATGAATAGTGGCATTCCAGTTCACCCAAGCCACGAAAATTCAAAAGAACAGTCTGCCAATAAAGTCATGGCAACTGTGTTTTGAGACTGAAAGGGGATATTGTTAGTCAACTTCATGGTTCATGGAACGACAATAAATGCCTACAGGCATAGTCAGATATTAAAAAAATCCAGATGGGCGATTCAGAACTGAAGAAGAGGAAGCTTGAGCAAGGGCATAAGCCTTCTCCGCGACAATGCTCGCCCCCACATCATCATCAAACTGTAGATCCTCTGCAACAATTTGCATGGGACATCATCACCCATCCACCCTATAGTCTGTACTTAGTGCCCAGTGAATATCATGTGTTTCTCCAAGTTGTAGGAATGCTCAGCTGGAAGGCACTTCAGTGACGATGAAGCGTGAAAGATGGGGTCCAACGCTTCTTCAGCAGCATGGCGGGAGGCTGGTATGACATGGACATACAAAAACTGCTAGAGTGTTTACAAAAATACATCATTCGAAATGGCAATTATGAGGAGAAAAAGAAAAATGTTCAAGCTTCAAAACTAAGTAAATAAATGTTTCTTTATATTAAAAAATGGAGACCTTGCATCTGGGGTCACCCTGATAATATATTTCTTGTATTCTGCTTTATTTTTATTCCCATCAATTTTTGGTACTTTCTCACATTTAATGGAAAACTTCATGTTAGCAGCTCTTGACAGAATTGGTATCCAACTTTATTACACATTCTTATGGAATGAGTATATAATTATGCTTTGAATAAAGTTGCTTATTTCCACTGAGTATGCTTTGTAGTCTTAAAGACTAGCGCATTTTTCCTTGCAAATGCTAAAAATACTGCAATAGTTAAGCAGATGTGTTCACAAGTTATTAACAGTTACTACAAACAATACATTTTAGCAGAAATCAATGGACTAGAATCATCCTCTCTCTCCAATGAAAATTTCTAAGAAACAATACACACTCTCACTCTCACTTACTTTATCATTGAATGTTCTAGTGAATTTTGTGTAAACAATGTTTACTAAATTCGATAGTTTTCATCACAGTGGAAGTACATTCACACTATACAGTATCATACTATCCCATGTACAAATCTGAATTTCTATGTACTGTATAATATTTTTTCTGCGTGCCTACCTGGAACAACTGTGTATTCTGTCACTGTGACTAGCATTCTCAGTGGCAAGAAGCAACACCATAAAAATCAGAATTACATACTCATTCCATGACAAGATGTAAGAAAGTTGAATACTAATTGTGTCAAAAGCTGCTAACGTGAAGTTCTCTAACAAATGCAAGAACATACGAAAAACAGATTGAATATAAATAAAGTAGAATACAAACAATCTATTGACGATACAATTAAATTGAGCAGTTCACAATGGACTTGTAAGCACTAACAAATGTGTGTGTTCATGAAACAACATGAAACAAAGCTAGCTTCTGTTTATGTATGAAACAAAAACAAATATGGAATCATTTACTCTACCTAATGTCATAAATGTGAATTAGTATGAAAGTTGAATACTAATTGTGTCAAAAGCTGCTAACGTGAAATTCTCTAACAAATGCAAGAACATACGAAAAACAGATTGAATACAAATAAAGTAAAATACAAACAATATATCGACAATACAATTAAATTGAGCAGTTCACAATGGATTTGTAAGCGCTAACAAACGTGTGTGTTCATGAAACAACATGAAACAAAACTAGCTTCTGTTAATGTATGAAACAAAAACAAATATGGAATCATTTACTCTACCTAATGTCATGAATGTGACCAAAAATCGAGCAGAACACAATGATATAAACCCAACATTTATTTTGAATGAAACCAAAACAAATATGGAAGACTTTAAATCACCCAATAAGGAATCAAAATGATGGGCTAATAAATTTGCAGTGCTCCAAATGTCCTGGCAGTGAGCCAATGTCATGTTACCGAAAATCCCTGTACAGGTTTCGCCCCCTTGGTAATGAGGAATTTCTGAAAGAAAAATTGGAAGCAAGCAGTAAATGTAATTGTCTCATGATCCCCATCATCACCTCTGTGTTTGCAAAAAAGGATGAGGATCAAATTGGATGTGAAGCAGTCTCCTCTGTTTCTTTGTGATCCAAACTTCTAACTACGTATCCTCATCTTTTTCTGCTTCCAACCGTGTTGCATTAGTAATGATTATTCCTTTTCATTGTCATAGATAGTAAAATATTCAGTCCTAAGAATAGTAAAATGGCTAAGTGGGAAGTATTCAGATTTTGTCAGAAAGGCAGTTTAGGAACCACTGCTGAGCGAGAGGCCTGTGAAATATTTGTTTGACACGCCGGAAGCCGCTGTGCAAGCTTGTTCTGCAAACAAGGAGCAGACCCTGGAGCATCACAAGGTTTGCAGTAAGCACAGCTGCCTGGCCCTTGGACGGCACAGGCACCAGCACAAGGGGAACACGTACAGAAGACGTTGAGAAATATAATGTGCAAGCAGCAAGAAGTGATGCGTTAGCCTCATTATGGCCACGAATGAAACAGCCTTCGTGGAACGTTCGAGAAGGGTGGTGTTGAGTGCAACCACCCCTTTTAAATAGGTGACCCACCAACTGGAGGGGAAGCGCAGTTGGGTGGACGTCAGGGACGCTATCTCTGTGTCGGTCGGGATCAGGAGCCGGACTTGTCATGATCTGTATCAGAAAGTACTTAGTAAACCTCACTCGCCTCCCTGCAGCAGTCGGAATGTTAAAGTTTCATACTTATGATACTTGTTCATAGTAATGTGTATACAGTTAAGGAATGTGCCAGGGGGTACTTCCAGGGAAATAACTACTTCTCTACGAGTAGATGACTTGCATCCTCTAACTGACCAGATTCCCACTGAGATCCACACTCTCCACTAGTCAATAGTGTACTTTTCAGCTGAGGTCAAAGGCTACAGTAGGCGGCCCATGAACAGTGCCTCATCGGAGCCACCAACTGAGGTAAGTTCCTCTACCTTGTGCACCGATTGTCGGTCTTACTCCCTCTCAGGAGACGACAGCTACAGGGGACATAAAAAGTTTGGTGCCATGTGTGGCGTGACTAGTTAATTGATTGATAATAGAGGCAATTCAGAGTGGAGGGATAGGTAGAACGGGAGTGCCACAACACTCCATCGCGGTATCGATGTGGGTGTCACCGAGTGTCCTTCTTGCTCAGCTCTGAGGGGGCACTGCAACATGCCATCGCTGAACCACAACATGCCATCGCTGAACCACAGGGGCATTGCAGCATGCCAGCACAGCTCCAAGGGGGCACCGCAATACGGCATCACTGAACCACAGGAGCGTCGCAGCATGCCAGCACAGCTCCGAGAGTGTGCCGCAGCACGCCGCCGCTGGGGCTTTGCTTCACACCGGCACTGCCACACGAGCATGAGCAGGTGGCTCACCACAGCAGAGGGCAACGTGAACACCGAGTCCACCTTGCCAACCACAGTCAACAAGGTTAGTGACAATGGAAGACAACAATAATCCTGATAGCACAAACGGCAGGGAAGTAACAGATAAAAAAGCTCTTGATAGTGCTTCAGCAACCAAGAGGTATCGGGTGTACCTGAGTTACAGTGAAGCAGCTAAATTAGTTCCAAGAAAATCTGATGGAGATAGGGACCAATTATCCGAATTTATAGACAACTGTGGTAATGCCTGTAGTTTAATAAAACTTAATGCTAGGACAATATTCTTAAAATATGTCATTGGATAGATAATGGGCTGTTCCCACAGTTAACTCTTGGTAAGAGATTACATAGAAACTTGGTCCGAAGTGAGGGCTGTGTTATTAGAGAATTATAAGAATAAACGTGCTATCGATTTCTTTGCATGTCAAATGTTTAATAGTCAGCAATGGGAAGAGGAAAGCATGGTTCAGTGGGGTTCTCGCATGGACACAATGCAATTCCATTTCAGGGAGATAGCAAAACGAGTAATGAAGGATGAGGAAATTGTAGGCAGTAATACCTTATTTGTGAAACTAGGCAGGGCAGTCTTTGTTCAAGGATTATATGATGACAAGATAAAGACTGTAATAAGGGCTCAAGGGGAGAAGTTGACTCTTTTGGAGGCCATTGATTTAGTGGTGTCAGAAGAAACCGCAATTCTGTCTGGCAAGGTGAAGCACTGGGTGGTAGGCACGTCCCAATTAGAATGAAAAGTAACTGCTAAGCGTTTCAATTGTGGCAGGACTGGGCATATAGCATGAGACTGTAGACCAAAGCATACTGTTCGTAAGGCAGATACAGTAAAAGAAGCTCCCCACAGATCTGACCATGCTAGGCTGCCAATTAAAGAGACAGATGTCAAATAATTAAGGGAAACTGGTCGCAATCCCATTGTCCTCTGCCGGTACGATGTTCACAGTATAACCTAACTGGGCACTCTGCACCGTGCCTCGAGGCAAAGCCTGTGACATGCTTCACATGTCACTGGTTCGGACATTTCGCCCGGGTGCGCCAGGAGAGTAAGTGGGCAAATATACAGAGAAGGAACGAGTAGGGAAATGCGAAATGGTCGTAATGCAGCAGTCCCACTACACTGAATCAGGAATAGTATGAACCACTGAATGCACCAGAAAGAATGATTGTGTGTCACTGGAAAGAATGATTGTGTGTGTTTGGAAAGTAGGGATGTGAATGGAATGGAACAAAGCTATTAATTGATAGCTACGCTCATGTGAATCTCATAGAGGCGAGTGTCTTGGAAAAGCACGTACAATGGGACACCAGAAAGGCAGTAACTATAAAAAGTGTTGCAAACAAAGAAATCCAAACAGAAGGGCAAGTATACATACGACTGCAGACCAAGACCGGGTCTGAATGGACCTATCAATTCCAAGCAGTAGATGCTCAGATTGATTTACCGTTTGATGGACTGTTGGGACAAG